>NC_137888.1:186687633-187335133 GCF_963455335.1 Martes martes | reverse complement strand
CAAAATGCTTCAAAAGCCATAAATTTGCTATACAAACATGAGCCACTATGATTCCCTTCCCCACCCTGCCCCACAATATTATATCACTTCATAGCCTTACCTATCTCTGGAAGCTACTTTGGAACCAAGAAGAAGAAAGGGGCCTCAGAGAAACCAACATCAAATAAAGAAGACGAAGTCCCTGCATGCCAACATACGTGATTTTCTCATAATAAAGTCCCTAGGCCTCCTCTCACAACCTCCTTCCTTTCTCTCCAGCTTTACATCCAGATCTGACAAGTTTGTTCTCCCTCTTTTGGTAGACCAGGAAGAGGGAAGAGGGTAATTGTTTGAAACACATGAGTGAGTTGGTAACAGTGCTATCACTTTTCCTGATGCCCTGAGCAAACAACAGCCCCAGCCCCTAGATTCCTCAACCACTGGGATCTGGGACTCTCAAGGGCAGAGGCAAGCTGTCCCGATTCCTCTGTGGGTACAGGGTCACTAGGTGACTATTGGAGAAAGCCAGAGTCACCGTGGTGATCCTCTGTCATTGAGGAAAAGTCCAAACAAAATGGTGAAAATACAAACTGTTCCCAGACAAACAAGCTAACATGCATTTATAGATGGAAAATATTCTCGGCAAACAGCTGATGTTATTAGCTACATTAGCTTTATACCATATTGCTCTCTGAACACGGTGGGGGGAAAAACTCCAGGTGATGACGTTTAGTACCTCACACCGTTTATTTTAAATGTGGCTTCGGCAGACTGAAAGGATAGGATGTGGATTTTAGTAAATACAGGACACAAAGCAAGGAGTCTCTGTATAGTTAACTCCATCCACGTGTGGCGGATGAGAAGCCACTCTGTGGCTTAGGACAAATAGGATATTTTAATCCTAGCTTGCCCCTACCAGGTACTTCTGAGCTTGAAAACAAATTTACATTTTCAGTCACCTAAGCAAGCCCTAATTAGAAATACAAATCTGCTATGTATACCAAAGGGTCAAATATTACCTCTAAGACAAAGAGAGAGGCTTTGGGGATTATGCAATGTTTTGAATGACTGGTAACAGCACTTCTTTCCAGTAGTGTGGATAATTAAGAGACAAATCTCCAATGTAACTAACTACTAGTCCCCACAAGGAACTGAGCTAATAAGCCGTGTGCCAAAAACCTCACAGGGCAACACAGATGAACTTATAGACTTCAGAGCCAGAAACAACTCAGGAGATGATTTTATCCATGGTTGTTAAACATGGCTGCCAATGAGAAGGACCTGGGGAGTTTTAAACAATACTAACGCCCAGACCCCACACCCCAGAGATTGTTTTAATTTGGCAGACAACCTAGCACTAATACTTGTCAAAGCTCCCCAGGTGTTTCCAAGATGTAGCCAAGGTCCAGAGTCACTGAAATTAGTCCCTTGGTTCCCAAACTTGCGCTACAGATCAGCTCTTTAGAAAAAGATTTCCAAGCTACCACCGCCCTCCTTCCCAACCCGCCCCCTCCCCCCTCAACTACTGCAGTAGAATCTCTGGACACTAGGGGCTGGAAATCTCTATTCAAAAAGGACAAAAACAAACACAAATTAAACAAACAAACAAGTACTAATGCTCCCCATTCTGGTGTGAGGACCACTGATTTAAGAGGTGATAGGGGAAAAAAAAATAAAAAAAGAAAGAGGTGATAGGAGCTGGTGTGCTGGGACGCTGGCTCTTCAAAACAGAGAACAGAAACAATGAAACAGAACAAAAAACAAACCTTGATGTGTAGTACCTGCCAATTTCCAGGTGTAAATATTCCCTCCAAGGTGGAGTGTGAGCTAATGATATGCTAGAGAGTTTCCATAGTCAAACTGCTGGCACTTAAATCCTCACTCTCTGACTTACTAGCCAGGTGATCTTGAGCATGCTATTAACCTTCCTATGCTTCAATTTCTTCACCTGTGAAGCTGGTACTACCCGCCCCCCCACATAGTTGTTTTGAGAAGTCAATGATTACTATTATTTACGATAAGTAAACAATATACATACAATGTATTACATACTATTATTTTCTATAAAATTGCTTATTTATTAAAACACCATATTCTCACTATAATACTACTGGTATAAAAATACATGTTAACTTAATTTTAAAGTTAACCTTTGTCCTTAGCCATAATGATTGGTGAAATCATGGGTTTGATGTACTAACCACATTTTTTCTAATACTCACTAGATAACTACTCAATTATCCTAAGAAAGATGTTTGTCTGTGTACTAAAATCATCTTGCAGATGGCATCGTGTTTAAGGGGAATTGTTTAACTCTCAGCTCTGCCACTTACCAACCGTGGGACCCTGAGCAAGTTAACAACGCTGTGCCTCCATTTTCTCATCCTTAAAGTGAGGCTGTTGTAGAAATTAAATGTAACATGCTTAGAATAGCACTTAGCATGCAGTGAATGCTTTATGGGGTTTGGTTGCAATTGCGATTATGATTATTGTATCATATATCAGACTGGTAAATATACCACGTATTGGAACATGCTTCATCATTTTTTTCTGTCTCCCTAGAGGGTGTAAACTCTGCTAATGCATTTTTGTTCCCTTTCCTGTAGAGGTAGAGTCCATTTTTTTTCTTTACAATAAATCTAAAACTGGTTTGTAGGAATGAGGTCGTACCACACAAAATTGCTGATATTTGACTTTTTTTGACGTCCTCCAAATAATTGGACCTCCCCAATAATTTCACTTGATAGTAATGATTGCCAGATCAAGTTTCTCCATCTATTTGGGTCTTGCCTACTGGGCATCTGTTCAAACCTCGTTGGTGAGCTCTCCCCTCCACTTGGAGGTCTACAGAAAATGACTTCAGCCACCAGACCCTTGGGTTGGGAGCCTGGAATTTCAATTTCTGTTACTGCTGAAGACTAGTACAGGACAGGGCTACCATCAGCAAAGTCATCCTCCCTCCCTACTCCCAGCTGTGCAATACAGTGTGGGCACCCCCTTCCCCCGCCCACGGGCCCCCTATTGCTAAAATGTCTAGTGAGGGTCAGGTATGGTGCTGAGAGTCCCATATACACATGTCATTTCATCTGTATAGCAAACCCGTAGCTTGGGTATTATTACCTCTATTTTAAGGATGGAGAAACAGGCCCAGAGAATTTGAGTAGTTTGCTCCCTGTGAACTGAAAGTCCATACTTTGGGGCTTGGGAAAAGAAATTACTTAATGCCTCTCCTTGCTGTAGTTATATGAGAGTTTTTTCTCTTCTCCATTATAAAGACTATCTACGTGAAGGAGTCTGAGGTCCCTCGATGAGAAGTATTATATAAATTCAAAGCATAATTATTGATTGTACATTCTTTCATTAAACAAACAAAATATATGCTAATGCTAAATTCACTCCAATTTTCCATTTTGCCATCCTTTGAGAAATAAGCCAATAAACCATTACACACTTAGCTTCCTGGGGAAATGAATTTAAATGTTAATATAAATCCTTTTAGAAAAAAACAAATTTTAACAAATAAGTATTTGAACAAGGAGGGTACTTAACCACGTTCAGAATGAGAAACGTTCAGTTCAAGACCCTTGGTGGCTGTTGAGATAAGCTCTCTAAATTTAATATTTTATAACAGACTCACACCTCTTTTGTTAGAAATGGAGAAACAGAATCATTTTCTTTTCCCCTTTATTGGAATATATTTAAATCTCTCCAATTTTATTTTGCTAATAGGCAGGGCAAAATCTGTCTATAAATGTATCCTGACTTATCACAGGTAATCCCACACTCCAGCATTCATGTGTAGTACTTAACCTCAATTTAAATGTAAATTTTGGGCAACCACAAGTGCTTTATCTGTGAACTTTGAGAGCTCTCTTCATTAATGAGGTCTGCACTAATTATAAGCAGTTTTGTAAGGTTTCCTTAAAACAATTGCAGAATTGACCCCAAAATGAACAAATTCAGAATTTATTTGTTTTAAAAAAAATACTGTCAACCTTGTGCAAATTTCTAGCTCCCAGCTACTCCCAAGGTGTGCATGCAGAGGGGAGGTGGGCAGGATGATAACAGAATGAACTGTATCAGAAAAACCAAGGAAAATGAAATTAAAGGCAACAGGGTTTACCCTCAAATAGGATCTTTCTTCTTGATGAAAGAAACCATACCCTCTCCTCATCTGAAAAAATTTTTACCATGAAATATTCTTGGCTTCTCTCTTTCTGATGATTCAAGTCAGCAACTAATGAAAACAGTGCCATTAAATTTCTCATGAAAGCAAAAAACCCCCACAAAAACAATTTTTGAATACTCACAGGTACATCCACATATTTGGAAGCGGCCTTCACCTACAGAGGAAAGAAGAGGGCAGGAGTGAGGCTGGTGTGCATGCTTCATGGTCCACAGCTCTGGGCTGTGTGTCATCATCAGTTAACACAGTAGGCTGGCCACCCGGAGCTGGCCAAGAAACATAGAAAGATACTAAAAATAAAATATGATGGTTATTTTCCTCTCCAAGCCATAGCCACTGCTTTGGAGAGAAAGGGAGAGAGAAAGGGAAGAAAGGAAGGAAGGAAAAGAAAAGAAAGAAAAGAAGAGAGAGAAAGAAGAGAAGGAAAGAAAGAAAATGAGCAAATATTTACTGATCGGGATCCCGTGGCTAGTGTGGGAGTTTCGTATTTTTTTCTGTCCCTTTAAAAAGGAGAAAAGTGACTCTAGCTAAACCCAAACTGATTAGTAGAGGGCTTGCTAGTATGGAAAAGCAACTAAGGCTGCTGTGGCTTCTGGTACCTAGTGTCTTTTTGTCATTTGGCCACAAGTTTGTCCTAATGGAATCCTTGAGTTTCAACAAAGCATCTGTAAGGGGAGAGGATGTGGTGGGTGGGTGTCCTTCACCCAGAGGGTGATAGGTATCTGTGGAGGGGTTGGGAGGGTGCTAGAGCCTTTTAAAGCCCAGCCCCTGTTATTGTGCCTTCTGGTTTGCTTTTTTTTTTTTTTTTAAAGGTTTTATTTATTTATTTGACAGACAGAGATCACAAGTAGGCAGAGAAGCAGGCAGAGAGAGTGGAAGGGAAGTAGGCTCCCTGCCGAGCAGAGAGCCCGATGTGGGGCTTGATCCCAGGACCCTGGGATCATGACCTGAGCCGAAGGCAGAGGCTTTAACCCACTGAGCCACCCAGGCGCCCCTCTGGTTTGCTTTTTAAAAAGATTTTATTTATTTATTTGAAAGAGAGAGAGAGAGAGCATGTCTGAGCAGGTGGAAGGGTGAGGGAGAAGTGGACTCCCCGCTGAGCAGGGAGCCTGACATGGGGCTTGGTCCCAGGACCCCCGAGACCATGACCTGAGTTGAAGTCAGATGCTTAAGTGACTGAGCCACCCAGGTGCCCCTGTCTCCTGGTTTTAAATACTAAAAACCTCAGATGGAAAGTGCAGGAAGTAGTTATGAAATTTATTTTCAGGTTTTGGGGAGAGAGTGTCGTGTTTGAGAGCATGGGGTTCGATGTCAGATCCGGGTTCCAATTCAAGCTCTATGACTTATAGGCTGTGTGACTTGGGCAAGCTACTTCAGCTCTCTGAGTCTCAGTTACCTCATCAGCAAAATGCAGCCACTAGTAGATACCTATTTTAGCTGGGTCATCTGAAGGTGAGTGCACGTAAAGTTCTGGGACAGAGTAGGCACCGACCAAATGGCCGCTAAGACCATCAATTCATAAGCAAATGTGGGTGGGCTCTGTGTGCTGGGCTACATCGATGAACAGCTGGCTTTGAGGAATAAAACCTATGGGAGTATGTCTGCTCTTCTGTGTGTTTCATTTGAACCCAGGTCATGTTACTCTAGGCACAGGTGAGACCAATGAGCTATATTTGGGGTCAGAGAGGGTTTTTAGTCTTACTGGAAACTGCAAAGACTGCAAGGCACAGGTCACATTTCACATCACAGGTAGGCTTCTTCTTGCCCTTTGGCTGAGACCAATATCAGGAATCACAGCTTCTACCCACATGTCTCCTAAAAAAGGATCCACGGGAGCATTTCCCCTTATTGCTCTTTTTTCCAAAGCTACTTTTCACAATACCAACTCCCAAGTAAGAGAAACCAGTGAACCAATGGTGGGGATGGGGGCGGGGAGCGCAAGAGCCTGGGATTAAGCATCCAAAATTCTGTTAAGTGGCAGAACTAGTTGACCCTCAAGTCCATCAAGTCCCATAGTCTTGGTTTCTAGAATAGGGTGTAATTTTGGGTACTTCACAGGGCTGAGAGCCTGACCGAGTGAAAAAAGCATATGAGAAAGTGCTTCATAAACTTTAAAAGGCTGACCACACATATCACATAGTTAATTATTGAGAGGTCAATGCATCCAAACATCTGGAATCATCACCAGCACCCAAGATAATTCCTAGATTCTCCTGTTATAGATTCTCTTAGACCCCTCCACTTTTTCTTTGCAACACTGATTGTAACTGTAATTCAGTAATTTTGTACAATGTCTGTGTCCCATAGAATGTCATGTCTTGCTCACAGCTGTCTCCCCAGCTGTGTACAAATATCACATTTGGTACCTGGTTTAAAAAGGGCACCCAGGAAAAATGGGCAGAAGGAAGGCAGTAGAGAAAGAAAGTGACCAATGATGGCTTCAGGGTGGTTGAAAATTAAGCAAGGGAATGGCCAGATTGAGAAGCCATTCATGAGTCAGTGGGAAAGCCGACATTCTGAAAGCTGACCTCTTGCAAATGCTGGTGGGCGAAAAGAGAAGGCCCACATTGGGCCATTAAAGGGATATCAGGAAAGCTTTCCAGATTTCACACAATTAACATTTCTACTAAATGAGTCCCAACACCAAATCTTTCCTGTCCATTCCAGATGCAGAATTTAGTTTGGGCAAGAAGGTGGCTTTCTGTTCTTTCAAGTCTCCCTCACTTACAATATCTAACATTTATATGATGTTTTTTTGCTTTGCAAAGCACATTCATTACAGTTTCTTCTTTAAGCCACCCAGCAAAATGGGGGCTATGAAGCATTATCTATTTACAAATGAGAACACTAAAACCCACAGCACTTAAGAATTCATTTGCTCATGAGCTAGGCCAGAAGGCAGAGAAGGCAGGACTCAACTGTGGTCTCCTGAGCTCCTATTTTTCCTTTTGGACTCCTGACCTCCTCCCTCATGGCAGAAATGTATAAGAGGAATTCAAACATCAGTGGTTGTTGGGGCAGGTGCTGGTAAAATAACTCTTCTCGACTAGAAACTGCCTCCTTGCTCTGTGGAGTCAGTGCTTGGCAGTTGGTAAGAGTTTTGCTACAGCTGAAATGATCAACCTTTAAACACGCCTACTCTCCATTTACCACTAACATGCAGTTTCAATTCAGAGAATGACACCAGTCAAGTTCTATTCCTTTCAAGGCAGTTTGGGAAGATCAGGCAAGCTCTATGTCATGAATGAATACCATACACCCGACTACATCCAGCAGCCTTCTGTTTCTCACCGGATAACTGCTGACTTATATTCTCTCTTAGTGATTTTCCTCCCATCCCATAGTAACAGGGAAAAATAGCTCAGAATGAATTGTGGTCCCACTTTTGTTTAGAAAAATGTGGCGTATCACTTTTGGTTCTGGCCACTGAACTTTAAGGAGACTGATGATGAGGTTATAGGAGTGTCTTCTTATAAGGAAAATGAGAACAGAGAGATCTTGCCTAGAAAATGAAATGTTCATTTGGTATTAATTAAGGAGATTCCATGTGGAAAGACTGAACTTTTTCATGGTGGTTCTAGAGCATGGAGTCAGGATGGACGAGTAGAATGAAGGGCCCCAGAAGGTTCAAACAACTCTCTCGGTCCATCCAGGTACTGGTCATCTCTGACGGTTGAGGAGCTCAAGCAGGAGCTCTGTGGAGAGCTCTGGATGTGAGCCTTTCCTGGGTGACAATGTTACCTCCAAGGCTGCTTCATCTTCTGACTCTAGTCTCTTTAAGAGGTGAGAAGCTTCCATCAGTTCTGTCTTTTAGATAGATGTTGAGATATAGCAGAGTGAATAAATTTGCAAAGCCAGCATCAGAACTCTGGTTCCTGAACCCATTCCTGCCTACCGTCAACAGTGCTGCCTTTAAATATCACATTTATTTTCAGTATCCATAGGATATGTTTTTGCCAGCTATATTCTCAGAGGAAGGACCAGATCCTCCCAACCCATGAGGGCTTCAGAATTATTGCCAAGGGTCAGAAAAATTCAAGTGCACGACAGACACTGTCTTTAGATCAAATAAATAACAGGCCCTATGGTCTACACTGGATGCTTTTCCATTGTATGTAGATGTTATTTTAATGAATAAAACACCCATTTCTTTAAAGGTACTACCTATATTACAGAATTTTGTCATTACGTATGTTTTCCCATCAGTGCTTCTCAGAAGTGTGTGTGCATGCACGTGTGTTCTAGTTTCTTTTCTTTTTTTAACTTTAAATGAAATCCTTCTAGTGAAGTGGCTAAGATGAGCTCCACATTGGTGGGATTAGAAGTCTGGCTTTGCCATTTTCTAGCTTGGTGACTTTGAACAGGTTACTGAACCTCTCTGAGCCTCCTCTGCAGATGGGATGACCATAATGTTACTCAAAGGGATACTGCAAGGACTGAATGAGATAATCCATCTAAGTGTGTAGGACAGTGCTGGCACAGGGTAAGAGCTGATTAAGGTAACTTCATGGTTACTGGAAATATTGCCTTATTGGTGTAAATGAAGTACGTGCTCCTCATCTTGGTGATTGTGGTGACAGTTTCACTCTTCATCTCTAGTGCATGCGCAATTTCTTGCCATAAAAAGGATGCTAGAGGGGCGCCTGGGTGGCTCAGTGGGTTGAAGCCTCTGCCTTCGGCTCGGGTCATGATCTCAGGGTCCTGGGATCGGGCCCCGCATCGGGCTCTCTGCTCAGCGGGGAGCCTGCTTCCTCCTCTCTCTCTCTCTGCCTGCCTCTCTGCCTACTTGTGATCTGTGCCTGTCAAATAAATAAATAAAATCTTTAAAAAAAAAAAAAAGGATGCTAGAATCTCCCCAGGTTACTAGCAGGTATCTGAGCTGATTCTCAGTCTGGTATACTTTCTGCCAATTCACCGAACATCTTGTAGACTAGAGACTCACCCTCAAAACCTTGAGGCAGATGGCAAAGGTCTGCTCACTAACTCAGGATGGCTGAGTTTAGGCCTGAGCAAGCGGGCATTTCCCCAAGCCAGGGCGCTTAGTTATAGTCAACAATCACATACCTCCTGCTCTCTGGGACCAAGCCATGTGCTCTGGGGTGCAGGAGATAAGGGGGAGAGGGAGGGGTTTGCCTCAGATACCTGGTCTGGCACCTTTTCTAAGTAGGCACTCAGCTACCCTAAGGAAAAGGCAAGAACCGTGACTTCATCCATATGTCATTTCTTGAAATCCTTGCATTCTGACCATCCCGCTGATGGGGCAAAGAATACCCTTTCTCTAGCAGCACCCATGGGCACCGGCCCCCCTGCCCCTGACCTCCCAGAAAGACTTTCCCAGTTCTGGGAAAGGGGGTCAGAAAAGGAGACAGAAGGTAGGAAAGCCTGAGGGAAACCAAAGATGATGGGAGGGAGACAAAGGGTCAGCGAACAACTTGTTCATGTTCTCACATGCCTGAAGCAAAGAACACTTATTATGTACGAGGCACCACATCGGGGGCTGTAGAGGAAGGCATTTGCTCCACGATTCCTGGCCCCTTTCTTCGATTATGTCTAAGTGTACAATCTCTCCAAACACAGAATGAGTCATGTCCATCCACAACTAGTAACTATAAGTAACATTTCTGAGTGTTTATGTCTTGCCAGGCAATGAGTCAGGAATACTGCATTTGTTATATTTAATCCTCATAACCACCTATTAATTATTCCATTTTACAGTTGAAGAAATAGAGGCTCACAGAGATGAAGAGACTTGGCTTAAAGTTATACAGCTAAGAAGTCAAAGCTTTGGACCTCCCATCCCCTAAGCTGCTTATTATTCAGTTAAAAACAAACAAGTAAATAGAAACCACTTTTACTGACCATTCATATGTAACTCTTGCTTTGCATGCGTGCGTGCATGCGTGCGTGCGTGTGTGTGTATGTGTGTGTGTGTGTGTGTATAGACACAACCTCAAATGGCTCCTCCGGGAAAAATGTATGAGGGATTTGAATAATTGTCTGCAATGACTCAGTCGGGGCAGAACGTCCAAAACGGTTTCTCTGGCCTGAATGTCCCAGCTAATTACCTCGACCCTCCACCTGACTTAGTGTATGTAGACAGGCTTAATGGTTTCTCTATTGAGCTCTTCCATTATTTTTCAGGTGCCCAAGGTAATCTTTTCATTGAACACTCACCATCCTGGGATTTTCACAATGCTGATGACTAAGGGATTTTCTTCTGCCTGGTCCTAATAAGGGGACCTGAGTTAATCATTGTGTAGCTTTGATAGGGAGCACGGTGGGGGCTTAAACCACTTCTCTTGCTTCATTAGGGGAAAAAGCAACCCAGGTGCAGACCACGAGGACCTCAGGGTTTGATACTATTAAATCAATGCACAGACAAAAAAAAAAAAAAAAAGAAAGAAAGAAAGAAAGAAAAAGTGGATTAGGCCCTTTTTGCAAACAGAAATCTAGTGGGTAAGACTCAAAGATGGAAGAAAAAAGAAGTCTGAACAGATACCACTGCCTTAGTGACTGTCTGAGCTTGCCTTTCTCACCACGGTCGCTTAAGAAAACATCAACCAAGGAAGTGTTTTATTCTCCACACAAGCTAAAGCCACCCCAGTTTGTTTGACTTCATCAGAGCTTGGAGCTGATTTCTCTGCTACTGCCTAGAAACGACCAGCCATGACGCTACTTCACGGGGCTAGCAACATTTACTTCAGCGTTTGGCTTTTGAGATTTCAGTTGCAAGGATCATTTTGCTATTTTGTGCCTTTCTCCATTTTTCTAACCCAGGCAATCACAGAGATCTGGATTACTACTACTGTTTTGCAAGTTGAGGCAGTTCAGCATGGAAAAATGTTATGTAGGACCACCACCAGGCACAAGATAATTATTTCTCAGGGCACCTGGGTGGCTCAGTCGGTTGAGGGTTGGACTCCTGGTTTTGGCTCAGGTCATTATCTCGTGGCTCTGGGATGAGCCCCACTATGGGCTCCACACTCAGTGGGGGAGTCCGCTTGAGACTCCCTCTGCCCCTCTCGCCAACGCTCAAATAAATAATCATCTCTCTTTAAAAATAATCATCTCTCGGGCGCCTGGGTGGCTCAGTGGGTTAAGCCGCTGCCTTCGGCTCAGGTCGTGATCTCAGGGTCCTGGGATCGAGTCCCACATCGGGCTCTCTGCTTGGTGGGGAGTCTGCTTCCCTCTCTCTCTCTGTCTGCCTCTCTGCCTACTTGTGATCTCTGTCTGTAAAATAAATAAATAAAAATCTTAAAAAAAAATAATCATCTCTCTTATGTTGAATTTTATCATCTATTACCATCCTTGTGTCTATGAAAAGTAAGAACTGGGACACCTGGGTGGCGTCTGCCTTCGGCTCAGATCATGACCCCAGAGTCCTGGGATCGAGTGCCACACTGGGGTCCTTGCTCAGCAGAGAGCTTGCTTCTCCCTCTGCCTGCTGCTCCCCCTGCTCGTGCTCATTCTCTTAATCTCTCTGACAAATAAATAAATAAAATCTCTAAAAAAGGAAAACAAAACAGAAAAATAAGAACTCTCTCTCTCCTCAGTGCCTACACTTCCTGATACATAGCAGGGGCTCAGTACAAATCTGTTGACAGAATGAACTTCTGGTCATGGCACCCAGGATGGAGGTTTCTAGCATTTTCTTATAGTTGGTTTTTAAGTTACAGCAGCCTTAAAAGGACATTGAAAAAAAGTGTGGGCAAAAGGAACTGGTATTTGTTGCCTCTGTGGGGCTGAAAGTGTCTCTTGATCTCAGGCAGCATGGGCAATACAGTGCAGGGGTAAGAGTGAGGGGAGGTGGAGGGACGAGTTCGACACTGAGGCTGGCATATAGTTCTATCACCTTCCAGTTGTGGGCCAGGGAATTAACTTCTCTAAACATTAGCTTCCCCATTTGAAAATAGATAGTGACAATAGTAACTCCTCACAAGGCGGTTGTATGAATTATTAATTTAAAAAAGGATAGTTTTCCAAAGTGTTTAATATGTGCAGGGCACTGTTCTAAGCATTTGATTTCTATTGATTCCTTTGGTGCAGGTTAAGGGTTAAACGAGTTAATGTATATTAAAAATCTTTGCACAGGGCCTGGGACGTAGTACATGTTCAATAAATGTTGGCTATTAATTTTACATTCTCTTTTCCTGTCATCTGCAAAGGGGCTGATTTGATCGGTTGGGTTCCAGGGCACCGGGTGGGCTGTCTCCTGGCTAGCTGGGTATCTGTACACCAAAGTGCTTCAGGTGACAGGGTGTGACCGACCCTGCTGTAAGAGGCCAGGCTGTCTTCTTTTCTTTGCTGGCTCTGAGCCTGGACTCTCTTTTATTCTATTTCTATCTCTAGTGCTCTGCACTGGAATATGGACGCAGGGCCCAGGTCCCAATGTGGTAACCTGTTCCCAAAGAAGCTTGTCATCAGTGATTTTGCTCCCTGTATAGGCGAGCCACTCCCCCATGGAAAAGTGGAGTCTATTCCTCTGTCCGCCTATGACTGCTCTGATTCACAGAACATGAAGCAGATGATGCCATGCCAGTTTCAAGCCAAGTCTTGAGAAGGGCTGGCAGCTTCCACTTCTTTACCCTTGCAAACCAGTGGCGGTGTATGTGGGAGTGCCCTGAGACTACCACGCTGTCAGAAGCCCATGCCACATGGAAAAGATCAGTAGGAGGAGACTCCATATAGGCAGAAAGAAGCCACATGAAGACATATCAGATTATCAGCCATCCAGCCCCAGCACAGCACAGCCACCTGGTGATGCGGCCCAGAGAGTGACCCCAGTCAGAGCCACACGCATCAAAGAATCTCCTCTCTGAGCTCATCCTGGATTCCTGACCCTCAAAATTGTAAGCAAAACAAAATGACTCTCTTAGGCCACCAATTCTGCCATAGTTTGTTATGCAGCAGTGGACAGCCAGAACTTATTAAGGTGTTCTTTTACCTCCTATTCCCCTACCTTTATTCATTGCCTGTATTACCCTGGGAGAAGCTGCTGGGTGGTCCCTGATGGTCAAGGAGGGGATGTGGGTATTCCTGGGTCTCCTGGCTAGAAAAACATTAGTGACTGACCTCATTTTCACTTGATCCTCAATGATCTTTATTGAGCACATCTGTATGGGGCACTATAGTAGGCACCTTATGTATAATTAGCTCAGTCAGTCATCACTATAGAGCCTGGGAAGGCTCGTTTCACCCTCCCTGCTTCAAAGAAGAATGCTGAGACTCAACAAGGTTAAGCACTTCTCAAGACGTCAACCAGTAACTGGTGGAACTGGAGTATAATCCCAAGTCAGGCTATAGAGTGCAGAGTCCTTTCATCACACCAAGATGTTGATGTTCTGAAAGGGATGTTCTTTCTAAAACCACTTCTGACCTACTGATGACCTGGGATCTGGGAAAAGGAGAGCATGCTTTGTGGAAGGTGTAGAAGCCTTGGGTCACACAGATCTTGGTTTGATTATGTTCCATCACTTAATGGAGTGATGAACCTTGGGGAATGACCTTGGGAAAAATTACTCAACCTTCCACAGCTTCTATAGCCTGATCTGCAAAATGAGGATAACAACTATCATCTTCAGAGGATTTTTCTGAGGTCAAACGGCTTAACATCATGTCAAGTGCTCAACACAATGCCTGGTACACAGTAAGAGCTCAATAATCATTAACTATTATTACTAGTGTTTAATTCACTTAGCTGAGAGTTGACTGTGCCACGTGTGTTCCTCTCCATATCTTATAGACTAGACAAAAGTTGGCAGACTGGATTATGGGCTAAATCCAACCTGTTGTTTTTGTATGGCCTATGAGCTAAGAAAGGTTTGCACATCTTTAAGTGGTTGAAAGAAAATCAAAAGAAGAATAAATGTTTCTTGACATGTGAAAATTATAGTAAATTGACATTTCAATGTCCATAAATATAGTTTTATTGGAATACAGCCACACCCACTCATTTACATCGTGTTGCTAGCTGCTTTTCATGCTACAAGGGCAGAGGCTGAGAGACTGTGTGGCCTGTGAAGTCAAAAATATTTACTCTCTCGTCCTTTCCTGTGGTTTTCTGATCTCTGGACTAGAACATGATTAAGTGAGAGGCCACGGTGGGGGTACGGAAAAAAATAAAAAAATTATGTCTAATCTTCATTTGCCCATTGATTAGTTGATTGATCTCATCTACCTGTCTAGCCTCAGGTCCTTATTTATTGTAACAGGGTGACAGACTGTTTTCTCTTGATGCCTTCCAGAATTAAAAAAAAAAAAAAAAGTTTGTGAATTTCAGATGGTGTACAAGGCAGGTTAGATTTGAGAAGAATGTGGAATAGAAGCACTACCCACACCTTGAAAAAGTTATAAACACTCTGGTACTAAAACAAGAGGCTCATTAATATTTTAGTACTTATAAGAGCTCTGGACATGAGGCTCCAGGAAAAACACTGTAACAGGGAAAAGGGAGAGCTTTTGAGATAAATAAAGACCATTCCCACAGGTACCAGACAGCGTAGCATGGCTCTGCGGGTAGACCTGGCAAAGAGATAAAAGGGTTACAATAGGCAACATGTGCTGAGTCTCTACCCTGTGCCAGGCACTGTTTTCTGTGTTGTTCATGAACCATCCAATTTAATATTCCCAGCACCCTCTAGTTGCAGCCCTCTTCCTCTGCACCTCTCTGGGCTGTGGGGAGGACTCACAAAGATAATTCGCATTAAGGGGAGGAATAAAAAGACCTGGCAAACCCTCCTAGGACCTGTGAGCCGCTGTACTGCTGTTGCTGCAATGAGCAGGACAAAGGGACAACCTTCCCATGACCGGGGAGCGAGCCCTTCTGTGACCTTGCCCTGAGTCCCTACATTTGCCCATATCCTTCCTCAGCTTTCAGTTTTCATTCTTTTTGCGACAGAAAGGGATTTGGCAGGCTTGACATCTAAATGCATATAGCTCCGTGATAAACATCATTCAGGCCAGGAACATGGGAGAAGCTGTACCCACACCATTGATCAGCAGATTGGAAATAGCTGAAAAAAGATGTAGGGGTTTCCAAATGGGAGCAGAGGCAGGAGAAAGAAGTGGTTCAGAGCACAGACTGTGGAGTTGGATCTCATGGGACGAAATTCTAGCTCTACCACTTACTAGATGAGTTCCTTGACTTTTCCATGCCTCACATTCTTCACCTATCAAATGGGAATACTACTACTCTTCATAGAATTATTGGGTTATTAACTGAGTTGGCAGGTCAGTTCTCAGGGCATGGTAAATAAGAGTTATGTGTCTGCTATTATCACTATTTTTGCTGAAAAAGGTTGTTCTCTGTAATCAGACTTGTATATTAAGCTTAGTCTGGCCCTGCATTATCCAATAGCTCCATGTGGCTATTTACATTTAAATGAATGAAAACAAAATATAACTAAAAATTCAACTTTTCAGGTCTAACTAGCTACACTTCAAGTACTTATGAGCCACATTTGGCCCATGGCTGCTGTATCCAACAGTTTGGATACAGAATACTTCACCGCTGCAGGAAATTCTAGTGGACAGTGCTGGTAGCCTGAAGAGGCATTCATAAATACAGGGACCTACACTTTAAAATGTTAAGAATGAAGAGATATGTCATCCAATTCCCATGTTAGAACAAGAGAGCAACTGGAGGAGGAAGCAGGAGAAGGAAAAGGGCATCAGTGCCAACAGCTTCATCATGTGTAAAACAAGAGTTCAAGGTGGATGGGTATAATTTAAAGTAATCAAGATGCTGAGAGAGGAATGACAATACTGATACAACCATAACAGGAAGAAGTGTAAGACGGGGAAGAAGTGAAAGATGGTGAAGTGAGCTAAAGCTCCATCTATTACTGTAAGGAGTCAAGAAATCTCTAAGATCAGTAAATCAAGAAATAGCAATGTAAGAATAGTACTTGGGGTTATGGTGATAAAAACGAAATTGTTTCAAGGATCCCTTGAATCCCTTGATCCCTGATCCCTTGATCCCTGGGGTCAGAGATTGAGGGTAGAAAGGGGCAGACCAGAGAACTGTTGTTTCTTTAAAAAAATTATTATTAAGAGTGTCTGTACTATTTCATTTTTTTGTTGTTGTTTTTAAAGATTTTATTTATTTATTTGAGAGAGAGAGACACAGTGAGAGAGGGAACCAAGCAGGGGGAGTGGGAGGAGAAGCAGGCTTCCCGCAGAGCAGGGAGCCTGATGTGGGACTCGATCCCAAGACCCCGGGATCATGACCCGAGCCGAAGGCAGACTCTTAATGACTGAGCCACCCAGGCGCCTCTGTACTATTTCATTTTTAACCCTATATATATTTCTTCTATAAAAAAGTACTGAAAAAAAACCCCGAGTGGTAGAATTTTCAACATTTTAGTGGAGAAAGGCACTTTGCAGGAGGAATGTGTCTACTCCAGAGTAACTTCTTCAAGGTTTTTGGTTGATTGGGAACATGATTCTGAGAAATGTCTTCTACAAAGGCAAAAGCAAAACCTAGCAAACCCTCCCCCCACTCCATCCGTAATCTGGATGCTCTATGTGCATCTTGGGAAGATGAATACATTGTTAGTGCCAACTGAGGGACTGACTGCCTGGGGGAGACAGAATGTACCAGTGGGTGGATGTACTGGGACTCTGTGTGCGGGTGAGCAGTTGAGCAAACCTCAGTGGCTCCTGTTTGGGGCCAAGTGACAATTACAGGGAAAGCCCCTTACAACACTCCTGGAGGACTGGAGAGAACCACAACCCTTGAAGTGTACCTGCAATCATAGAGAGCAGGATGGATTTCCCAGGTCTGCCACCCAGGGGCTGAAACGTCTTCATTGCTGGCCGAAGATCAAGGGTGTTTCTGATCAATTATGGAGTGCTGTGCACACACAGGCACCACGTAAATGCTACAGAGAGGACATACGTCGTGAGACCATCTTCCCTTCCTTTCCTTTCTCAAAGGGCTGGAGTATATAGATGCTGTTTTTGCAGATGTGGGAACTGTGACACCAAAAATGTTTTATGAGAGGCTCACCAGGTGGCCACGGCTCAGAAAAATGATCGACCGGCTTTCTAAATCTGGAGCACATTTGAAAGAAAAGACTTAAACACTGAAATGTTTAAAAATAAGGTTTCCCTCAGTTGCTTATAAATAGAACCAATGTTGGAAAAGTTTTCAGATAATAGAATGCGAATATTGGAGTCCAAGTCTGGACTCTCCTGCCATCTCATATACTGGATCTGTGATTTGGAGAAAAATAATTGTTTAGCTTTCACATGGACAACGCAGAAATACCAGATACCTGCTATATATAGTCATACACAAAACTATGGATGCATTTACCAATGACTGAATGCCCAACTGACACCATCTTATCTGATACTTCTAACAACCTGTTCTCTCATTTTATAATTGAAGGAAGTGTGGCTCAGAGTAGTTAAATTGCTTTCCTCGGGGAACACAGCTCAGAGCTAGGATTTGAACCCAAGTGGGCCTAACTTCAAAGTATCTGCCACTACATTATACTGCCCTACCTTACTCACAAGATAATTTCCCAAAGTCTGAAGATCAAGTCCAGATGATGACTGTAGAGATAATTGTGATGACAGTCACCCACTACCACAAATAAGACCTCATATATAACTATCGTGTAACCATCATGGATATTCTGAAATGACCTCTGAGCACCTCTGTAGAGCTTCTGAGGGGCTGTGGAAAGGGGGGAGAGAGCCCAGGCTTTCCTGGAAAGCGTCCTTAGGCAAGAACATGAAAACCCTGAGTTGTAGGGCTGCTGGTTGATTGCACGGCTTCTGTGCATGTTCATAAATATTGATTGTGATTAAACTATTATCATAGTAATGAGGGTAATAATGCCTCCTACAGCCCATCCCACCACACTACTCGAAGTCCCTACCTTTCATTAAACAAAGAGCTGCTGGCACTGCTGGGGAGTTGGGCAAGAGGCAGGGAAATGATCTCTATTAAGCAAAAGCATTCTGTTCCATGCACTGATTAGGAGCTGCAGCCTCATTAACGAGAATTGTTCGTATCTCCTGTTGCTCAGGGTACTGTGCTCTGAGACTGGGTCCAGGAAGTGTATGTTCTCGTCTCTCTTCCCCCCTGGGGCTTCCGAACAGATGCCCAATTGAAGTAGGCATGTTTTTCCTTCCAGTTTCCCTCATTTCTGTCCCAATCTTTCATTCCCAGAGAGGATTTCTGTAAGGCTCAAAGGCTCCTTCAAACCCACCCTTTTAACGATGACTGAACAATGGCTGCGTGCTTATTATTTGCCTGGCATAAGGCTAAGCACTTTACAAGTAATTAACCCTCACAGTGGAGGGCATGATGATTATTGACATCGACGGATGAGGAGACTGAACCCAGAGAGGTTTAACAACTTCCTCAAAGACACACAGCTGGCAGCATCATGTAGCTTCCTCAGAGACACAAAGCTGGTGTCAGTGTGGGTGTGTTGGACTCTGGGGTTTGACCTCTTCATGACGCAGCACTCCTTTTCCATTTGTCTATTTACACGGCATACTCTCGTTTTAGGACAAACTTGGAAGTAGAAACTGAAAAGCTTTAATTTCATAAATTCTCCAAGCAGATACAAAAGCTTATTTTTATTCCATCATGAGTGAAGCCTCTGTCCATCTTTGGTATTTTTGGGTTTTCTCTGCCTTTGGAACACCTCTCAACATTGAGAAGCCCAACAGAATGAAAGCTAGAAGAGGGCAAGCACCATGTCTTACTTGTGTCCCTCTGGATTCCACACAGCCTTGGCACTAAGCAAAGAAGGACTGTGCTGTCATGATTCAAAGTTCAGTTTCTGCATGAGGCGATCACCTGTAAGCCCAATTCCCTTGCCCCTAGCTGCCTCAGCCTGAACTTGAGGGCACGGATTGTTTGCATCACCACTATCAGTGATAACTTGTCCATCAGAGTCAGTCTAGGTCTGCTGCACATGGAGAATTCTCTTTCCTTATCTCAGATAAAGAGTGGGGATGACAAACAAATGGATGAGGGACAAGGTCTGGGTTCTGTGTCCAATGTATCAAGATGTTCAAGTCATTTTCCTTCTCTGGTCTCAGTTTACACAACTGCAAAATGGGGGCATCGAGAAGGTATCACAACCTCCCAAATATCCGGCATCAACACTACCTCCCTGACTATGGCTATGGCCCATGTACTGTCTGCACTATATTTACTTCTATACTTAATGTTCTTCTTTAAATCGCCACACTTTTAAAATACTTAATTATAAAAAGAAAATGTTTACCACTGCCATAAATGGAAAATCAGTATCAAGATACAATCAAGAGGAGAAGGAAGTAAGAGTGAAAGTACACACAAATAAATACAAATAACATCATTACATTCTAGGTAGACATGGTTGCCACGAAGGGTACCGAGCCCAAAACCTGCTCCCTCTTTCTCTCTTTTTCTCTTTGTTACACGTGAAGATTTGAAATTTTAGAGAAGTGTGAGAGACATGTAAGCACTCACTGGATACTTTGCACTTGATATAAAGATAAGGATGAAAATGAAATTAAAAAGGGGATCATTCTAGAGGCACCTAGTTGGCTCAGTGGGTTAAGCCTCTGCCTTCGGCTCAGGTCATAATCTCAGGGTCCTGGGATTGAGTCCCGCATCGGGTTCTCTGCTTGGCAGGGAGCCTGCTTCCCCCCTTCTCTCTCTGCCTGCCTCTCTGCCTACTTGTGATCCCTCTCTCTCTGTCAAATAAACAAATAAAATCTTTAAAAAAAAGGAGGGGGATCATTCTTTCACAGTGGAATTGGTGTTATTTAATGCAGCATTTTTGTGGCATCTAACATCACCTCAGGTGCCATGTGATACATCTCTGGTGCTTGGAAAACACTCAGGGATATGTAGAAAGGAGGAAGGCGGAGGAGAAGGAAGAAGAACAAGAGGGAGGAAGGAACCACCCTGTTTGGCAGCATGTGCCAATTTCATGGTACAATTTGACCCGGCTCCATTATGAGCTGCCAGTGGGACATCATGAAATGCAGAGATGGGAAGAGATGTGGAGAAGTGGTGCTCCCCAGCAGGGAAGAACTGAGCAGACAGTGCATCACTGGAAACCCTGGACGAGAAAACCTCAAAAGCTTCCAGTAACTTCCAGACAACGAGAGCTAAGATCTTAAAAAAAAAAAAAAAATCCATTCTGACAACTCCTAGCCTAGTAATTTACATAGAACAGTCATGGAAAACATGGTGGCAGATCAAGTAATTGGTCCTACTACTCCGGACTCAGTGACGTAACCACAGGAAGAACCATAAAAACAACAATAGCTAACATGTATCAAATGCTTACCTCATTCCAGGCACATAACATTTTCTCATTTAATTCTAACAACATCACGTAATAGAAGTCTTATTATTAGGTCCATTGTATAGGTCAGTAAACCAAAGTCAGAGCTTAATTAACCTGACCAGGACTGTACTCAAGGAAGGGGCAGAACCAGACAAACAAGTAACCTAGGTGTATGTTGAAATAAACCTGATTCAACCTAAAAAAAAACATGGGGAATGGGTTATTCAATTCTGGTTAACTGAATATTTTGGTTAAAAGGTATTCTAGAAACCGTGTATGAATGAAAAATTCTGAAAGAATTAAAACACTAAAGGGGCACCGGGGTGGCTCAGTTAGTTAATCGTCTGACTCTTGATCTCACCTGGGGTCTCGATCTCAGGGTTGTGAGTTCAAGACCTGTGTTGGACTCCACACTGGGTGTGGATCCTACTTAAAAGAAATAAGAATAAAATAAAATAAAATAAAGTAAAATAAAGCAAAACAAAACATTAAATGCTAAAATACATTAAACTTCCTGGAAAACACCTCTGACGAATCAGAATTGTGAGTACAGGGATGTGCTGAAATGGAGCTATAGAGAGTTTTGGTTGATCCTGTGATGAAGAGTGATTTGGGTTGCTTAAGAGAAATGATTACTATGCTAAAGACTGACCAGGTGAGAGAATATTTAAAAGCGCTGGGTTCATGTAAACCTTCTTACAGGTTGAAGTTGAAGGCAAGGCTAAGATCTATTTCCTGGGCACCCACAGCATGCCGGTGTCCTGGCGGGTCACTGTGCACCGTAGTTGTAATCATCTCATCAGCTCTCCAAAAGAGGCACCAGCTCCCCCACTCAACAGATGGGGAGACTGAGGCTCACAAATGGTCACTGACTTGCCCACATTTCTGTGAGTCTGGGCTTCACAATCATAGCTCTCCCTCCAACTTTCTGGTGATAAGCTTCCTACCACATGTGGTTCAGAGGTCAGGGCGGCATCTCTAACTTTTAATTTCAGAACACTTATTTCGTGTTTGAAGCCCCATCTGTATTCATTAGGTATTTCTTTCATAGCTGACACTTCTAGGACCCAGTCGCTCAGCATCTCACAGTCTGGAAAAAGTTCTGTGTCTGTTGTTTGTCTGTCTGTTTACTAGAGAACATTAAGGGAAAGAGTTAACTCTGGATGCCTCTTTCCCCTTCTGAAAAGTGTCTGCAGGGCTGCTTCGGACAGCAGGTATGTTAATTGTCAACTGTGTTTTCAAGGCAAGAACTGGAAATGAGGATGATGTCCTACTAGGTGATAAAATTATCTGTCATAAACCCCAAAGTGGATGTCAAGTTCTGAACCACTGGGAAAGGGCTGATGAAAGAAGTTGGTCGAAGGCATGGCAGATCAGTGCTTTATAGTTCTTGAACACTTCAGAGCATGGGTTTTTTTCCTGGTCAGTGTGAACAAACTACATTAGACAAAACAAGTCTTGCCTTCTGATGATGGCTCAAAGCTTCAAAATCAGACTAGAAACCCAACATTACTGATAACAGTAGCCAGTCTCTCTGTGACCTCTCTCAGCTTCTCCAGCTGAATCAATTTTGGATAGTGTCCCTTGTAAGCCCTTAGATCCCATCACCATGGGCAAGTTCCTTCATTATCAGGCTGTTCCTTCATTAACAGAGTAGCTGTTCCTTCACTCCATGCCTGTCCTTTTCCTCCTTTTAGTCTGGCCTTTCCCTGAGTCACAGTGGACTTCTCCTTCCCAGAATGCGCTAGACCTTCTCTTTCTCCTCTGTGTCTTTGTACCCTGCACTCTTTCTCCTTTTCTTTGCTAGATCCATTAGATCTTAGCTCAAATGTCATTTCCTTCATGGCCTCCCAGGTGAGGTTGGGTACCTTCAGGTTATTGTTCCATTGCATCAGCTACTTCTCCCTCTCTCTGGAAAACTGCCACACATGTAAATTACTTGTTGAGAATATAACTCCCTCATCAGAATATATACTAAGAGGCATGATCCCTCTTACTCATTGCTATGCCCCCAGTGCCTAGCATCAAGTGTTGAATGAAGGCATAACATAAAAGTGAAGATTATGTGGAAAGCACAGAAGAAGCGAGGGATTGTGAATGTCTATTCCTTTGGTTTTATTGCAAAACAGTTGGTGCGTAAATAACTTACAAAATATTATTGCTGGTAAGATGTGAGAAAAAATAGAGGACTCTCCCTTAGAAATGGTATCAGTAAGTGGATGGTTCCTGAAAGGGTTGCTAACTGACTTCATTCATGAGTTTCTCTGGTTCTATGGAGAATAACATTCTGGAGCTAATAAAGGAGTAAATCTAAGGTAGAGTCTCTATGACTTGGGACAAATAACTCAAATTCTCTCATCTGTAGAATGGGGATAATAATCAGATCTATTGCACAGGGTGACTGGGAGGATCGATGAGGAAATGCATGTGAATCACTTAGCACAGTGCCTGACACAGTAAATGTTCAGTAAAGGGCAGCTATTACCACCATGGTTGGTGCTTCTGTCCAAGGAAGGCACCTCCACTCCGAAGGAAGCCACCTGACTGGAATCACTTGGATTCAGCATCTGATAATCGCTGATGTTACCCTCTGAGGATAGAGCAAGACCTCTCTGTCTATACCACCATCACCAGCCCACACTACAAAAAGCCATCTCTCCCATGCTCGGCATTCCCTGAAGCCAAAGCAAAAATGAGATGTCATCAGAGATAACACTAACAATTATGAACACTCACCCCACTCTGAAATTTGAACTGCTTCCTGACCACAATGTTCTGGGGACAAAAGTGAATTCCTTTGATCCAGTTCTGGCTTTTGACCAAAGTGGCAGTCTTGTTCTTTGGCATGACATCAAGAACTTTGACAAAAGCAGTCTATGCTGCTGGTTGATCTGAACTTAACACCAGCCCTGGTCTTAGATTCTAGTAGGAAGAAGCATATCTACTTTGTTTCATTTCTAAGTGGCAAAACAATTAAAATGCTAGCAAATGGAAAGAAAGGGTGAATGAGGGTGATTTGAGACCTAGGAGATTGGATATACGGTGGGGTCTGGGCCCCTGACAGATCCGAATGGGGCTTTATCCTGCCTGTCCTGAGTGGCTTCCATTTCCATCGCGACGATCTCAAATGGACTGGCTTGATGGGGGAATCTTGAGTGAATTCTAGGGGCCTTCAGAGGATCTGAGGTAATTATTCTGACTGCCATGGGAGTGGGTGTGGGCCCCTCCTACATCATCACTCCTCCTTGGAGGCTCCAGAGTTTATGGGAGAGAGTACGCTGGTCAAGCTGGAGGGCTTAACCTCTCTGAGCCTCAGTCTGATCTTCTGCACAAGAACGTTGCTGGGATGGCAGTGTTCAGAGGATGCAATGAGAAAAATGTATTTAAAGCACTCAGCCCTGTGCCAGGCACTTAGCAAGTGCTTAAAGAACAGGAGCAGTTGCTCCTGTCGCTATTTTAGACTTCTGAATTCATCTAATAAAACCATCGTCATATTACACTGAATGGAATGAAAAGCCAAGTGTGGCACTATGTTCTAGGTCACAGGGCAGCCGGGTGAGGGGCAGGGCTGGGACCCCATCCCAGGTCTCCCCACTCCTGGGCTGTCTTTTTGCTATATGCCACTGGCTGTCAGGACTCATTCAGTGCAGAGGAGCTCTTCAACACCTCTCTGTGGGGGGCCTTCCACATTGCCCCCTTCAATCAAGTCTCCACCCCCAATATGTGCTCAGTCTCTAAATCCTATCCATGTTCCTTCCAAAATATCCCACAGAAATGCCTCCTACTTTCCTGCCTCCTGGTCATTGTAGTTGCTGTTCCATCAAGAGGATTCTCCTCTTTTCAGCCACAGCTGACTCCTCTTAGTTTCAGCCTATGTCTCCGTAGAGACCCTCCATCACCTCCTTGCTGAAACAACCCTACCCCCATCTCCTTTCTCTCTTTTCCTCCCTTTCTTTCCAGTTTGTGGCCTGTATAGCACTCCCCCTCTTTAATTTTCTTTCCTTTTTTATTGTCTGTCTGTTTTCCTAAATGTAAGCTCCAAAAGGACAGAGAACATGTCTTCCTTGCTCATTGCTGTGTTCCCAGCAACCAACACAATCCATGACACACAGGTGCCTGGTAAATACATGTTAGGTGAATGAATGAACGAGCAAATGAATGAATGAGTAGATTCCAGAACTAGCATATTGATTAACACCTGGAGAGGACCAAGGAAAGTATTTTAATTTGTTTGGAGAGAGACCTAGGTACCTGCTTGTCCCCCTTCCTGGCCTCCTAAAAAAACAGTGTGAGGCTACCCACCAGACAAGGACCCTTCCAAGCAGGCAACCCACACAAAAGCACATCTTGCAGTCAGGGGAAATGGGCGGATAGTTGCTAATCGCGACTTCCAACTGGGCTGATCTTTCCAAAGTTCGAAAGGCGCCTGCCTCCAGAAATCCCAGGCTGCTCCTGCTGCTGAGGCTGGGGAGGGAAGAGGGGAGGGGCGCGCCTGGACGCCTCTCGGGCTGGCACGAAGAAGCCACATCTCCTCCTCCCTCCTCCCCCCAGCTCCTCTCCAAGAGAGGAAGCAATGCAGATGGAGACGAGAAATAAATATTCCTGCCTGCTCTGTGCCACTGCAGACGTTTTCCAAAATGTCTGGCTTGGACCATGAAATCAAGCCCACCCAGGAAAGGAGGCGCTCAGCGGGAGAAAGAGGGGGAAAGGGTGGCATATTTGTCGATACTTGTCAGCTTTCTGGGGGGCACAGCACATGGCTCATACTTGGCAGCCCTGCTGAGGTGGGGACGTGGTAAGTGCACAGTAATACTTGAAGAATTGAATCAGAAATGGGAGCAGAGTTAAGGAAATCCTGCCAGGGTGTCGGCACCATCTCTCTGCCTTTGTCCAGGGTCCTGGGACTCACAGCTGGCTCTCTCCTCATTGATTTCCCGGCTCTTTCCACAATGCCTGCTGCCCCTGCTCAACCCTCTGCCCTCTCCTCTCCTCCACTCTGGCGTAATTCATACAACTGGGTGGCAGGAAGTCTTCAAAGGCCCATTGAAATTTGGGCAGGAGCTCAGAATTCCCGTGCGGAGATAGCTATTCCTGCCACCTCTAAGCACAGCTCGCGTTCTCCGACGCTGGAATACCAGCAGGAGATGAGAACAGAGGCTGCAAATGATAAGTGGGTGCTTTTGGCCGTGGGATGGCCAAGTGTGTGGGAGAAGTGTCACTAAGGAAGGGAAGTTACAGGCCCAGCAACAGGCACTGAAGGGTTCTGCAGTTACGGGGACTTCACTAGGCATGCTGAGAGGCTGCAAAATGTCTCAGGAAAGAGATGAGAGCATGAGAATTTCAGCTTGAAAACTCCTGCCTGGGCTATGCTAGGTCTTCTTTGTTTCTCACCCTCCCATAAGAATCCCCCTGGTACGGTGTCCTCTTACTGCTGCCATGGGGACCCCTTCCCCCAATTCTACTGGGAAGTCAGTCATGAGAGCTGACTTCTGAATTCTGCTCTATAAAAAGCAGAAGGGCTTTCCTGGTTTGCACTCGTTCAAGTCCAGTGCAGTAAAAACACTTGCTTAAAATGAAGACTTGAAGAAAGTGGTATCTTTGGTGAGTGTCAGGGGAATGTTTTCCAGAAATGCTGCAGATAATTCTGCCTCTTTTTACCATTTCCATGACTTCACTGAGGAATGAAAGATTATCTACTATTTCCCACTCATGTGCCCTGAATCTTTCTTTATGAATCTTCCCCACTCATCTGCCCATCTGCCTTCCAGTGCTAGGCAACTGCCAGATGAATCCCACTCTCTCTAGGAAGTTGTTCAATGGTGGGGGGAAGCTGGCAGGAGACCTGGCTTCCGATCTCTACTCTGCCCATTGCTGTGTGACCTTAGACCAATTACTTCCACTCTCTGGGTCTTGGTTTCCTTGTTTGTCAAAGGAGCAGCTTGATAGGTGTCCTTTCAGCTGGGACACATTATGGGTAGTTCTACAGAGTGCTGTGGGATAGATTTCCTATTGTCACCATCATCTATCCCACCCCACCTTTACCACTAAATTCCAGGGACTGAAGCCATCACATTTCCAGGGCTGAGTTCAATCCTTATATCTGGAAGTTCAGAGCTGTATATTAAAACAAGCTGGATATGTGGATACATGGACACTATCTAGAATTGTTCTAAGTATTTTTTGCCTACATTTCCCTAATTCCCAGAAAATCTAATGCATGGAAATACCAATGTAAAGCATATTTAGAGAGAACTTGAGTGCGTGTGTTTTTGCACTGTATAATAATCATGTTAATTATCTTTCATTAGCGATAGCCACCATTTATTGAGGCCTACTTCATGCGAGGACTATGCTATGCTCTCTCACTTACATTATTATCTCCACAACAGCTCATCATAGAAGACATTATCCATTCCTCACTCCATACATCACTGTAGGCAACCACCACCAACACATGAACGTATAAGCCCTAACCAAAATTACAAAATAGCACTCCTTCCCAAAGCCAAAACCAAAACCAAAGCAAAGCTGAGGCTCAGAGAGGTTGAGACAGTTACTGAAGATCACACAGCTGGTTAATATTGGTAATGGGATTTGAACCTGGTTCTGCCAGATTGATGTGTTACCCCCTAACCCTGTGCTGGGCCTCATCTTGGCATTCAGTGCCTTTCTAGGAGATTCTTCATACGTTAAGCCTGTTTTAAAGACCCAGAGATAATAGGACTTAAACTGATTGTCTTTCCTATGGCCCTGTCAGAGGAAAACTCCTGGTCTCAGAGCCAGCAAAACCCCTGCTATCAGAAATGGCAGGAAAAGAAGCAGTGTCATAGGCACTGAGCATAAGAAGGGTGGGAGAACCAGGCCCCAAAGCAGCCCATTTCTAATGACTATCTCCATTGCTCATTTACCTACAGAGAATTAGGCTGGCTTCTGCCCACAACCAAACTTGTTTCTATGCCCGTGCCCTACTATGGCACAGAATTAGAGCCCCTCACAATTTGTACAGACTCAATCATCCACTCCAGAGGTTGTAAACTCCAATGTTCCCAAGCCCAGGCAGGTACATGAATGAGCAAAATGGCCAAGAAGACACTAGAGGAAACTGGCAAACACATGTGTGGTCAATGGAGACCACCGTGACTCCACTCCAGCAGATGGTTACTATGCATGTATGCAGGCCCAGAGCTGTTAACTGTTTCCTTTATAGAGAAAGCCTGGAATATGGACATCCCTGTGAATTCTCCAGATTTTTAAATGTAGGCAACTAATTCAGTTAAGAAAAGTATACCTGACAGAGTAAGGACCAAACAAAACATATTTAAAAGCTCTGTCTGACCTGAAGATCTCTATTTGTAACCTTTAAAATTAATTTTCCTCATTTACAGATGGAGAAATGGTAGCCCAGAAACAGGAAGTCATTTGTCTGAGATCGCTAACGTGGGCTCAGGCCAGCAGCTCTCTTTTGGATACATACAGAGACATATGTGTGTGTGTGTGTACATACATATACATACATACATACTGTATATTCACAAGTGAAATAGAAATGATTTTGGATTACCTGCTGTTGTGAAATATCCTGCTTATTCTCCTAATGTTATTATATATTAGCAGTTGACCTAAAGTAATATACTTATACAAACCCAAACCAAATTGACACGTTGGCACCCCGCCCCTAAACCCAAACCCAAACCCAAAATAAAACAAAAACCAGGCAAGAAAGAAGCTCTTTACTTACGGTAAATGACAAAAAAGAAGAAAACAAAGTCCCTTCGTCGTATCTGGATAATTTTGCCAGTACTCCTTCCAAGATGGTAACGAACTAGTAAAACAGCAAAAAAGAATTATTATTTCAAAATCTAATTGTTCACACCACGGAGCAACATTTCCCAATCACAGAGAGACTAGCAATGACCTCACTCGGTTTTGCGTTCTATTATTTGGTTTCCACTTTTGGAGAAAGGAATAGATTGCTTTCACATAGAAATATTTGACTTATCCGGCTTTCTCTTCATTATTATGTGATTGCAAATATAGTGTGTTACAGAAGTACAAAGTGACAAAATATTATTGAGTTGCATACAGCATGCGATAATATTAAATGCACTTTTCAAAATCCAAAACTGCGCAAAGCAGTTTTTACGTTACATATTAGCACTACATTTAATCCAATCTATTTTTATTTGTATTTTATCAGTAATTTGGGGGAAACAGAAGTTTAGCACTGGCAAATATAAATGTCTTCCCATTCAGCATTACTTAGTTAAAATTCTATAATTCATGAGGGTGACTGAAATAGCTTTATCTGACTTTTATGTTTTATTATGACTCTCACTGCATGTGAAACGAGGGGAAAGGGGGTTTTCAGGATGGCAGAATTCCTTATTAGCGTTTAACTTTCTGTTTCTAAAAATCTAGCTTTGTCAGTGCTGAAAAACAAAACAAACATTTTCCACATAACCTAGTACGACGTCTGGGGACAATTTCTTATTAAGTTAACACATGCCATTTTATCAATTCATCTTCACACGGCTCGCAATCATCAGAAACAATCATTCCGAGCTGAGCCTGGGTGACGTACGATCTCGTTTCCTGAGAGATACAAGTATTCAGCTCAACTTTTTAACGTGTTACATTTTAATGGAAATGCAGATATAACAAAGCGATGTTCACAATGAAACGTTTCACCTGAAGCTGAAGGTTACCTTTGCAACCAAGAGTGTTATCATTTCTTTAACAGTTTCTTCAATTAGTTCATCTATTTTTGAATGGTATTGATGCTAAAGAACACAGAAAGACAAATATTAGCATGTTGGGGAGGTGATGGCATTGCATCCGTCAGTAATTTTTAGACAACACAATTTATAAATAAAGCCTGGCCTGCAGACCCAGTTTATTTCCATACTCCCAGAAGCAGCTGTAAGATTCTGACTCCAGGTCTTTGATGGAGAGAGATCTGAAGCTCTTAAAAAAAAAATCACCAGCCACATGGTTTCTCACCCAAGGCTTTTGATGGCTTTGATTTGTGTAGATACATACACACAATTACAAATAGCATGCATGGATGGCCTCATGGCCTAATGGTGTGTGGGTCTGGAACTTACAAAACAAGGTATCACAATAATTTAATACAGGGGATGAAAAGTTCTCTTTGGGAAACTGCTGGGTGATGTGGTTCAGAATCTGACCAAGACATTGGGACTGATTTTGCAAAAACTGTTCTGAAACTCTCTGATACTTTGGGTTTATGCCCCAGAGCCCACTCATTCTATATCTAGATGTTGACTGAGTGCCGAGGCAAAGTGTCATTTTCTGAACCCTTGTGGCAGCCATTCATTTTCTCTATTCATGGAAAAGCAAATCCAGGTTTAGAGCCTCCACTCAGACTCCTGTTAAGTTTTTCAATTTCTCTAATGTCCGCTGTCGATTAAATTTAAATAGTAATGCGAAAACAAACCCCCACACAAACAAAAATCTGCTGTAAATGCCAGGAAAAGAGGAAAAGCGATTTCAACAGAAAATACTGTATGCCAGTTCCTTGACATTTATTAGATCATTTTAGTATCCATTTGAATTATTCCATATTCCTTAATAAAAAATAACAATGCAAAACATTGTTATTTGGAAAGGAAAATGCACTTACCCACTCTTTAGCAAACTTTCAGAAGGATGATTAATTAGGAACAGAAAAAGAAAAGGAACAGTGCAAATAAAAATTAGGACAAAAGGACACATGAGAAAATTGAAATTAAACAAACCATTCAAAAAGCTAGGAAAACATACAGAAATAATAAGCCATGGGAATGTGGTTTGATATTCTGATAACTGGCAATCAGAATTAATGAAAGCAAGTGAAGGGATGTGATTTAAGTTAATTCAGTAAAAGTCACAGGGGAATTTCCTCTGTAGTTGTAAGACCTGAATAAAGTCCCGGTGCAAAGTCAGGAAATCATGTCACCTAAGAAAATATAGTTTGGTTTCCTCATCTGTAAAAAAACAGAATACTACTACTAACCACTCAGGACCAATGGTGGGGTGGAAAGAGAAGCCAGTACAAACACTGCTTTGGGAAAGAATATGAAGCAAACCCTGTTTAAAGATATTTAGCGGGTCTGTTCTTCTATTATTATTATTATTATTACTTCTTCTTCTTATTATTATTACTTAAAAACCATTTCCTGGCGATCCTGTTCTCAGACTCACAGATCCATTGTGAGGATCAAGCGATGATCAGATGTGAAAACATCTTGTCAACTCTAATTGCAATTCAAATATTATTTGTTCAAGTTCATAAAGCAGAAGCTAAGGGTAAGGAGATATGGTCTTAATGCTCGGTCCTCCAGTTTTAGTTCCCTTTCAGTTGATTAGAGGAAAAACAATAAAGCAAATGGTTCATGTTGTGTAGCCCTGATGAATCAGAACCCACATTGGCTCTACTGCTAACTCCTTGAAGGGATTTACTAGTAAGTGGCATAAACCTGAAGCTAAATGCAAAACTATCTGCAGAATTCTGTGCTAGAAACACAAAGAAAGATGTCAGAGCAAAAGAATTCGGGAATATTGACAGGGCTCCAAATTCATTTTTAGGTCTTGAGATAAGATCCACTATCACATGCTTACTTTCCTCCTCATGTGACTGCCTCACTCTGCTTGATTTTCTTTGGATTACTATAAATGATTCACATTTATTAAATTAATTATGAGAGTCAACTAACTTAGAAAAGGAAGTTGTAGGCTAAATAATACAATCTGAAATATTAAACAAGGGGCTTCTAACCTAAGCAAAGAACACCCCTGAGAATAGAAACATTCTCTTGAAGAACCTGGCTGAAAGGGCAAGCAGAGCCAAGAGCTGTTTTCCATGCACCAAGGCAGACACAGGCTCTTGGTCTGGGGTGTTAGTAATGTCATTCTTTCTTGGGGAAAATCAAATAAGCATTTTCTTCTCAAGTGGGGGGAACCTCAAACCTTTCATTCTGGAAGAAGTCCAAACTGAAGGATATGGAGATGTAGTGGGTTGATGGGAACCTCTTCCCACCTTCAGTTTTTCCATGCCAAATGTGGCCATGACGACCCCACAGAGAGTCCCACTGTCTCTTCTTTTCATTCTAAACAAATATAATTATCTCCACTCCTGTTCTCATTTCGTTTTTTCTGTCATAAAAAAGTCATTTTGCTATGATTATTCTGCCTTTTCCTTCCAGAAGAAACTTGAACATGTCAATCTCTGTTGGTCTATTTCCTCATTGAGGCTAAAAATGACCCCTGTGAATACAGGAATCATATTCACCTAACACAGTAGTGAAACAGCACATGGAAATATGGTTTAGAAACTGAGAAGCAGTATATAGCAGTATTACTACTATTATCATTAATTGGTTAGCATAGTGGTTATATGTGTGTCTACATTTTTCTACTCTTATGTAAAACCTATATATATTCTGTTGTATATAAATTACAATCTGAATTAATTAAGACCTATTTTGGTAAAGAGTACAGTAGGGTAACGTCCCCTGTGCTTATCATGCATTAAAGCAATATACATCAAAGCAGTCCCTCCATTCCTATGTGAGGAAGTGCAAAATTTATGAATTTCTTTTACCAGAGTCTCCTGAGACTCATTTGATTAACTAGCTTTTCTGGGGCAATAGTGAGCACTCGCCTTCGTTCTGATTTTTCTGGGGATATTATTTATTCCATGCACATGTGAAGTTCCATGAAGGGGTATAAACACTACCAGGACATCTTTTAGGTACCATCCCCCCAATAAGATAATCTTGTCACAAGTCTCTTGCAGTCAGACAGACTATCCAATTCCATCTGCATCTCAATATGGGTACAAAGAGGGATCCTTCCTGTATTTGCACTTTCTAGTTCCCTCTCCAGGTGTCGTTGGATTGGCTTGACCCTAGTAGTAGTAGTAATAGTAGTAGTAGTAGTAGTAGTAGTAGTAGTAGTAGTAGTAGTAGTAATGCCCATAAATTACATTCTGGGGCACTAGACCATGATAATAGCAAGGGAACTGCTAATCTTCAACGCTATGGAGAGTCTGGGGAGTTCATTTCTGCTTCTGATGAGCTGAGCTACTGCAAATTCACAATCACTTTGTAAAAATCATTCCACTTGACTTCCTGTACTGCACATTTTGCCTTGTCATGGAACAGATTGTGTGTATGTTGTCTTTCTGTTAAGACCATCTGACCTTGGAAATGAGATGAAAACACACTAGACCAAGTGAGAAACTATTTAATACACAATTTCCTCTCTATTGGTGCTTTGCAAATTTTAATGAAAAAATAAATATTTAAGATGGAAAAGTATGGTTAACAAATGCTTCAACAGCTGCATTTAGATGAGAATTTACCCTGGTGATGAAATTCAGGAAGTGATCTTGAGATGGGAGAACACTGTGTTACCTGGCCAGTCACTAGTCTAAAACACTTTGAGGGAGTTGGAATCCAGGTGGAAGCAGGTACTACAGCTAGATCTATACATGAGCTTAATACCCATACTTGCAAAGTAAAAACTATGCAAAAACATTGAACTGCTACCTATTCTCCCAATTTCTAGTCATCCTTGGCCAATCTCATTTCTACAATTCAGTTGACTTTGGAGATGAATATCCCCATTCTTCAAAGTGAGAAAAATTACTGAGAGACCCTTCGCATGAGACTTCCCATTGAAGTTCTACTCAAGGTCAGAGCCAGCAAGGTCCCTGAAAGGAAGTACATATTTCTAGAAAATGATGTCTGGTTTCATTCTGACTGACTGTTCTCTGTCACTTGGTATTCGAAGGTCATCAGAGGCCTCTATTTCCATGAGCTGGTCACATAGGTGTCTCTGATTCAATGATACTAAGGAGAAATGGCATAGCAGGTCTCTCTAGCATAGCTTGAGAAACTGGCAGTCTCAGGATAAGAGCCACAGACTAGAACACAGTACTGGATGAGCCCTTAATAATGATCATTTGGTCTGAGAGGAGGGGTGTGGGAAGTATGGAAAAATGGGAAATGTTTACTAGCTTTAGTTATTGTTTAAATTTAAAAAAGAAGAATGTTGAGGGATGCCTGGGTGGCTCAGTCGGTTAAGCCCCTGCCTTTGGCTCAGGTCATGATCCCAGGGTCCTGGGATCGAGTCCTGGATCAGGCTCCTTGCTCAGCGGGAAGCCTGCTTCTCTCTCTGCCTCTGTCTGCCACTCTGCCTGCTTGTGCGTGTACTCTCTCTCTCTCGCTCTCTCTGAGACAAATAAATCAATAAATAAAGTCTTTTAAAAAAAGAAGAATGTTGAATTATTTGTAAGGGATACATGACATGTTTTCTACTTTTTCAAATAGAACAATGTACAGAAAGAGGTAGGCATTGCTGCTTAGCCTCAAAAATGTTACTGTTTGGGCATATCTAAGATAACATTCTAATCTGACATCCAGAAATGAGGGAGCTTTATCCTCAGTTTCAACAAGCTCCATATCTCTCAAAGGTTTTGTGTTGCAATGCTGTATCTCTCATGTGACAAATGATGACAGTAAGGTTGTATGAGTAAGGGACTTGCTCAAGGTCACAGAGTTTGGCAGCTAAGGTATAGGCTCCATAAGATGTACTTCTAAGGCACTAGACAACATGTTCTTCAGAAAAACACGATCCCAAGTTTAAGCCAAGGTTATTCTATTGTAGCACAGAAGTGATTAGTGGTAAAGATAAGAGCAGGATCCCCTTTTGACAAAATCAACTTGCTATTTTTCATCATATATTTCCAACCAGGGGCTACCCTTTGGCTTAACAAGGTCCATAGGTTGCCTGAAATGCAAAATTATGGGGAAGTATTTTCTCCCCTGGGCATTGGTTTCCCAAATTTCATCAAATTTTCAGTGGGGTCCATGACAGTAACCCTTGCAACCCAACTCCCACTACTCTCCCCAAAACCCAGCTCAAAAAGAAAGAAGTTAAGATCAGAATGACTTGGCTTGTTTAGAAGGACTGCATAGCATCTGAGTAGGTGTGTGGGAGTTCTTTAAATATGGCCATAATTGAGTCAATCTGAGGAGGGACTGTAAGAGCTACTGAGGGGAAAAGAGGCCAGTCCTAGGGCAACAATCCTTCCTCATCTTGGAATGAGGTCAGCCTTGTGAAACTCAACTGAAAAGGACATCTTGGGAAGCTCCAAGGGGAAAGAGATAAACTGGACTCCATCAAACTTAAAAAAATGTGTTTAAAGGATACTACCAAGAAAGTGAAAAAGACAACTGGTGGAATGGGAGAAAATAGTTGCAAATCATATATATGATAGTGGCCTAGCATCCAGAATATATAAAGAACTCTTTCAGCTAATAAAAAAACAATTTAATTTTTTTAATGGGCAAAGGATTTAAATAGACATATCTTCAAAGAAGATTTACAAATGGTCAACAGACACGTAAAAAGATGGCCAACATCACTGCAAATCAAAACCACAGTGAGATAGTACTGTACACATACTTGGGTGGCTAGAAGAAAACAGATTAATTAGAAGTATTGGCTAAGTCATAGCGAAATGGGATTTCTCATACATTCCTGATGGGTATAAAAAATGGTGTAGCTACTTTGGAAAACAGTTTGGCAGTTCCTCAAAAAGTTAAACACAGAGTGACCATATGACCCAGCAAGTTCAAACATACGTATATATCCAAGAGAGCTGAAAACACAGGTCCACATGAAAACGTAGGCCCACGTGAAAACATAGGTCCACATGAATATCAATGTTCATGGCAGTGTTACTTGGAGTAGCTACAAACTGGAAACAACTCAAATGTCTAACAACTGATGAACTGATAAATAAGATGGGTATAGCCATATAATAAAATACTATTCAGTATAAAAAGGAACAAAGTGCTGATACATGTGACAGCATGAATCTTAAAAACACAGTGTCATATGAAAGATACCAGTCACAAAAGGCCACATGAGATTCCATTTATATGAACTGCTCAGAATAGGCAAGTCCTTGGAGACAGAAAGTAGGGTGGTAGTTGCTCAAGGCTGGGGAGGGAGGGTTGGGGAATTATTATTCATAGGTCAGGTTTCTTTTTAGGGTGATGGAAGAGTCTTACAATTGATTGTGGTGATGGTTGCACAGCTTTGCGAATATTCTAAAAACTATTGAATTGTATATTTTAAAAGAGTGAATTTTATGGCATGTGAATGACATCTCAATTTTTTTTTTTTAAGATTTTCTTTATTTATTTGTCAGAGAGAGAGTGAGCGAGCACAGGCAGAGGCAGAGAGAGAAGCAGGCTCCCTGCCAAGCAAGGAGCCCGATGTGGGACTCTATCCCAGGACGCTGGGATCATGACCTGAGCCGAAGGCAGCTGCTTAACCAACTGAGCCACCCAGGCGTCCCGACATCTCAATTTTTTAAAAAAGAGCTCAAGGAGAGAGAGAATTTTGGAAAGTCTGAATTCAAAGGGATCTTAATAAACGTTAGAGTTCACCAAAAGTAGAGTTTTTCAAGTGGGCTCTGTGAAGCCCGAGAGACTTCAGGTAGGCAGTGAAGAAATGGAGAGGTGGAAAGGAACATGGTAGCGTGAGCACAGGGCTTCTAGACCCCCTGCCCTTCACTCTATCTAGAGCAGCTCTCATTTTTTTTATCCAGAGCAGCTCTCATTTTATTTCACATGCTGGCCTTCTTGGGTAAGGTTTGAAGAATTGACAGGCAGCTCAAAAGAGTCTGAATTAAATTAGAATAGGGCTATTAGGGGCATCCGGGTGGCTCAGTTGGTTAGGCGACTGCCTTCAGCTCAGGTCATGATCCAGAGTCCTGGGACCGAGTCCCGCATCGGCCTTATAGCTCCACGGAGAGTCTGCTTCTCCCTCTGACCTTCTCCCCTCTCATGCTCTCTCTCACTCTCTCTCTAATGGACAAATAAAATCTTAAAAAAAAAAAAAAAGAATAGGGCTATCATTTTACATATGAGAAAACTAAGGCCCAGCTCATTTGCAATAGAGCTGGGGTAAGAACCCTGGCGGCTGAACACCCAACCTGTCCTTCAGGCGTGAGCCCTAATTTTAACTCCTTTTTGGATACTGGGCCTCCACACCAATGATTCTCAAACGGTGGTCTTTAGACCAGTTGGCAGCATCAGCATCACTGGGGAATTGGTTAGAAATGCAAATTCTTGGACCACACCCCAGACCTCTCAGAACCCTTGGGGTGAGACCCAACCATCTGGGTTTTGAGAAGCTCTCTAGATGAGTCTGACGCTCACCGAAATCTTCAGAACCACTGCTCTAAATCACTTACATGCAGCACACGGAGCCATGAAAGAGAACCAAGGGCCCCTTACATTTGCCCCTAGTGCCTAGAACATAACCCCTAAGCAAATGTCCCTCCAAAGAAAGTCAGTCTGGAGCAAACACTAACAGGGGTGTCTGAGGAAGCAGATTAGTAGGGAAAGAAGGTTGGAGATGATGTTGCCAGGAAGAGAATACCACCAACCCACATTTAAAAATGGAAGGTGCCGATAAGAGAAAATAAATAACGAATAAGGAGCAAATATAATTTAGTAAGAATTCTGAGCATGTACGGCTGGTATCGAAAGATCTGATTTAGGAGCAATTTATGCCAATTGGCAACAACACGAGAGTTGCCAGAAATGTTTCTGAATTAATTCTAAATTGGTATATGAATATCTAGCTGGCTTGAGGCCATCGGAGAAAAATGATCATGATAGTCTTTAATCAAGCCCGAGTTGCTGCTTCTTTCTCCTTTACATTTTAAATACCACTTTGGAATTGGAAACTTAGCAAAGGACTAACCTTTTGGTCAGGGAAGATTCACAATCAACTCAATCTAGGGAAATAAAAAAGTCTGTGATTTCTTAAAAATTCAGAACCTGCTGGTTTTTACCCCTGGGGATGGAGTAGCAGAGTGATACAACATTATACATCCTGGAGTTGCCTGATGAAAGAAAGAGAACCCTCCTGCGGTCCAGATGTTCAAAGTGATAAAATGCATTTCAAATATGAAAATGACTTGCACTCTGGAAAAGAGATCTGTTGGAGATACCAGCCTAATAGATAAGGTCATTGCACCTTATTTGACTTGAAGGAACTTTATGGCCACCCCAACTCTAGCCACGAATCACTTCCAAGTGACTGGCATTCTCATTAGCACATGCCTTAGAAATTTACTTAACAAACAGATACCAAACATTAATCTGTAGCTTAACCCACAAATGTTAGAAGGATATTTCTGAAACTAGTAGACCAGTGTAGATGTAAGGAATTTGTAAAGTTTTCTTTTACATGATCAATGGAGGGGGAAAAAAAAATCTGGTTTTTTTTTTTTTGTTTTTTTTGTTTTTTTTTTTTTTACCTCTTGGCCCATTTCCATGCTGCAAAGTTTTGTTGATTGAGCTTTGGCATCAACCATAACATTAAACATGGTGCATATTGACTGTGGGACTCGAAAATCTGTTGATCGACTGGTTTTTTGCAGCTTAACTTCAAATGCAATCCTGGTTCTATTAAAACAAAGTAGGAAAAGACCAATTCAGCATTCATGGCAGCAGGTGGAGGAGACATTTTCTGAGAGGTCAGTGAAAAAGAAAATTGAAGGCTGTAATCAGTTTCAATCGACAATGACTTCACATGTGTTCTTTTAAAAATGACTTTCCCAACTAAGGAAGGCCTATTCACGGAGACAGCCACGGAAACCCTCCCTTTCCCGGCAGTACACGGAACACCTGTAGCTCAGTGTATTTCTGTCTATAGTTTACATGCTATGGAGATCCCTAATTGCAGGAGAATGAATGAATTAACAAAAACCCAATTATAGCATTATAGCATATGTAAGTTCTCTCACATTGGCAACTGCCTACCTTGAATCACTTCATTAAAAAAACAAAAAACAAAAAGGCAGCTTCTAATCTTCAAAATCTCATGGTGGGGGAAAAAATCTTAAATGACATTTATTGGTTTTTTTTTACCCCCTTTTGGTTTTGAAAGAGACTGAAGTAAAAAAAATGTTCTAATTATTATATGGCTTTAAAAACTAAAAAAATAAGATAGGTAACTTTGGGGAGGAAAGTTAAATTAGGAGGAGTGGTATCAGGGAACTTCCACTATATTTATGGGCAATGTCTATTATTCTGCGATCAGAGTATATATCTCTATATATTTTTAAGAGTATGTATTTTTAATAAGTGAAAATGGCATAATATACTTACCAATTCAAGAACTGTGTAATGGTGCAAGCTTAATGGGACATAATTCTGACATAGGTCACAATATGATCCCAGCAATGCACTAACTGTTCACAGGAAAAACCTAGTCCCACATGGCCAGCTGGTAATACAGGTGTGAGATTTAATCCTTGGTATCGGCATTGTATAGGGGACCAGCTATATTTTAAAAGGTTTTAGAGAAGTGGGTCACATCATTCCATGTCTTGAAAGAAAAGCATCTGGTTGGTAAGTGCCTTTATGAAAGCTCCTTTCGCCCAATGCATCTTTTCAGTATTGTTTACCGTCAAGTTCTGGAGATCATGCAGCCACCAGGAAAGCATTGCTTCAAGAGGTATTAGTAGCAGTTTTCTAACAGTGCAGAGGAGGACCACACAGCTAGTTAGCTCAGGAAAGGATGCCAGCTTGCTAACACACCCTGAGTGCACTCAGGGAAGCCAAGTATAATTTCTAAGGTTGGAAGTCTAGTTCTTAAGAAAAAAACTTAAAACAACAACAACAAAAACCAACCCTTAAAGTACTCCTATATATTATATGATCATGTTAAAGATAAATGTATCTTGGCTTCTAAAGACTCATGCATTGAAGTAGCTTTCTAATCATGATGATCATTTTAGGCTACACTGAAAATACATCCTTTTCCAGTTTTGTGAAAAGGAGGTCTGATGGGGACTGAGTTGGACAGGTACCTGTGCTGATCTTCTAAGGCTGGCATGCTAGTTCCAGCCCAATCAGAGAAAGGGGAGTGCTACATTTTTTCCCTACAGCAAAGTAAATATCTTCTGTTTTCAGAGGGGAGGTGTGCATTTCCCTTGGAGGGTGTGAAAAGGGGAAACCAAATGTAAAATTAATAAGACTGGGAGGGTTCCACGGAGCAAAATGCCAGGGATGGAGAGGTCACTGAATTCAACTGACTGTCCTTGAGGACAGGGTTAGGGGGCCATGTTTCAGTAGAACACAGTATCTATACAGACTAGACTAGAGGCTCTGTCATGACCATCAGATGAATGATGTAAATTTCTCAGAAACTTGGAAATGAAGGGTGATTGATTGACTTTAGATGTTGCATATTTACATCTATGAAATAATGTCCTTACAGTGATGTCCTTCTAGAACAATGGCCATTTATTCTGTCACAAAGAGGAAAGCAATTGTTCTAGGCTCTACTTATGTAGATTCTGTGTCTTAAAACATCCAAGGACATTTTCATGTTTTGCCCTCTGCATCTGGAGGTTGGGGGATGATATTTGCACTTATATTTGCAGTTGTCTGCTTTTGTCTAGGGCCGTAATTGGAAGGGTCATCAAGAAATTTAAGCCTCTGATATCAAGTGTGACTGTGTAGTTGATCAGTTTCTGTTAATAAAAGGTTACTTAAGAGCTACTATGTGACAAGCATGATACTGGGACCTGGGGAGGGCCGAGAGCGCAAAACAAGTAAGATATACTCCCTGCCGGTGAGGAGTTCACACTCTTTGTGGTGGCTGGCCACAGAGATTTGCGGTAAGGGATAAGATAGCATCACCGTCTTTCTTTCACATCCACGTCTTCCATTTTTGCCCCATCAACTCCCCACTTCCTACTCCTACTCCTTACTCCTTCCTACTCCTTACTCCTTCTTCTCAGAAGGGCATACATGCCTTTTTGTACAATTGTGTGCATAGATCAGAAGCTGGTTAAGTGTTCATTCTAATGTGCCGCAGCCCTGAGTAGAGATTGGGAGAGAACTTTTCACCACAGGGGAACTGCCCCATAAGTTTTTGGTGGAATGGTTTGGCTTCAAGAAAAGAGTTGCTTTTCCTAAAACTGATGGAGACTATATAGGAAATGGTAGAATTCAAAATTCTAAGGAAACATTTTGACCTTGGATTTGAACAATAGGCTTTTGGTTCTAAAAGTAGAAAGAAAAGAACAAAACACAAAAAATTTGGATTGCCTGGACTTTGAGGTTCCAGAAGTGCCGTCAAACACCTGCCCAGACTCCCCACGGCACGTAGCTCCTTCTCCAGTTCCTCCTGAGATGTTCACTTGCCTGACCCTCCATTGTTCTTTGCTCTTTTGGCTTCCAGTTTTGATGCTATTCCTTTTCTTTTCTTCTTCCAAGATATAAAATTCAGATCACTCCCAGACAAACCCAGCCCCCATCACCCACAACTGATCCATCAACCAAACTATATAACATCTGGAGATCTGGAGTGGCCCATGCTGCTTGTGGTCTTTTTTTTTTTTTTTTTTTTGGTCTTGAATGAAGAAAAATAATGGAGCAGTTATGAACTGGAAAAGGAACTTGGATGTGTGTCTGGGGATAGACAGGGTGATGATAATGATGTTAAACCAGAGGAATTCCATCTCTGTTCCAGGAGGGAAGGGACGCAGTCTCTCATTCTTCATGGCATGGTATGCCAGGAATGTAGCACTGGGCCTGGCAGGTAGGAGGAGCTACATAATCTTTGTTGAATAGATGCATATTGTTCTCATTTTCTTCTCTTCACCTTCTCAGAACACTTCACCTGGGAACTTCAACTGCAGCATTCCCACCTCAATCCAATATGCCATGGCGACAAAGCAGGCAATTTGTAGGAAATCCAAATGGACATTTAACGTCTCCTGCCCCTTCACTGATGTCTAGTTAGATTTGGGGCAGGACAACTCAGAGTGGGCACATAGTAGGTGCTCAGTTCATGTATATGGAACAAATGATGTTGCTGAGATCCTGTTCACATTTCTGCAGAGACACTCACTTCCTGCTACCTGTACTGGATATCCTGGCTCCAGAACTGCTTATACTTCTCTTTTTTCCCACTAACCGTCCCCTCACGTACACACTTATACCTTACACACATATTTTCTAAGTAAATATCGTGTGTCAGGTGCTGCTAGATACCAGAGATATAGAGAAGAACAAGAAAGATATGGATCCTTTCCTCATGGAGCTAAGTGAAAAAACTGGCTACCGTATCATGTGGGGTTTGGGATAGATGTGGGCAGGTGAACAGGAGCTAGATTTGGGTGGCCACCACTCCAGCTGACTTGGACAAGCAATCACCATCTCCAAAAAAATCCAAATTATGGCCAATTGAAAGAGGGGCCACCTACCATTCCCTGAGTCAGAGTGTAGTGGGGAAGGTGTGCAGGGCCCATCCAGCCACCTAGGCTCACCTTTTGACACAAGATTCAATCATGTCACTTGCCATCAGCTTCAGCCGTTGTTCCAGGTGCTTTCCAAACTCTTCCTCGGGCCAGTGCAAGTCCCGAATGAAGGTCTGAAGGGCATCGAGTTTCCAGAACAGATCTTCTGAAGTGCCTGATCCATTACTGGCAGGATAAAAATTAGAAAACAAGAGTCACCCACAGGCCTTGGGTTCTGGAAAAGCTGACACAAAGACAACTAGGCGCTAGAAGGCTTAAGGCAAACAGTGGCTTCAACATACAAAACGACGCGTGTTGGCGGTGGAGGTGGGGGCCATCTCCACCGGCAGATTTTGAGTTTTACCATACATGACTTAGTCTGCGTTGTTTGGCCAATTATCCCAGACCAATGAGAAGTCTGAGGAAAGGTGTTGCCCCACAATGACTAGGAGAACGGTGTATGGTAAAAATCAGCCTTCTTTTAATAACCACATTAACACATGTGATGATTCAGATGAAGGCCACGAACCAGAGGGAGAAGTAAGTTCCAACGGATAATAACTACATGGCACCATGCAGTTATTAAAATTCAGGGTTTCATGCATTTCCCCAGCTCCCCTCCAGAGCGGAGGTCTCTTGGAGATTGCACAAGACTTTCAGTTTTAAAAGGACAGTGCTAACAAAGTGGTGAGCGAGGACGTGCTTTCTCTCTTGAAGAGCTGGAAAGAAACTGGGGTGACTCAAATCAAGACGAGTACACCTGGATACCTTGAGTCCAAGATTCTTGTTCAGTTTGGTTCTCACTCCAATTATCATAGACCAGCCTGTTGCATAGGCAGCCCCAGGACGAGGTGAGTTGTGGGGGTGGGGAGTGATGCGCCGACAAGGGATATCTGCAAAGCTTTAGGGCTCAACACCTGAGCTCTTTTACCATTGCACCACCTTACCCGGTCCCCTGTACAGATGGAGAAATTGGTCTTGATTCCTTTCTGTACAATGACGTCTAGGAAACTTTTACCTGGGGCATCCACGGAAAGCCTGTGTATGGGAAATGCTCCATCTCTCACCCTCTTGTCCTTCTCTGGCTGGCTTTCTCTTTGGTTAACAGTTCCATTTGGAGCTCTGAGGGGTGGCCACCTACCCCCCTTCCTCGCATACCACTAATGCTAACACGGTAATTTATAAAATGTCCAACACACCATGCATTACCACTTGTTCTGACATCGTCTATAGAAACAGATGAGAGTGGGTGTTTCTATTGTGACAGATGCCAGCTGCATTGAATTAATGCTTCAGAGAGAAATATAGCTAGTGCATAAACGCATACACAGCTACTGTGGGGTGGGGAGGGGGCAAACTCCCAACATGCCGAGAGGGAGCCTACGGCCTGGACCAACAGGGTAATGTTTCCAAGGACAGACCAGCCTGAGGTCAGTATGTAGATGTATCTGACACGAAGGAGCAGGTAACATGGAAACACATCCTTAAAAATGAAAGGTGGCAAAGGAGGAAACTGGAATTATGAAAAGATATAGAATCAGGCATTTCCTGGTGGGCGATTGAGGATCTACACCTTTTATTCAGATCCTGCCATAAGCACTATTCAAAAGCGGGGGAATGCATTGTTTCTCTGTGAAAGTTTGGCCTTCCCCCTACCTTCATCCTATGCTTGGGAAAAAGAAACCCCAACTTTGTCTAGTCTAAACCCCGTTTTGGAACTGCATGATTGTATGTTTTAAATCATTAAGTACATATGAATGCAATAATTGGTATTTATTACAACAACATTTTGACACCCATCTGGTTTCAGAGTTTCAAAAAATTCTTCTAGGGTTTTTTTTTTCTTTGAAGAGCTTATTATTAAGTTTTGACATGAGGAAAAGAATATTTTCTTTTTATTTTTAAGATAAACTGTTAATGTTAAGGCAATAGCACCAAGATTATTTTGATTGCTGAGCAGTTACCAAAATGTGTTCCCACTCATGCCTTAATTAATTGAATGGAGACCATTATCTGCTTTATTACAATGTCTTGATTCATATCTTTTCAAAAACAATGCCACGGAGCATGCATAGAAGAAGGTAAGAAAAGCTTTCAGAGGTTTATATTTAAATTTTTAACAGATACTACCTCATCTAACTTTTGATAGAGTCATCTTAGCATGAATATGATTTACTTTTTTTTTAGAAGAATTTTTTTTCAGTTATAAATTTTTGGAGGTTTTTAAATTTGTCTTTAAAAGAGAATCAGACACATTGACTATATGATTTCATCATGCACTTGTGAACGAATAGAGGTTTTAAAAAATGTTAGGCAACTTCGCAGCAGCCAAGTAGAGCAGTCATTTAATGCCCTGTTTCTACCTGGATCACTGCAGAAATAAAAATTATGAGGGCCGTCTTGATGAATGTGATTTTGAGATTTCAAAACATCACTGCTAGCTTCAGATCATTTTTTATTCCTTTGATAATAACACTTCTCTTTGAAAATGTGCCAATTTATTCTTTCAAGAAAAAGCTTATCTGGCCTATAATTAGCTGTGGTCTAAGAAAAGGATCAAAGGAGGGTATAGAATCACTAAACCCTATTTCACTTATTAAATCATGCACATGGTTTTAATTTAATTTCCCTGAGGTAGAATTTAGGGGTACTGGATCTTCTTCTCGCTAAGGGAAATAGAGAGCGGGTTCACTTTCTAAGCTAGAAGTGGCGGCTCAACCTCAACCCCAGAGATGCTGTCTTTAAAGGGTTGGCCAGGCCTCTCGGAAACACAAACCCTGTGCATTCTTGGCATTTGTATGGATGAATGTAAAGAATGGCCCTATCCTCAGACCACAGATGATATGGCTACCGCAAAACTGAATTATTTGTTGTTTGACTCCTGCATTCTCAAATTTAGATATCTTCTTGCTACCTAGATCCCAATGCTCCATATTGCATGATGACCTTGAAAAGTATCTTTACATAACATAGACATTACTGAGGCTTGATCCATTCAGGAGTTTTCATTTAGCCCTGAACATACTGTTACTATATCCTGCCATTTGCTGACACCAGAAATATGCTTTATGGTTTAAACAGTCTCTAGGAATTTCTTATTTAAAGAAAACCCCAACTTCTAGGTAAGTGTGCTTCCTTCTTATATTTGGATCAGGCCAGAGAGGCCTGGACAGCCCATCAAAGAGGTTTCTTGGGACTATTTTTGAATGAAGAACTCATAGAGTCATGGCACCTGAATTAAAAAAAGAAAAGAAAAGAAAAGCAACAACAAAAAACAAAACATGGGCAGACTCCTTTTGCAAAAGAATTCAGGAAGTGAAACATAGTCCTCAAGCATTCAGTGGGCGTAAGACAAATTGTTAGTGCTGTATATATAGCAAACGTCTTACAAACACGCTGCATGCCAGAAATAAACAATATTGTCTCTGTATGATCAGCAAAATATGTCTAATTATCCATCTCCATCTCTGTTATATAGGATGTATAGAAATAAACAATACATATCCATGCCAAGATCACTTAAATTTAAATTAGATCTAATGTGAACTGAATACACACTCAGCATCATACATAGCAGCCATCCATGACGGTGCCGAAAAAGTAGGCATTTGTGGGATGCCTAGAGGGATGTTAACTGGTAGATTTGGTACTTTGGGAAGGTTCACATTGGGTAGGTTCACATTGGGTAGGTTACTGGTTAAACTCCTGTGGAAGAAACAGACAGAAAGAAAAAAATACCATCACAGTGACAATGCAGATGTGGCAGAAGCACATGACAACTGTAAATAAATTGGCTAAGTCCACAGCAAGACGACAGCGAAAACTCAAGCAACACACTTTGGAAAAGAGCTTACGGATGGGGAGCTGTGGTGTGGTTCAGTATTCTGAGAGAAATGACAAAAATGAATGGAGAAAAAATAACCACAGAATGACTTAAAAGTGTGGAAACTCAAAGACACCTATACACAATGATCACATTATTTAAATGCTTTGGTGAGGGCCTTTTGGTTTCCAAATCCATTGCCATGAGAGTCTAGAACTTGTGTGATGCTAAGAACTTGAAGTTCAAGGAATTCTTGGCATCAATGCAGCTGGGCTGCTGGGGAAAGAGCTGGGATTGATAGCAACGGTGGCGCACTTTCATTTTCTTTTAGTCATAAATTATTCTTGATGGAGGCACTTTTCTCAAGTCAGCTATTAGATACAAGGCATGATTGGAAGTTCCCCCACTTGAACGCATACTTTCCAACTGTTACTCCTGAAGACAGGTGTGTGTGTAACAGGGTGTTGTAGTTGACGGCAAAGATGAGGGAATTGTATCAAGAAGAATGGTTAGCTTTTAATAATTGTATAAAACGCTTAAAGACACGTCCTCCCCCAAACTGAGTCCAACTAAAACAGAGAAATGTTACCCGTGCAAAAAGATACCTTGGGAAAGAAAAGAATACCAAACTCCCCTCTAATTCTAAATTCTTGGAGCACAAGTGGATTTCAAATGGGGCCTTGTGTTAAAGTAGTCAGCCGCCCTTGGAAGTGAGATAGAGACTGGGAGAAAGAAGGCAAGGCTGTAGAGGTGCTGGGGAAGTTCCGTCTCTTTATCTGTGTGATTGTTACAAGGGAGTGTTCAGTCTGTGAAAGTTAACCAAGCAGCACATTTTTTCTGTAAAGGGCTAAAATTAATAAAAAGTTAAAAAATGTGACCTGCACCAGCTTTTGGTTTTTGAATGAAGATGGATCAACTGATGTGAAGGAGAAATGGGTAACTTTATGAATAAAGAGAGAAAATAAAACAAAACAAAAACCCCAACTCGAATCGAGCAGATCTCTGTGGAGGGACTGTGACATTTACTGCTCCACAAGCTGGCACCGTGTGTCTCTGTAGTGGCATTTTAAGGGTGTTCCATCCAGCCAAAGTCACTGGCACGGTAGAGCCCAGCCTAACTCTGCATCTGAGAGGAGCCTTCCTGTTTAAGTGGAGTTGACAGAACTTTGGCAGAGGAGTTGAGGGTTTCTTTTTGGATCTTGCGGAAGAGCAAGTTTTGCCAAAGCAGCTCTGCCCCGGGCAAGCTGTGTTTGACTAACAGAACTCTTGCAAGGGCTGGAGCTGCCTCTGGGCTTGCTTAGCAGGGCAAGCCTCCTGAGAAGTCAGAAATCCTGGAACCTACAGAGAGTCTGGACCCCTGCCTCCCTCCAGAAACAAGGTACTCTTTCACAATGGCAATATGCATGGAAAAACCTAGAATGCAAAATTGCCAACCTAGCATTCTTTTCCTTAAGAGAAACAGGTGTCACACAGGTTTGTTCTTTACACCTCATGTTTTGGGAAAGCCAGTTACACTTCTATTCTTGGGATGAGAGGGTGCTCTTTTGGGAATGGTCAAGAGATAAGCTAAACAGGACTATGAAGCAGAAGGAACAATGGAACTTTTTCTTCAATGTTTCTCTGTTTAACTGGAGAACCTGCCTCTGAAGTCAGTCCCAGGTGGCTCTCAGACTTAAACACTGCCATGTAACAAAACCGCTGGTGATTCCCATGAAGACATGTGTAAGCCTACATAAGCAAATGTGATCATTAGATGATACACACACTGAATAATGATCAAGGAATTAGGAGATCTTTAGAGATGGCTGCCTGGCAAGTTAAAATGTCAATTCTAATCAAATTAAAAGTAGCTAGGAATGAATAACATACAGATGTATGCAAAAGCAACTTAATTTAAACATATTAGCGGATGGGTGGGTACACAAATTAGAGAAGAACTTTGTTTTGCTTATGCAAATTTGAAAAATACTTATATTAATAAAAACATACTGTATTTGTAAAATATGACATTTTGGCTGGACTACTGTGCTGGACTCATGTAGAAACATTTCCTTCATGTGACATACTATAATGCTCTATGTTTAAAAGACTGAAACATGCTTGATATTTCTGTTTAGCAAAATAATAGAGTATACTATTAATGTTACTAATATTTTATTTGGATATTAATAACTTATATTAATAGTCAAAGAGGCAATTCCCAAGCATAATATACATGTGAAAAGGGAGAATTTTCTAGTAGCACTCAGGTCAGATCAGACTCCAGGAGCTGCTGATGGATATAACAAATTATTATTTTAGAGGGCCCTTTAGCAATTACCTAAAAACAAGCCCATCACATGCTTCTCTGTGAGAATCATAATGGGATATCTGTGGATAGTATCAGAAGTGTGAATTGCAATCCTAACAACTGATATATGTTAAAAATTAGACTCATTCTGGGGCACCTGCCTGGCTGAAGCAGAGGAGTGTGTGATCTTGATCTTGGGACTGTGGGTCTGAGCCCCATGTTGGGTGGAGAGAGTACTAAAAAACAAATAGACCTAAAAAAATTAGACTCTTTCACTGTGGGAACTCTGCTAAAAAGGGATAGCTCCTATTCTGGTTAAATGCCTGTCCCTAAAGCACTAGATTACAAAATTCTCATCTGCTCTCTCTCTCACATGGATGAATGTCATGAACGTGCATGCCTCATTTCTATGGATAAAACAACTAGAGGTAGAGACATCCCTAACTTCTGAAATAAATTCTAATCAAGATTGTGTCTCCATGCAGAGAGGATATGGTTGGGTCATCTCTCAAAGACTTCTGGATGGGGATAGATTTGAGACTCAGAATGACTCCCACTTTATAAGCCATTTGTTTCATGAATGTACATAGTACATCTTGTCTTCTTTTGGTGCTCTGGACCCTAAAGCCTTTCCACGTGCTTATCGAGCACCTGTCCCAGGCCCTGTTCCAGGTGCTAGGGAGGCGGTGGTGATCAAATGTCAGGGGGTAAATATGGAAAATCACATTTTCTAGAATGCTAGTGTTGAAAAAGTCTTGAGTATTCAAAACACTTGTTTTACAAAGGAGGGTATTGAGGCTTGGGGAATTCATCTGACTTGCCCAAGGTCACCCAGCAAGTTAATGGCAGAATCAGGAGTACAGACTCCTCTGGGTCTCGCACTTTTGTATTTCATACCAGGTCACCTACACATTGCTAAGATGTCTTTGGTCAGTCTGACGATTTATTTATCCTTAAGACATTGATATCCTTGACAATCTGGAAAATTGAAGTTACTTAAAAAATACTTTTCATGTGCATACCTCAGGCAGACATAGAGTGAATTTTAACAAACGAGAAACAGGTTTTTTGGGCGCACATACCAAGAACAGTGTTTAGTGCAACTATTCAGAGCCATCCTAACCTGAAATGGGCAACCGTGAAGCACGGATTTCCTGTTCCTGGAGGTGCTTAAGTGGAGATTGAGAGAAGGAGAGGGTGGCATGGAATGGGTACTTGGTACTAGTCCGGGGAAGCTTTGGATTGCATGCTTTCTAAGTTTCCTTCGACACTGAATGGAAGCAATGACTTGACTAACAAGGAGCCAACTCTAAAAGGCTGGTAGAAATGTTGTCCAACTGCCAGTTAGGACCAAAAGCTCTTATTCAGGCTATAAGGAAAGCTGTGAACAACCTGCCCAGCAATGGTCCTATGACGTGTCCTGATGGGACACTCACGAGAGGGTTATGGTCTCTAGCTTGAGCCTGTTCTGACAGGCTGATGATCTTCAGCTGTGATTAGAAGCCGTGCGATGACATTTTCCACAAAGACACTGAGACTGTAATCATGAATGTATCCAACTTAATGGAAACAGAGATGGAGCTGCCCTGTCTCTCTGTGCAGAGATGGGTAGCCATCCTACTAAAGAAAAGCAGCAATAAGACTTGGCCATTTGGCCCTTTATCTCAGATAGCTTCAATTGTGTTGAGCCCAAAGGACTGCATCTCTGTTTTATTTTATAGGTCCATATTCTGAAATAAGAAAATTTGAAGAATAAAGAATATTTTTTATCTATTTTTAGCAAGCTCAATATATTAGTAGCATTTTCTTGCCAGATTGCCATTTTTCTTTAATATTTTGAATGCTAATTTTTCTTAAAGTAAGCTTTACAGTGCATTTCTCATTTTACCTATAATCAGGTGCCTGTAGTCACAACTTTTGAAAAATGGAAGAACAGAAGTATTTGAGTATAACAATTATTTGAGGGAAAGGCTATATGTGCATGCGTGTGTATGGGTGTATGCATGTGTATACGTGTGTGTATGTGTGTATGTATGTGTGTGTATGTACTGGAGGAACACATTTAAGAGTACAGAAAGTTGAGCAAACTAAATCTATTTATCTAAGTCAGTTTCCTTGTTTTTGAGTAAGCATAATAAAAAAAATTACAAAAAGATCATCTTTGACTTGGGAAAAAGTCCAAAAAGGAAAATGAATCTCTGCTTCTTCACTAGCGGTCAGATAAAAGCTTGTACTTTCTCTTCACCTGGTAGGAAGTATAGGGAGACTCATTCTTTCTAGCCCATAAAAGCACATCCCCAAGCTCTTTTCACCCTTCATTTTGTGCTGGCCATTCTGTTAATCTGTCATAGCATCCACATTCTGTTTACAAATCAGCTAATAAAATGTGTGTGCTTTCAAAGTATTGTAATTTAGTTTACATTTTAGTTGGCACTTTCAAATACCTCTACATACTCTAAAAGGCACATACTATTTACTGTGAATTGAACAGACCACAATCACAGTCAGTAACCAATGGCACAGTTTGGGACAGCAAATAACTACTTAGAGAAAAAAAAAAAACACATCTATATAAAACATTCCAGGTTATTCTTCACAACTATTAATCCTTCACCAATTTTCAGGTCTTTAAGTTATTGGTCCAAAAGTTCAAATTTCATTTTTTTAATCATTAAAAAAAATCCCCAACAAACCTTCCTGGACTAACACTTTGAATCGTGAAGAAAATTTTTACTCTACCTTTATGTCTGATAGTATCAAGAATATTTAATACTTCAAGAGGAATAGCAGTTACTTGCTTGAAGCATTTAATAGATTATAAAATGACATTGAAAATATTATCACAGAGCTTCATGACAATTCTCAGACACCAAGTAGGGACACTTTAAAAAATCAGTTTTATGGATGAGAAAACAGTTCCTAGAGTTTTGAAGCCTTGCCTTCTACCTGCTGAGTGGAGGGCAAGGCCCTAACTCTAGGGCCCTTTAGGAAATAGTGACAGATACCAATCCTTTCCTCCCAGTGGTTAGTAGTACCAGCATCCACCTGTAAACCCAAGTAAGTAAAAGCTATTTCAAGACCATTACTGTTTTGAAAATGTGAATAGTACTCATTTGAGCCTTTTCCTTTTCTCAGATGTTCTCTACAGCACATCTGTCTTGAATATAATGAGCATTTAAAAAAAAAATACAGTCGCTTGTTCATGCTTTGTCATTAAGGGACCCAGTTTAAATTCTCATGAGTTAAAAGTCAGCAGGGCCATATTAAGAGATGGTATAAACTTGAGAATAACCAGCTAAAATTTAGGTTTCTTGGTGCTTGCAAATGAAGAGCAATTGCCTATTAACCAGCTCTCAGTAGGGTAAGTCAAGAAACTTCTCCTGCGGCTTAGAAGTGGAAGTGACGGGGTCGTGGCTGAGAAATCTATTTTGCACTGATTTATCAGTTAGAGTCATGCAGTAGAATATTAGAGGAAGAATCTCCATCCAGAAAACTGCTTAGAGATAAAGTACAGGTCAAGTCTTGTAAATTGAGGAAAAGAGTTTTGAATATTTGTTCTGGAGTGTCTCAAAGTGTGCTGTACATACCCCCCCACACCCATTTTGCTCCATACTGGTTGCTACTTCCCAAAGAGGTAAATGACTAGAAAGAACAAAACACTTTTCTCATATAAAAGAAAAAGAAGGAGTCTAATGAGGCAAAACTAATACCAGGCTTTATTGGAGCTTTTCAAACCATACCAGAAAATTCTCTCCACCTAGGAGCCTTCTATGTCTCTAGAAACGGGAGCCTGAGACTGACCCTCTGGCAGCCCCGAGTCATAGCCCTCCCCCTTGCTGGGGAATGGAGGTGGCACTGAATCTGCCAGACATTTCAAAAAGATCTAACATTTGCTAAGCAATTATGGAAACTGCCAAATTCATACCCTACAGGATTTCCTGTCATTGGTCCTACAAGACAGATACTCCCCTGGGGGGGGAAAAAGGTAGTTAAATACATTTAGGAAGCTCCAGGTGAAGCAGAGTTAAATAAACGTCTGTATGACTATGTTCCCAAAGTTTTCAAATACGTTGTTGTGCTTCATGGTTCTCCAGGAGATATGGGTGTGGGGTGGATGAGTGGGGTATATAGAGTTTTCTAAAAATATTTGGCCATAGAGTTCTTTTCTCAAGGTATGTCTCAAAGGCCTTGACTAGAAAACAATAAATTATAGCTCAAAGGATAGCTTCCTATTTTGGAAAATAAAGTTCTATGGGAACAGAGCCACACTTGCCCATTTGCCTTTTGTCTGTTTTTGGTTTTTCACTACAACGATAGAGCTGAGTAGTTGTGACGGAGATTGTGTAGTTGAAAAAGCTAAACATTCACTATCTGGCTTTTTATAGAAAAAGTTTGCGGGTCCCTTGCCTAGACTCCTATGGAACACGCTGTGGGAAAGATTAATTCCTAAAGATATCACCACTGGAATAAGATACACAGTACAAACATCACAACCAAGTTTATATCCCTTATTTCTTATTTATATTGTGCAATAAAACAAATATTTCATTTCATAAAACATTTCTCAACCTCCTCCCGCCTCCCCGCTTTGGTCAAGGACGGTATGAGCATCACGGTTGGAAACATGTATAGTGTTTGCTCTCTGCCCCTGCTAACAATAAAAACTGTAAGACACCATTAATCCATTTCCGTATGACTCTGCAGCCATTTGAACCCAAACTCCGATGGTATCAAAAAAGGTTTCCTTACTTGACTGGTTCCCATGACTCCCGCTCAAAGCCCCTGTGAATGGATTGTGCAATTGAGGACTCCATCAAATCCACATATCTAACCACAAGTGGGGCAAACAGGTCTTGCAGGTGTTTGTGAAATTTTCCATTGCACAAATTATCTAGAACAGATAAGCAAAAGCTTGGTAAGAACTCACACTTGCTTTATTAGCATACAATGTACATACAGAAAGGATTGTCTTCTGTATTAAATACATTGCTTCTAGGGGATGCAAGAAAAGGAGGGGAGTAAAAGTACATGAAAAGCACCAAGATTTGTGATTAGATCCATGTGGAAGGAAAATGGAATTCAAAAATATTCTACCCATTTGTTTCATTCTTCTAAAAAGGAAAAACAACCATGTTCCTTTAAAAAAATAGTAAAAACAATAATCGACAACCGTTTTTTAGGTTTTCCTTGTATCCGCTCCCCTTCCTCCCATGACATTAGCAGAAAGAAAGAACATTCTGTACCCCTCCCCTCCTTCATCCTTCTTCTGGAAGGAAGGTCTATTTTATGGCTATGTGTTGTTGTAAGATACTGAAACGCTTGGGGTGATACTTAGCCAGAAATTGTTTTTCATCTAGAAAACATCTTTCAATAAAAATTTCAAAATGTGAAGAGGTTAAGTTAATTAGCTTGTTCAAAAGCAAATAAAACACACCGGCAGGAGTACCACTTATCACACTGCTCTTGGGTTCTCCTGCCTAGTTAAGAGTGCAACAGGACATTTGTTGGAAGAAGGAGAAGGGCCATCAGCTGTTAAGTTTGGTTTTTGTAAAGCAATAGGAAAACTGTGAAGAGGCTTCACCAGCCTGTGGTCTGACTGGGCCAAAGACATTTTAGCGATCTGTTTATCTGCTTGCCTTAGGAAAGTCAACCAAAGAAAATACATACAGTCGGTACGGAGAAAATCATTCAGCAGCTGAAACAGTGGAAAACTGTCCCACGTGTCTGGGGGCTGCACCTCCAATGCTGCATCCATGTCCACTGCAAACAGTGACAGGAACGTCTCTGCGTGCTCCACCATCAAGTCTGACCACCACGCGAAGGCCTTTGAGATTTGGCAGAGAAACAACAGACAGAGAGGCGATGAGCTTTTCTCTCCAACCTAAGACATGAAGTCAAGCCCTCGCTGGTCAAGATTATTTGTGCATCAGCAGGGTTTGGTAATTTTATTGTAAAAAGAACAGCATTTTTGATACAATGGGGCCTCTCAGCGTCCCAAGGCCATGCTTTTCATCATTCCAGGCCTGCCTCAGAAAGTCTTTATTTGGACCTGCTGGTTGAGGATGCAGCTGTGGAAAGGACAGACGTGGAACTTCTGTTCAATTTACAATAATCCAGTAGTTTGGACTCATGCTCTTTGTCACTGTTGTTGGCTAGCTCTTGCTATAAGGTATTCGAATTTGGGAGTTTCTTCACTGTGTTTATGGGTTTTCTGCTGGTCTAACTTGAAAATTTGCAGTTAGGGTTTACTTATATCTACATATCTGGGCTTCATTATCTGTGGTCTCATACAAGCTCAGCAACTCTTATTTCTCTATGCATTGGTCATGTTACTCCTATTTTATACCAGGTCACCAGACATTTGAGTCAAAATCTTTTAAAGTGGGGAGCCTCTGGTTTTGCATCCTGTCTGTAGGAAAGATCAGGTCTAAGCTTGGAAACACTAAGATTAGGACTTACTTTTCTGAGGGTTGGATACATATGTATATTGAAAACCAAAAAATATCAGTGAAGTAACTCATTTTCATGCACGTGGGTCCTTGGAAATCATTGTGCAGGGTCTCAGGGGCAACATTCACATCGGACTGGGCCAGATGTGAATGCCATTCAAAGGCATGCATGCATGGTGACTAATCATTTCTGGCAGGGAGCATGCAGAATGAGTGGCGGTGTCAACAGGCCCTTTTATTTATTTACTTATTTATTTTTTACTGATTTCAAAGAGAGCAGAGAAACAAAAACAAATTGCCAGCCCCTTCTCATCCCCCACCTCCCCACCCAAAGCCGTAAAGTATTTACATTGGAAACACTTTCCGGAGCATTCACCAAAAAAAAGATGGGAAGGCGTTTGGAAACATGAAAGATGATTATGGAAATAATTCCATAAATGAAAGAGTTTGTTCAATGGCCAAGCTCTTGTGTGATTTATTAGTTGTTTGGGGATATTCTAACAGCCACTAGGAGGCAGAGTAGGGGTCCACCTCTCTTCTTTCATGAGATTTCATTTTACTTACTTCTCCTTTATCAACATGTGGCTGGTTTGCAAATTAAATGGAAAAAATCAAGTCATGGACCATTCTGCAAGGTCAGCTTGGCTGGAAATAGACACCTGCTGTTTCCATTTTAATTTACAGTAAAACCTCACTGATTCAGAGAATGAGAGAAGAGAGGTGCTCATCTGTCAGCAAAAAAGCCTAAATTATGGGGTTTTCTAAAAAGAGGTATCATTTTACTGCTTTCAAATGCAGTCTGTAATCGGGCACCAAAGTAAAAGGTATTTGCTGGTTACCATACTGATGTATCATAAATATAGAAGCTTTTAAAAACTTCTAATAATTGTAGACAAATTGACCTATAAAGCGAAGTCAAAGAGAAGTTTTAACTTCAGAGGTCCTGGGATGAAACTTATGAGAGATCCTTTAGAATTTCCAGAGAAAGTTGAGATCACGTCAAACATTCTACTTAAGAAAAGTCGTAAGAACTGCATCTGCCGTTGAATTGGCAAAGGCATTTGTGTCTGAATCGATGAGGTTTTATTGTAGTTTTACTACCTCAGCATAAGAGCCCTGGGGTTTGGGCCTGGCTCCACTGACTACCTGACTAAATCGGCAGAGGAAGAAATCCTCCACCCTACTCCCAGAGCTCTCCCAGCCATCTGTCTTTTAGGCAGAGACCTTCTAAATATTCGAACTTGCTGGAGTCCCACTCCCACCCCCAACCCTGTATGGAGGGATGAATCTCATCAGTCCTAATGCAGGATATTTGCAAAGTTCACAAAGGCACACCAAATGTTGGCTGGAACTCATTCATTAGTTCTTTGATTAGCTTTATATCTTCAGGGTGAGTCCAAGTAAACAGTTACTGGGGAGACTGATTTGCCTTCCCAGACATGAATCTGCTCTAGGATGACAGGAAAAAACAAAACACAGAACAAAAAACCAATTCTAAATGTCTGAAACTTAAAATGTCTTAGTCCAACCTCATACACGGTTCTTACCAGGTTAATTTAAAAGTTGCAAACCAGAGACCTTAAGAAACACCCACTTCTACTATCTATTGAGAACTTGGTCCTTCACTGGAATTTAATAAAATTGAGAAATTATCTATAGTTGTTGCATTAATAGTCATGTAGATAGGCAGCCCTACAAAGAAAAATGACTACTGCAATGTGAATTATCAGTTGGAAGTCTGGCACAGAAACTTAGGATTCTAGGATGAAGATAATTTAAATATAGTAGTTGTAGGAGAAATGAAGACCAAATCTATTTCTGCACACCCAAGGTCATTCCTCCAGAACGTCATCATCAAACCTGACTCTCTGAGAAGGAGAAAAAGATTCTGGCAATGGTAAAACCAAACCAAACCAAACCAAAAAGCAATTATCATAATTTCAAAGGAGCAGAATCTGTGTGACTGGGTGGGCAAGGCAAGCTTTCAAATGAAAACAAAACAAAACCAAAAAACCACCCAGACCCAACAACTACACTTATTTTATGCTTGCTCATACAGGTGAATGCTGTTTTTGTACCTGAGTTAACTCAAAGTTCGTAAGCATCTAAAGTCTTTGGAAATCTTTTCCGAAGACAACAGGGAGGTCTACTTTGGCTTCTAATTACTTACCTGGTGCATTTCATTATTTAAAGGAAAAGATGTATGCTTTAGAAATACAGTCCACCACACTGAACACATTGTATATTCTGTACACAAACTACATGTATATATGTACCCCTTTGTATACCACAATACATATATACATATACATACGTATACATAGAGAGAGAGATTGGAAAGGTGGAGCAATGGTACATGAAGGCATAATTCCTGTGTGTGTGCGCGTGTGTGTGAATAACTTAGGCTCTGAGAGCAGAATTAAGCTGAAGTTAAGAGGTAAATAAGGCAACTGCTACTGTATTGTGCCTGGATATGTGATGCATTTCTAGCTGATAAGCATGTTTTTTCTAAGGCATTTAATTACCTTGTATTGGAATTAAAAATGGTTCTAAGGATTATTGTTTTCTTGGTGGGTGAGGCCAGTTTGCTTGTCACTTTCATTTGTGCGGTACCACCAAACAGCATGGATCTACAGCCAAGATTCATGCTCAGGATTTAGCAATTTTCTAGAGTTTATTGAGCACTCAGAATATACAGTGAGTACTGGTCAGTGGAAAAAAACCTTCATACTTCATTCTTTGGGCAGCAAACCTCATCTTAAATGTATCAGAGCAAATTCTACCTCTTTAAGGTGTAGCACAGGAGCTGTTGACCCAGCTATACCTAGAAATCAGTTGGGCAGCTTTTAAAAATTACTGGGACGCCTGGGTGGCTCAGTTGGTTAAGCAGCTGCCTTCGGCTCAGGTCGTGATCCCAGCGTCCTGGGATCGAGTCCCACATCAGGCTCCTTGCTCGGCGGGGAGCCTGCTTCTCCCTCTGCCTCTGCCTACCACTGTGTCTGCCTGTGCTTGCTCGCTCTCTCTCTAACAAATAAATAAATTTTAAAAATTACTAATAGTGGCCCCTCCCCATGAGATTCTAATTAATGGAGCTGGGGTGAGACTATAGCATCAGCCATTTTCAAGAGCTATCCAGGTGATTGCAAAGACCACTCTACCTTGAAATGAGCCCATTCTTCTTTCTGTCTTCTGTCTGTACCACTCATTTGGTACTTTTCACATAGGTTTTATCCTTTTCATGATCACATATTCATATATTTTGCTTTCTTAGCAATTTGTCCCTAATAAGACAACAGCCAAGCTTTGTTGAGAACTTACTATATGCCAGGCATAACTCCAGATACTTTACTTAATGTGGCCTTCCATCCCAACGACGACCATCTGAGGTAGATTCCATTGTTATCTCCCATTTACAGGCTTAGACTGGCTAAGTCACCAGGTTGAGATCACAGAGCAATGAGGAGGTAAAGCCGGAATTCAAACTCAGGCTTCTCTGGCATGGAACCTGAGCTCTTGGCCACTCTGCCCTGTATTGTTTGAAGGCCAAGACCACCTTATGACTCCTTGTCCTTCCAAAAAGCACTGAGGTAGTAGCCTCAGTGTACAGCAGATAGGTAGCTTTTTATTGATGAATGAAATTTTTGTGATTGGGTGAAATTACTAATTCAGGAAATAATCTTGTACATTTATCTAAAACCAAACTGAGTTTCCAAATTCCAAAGTATCCTGAAGCTTTCAGTTGTAACTCTCCAAGTCAGTAAATGAAAACAGAATTGAATTTATTTCTACTCTATTTATTTACCCTGAATGGCTTTTGGATGTGTAAGATTAAAATATTTTTATGATGATGGTTATTAGGGCAGCTTAAGATGATGATTAGCACTTACTGAAAGATGGGCTTTTTGGAAAAGAAAAGAAAAATGTCTTCTTTGGCCTATCAACTTCCCTTTGGTACCTCTTTTGAATAATTTGGGAAAATATACATCCTTCCTTAGCCTGTAGCAGCCTCAGAGAATAACAGGATTACAAATTAAGCATGTCTGTCATTTTTCTTCTTTTACTTAAAAGCATAGCAGCACCGCTGTGACCGGGGAAAACGATCCTCTTCTCAGCCGTGTCTGCAGAAATTTGTAGATTTGGTTCAACATCGTGGGAAAAGCCTCAACATCCCGATCAGGGGAAGGCCTCTGGAGATGGTCTGGTGGACACCCAGAAGGAACATACTTACCGTCCCTTAAACCTCAAGGGCCCCCAATCTGAAGAGGACATCCTATAGGATGGAGTCGAAAAAAATTCTAGCCCAACTTAATTTTGTATGTCTGGAGGCATGTCCATGTTCGGAGGGTATTGATTTGGGTCCTCTTCTCCCTCCTGGCTGTGCACTGCTGGGTGCTTTGGAGATAGTTACACTCACCTCAAGGGGTCTTCACCCCATTCTTAAGAGGGTTTTTGGGGAAAATATGATTCTTTGGCACTCTCTCTATATATAAATACTGTATATATGATTCACATACAGACAGTTGTAGAGGAAGATTAGTATCACTCTGGCCAGCTACTGGTTACTACGGTCGGTACTCATCTGCTGTGAGAAAGGGAAGTACAGACGGACATAGGAAACTAAGACAGGCTAAGGACAGAATCCAGGCAGGTGGGAGGCGCGTGTCGGGATGTAACTGCAGTTGTTGTTAGGTATATCAATCGCTTCATGCACGCACAAGAGAACCCCCACATTTACCCTGCCGTGGAGGGCCACCATTTCACAAGCAGTCCACTGGAAGTTGCTGTTACATTCCTTGGGTCAGTGTTAGAAAGCAGGAGCACCCAGGAAAAGTCCCAGTAGAAGACATGGTACTGGAAGGGCATGCACAGACTATGACAGCAGGTGGCTGGCTCATTCGGTTTAGTCACATACCTCTTTTCCCTGCCACGATCAGCCGTGATTGAGTGGAACAGTAGAAAAACAGGGAGGAAATTTAAATATGCAATCAGGCATTAGTCGGGACGACTGGATTTATGGTGTATTATATATTATTTAACTATACTGTCAATTTTCATTTATCATGGGAATGATCATTTTAAGTGCTTGAGAACTTGCTTTTATGGAATGCCTTGTTTCCCCTTTTGCTGTAGTATTGACTGGAGAGGAAGAGTGACAATTAGTGCAGTCTTCAAAAAGGTTATTTTAAGAGCAATGATTTTAAATCTCAGTTTTGAGACAAGAACTGATAAAATAGTTTGACAATAATGGAATATTGGAATCTTTTTTTTTTTTTAAGGGTTATGTTGTTTAAGTCCTTACAGGTTTGGGATTTAGTTAGCCTTGAAATCCCTTAGTTTACAATGATTATCAAATGATCATTTTGACTGTGGTTCATAAGAAAAAAAAAAAAAGAAAAAGTAAGCTGTATCTATTAAGATGTATGTTGGCAATTCCACAGGTTGAACAACACAGAATAATTTGCTGCCATCACTGCATTTAGCAACCTAGGTCATCTGAGATTAACAAATGAAGACGCTAGTGCAAGCAGAGAGTAAGTTACAGAGATAAATTCAAAAACATGGCCTGTGATCCACACACTGAATAAAATAAATAGAAACAACAGGGTAGCAACAATGACAACCACAGAAGACCAAAAGTATTTTGTGTATTCTGGACAATAACCATATGCTGCTTGAATAAATTGTCTTTAAAATATACTCACCTCTTTTGCTTGTTGCTAGAAACATCTGAAAACTTAAGCTGAAATGGACAACACGCAACCACTTTTTGCTTGTTTTACCCAACCTTCCAAAAGCTTCTCCTTTCCTTCTTCCCCTTTCCTTCTCTTTGCAAGGCCAGTTAAAAGAAAATGGGTGTTAAGGCATCTTGTTTGTGTCACTGATAGGATCAGTTCTGCACCTTCCAGCTAAGGGACACCCAAAGAGACATTTTCCCGCCATGCCTGCTCACCTCTGCATGGTGCTCCTCATTCTGTTGGAGAACCTCAATGACTAGTTCAGCAAGGCGGATTGTGTCTTCAAGCTTTTTGGCAGGAGTGATTAACCGGCCTACATTTTCTGTAGTACAAGAATTTATGTTAAAATTCAGCGAACACTTCAGGCTAGTTTTGTGGCCATTAGAACTAGTGGATAAGAAATGTCAAATAGTCACCAATTTCTTTTTTAAAGTTTCATGCAAATGTTAAGTGCCACGTAATTAGTAGTGAGCAAACCATAAAGCCATTTTGTTATTATCACCATCGTCATTAGAATACATATGAAGAAAAAGCAGTGCTCCAGCTTCAAATTTGCATAGTAAGCTATCTTAAGTTTATGACAGCCCATTTAAAATTTAGTGACATTTTGTACACACGTTCTTTAAAGACAGCATAAACATACTATCTCAGATCGCTCTCTAGACTGCTGTGACCTTTGTTTCCTGCATTTGTGTCTGAACATTCAATACTACAGCATTGTTTTTCATTACAGGTCTGCACGTTTAACAGGTATGGGAATGTTCACTTTGAACAAACAGAATCAAAGGTCTGGCTGTTTTAAGTTGCCCAGGGAGGAGACTGAAAGTTAAGGGACATTCTGGGCCATTAGGTAGAAGGCAGCACAGAACCATTAAAAGGGTGTTGGGGGTAGATTACTGGATGAACTGGTGGTAGTCTGTGCCACCTGTTGGTACAATTGAAATTTTATCAGGTGGGTGGCAACAATGTAGTTGGAACTGTTTCTTTGTTTTTAGTTTTTATAGTGTTGAAAGCCTTGTGTTTTTATGTGACTCAAGAACAAACTGGACCCTGGCTGATGTTGAGTTTTTTGTAGAGCTGAATTCATGGATGTTTGATAAGGTCATTATGCTACCAAAAATTAAGAACTTTTCTCCTGGGGGGGAAACAGTAATATTTAAAATATAAAGGTTTTCTAGGCCAACGAAATTGCTTGAATTTAACCAGTCTGCACTCACAGGGGATCTTTTATTTCATGTTGAATTATTTCATATTTTATTTCATGTTGAAACCTTCAAACCTTGAAGCCTCAGAGTCCTTTGGAACACAAAGAGTGTAAGAGCAATAAGGATCCGTTAGTGTGAGTCCCTAGGCAGGTATATATGTGCACAGAAAGACTGCCAAAACTTATTTTTATCTCTTCATCTAAAGCAGATATATTTAGGCTTCAGGTTTTTCTAGCTAAGGGATATTATTCAATACCTCACAGGAAGGTTTTATTGTTGTTTGCATTGTTGTCTTGGGGTGGATGGGGTTTAAACAAAATCTTGGGTGATTGCTAATTTACAAAAGAAATTTAAGAGAGTCGTATAATTTTCCTTTATACATTTCTTAGATAGGGGATGAACATGTCGCATGATTAGTAATCTGGGTTTAATAATGAAAAACAAATTCTGTGAAGCACTATGTAAAAAGAGTGTCTCAGCCAATGGAAACTAAGAATGGTAGATGGGGTTGGGTATGATTGTTAAGGTACTTAAAGTTTTAGTCCAACAAGTCCAATGACTGGACCACTGAAAGTGGCTTTCTGGATTTAGGACGATGGATCGCACCACTGTCTCTACCCGGCGCAGGTGGAAATGTGGCTGGATATGGCTAGGGCATGAAGTGGGGGAGCAGCGGGGAACATAAATATACAGATCAGGTGGGGAATATCCAACACTCAAAAGAAGGAAATGTGCAGAGTTTAGGGTTGGTTGGCTCATTGCCTGGTCCAGAGCAATAAATACATGGGGAGAGGATGAGTGACAAGATTGACTTCTATGCTTTGGGGGCACCTAGCCCATGTATAATTTCATAAATGGGCTATCATAATTTCATCAGTAGACTTTCAGGCATTTCTACAAACATACTGTGTATATATGTTTGAGTAATACGTGTAGAATGAGGTATTTGCATTTTGATAGTAAATATGCATAAGCTACTATTTTTTATTAGTTGGTATTCACATTTACACATCAATTTGCAAATTCCTCATCCTATGCTTATTACCCATTCGACACATACACCCACATACACACATCACACACTTACATACATTTTCTATTAACCAGACAAGCCTGCACATTAATACAAATCTGCTGGAAATCCCACTTGGGGCACATCTTTGAAATCTCTAGCTTTAAGAATAAAGAACATTGTCCTTTGGGTGGAATACTCACCACATCTAGGGGAATTATAGGTATACATGACATGATATAGACATGAAATAATTCCCACCAATATTTTTATGTATTTTCATTTAAAGACTGAATGATTTTTGTGTTTGGAGAAATCCAAGATGCTTAAGCTAGGACCACCTGAAGATTTGTTTTAATATGCAGTACTCTTAGATTGACTACAATATATATTGACAGATACACATAAAGTGTATATGTGCATGCAGCCATTCTAAGTGTGTGCACATGTACACAGATATGTGTATGCCTGATGTATATATACAAACAGTATGTTTAATAAAACCTTTTGCAATTTTACTTTAACACACAACCATTAAAATAAGCAGGTTAAGGATCCTTTAATCTAGGATGCTTGATCTTCCAATTAACCCATGTAACAGACTTTCATTTACTTTTAATTAGCTGCAATACTATTATCTATAGATCAAGCCACTTTATTGAGACACGACACTATTTTCTTCTTCATTTGCATATCTAACTGACTAGCTAAGTGGCAAAAATGGCACTAAAAACAACTTTTCTAAGATGTTGTCTTTAAAGAAAATATCGTGTTAAATCCTCTAGCACATCCTCCCTCCCCCCATCAGAGGTCAAGGAGAAATTTGTGCTTAGACATGATTTTTTTTTTTTTTTTGTCACTTCTGCTGTCTTGAAATGGATTGCAACATTCCTATCACCCAATCTTGTACTAGCTGGAGCACTGAAGAAGGGGAACTAAAACTACCATATACTTAGTAAACATTTCATACAACAGGATTGAAGCTCATAACATATAAAAAAATCATCATGCAAAATGTTATGCAACAACAATGTTATTTTGTGCTGACATTGAGATTTGAAAATGTTGCATATGTCAGACATAGCTAGACAAAAAAATGTGGACATTTGGAAATAAATGCTCTCTTTCGACTGTCTTAAAACCTACAGTGTCAAACTCGAGAGCCTGAGCCTCAGCTTAGTATTCCAAACCGAAACAAAATTTCAAGAAGAAAAATGAACAGAAAAGCAAACTAAGCTAGGAAGCTGCTGAATAAAGTAATGGTAGAAGTTTACAGTACTTGGTTTTGGCCTAGGCATGCCTTTGAGCCTCTGATATAACATGCTGGTCTGCTTTTGGGTGGGTGGAGGAGGCCCAGGAGGTGGCGGGGGAGCTGCTCAGGAAGGTGAGGAGAGACAGTAAAAAAGGAAAGAGACAATGTGACTTTCACAAAGGTGACAAGGAAGATGATGAAGTCTGAAAAGAACAACCAAACAAGTGACAATGATGAAACACAGATGGAGAGCTGCTGATTTCTTGGAGTCACTGCAATATTATAGAGGTATGACACTGTGACAAGGGACGGGACTCTTACCAGCATCACCCGTACCGCCCTACCCGTACACTCAGAGGCTGAATGTGAACACGGGATGCCTCTCTCCAGATGGGTATACATGAATGATGGTAGCAGCATCATTGACAGAAAGAAGATACACTTTTGTTCAATGAAGAACGCCTCTATGTGAATAGCTCCTTCCTCTTTCCAATGAGCAGACTTGATGGATCTGGCTTCTCACTCTCAATATGCTACTTAACTTTTTAATGTAACGTTCCACCTTCTCCTTAAACCACTCTGTGCTTCAGGTTCCTCAGCTATGAAGTGAGAATATTAGTATCTTTCTTTACGTACCTTGTGGGGCTGATGATAAGAGCAGATAAAACAATGCGTGGACAGAGCTCTGTAAAAAACCTAAGGTGCCTACAAACGTTTACTATTCTTTCCAACACTGTGAGAAGGCAGGAATTAATTGCTTTACAAAAGCAGATGAAGGGCCATTATTAGTTCAAGTGAGCTAGGGAATATTCTTGCTCCCTTTGTGGAATTTCAACATGTCAAAATCTGTCATTTTGGGGGAAAATGTGTGGTATCTGATTGTTTCCAGCTCATTTAATTATTTTCAATTTGGAATTCTCATGGCTTTTATATTGTGGGTTGAATCATATATAAAAACTTGCCAGCTTATCAAATATGTTACTTGCTATTCCAAATGTTAGAATACTGTAATCAGCACTTGACCCATCTGTCATGTGGTTTACGATATCAGCACAGCAAACATCCTATAACAATAGTCTCTCCTTCAATACAGACACAGAGCACTGTCAGCTTCTAGAGTTCTCTCTCTTTAATGAGTGTCTCATTAACCTTAGACCTGCTCCTTTTTAAGAGTTCCTCATTTATAAAGCAATCTGTATGGTGAGGGGGGACACACTACATTGCCAAGTTTGCTTCTTGGTTTGCTTGAATTTTCAACTGGGAAAATGAATCTCACTGCAGGCTTATAGGAAATGGAATTCTAGCAACATTAATAAAAATATGAGAAATAAGGCTAAATATAATACTCTGGTGAAACCATCTATTGGAAGCAAAAGTTGATGAGGTCTTTTGCTTGTGGACGGGACCCCCTCAGTGTTTTGAATGCAGGACTTAAAAAAAAATTACCAGTCTCCTTTTATTTAGATCTTTTGTTTGGAAAAAAACTGTGCTTTAGTAGAATTGGAAAAAATCAGTGCGGAATTAAAGCTATTTAAGGGAAGGCAACTACTGATGCTTTCTTTATGAAAAAGTACTCCATATTCTAATCTGTTTGTTAAAATCTGGTTTTCCACCTACATCTGTACTGAAAGTTAGGTACATCTCTGGTAACTCATCCTCATGGCTCTTTCAGTGAATGCATGTTACCTGAGCATGCCATTTTCATGGTGACTTCTTATTCATTCTCACCCAGAGAGCTGAGCCTGTGTAGAGAAACACTTGTCCTGGTGGTTTATAAAACAATGATGTGTCCCCGGGCTGATCCAGAACCAACCCCCATCCCCCACGAGGCAGCCGATACATATTTCAGCTCAGTGGGTCTTGATAAAAATTCGTAAAGGGATTCCCTCCTGCCAACTGCCTGTCCAGAATTCTGACAGTGAGGTTTGCCACCACAGAAAAACAAGCTCCCTATTTTTTTTTTTCTTCACAGAGCAAAACAAAAACATCATACCTTGGTTTCCAACTTCATTTACCCAATTACCATTGCTCATGTTTACACAATTAAATCTGCTTGGCTTCCAGAGAGAGAGTTAAATGTGACTGCAGAAAAACAAAAAGAGAATTCCTCTACATGCTCAGCTAAGCCAAGGAAGAGAAGCATCCAGGAGCGAGACACTCCAATTAGCCCTTAAATAACCTGACCATCTCTGCTTCCAACGAGGGAATTGCCAGTCCCTGAAATATCATGAGAGATGGATATGGTTGATGGAAAACCCACTTACTACCAAGTTCCAACCTATTGATATGTTACTGAAGATGCCAGTATTAGTATTATGCTATCACTGGAAATAACTAGCCTGTAGCAATTTGCTACTATTTGGGAGTGGGTAGGTGGGTGGGGACAAGATCTAGAGTAGGAAGAGAAAGCTAAGTAGATTGCCACGTCCCCCTTTCCAGACAGAATACACCGCCTCTCTAAAATCACGGCTCCATGGACCGCACATTTGCTGCAAGGTTACATTTCAGCATAATTTCTTCAGTGAGGTTATCTATTATATACATTTGATGCCTTGCATCTTCATCACTCCCTTTCAGAAGATTTCATCCCTACCACAGCAAAGCATATGGTAATAAAGATGTGGATGAATCAATGGATAGATTTCTCCACTCTTCATATAGCTATTTTTGTCTCTTCCCTATAAGGATATGGGCAGCATGGCCTATCCATTCTATCTCCAAAATGTCTCTTGATTTTGTCTTTCACTGTATTAGGTCATGTGCCCACACTCTTCCCGATGGCATAGACATGCAATTCATCTTGCCATCTCCACCTTCAACTGTTGCTAAAGACTGCCAGGCAGCTTTTAGTCCCTTTCTTCCTCTGAAGTTCATTGCCTATGCTGCAGCCAGAGTGACCTCGTAAAGCATATATCTGAGCCTGTCATACCCCTGCTCAGAAGCCCTTACGAGATCCCTTCATAACAAGAGCTATACCTTCATATGCAATAGCAAGAGAGTGCCTTTATAACAAAGGTCCACCTCCTCTGTTGATACCTCTACATGAGCATATATGGCCCTTAAAAATAGCCAATTATATTCAATGTCAGTCTCTCCCTATGCCCAATGAATTTTGTATTTCTAGGGGCTAAAGCAGTTCCTGGTCCAGGGTCAGTCCTCAAACACTTGTGGAAGGAAATCCTCAGTGGAATCTACCCAGTGCAGTGCTTTCCTGGAAAAACAAATGCTCTGTAGTTGCATCATGCATATAGCTATATAATAACTTTATATGTTACCAACAGACCCTGATTACTTAACAAATATACTAAACTCAATCACTAAATAGTAAACATTGTAACTTAAACTTCCAAACCAGAGAACAACTTTGGGTGTCTTGATGCAATTAAAAATGACTTAAAATCATTTAAAATATTTTTATTTAAGTTACATTATATCAACAAGGAAAAAATAATACTATTATGTTTCTTCTCCAATTTAGTATCTCTAGACCCCAAATCAGTCTCTGAAGATTGAACTGTTGCACCTAAGAAAAATGAGCTTAATTTTGGGTATAGTGGACATCTGTTATTTGTGTATGTATAGTAACCTTCCCCAGGAGAATTGCTTCTCTACTCCATTTGGTTTTGGTGGGAATGTCAAGGAATATCTTCCACAAATACAAGGGCAATTATATGAGCCAAGCCAGGCCAATCACAGCACCATATTTGATCATGGGTAACATGATTGGCTCAGGGATTAACATGTGACTCAAGCTGGGCCAATGAGGCCCTTCTCTGGAACATTATACAATTGCCTGGAAAGAAAAATTCTTTTTCCTCTAGGGTCATTTGCTAGGACAAAACCACATTGCTCCCAACACCCTTATCACGACTCCCAGTCACATTAAAGAAATCTGTCAGCAGTTGGAGAGATCAAAACACACTAAAATTCTTTATCCCTGAGTCAGTTCCTCCATGCATTTCCTAGCTACCTGGGCCCCGGGTGGGGTGGGTGGGCACAGAAATTCCCTTTTCTTGCTTAAGATTTTTGATTTTTTTATTTTTGTTTTCTTTTGCCACTTGCTATAGCAAGAATCCTACTTTATTTTATTTGTTTTTATTATTTTTTAAAAGATTTTATTTATTTATTTGACAGAGAAATCACAAGTAGGCAGAGAGGCAGGCAGAGAGAGAGTGGGGGAAGCAGGCTCCCTGCTGAGCAGAGAGCCCGATGCGGGACTCGATCCCAGGACCCCGGGATCATGACCTGAGCCAAAGGCAGAGGGTTTAACCCACTGAACCACCCAGGTGCCCCAGCAAGAATCCTACTTTAATTATTAAATATCCATGCAGTCCTGAACTAAGCTTTTATGTATATGACCACAAGCTCTTTGGGGCAGGATCTTGGGGGCATCTGAAAGGATGGTCAATAGAGGCAAACACTTCAACAATGACAGGAATACCCCTGACAGTTTCTCCTGGGGAGCCAGCCCTCGACTTCGAGGACATCTCCTCTTGGGAATGTTTCAAAGACCCTGGCTTAGGCAAAATCTTACAGTACCTTACATTTCCCTTTACCATAGTCAGCAGAATGTAATTATTTGTTTTACACTTGTGTTCTCTACCTTATCATAAGCTCCCAGGTAGGGACCATGGCTGCTTTTGCTCATTGCTCTGCGAACTTACTGGGTATTTAACAAATATATGTAGAGCTATATTGCAATGTTTTATTTTGAAGTTTATGATAAAAGGACAAATCAACATCCCCCTAGATTTCACTGACATCCCAACTGCAATCCCTGGATCAGTAGCTTCGGCATCATGTGGGAACTTATTAGAAATGCAGATTTCCAGGTCCCACCAAAGACCTACTAGATCAGAATCTATGTTTTTAATAAGATCCTCAGGGATCTGTATGAACATTGAAGTTTGAGAAGCATTGTTTTATATTCTGTTTCTGAAATAAAATAGCATTTCTACACTACACATCTGGATTTAGAAGTTTCTTTTTAAATAAAATAAATAATAACAGCTAATATATATAATGAGTATTTACTATGTGCCAGGTAGTGTGCTAAAATCTTTATTTGGAATATGTGTTTTGATCTTCCCAGCAGCCCTTTGGGGGAGGAACCATCATCAGCCTCTTCTACAGAAAATAAAAATGAGGTTTTTAAAGAAGTTAAAAAAAACTCACTGGACTCCAAATAGTGATTTAAAATTTTGGTGTAACAATTCCTGAGTGCTCAGGCTGGTTCTGAAGTAGTATTTTCTTGGAGCTGTACATAAAGGATGTTAACATGCGAATACTGGACATCATCAGCAGTCATACTGAAAACTCATGCCAGTTAATGGATTGCAGGTGGGGCCATTATCTTGTGGCTGAAAGATAAGGTAGGGCATGGGGTGGGGGATCCTGAATATGTGCAGGACCTTGGACCTATGGGAAGTTTGACCGGAGATAGGAAAAGATATAAAGTGTCGACTACAGAATCTGCTTGGCAGTCCTTTGATGCTTTTGACCTGCTCTAACAAGTTTCTATCAATTGTAGGAAAAAAACAAGTCCTCAGTTTTTTGGCAATCTTAGAGAATCTCAAATGCTAAGAAACTTCCCCATGAAAGGATTTTGACAATGACCTGGTTCCAGAAAAAACTTCTCTGGGTTTTGTTTGTTTGTTTTTTGTGGTCTTCCTGGATCAAAAGTTGTAGATACTTTGGAATTTAGTCACTGAATGAATGGGTATTGTCCCAGTTGGAAAGGCTGCACAGTGGAAAGAAATAGAAAGGGATGTTGTTTGTATTTAGAAAGATCTGCGTTCAACTCCTTCTTGAGAAAGTCACTTATTCTCTCTGAATTTGTAAAAGGGGCAATAATGAAGCCTTATTTACAGGAGTAAGATAAGATTAATTAGATCCTCCATGTAAAGTCCTCAGCATAGTGCCTGGGCCCATAGTTGGGTTGTCTGTCTATCCATCTATTTAATCATATAAATCCTTGGCATATTTGAGGGAAAAATTGTTTTATTTCAAGTTCCAGTAGAATCCTTATGATGCTCAGAAAATTATGCAAGTATTTAGCCAAGAATTGAGGCAAAACAGCAATAGCAGTGTAGACTTTCTCAGAGCTTACTGGGTTCAGAATGTGTGACAGTTTAAATGAAATGTATTTAAAATGATAGAATTCATTTGCAGGAGTCACAGCTTTTCTTTCATAGAGTAGCAGCCTTTTACATTTTTTTTAAGACACTGTAATTAAACAGAACATTTAATTTCTAATAATGCCACCAGACAGAAAGCATAAGTCCACCAAAATGCCATATGCAGAGTCCGTAGCTTCTTGAAGCACAGCCTGACTAAAGAACTCTGCAGCTGTCCACCCCAATCTACACAGGTGACTCCAGCTTTGCCCTTCCCCCTCCATCAGCTGGCTTTGCAAACCCATCTGCATGATTGTGCTTTGTTCCCCCAAAGGAAATTGAAGAGGGAGGTGGAGGGTAAGAAAAAAAATTTAGAGGTCAGAAAAGAAGCAATTATGATGCTGCTGTGCCTAGAAGAGATCCGGGACATACTAAGTTTCAAACCCATCTCTGCTTTAACTTAACCTTTTAGGTCTAGTTTTATTCTTTCTGCTACCCAGTCCTTTCTGTCCATCACGGTTTAGACAGTGTAATTTTTCTGGAGTGCAAATTACCAAGCTACTCCCTTCCTTAAAAAGCCTTTACCTTTGGAAGTGAGACCTGTGGAGTTTTTCCCTTGAAAAATTCTTATGCATGGTAACATTGGCATAGATTCCAGGCTAAGAACCTATGGCCCACGAGATACAGTCTGAACCCTATTATTAAGGCATATATGAGATCTTGCCTCCTGCATACATTGCCATCATCAGCACCCATTACTGCCAGCACTGCACCTTGTCTTGCAATCATACCGAATTACAGAGTATTTAGGAGTGTGGCCTCTGTCTGGGCTCAGATTCTGGCTCTACCACTTACTCTTCTAGGAGTGTGTTAATTAACCTGTGCTTCAGATGGCTCATCTCTAAAATAGGAATAATAGTAGTGTCTACCTCATAAGGGGTTTTGAGGATTAAATGAATTAATACATTTAAAGTACTTATAGTCATACCTGGCACATAATACACATTGGATAAGAATTAGCTACTTTTTTTTTTTTAAGAATTAGCTATTTTTTAAAGAATTAGCTATACAGTTTTATGCATTTGCAAATATTCTATCTAGGATGTCTTTCCACCTTCCAATCTCAGCTCCCTTTCACTGATTTGATTTATCTTTCAAGATGCATTTGAGTTCTCCACCCTTGTGAAAACTTCCATGGTTTTCTGATAATGCACTATTACACATTGCTCTATCAATTGGTGTTACCGTGTACTGAATTTGTAATTTACATTTAGACACCCATTTGCATATATGCTCCATAAGGTTAACAGCTACTTCCCTCTTGTTTATTAGTCCCTGGCTTTTACAACTGTACCTGGCATATGGTAGGCTCCCACTAAGCACTTGTCTAATGAATGAAAATATAAATGAATGGATAGATGGATGGATGGATGGATGAATGAATACCTTCTCTTTCAGGGAGAGAAAGGCTCACGTGTTTTGAATATAGGTTTGTGAGTCTTCAAATACTTCTTGCTAGCTTGGTGCTTGGCATGTGCACAAAACTGCTTTCTGAATTGATCTGAAATGCATTCAACTTTGATTAAATGAAATATGTTTAATTATCTTTTGAGGATTTTTTTAGACTTAAAAACAATGATCAAAAGCATGTATTTATGAAAGTTTTAAGTTAAAGCTTTCCTCAAAATATGCTCATAAGTTTGGGGACCAAACAAGAAGAAAACTTCCAAAGCCAGAGAATTCTCTAAGATCTTTCTGCTCACAAAACTTCCAGCAACAGCCCGTGCTCAGCCACCCTCTATGGGCGGCCTGTCTCAATACACAATACGCACAAGAACAACATGGACACAACTTCTCTCTGTCTTGGCTAATAAACATTCATCAAAGAACACAAACTTCTCAATAGGGAAGAAAACAGAAAAAAGAAATGAAAAACAAAGAGGAAGAGTAGTTTGGTTCAGTAGCTCTAGTTTTTTTTTTTAAGCACATGAGGCCAAATCACTGAATCCTGAAACCAAAGATGAAATGAAACTCCATAGCTAACCAGAGTTCTGTTCCTTCAAAGCTTATGCCTTTACAGAAATTCTGCTCTATAGAGGTCAACATCTAATGGGCAAGAGATATAGTTAGACAGCACAAATTAACTCCTTAAGTATCATTGCAACTCCACATCAGTCTTTGGGAGTCCATACGTTAAGGAGCTCTTAAAAACAAAAACAAAAACAGAAACTCAGTATAACTCAACAGTCCTGATAGTTTATAATGCATATACAGTTGGTTCACCTGCGTCCTTTTGATTCTCTATTTGAAAGAGAGAGCACAACAAGGAGAGAAGAGAGAGAGAAACAAGAACACATATGCAGGATTAATGAGCAAATGGACCAAAATGCCCCCCACTTATGTGTGATACATGATATTGGAAGGAAAAGGTTGCCCTTGGGTTCCCACCGCCCCGAAGTGTGGGGGCCAGCAAAAATAGGCTCCTTCACAGAGGTGGAAAATGCTGCACAAATAGAAAATTAGTAAAATTAAGTTTAATGTGAAATCAAGCTATGAAACATACACGAACTCTCCAAGTGACAATTAAGTCATATGTTCTAGCTAGATCTTAGAGGACAAGGACAAGTCAAAATCTCCAGAGAGAACAAGGAAAAGCTTCCCAGCTTGAAAGAGAACAGACAGGAGGCATATAAGATCTAATTTTTACAGAGAATGGACCACCTTGTGTGATCTTATACCCAAAATAGTTTGACATCTTAAACATGGAAAAGAAAGCATAATTTTGCCCCAACTGTCCTTTATCTGACACCTAACGCATTGCTCCCGGCCTAGCAGCTACCTTTTGATTGTGTACCAGTGACAAGCACTTTACAAATTGGGGTTACACACAAGCAAAGTAAAAATGCATTCAGGTCACAGACAGAGAATAACGGAAAAACTTACGGACAAATCTGAGTTCATCACAAACAAATGGCTTAATTGTCTAACCTGTTTTAGGCTGATAAAAAGTGACTGGACTTCTCACACTGGGTTTCACAGACAGAATCAACAGACAAGCCAATGCTAAAAAACTTGAAGCAAGGAGAGTGAGTTGGTTTGGATCTGGATTTTCTTGAAATAATGAAAACAGAAAGAGTGAAGACAGCATGGCGAGGAGGTGGTAGGTACTCACGAATGGTTAAATCCATCACTTGGGAGGCCAAGCAGAAGACAGGATGCTCATACATTTCTCTCTTTTTCCCTATAAAAGAGGATTTGGGCATGCAAGAGGCTTAGGTCAGAGGTAAAGAGGTTAAAGGTCATAGGTTAGAGGAATACGTTACATTAGCTCAAAGGAAAATAGCCACAGAGTATTTTGGGATAAACACAGGATAAAAGAAAAAGGAGTTTCAAAATTGGAGATCTACTGGATTAACCATTCAGCATGCCGTGAGTCACGAGAGAGATTGTGACCATGATTTTACACGTCTCTTTAGAATTGTTTGCAAGAGTACAATGACCAAAAACATCATGAGTAAAGGGAAACAGAATTTCATTGATTTAAGGCTCCAAGATACTAAGGATTTCAGACTTTAGTATCTAAGGCTCTTGAGGTATTTCTTCATAAACATAGTCTCCAGCAATATCACTACAACTTCTTTCCAAAATTCTCAGGGGACTAAGCTGTTAGTGCTCACAGAGGGGCTCAAATGTAAAAACATAAGATTTCTTTTCTGAGCATAGGATCGGAACCTTGTAAAAGAAAGTTGTTTGGTAGCAATATCTTCAAAGCTGCAATGTCTCGGCCTACGGTGGACTATGTTCATGAAAGAAAACCTGATACATGCAGCCAGAGGATGTTGGGTTGTCTGAATTAACAATCCCAGCATGCTTTGAAATTGGTGTCACAGCCACTTTTGCAGAGGTAACATCAAAAAGTGGCTGAGCCAATCACGGACAAGGAAGGAGAGAAGCGGAAGAGAGCAGGTAGTGTGGAATGAGGTACTTCTCTGAAAAGAGAGTTGGAAAAAAAAAGATTGGTTTCTTCAAAGAATCCCCAGACCTAAAAGTCACAGTGCAAAAGATAATTAACACAACCAAGAAGAATTGAGGCACAAAAGGAAATTACAGATCAGCTGATCTACTTTGGAAATGAATGCATTTTTACTTACAGATCTTAAAGTTTGTTTTTGGATATATTTATCTGAAAGAAGAGAGCAGATCTTACCAAAAGACTAGTAATAGCTAGACCAAGGCCTATGAGGCAACAGCCATGGCAACCGAACGTTTCTTGATCCCATCCCGTCTCTGGCCTTGCCTAGAATTATTAGGTACCTGGTTGACTTTACCAAATACAACCAATCATTATGTCCTGGGAAGGTAAGTGCTAGAACAATTATTTGCTAACATAGCCCTTTAATGATCTTCTTGTTCCTCTATTTTTGTCACTCATTACCAAGTCAAGAGTTGATAAACATCCTTTTAGTGCCCAATTCTTAAGTGTTTCTCCCTGGGTGCATAGCAATGAATTCATTACCACTGGTACACAATTTGCATTGTCAGACAGACAAAATTGAGAGAGAGAGGACATGTAATGTACAGAACACTGTGATTTGACATGATCTTAACCTAATTCTCTAAAGAAACAAGGACTTCGGCAGGGTAAGTGATAGGGTTTTGGTGGTTGGTTAGACCTTTTTTTTTTCCCCCAGTCAAGTCCTGAAGGCAGACAATGGGCATTTGCTGGTTTTAGTCAGGTGTTTCACATGTGAGAGAACATCAGATTCCAGAATGCGGACACATTGAGTTTTGCACACAGAACTTCCACATTTATACACTTACACCACTGGTCAAGTTGGGTGTGGTTTTCAAATCACCCTATAGCAGCCAACAGGGTAACAATGAAAAGTGATTAATACCTTTGCAAATGAATAGGTCCCAAAGAACCATATCTTCTCAAGTAGAGTTTACTCAAAGTGCCTTTTGGGTGATTACTTGCTCATCAGTGCCTGCTTCCCTAAAACTTGAGAGGGCAGTGGTAACAACCATCCTAGGTCTGGAGCAACAAGAATGAATGAGATCTAAAGCAAACCAGGAGCCATCAGAGACAGCTGGACACTAACCTGCCATCAAGTTTGAAATGTTACCAAAAGACGATACTTTAAAGGGGCAAGAAAGAGTTAAGCAAAATCTTGATGTTGTTTCATTCCATGCTTGTTCTACCTCCAGTGCCATCAACAGTGGACAAGAAAGGGCTTTGTTTTCCTCTATTTAAGGAAGGTAACAATCCTACAGAACTCTTTCATAGGAAAACATTAGTCACAGAGCAAACTTAGTGCCAACACAGACTCTCAGAAGGACCTTAGTTACCTGATCACATCTTACACTCAGTATTCTTCCCTTACAAAGACGGTTCCCTGTGCCCCTGTTCTTCATTCATTTATTTGGCCACAGCCAAGGAAGCTTTCACATTTCAAGTGCTTTCAAGTTTCAATTTAACATACTCAGATGGACTACTGTTTTCTGGTGTCCATTAGAAAAGACAGACTCTTCTTCCCCAGGGAGGCATACCAAAATTTAAATAAAAAACTGGGGGCAGAAGGGAGCCTTACCTTCGATTTTGGCATATTCTGATAGCCGGGAATAGTTGACTAAAGCAGCCTGCTCTAGACATTTCCGGATGACTGTTTTTACCTCCTCTTGTGGTACCGGGGTCACGATATCTTTCATCAAAACCTTTTGGTGGAAAAAAGAAAGATTATTGAGATGGTTCAACCAAATATGTTACTCACTTGTATTTCTTAAAGAGCTTGAGTTTAAAATGAGTTGTGAATGCCTCCTTGTGACTTAATATTGATTGAGAGCCATCATTAAAGAGAAAACACAGAACCATAACGCACAGATAGGATGGCAAAGCCCATCTACGAATCAGGGAAGGGCCAGGAACATATCTTCAATATATGCTAACTATTTGGGAGTCTGGAGATAAAATATCTAGAATTTTGGCAGGTTCCTCACGTTTATTCTGGTATTTGATGAATGGTAAATGAAGCCTTGAAAAATGACAAACTAGGTCATTCAACTACAATATTTCATTATGATTATGTTCATATCTGTATCTATGTAATCTGTCTACTTTCATTCTTACCCTTTCCAAGAGTGATAGAGTAGCTTTTAAAGCACCTTCAGGTCGACCAAATGGAAAGCAATACCTAAAAAAGAGAAAATTCTTCAGGTTGCCCAAATATATTACATTTTAGCATGAAATATGCTGTGATTTGATTCCTATAGCAACTCTTTCTGAGGAACAGAAAATGCTTTTTATTTTGTCACGTTGTGTTATGTTAATCTGAATTCACACCATATATGTGTGTATATAATGTATATATGTGTATGTGTGAATAATGACTAAAGAGAGACTCTGCAAATGTCTGCAGCAGAAAGAATATTTAGAGTGATGACATAAGGCTCTGTTTAGATTTCTATTGTGAAGGAAAACCATTTGTTAGCTCTCATGTGACCTTCTATGTGATCACAGAGACCAGCACTAAAAAAGTATTAGTTGAAACAGGTTAAAATCCAAACACACTTTTCAAGTCTCCAAAGGATTACTATAGGAAATGAAGGAGCGTATTTTGAACAAATTCATGCTTTTGCTAAGTGTCCTTCTTTAACTCTGATTTTTAATTGTTAGTGGATCTTTTGTTATTGGCAATACCTCTTGTGTACAGTGTGTAATCAATAAAAATTTGTCCAGGAGGATTTTGGTGGCACAGATGGAACTATGTCGTGGATTCCTAAGAGTTCCATTGACTATTTCAGGCTGTCACAGACCCTTCCAGACACTGTTCCTTATGGTACAAAGGGACCAGCAGAGACTACTTAAATTCCGACTATGACCTATGCAGGTGTCCTGTGGATGGTCTGGCACAAGTCCTTAACTCTCTCAGCCTTGGGTTCATTTATATTTAATGGGGATTATAATAATGACCTTACCAAGTTGTTCTGGGAATAAAAAACTGAGTTAATGCCTAATTACCCTCTAATCCTGTATCTTGTGGTACAGGAAGTGTTTAATAAAAAGCAACTATTAACTATGCTACTATAAATGTTTTTACTATCTTTGAGTTACAATTTCAGGATCTCTAGAACCACCAATGCAGCATTACAAATGTCTGGTTGGCTGCATGGGAGAAGTGGGCTATGCGGTGCAAGGCTAAAGCCTTGGACCTGCTTGCTGTCTTGCATGTGTGGGGAAGAGTCAATCTGCCAAGGCTGATCTAAGTTTCTCTCTTTCCCTGCATAGACAGCTAGTCCTGTTTCTGAGGTAAGGGAGAAAGTGGAGACTCTCGTGTGGGTCCCACTGCCTTCCTTCCCTGTTCATGTGATCTGATTCTCAGGATTTTTCACTGACCTAGGAATCTTGAAGAAACTTCACCTTCACCTTTGTTGATAGATTTTAAAAGAACAGACTGATGACCAGAGTCAGCTTGCGCAAGAAGGACTCTGTCCTTTCAGTGGAAATAAAACACACAAGAATGCAAAGTCTTCTGGCTATCATGGAATGCTGTCGTACTGGTTTTCGCTTCCATTTAGTTATTTCTAAATCTCCAATGTGTCTCTTGATAGGTTAACAGTCTTAGAAAATCAAGCCCTTTATTTGCCCCTACCCAGTGTCACCCTCCTAATAAGCCCCTCAACCCAGATCCTCACCTAAAATGTGTAATCTGATTTTCCAGCAGAACTCGGAGTCTCTCTTTGATTTCTTCGAAACGTTCCTTTTCTTCAACAGTCACGGTTCCAATTCCATCAGGCCTGAAAGAAGACATGTCATGAAGTGACGGGAACCTCATATGCTGACACCATGCAATCAAATCTTTAGCAGGAGGAAACTGTCCATCTTAAAAGAATGACTACAATGATCGATGTGACCTTAGGAGAAGTCCTGCTTTTCAGCTCTGGCTACTAAGGGGCATGGGGTATTTTGGGGATTATTGTCTGGAGACATTTGTAGAACTGTCGCTCACTTATTATGAAATGGTAAAATGTACAAACCGGTGGCTGTAAGGCCCAGTTTCTAGACCTTTTGTTTGGCTCACGGCTTCTTAAGATTTTGAACTCTTTGCCAGCATTTTCAAAGTTAGGAAAGTCTTACAATGCAATTCTTTTGAAAATTCAGAACAACTGGTGTTAATTGGTGAGTGCCAAGTAAAAGCTACTTCCTTAGCTGGGGCAGGTACTCACCTGTCCACATCTCTAATTTGTATCTCTCTTGTAGGCTCCTAGGTTTGGGAACCCTGAATCATGGACACTAATTTCTGTGAAAACCAGGTGCTTTGTAAATGTCTGTCTTTCTCAGTGTTAAATGTTCTTAAGTGACTCAATTTCCAGCTTACAATTATACATGTTCAGATTAACTTAAACACTCGTGTTTTAACTGAAGAAATAAACTACAAAACATTGTGAAAAGTAAAAGACACTGATGAAAGAAATTAAAGAAAACAGAAATCAGTGGAAAGATAATCCTGTATTCATGGATTGGAAAAATTAATACTGTTAAAAGGTCCGTACTGCCGCAAGCCATCTACAGATTCAGTGCAATTCCTATCAAAATTCCAAAGGCGATTTTTACAGAAATGGAAAAAACAATTCTAAAATGGAATTATATGGAACCACAAAAGACCCAAATAGTCAAAGTAATCCTGATAAAAAACAAAGGTGGAGACATCACAATTCCTGATTTCAAACTTTGTGACAAAGCTATAGTAATCAAAACCCTATGGTACTGGCATGAAAACACACACACAGACTAAGAGAACAGAACTGAGAGCCCAGGAGTAAACCCTGCATATATATATATATGGCCAACTAATATTTTTGAAAGGGGAATCAAAGACACACAATGGGGAAAAATAGTCTCTTCAATAAATGGTATAGGGGAAAATTGGATATTCACATGCAAAAGAATGAAATTGGACTCCTATCTTACATCACTCCCCAAAAATGAGCTTGAAATGGATTAAAGACTTAACCAAAAGACCAGAAACTGTAAAAATCCGAGAAGAAAACATAGGGAAAAAGAGCTCTTTGACATTGGCCTTGGCAACGATTTTTTTGATATAACACTAAAAGTACAAGCGACAAAAACAAAAACAGACAAATGGAACTACATCAAACTGAAAAGCTTCTGCACAGCAAAATGAAAAGACAACCTATGGAATGGGAGAATATGGAGAATATATTTGCAAACCCTCTATCTTATAATAGATAACAGAAATATAGAAGTCACAAAACTCAAAAGCAAAACCCCACATAATTCAATTAAAAAATAGGTAGAGGACTTGATAGACATTCTTCCAAAGAAGACCTACAAATGGCCAAAAGATACATAAAAACAACACTAAGCATCAGGGAAATGCAAATCAAAACCACAATGAGATATCACCTCACACCTGTCAGAATGGTAGTATCAAAAAGACAAAAAATGTTGGTGACAATGTAGAGAAAAGGGAATCCTTGTGCACTGTTGGTGGGAATGCAAACCAGTACAGCCGCTGTGAAAAACAGTATGGAGGTTCCCTGAATAGTTAAAAATAGAACTGTCACATGATCTAGTAATTCCACATCTGGGTATATATCTAAAGGAAAAGAAATCACTGTTTTGAAGATATATCTGCACCCCTATGTTCACTGCAGCATTATTTACAATAGCCAAAAGATGGAAACAACCTAAGCGTCCATTGATGGATGAATGGATAAAGGAAGTGAATGGATATATTATGTAAATTAAGTAAATATATTATGGACTAGATCTATTTTTAGATGATGGAATAAAAGAAAGGAAATGCCTGCTTGTGACAACATGGGTAGAACTTGAGTGCATTATGTTAAGTGAAATAAGTCAGACAGAGAAAAACAAATACTCTGTTCTCACATGTTGAATTTGAAAAAATCGTACTCATAAGAATAGAGAGCAGAATGGTAGTTGCCAGAGCCTGAGAGGTAGGGGAAATAGGGAGCTGTTGACTAAAGGGTGCAAACTCCCAGCTATATGATGAGTAATGTACAGCACAGAGACTACAAGGAACAGTACCTTATTTATATACTGGGAAATGGTTAAGAGAGCAGATCTTACACGTTATCACCCCCACCAAAAAAAAAAAAAAGGTAATTCTGTGAGGGGATGTAGGTGTTAATTAACCTTGTCATAATAGTAATTTCACAATATATATGTGTATCAAATTATCACATGCTATACCTCAAACTGATACATGGTATATGTTAATACCGCAATAGAGTTGTGAAAAAAGAACAAACCACATATGATGCTTTTGATGTTAGTGAACTATTGCTCATTTTAATAAAAAGAAGGACCTTAGCAAAAATAAGTGAATTTCAGTTTAATTGCAGTATTCTCATATTTCTAAATCACCATTAGATTCACACACATTTTTCCTATTTGCTTTGGACCATTCAAGTTGAAAATACAAAGGGAAGCTGCATATTTATAGCCCAAATTTATCTGTGCCAAATTAGACGTAGGATAATCTGACCCATTCAAAGACTTCAGCTTCCCAGATCCCGTAGTGACTTGTTTTGACTACTGGCTGAGCCAGTTTGCAGATTGGTGTGTCACCATGAAACTTCTATTGGAACATTCTTCAGTTTGCAAATGCAAGTCATCTTGAGACCAAACAAATGGTCTTATTTATAGGCCTTCTCAAGGATCCAGCATAAGTTGGGAAAATCCTGTATACTAGACCAGTCTGACTGCACAAAAGACTTGGCAAATGATAGCAATGCACCTCCTGTTAGGGGTTAATTGGTCAGCTTCCCTTCTTTTTAAATATTAAAAATGCCCTAGTTGGGGCAGGAAAAAAAACAAGAAGAAGAAGAAAACTTCCCCTCCCCCACATTATAAAAACCACCACTAAACAGTAAAATTCTATAAAATCCATTTCCTCACAATCCCCTGAACTTAAAGGAAGAAACAAGACCAAATGGTAAATATCAGGTAGGTTGTTGGAATCTGTGAATATGCCCTTATTTTCATAATTTCTTGACAAATCTTAAATGTTTATATACAAAGTTTATTTAACAACACTTTTTTACAATGAAATATCCATGAATCTGTATTTAAGTCTCAGGATGAATTCACTGGCCTGCACAAAATACATGTGACAGTTTTTTGTGGTAACTTCTCATGTTTCTATTATAATCTACAACTTTGTTTAGGTATGGCTTTTTATTTTATTTTTTTTTTTATTTTTTTTTAAAGATTTTATTTATTTATTTGACAGACAGATCACAAGTAGGCAGAGAGGCAGGCAGAGAGAGAAGGGAGGAAGCAGGCTCCCTGCTGAGCAGAGAGCCCGATGCGGGGCTCGATCCCAGGACGCTGGGATCATGACCTGAGCCGAAGGCAGCGGCTTTAACCCACTGAGCCACCCAGACGCCCCTAGGTATGGCTTTTTAGATTTAGATTTTCTTACACAAAATATAGCTCTCTAATGCATTGAACACATTTATACAATTGGTATGTGCATGCACACACTTGATTTGGGAAAATGGAAACCAGTTTAACCATTTGGTTTCTTAGCAGGGCATTGCCCAGAGAAAAATGCTATTAAATATAATTTACAAATCAGGGGCACCTGGGTGGTGCAGTCGGTTGAGCAACTGGCCCTTGATTCTGGCTGAGGTCATGGTCTCAGGGTCCTGGAATTGAGCCTTGTGTGGGGTTCCAATCTCAGTGGGGGAGCCTGCTTGAGATTATCTCTCTCTCTCCCTCTTCTCCTCCCCCACCCCCCGCTAGCATGCACGCGCACACTCTAGCTCTCTCAGAAATAATAAAGTAAGTAAGTAAATAAATAAAATCAATCTTTAAAAAGTATAATTTACAAAGAGGAGTTTACAGATGACAGGAAAAAACACGGAAACTATTTCACATGGGCAGCCCAGAGATGTGTGTGGCTATTATCAAGACAGAAGCCTCCCTGATGAAAATCACCCATTCTTCACTCAATAAGCCTTTTAAGGCAATTATTAGGCAATTAGAAAGTAACTTTTGGATTTGTTTTTTAGATGATAAAAACTAAGCATTTAGTGTGTGCCTGGCCTTCTCAGTTAATCCTCACCACAAAGGGTATTATTATGAACATGAAATTTGATTATATTTCTTTCCCTTTTGTTCTGATGATTCACGTTTGTGGTTATTTAAGGTAGCAGCCACTTCCACTTCCCTGACAATCTCTCCTTCAACTCCTTTCTGAACACTATTAATCTCACTACTCAAAAAAGGTACATGACTAAAAATTGTTGTATTCTTTTCTTAAGTTTGCTTTTAATTGCCTATGTCAGTGTGAATGGTTTTCTCTTAAAATAAATGAAACAAACTAACTTTTGTCTGGAACGTAAGTAGTACAGAATTCACCAACAAAAACAGGTGATTTAAAAAGTTATGATTTGACATTGAATGCAAATTTGTTTGCAGCTGCCAGAATCGTGCTAGAATGGTACAGGGGATAGAGGATGTTATTTTACAAACTGAGGAAGAGACATGCAGGAATAATAAAATTTGCCAAAGATCATAGGTTGGAATTATATTATAAAGTAAAAATATCCTTTTGGGGGGTGCCTGGGCGGCTCAGTGGGTTAAGCAGCTGCCTTCTGCTCAGGTCATGATCCTAGAGTTCCGGAATTGAGTCCCGCATCTGCCTTTCTGCTCAGCAGGGAGCCTGCTTCTCCCTCTGACCCTCCCCCCTCTTGTGCTGTTTCTCTCTTTCTCTCTGGAATAAATAAATAAAATCTTTTAAAAAAATACATCCTTTTTTCGGGGTTGAGTTTCACATAATTATTTTTGGAAGAAAATTCTGTCAAATATCAATTTATTTTCTGTTGATCCCTATAATGTGTCAATGTTAATTACACAGGCTTAGATTTCTATGGAGCTACTAACTAGAAATCCTGGCTCAGTATTTTGGGGAACCCCATTCTCACAGAAGTAATAAAATACTTTTCCTAGAGAGGTAACCCTCAAACCTGAGCATGCCTCAGAATTACCTGGAGGATGGGGCTGAGAATTTGCTTTTCTTCTTTTTTCTCTTAAATCTTTATTTATTTGATAGAGACAGAAAGAGAGAGAACATAAGAGTCTGGGAGGAGGGGCAGAGGGAGAGGAGAGAGAGAATCTCAAGCAGACTCCCTGTCAATCCCAGAGCTGACCATGAGATCACAACTCAAGCTGAAAACAAGAGTCAGCGCCCAACCAATGGAAACACCCAGGTGCCCCAAGAATTTGCATTTCTAACAAGTTCTCTGATGCTGTTGGTGCAGGAGCCACACTTTGAGAACTGTGATTTAGAGCAAGGAAATATTTGGTGGGTCGCTCTTTTAGTGGCTGAAAGGGTACGTTTGATTCAGGGTTACCAATTTCCCTTGGATTGGAGTGAGTTTGGAAGCAGAGATCTTCTCCAAGTGTAATGGTCCATTTACAAAGCCATAATCCCCTCCAGTGTGGTGTATGCACTGTTTCAAGGTACATCCCAAGCAGTGCTAGTTGTGAAATAAATAGAGGAACTGTATTGGTATCTCTCAGAAGCCCTGTCTTTTTTTTTTTAATTTTTTGTTTTGTTTTTTTCTGGAAACATTTGGAGGTGATTCTATAATTGTCATAAAACTGGCTCTGCATCTTGCTCCCTTCCCCATACTTCTAACACTTAAGGAGTCACAAAGAATGAGAGAAGAGGGATAAAGTTGGATTTTAAATTCCTAACTAGTAAATCCCAGGCTGAGATGGGTCTTTACTTAGAACACATATTTAGAAGCCCCAAATCCCCCATCCTCCTGTGTCCTGAATGGTGCATTTTCTGCCCTCTTATTTTTTGGCTTCTTAGCATCCACTGTTACCTCTTAACACCTGAATGTCCTTTGGAGGAATGACCTTGGCCGCACTGTGAGTATTCTTGGGTGGGGGGGTGGTGGTAAACTGGGATCCTATTTTCCTGCTGTTTATTCTAAGGGCCTTCCTATAAACCAGTGTCTGCCTTTCGCGGTCACTGCACATATAAGCAGGACTATGACCTAAGCTCAGCTAACCGGACACCACACGGCGAAAACACACGGAGTAAATACTGCAAAGATAGAAGAAACAGGTGCAATTTGCTCACCCTAGCAGCTGTGCCCTGACCAAACAGACCGTCCTCATAGTTCAGTAGTTCTCAATTTTTGGTTGTACTTTAGAACCATGTGAAAGCTTTGAGAGGTCTCATCCTCAAGCATTTGATTCAATGTGTCTGCAGTGGGCCTAGACATCTGTCGCGTTTAAAGCTCCCCAGGTTATTTTAATACGCCATTAAGGGCTGCTTTTGTCCTGTTACCTACTTTTCTGTAGCTGCCTTGATTCCAGTTTTCCTCTCCCTTTCTTTGAGGCTCCCAACATCACGCCCAAAAAACTCAGATGATAGATGATCCAGACTTAGTCGTTACTTATAATAATCTGATGTGAGTTCATAAAGCACGTATCTCCTCCTTTTAGTAGAAGGAGGGGATATGTGCTTTCATAGTAGAAGTGTGTGATGTCTTTGAACCTAGCTTTAAAATCCCGCGTATGCACGTGCACACACACACACACACACACACACACGACAAGGAAATGTGGTCCCAGGTCTCTGGTTCCACCTAACTGCACACTGGCTAACAGCTCACTTCTTGTATATCATGATCCTGTAAACCTGAGACCACCTGCAGGTCAAGTGCAGTCATTTTTGGAGCCCTGTCAGAGACTGGACGCTCCCCCACCTGCAGGACACCCCTGCCACCAGAAGTGGGTCTCTCAGCCATGACAGACTATATCACATCTGACACAGCAGGCATCTCTTGAATCCACCTTTCACGTTTTCGGCAAACCATTTTCTCACTGTCCTTCACAAAGTTGACATTTTCGGCAGCATGATAGGAAAGATGTCATGTCGGCTGCTCTTCAAGTCCTTGTCACCGTGGTCAGCAGCAGTTCTGTCACCTTCACTCTCCTCACACTCTCCCATCTTGAGCCATGTCACAAATAATAATTTATCTAGAGTTGGGTCTTCCCTTTTTTTTTTTTTTGTCAGACTGAAACTACCATAACCCAGATGCTCATCCTTTAAGTTACTAGTTACACAGAGTGTTCCCTCATTCCCCAAATGCTTCCAAGGTAGAGCTTATGAATTAATATCTATTACTGGAGTAATTGAATATGATTAAGTGAAAGATTTTATTTTGATATTTGAAATTAAGTGTGAATAATCTAGTCAAAGAAACCAAGCGGCAGCGGCTTTGTGAAAGTGAATTTATCTCCTTGGGTTGTTAAACTGTCCCTACACAACCAAGTGAGCTCACAGATTCCTGGTGTTTTGTTACCCTGCTGGCCCAGTTCTCCGCATTATGTTGAAAGCTGGGACACAGAACCCTTGTTTGGAAGGCTAGGTATCTTTTCAAGGTCAGGTCACTAAATTAACTCAAAGCTTACAGTGACAGATGTGTTCTGATATTGCATCTATTTAGTGATCAAGTGTGGAACGCAGGTGGGAAAGAAAATGTATGGATTCAAAAGAGGAAGAGTATCTGGTCCACTTCTCTGCATACAGCCAGCTTTAAGCTCCAATCACTACCAACAAGGGGTAGAACTCCAGCTGAAGTGGGAATATACTTTCTCTCCAAATGCAAATGTCCACATATGCTGGTGTAGGCACCGTAAACATGATATATTCTCTCTCTCCAAATGGATGCATGCCTGCAGACCGCATTATGGATCCCTGCAAATGTCCTTAAACAAGCATGATAACTGAATCCTACTTGCTACTAAATTGTTCCAGCCCAGAAACATGAGAGCTTAAAGGGCCAGAGTGGGGACAGAATAGCTTAGTAGATGTTCCTTGCAATGCTCCCTAAATAGAACGTTTAGGCCAAACACACTCTCTTAACCTCTCTTTTAAACTGACTTCTCCTAGCAACTCTTTTTCCTTACAACTTTTGGAGGGATACCTTTGAATTTAATCCTAGAATGGAATATTTTCCTTTGTTTCTTTCAAGTGGCTAATAACTACAAATTCAGGAGAACACCAAAACATTATCATCTCAAAAGAAGACATCACTGCTTGCTCATCTGGATGGCTTCTATAATCTCTAGCTTAATTATACACTGTAATTAGAACTCTCACATCCAATAGCCACTGCTTCATTATGAAAGCCCAGCCTTTCCTTTTCTTCTCCTCTCCCTCCAGCCCAAACCCCATTTCTAATTATGCCCTGATGCCCTGGGGCTCAGACACGCTGCTAAAACAAATATATCAAAGTGTTTGTTTCACAAAGACTAAGATAGGAGGCAACAACAAGCAGTTTCTACAATCTTACAAATGGGCACTGAAGCTTCTTGACGTTGGCTATTATTAATTTGAGAAAGAGGATTGGAGAGGGCAAAAATATATCAGTGAGGTCTTCTTTGACTTGTTTTCTGTTTTTCTAAACACATAGCTAAAACCCAACAAAATTAGAAGGTATCTTTGCTCTCTCTAAAGATGGGAGTGCTTGAAACCTCTCCCTACGGAAAAAATCTCAAAGAATATGGATACTACTGATAAAGGGACATGAGTCAAAGTGGTTTAGGATCAGTCCAGGTGCTGAATGGAGAACCTAAGAGGCGATTACAGAAATTGTATAAAACGTATGCATTGCAGGAAAGCATGTACTTTTTTTTTCCCCAGAGAAGGATCAATTTCCAAACTGATACGATACAGATTTTTCTTTTTAGGAATAGGAGAAGAGAGAGGTTTTTTGTTCATTTGTTTCTAGACAAACATAGACAACTAGGCTTAAGATTCTACCCTTACTCTTTATGTATAGACTTCTGATTAGTTAGACCAGTAATAGGTGTGGCTTTTTGGTATCACACCCACCCTGGAAAGGGTGTGACATCTGAAAATATGTTTTCACCCTAGTGAATTCAATGACCAGAGGATGAGGACACATGTTGAAATTTTAGAAAGGAAATGCTATTACTTGATGATTTGCTATGGCCAGAAAGATTGCTCCAATGGAACAGATAATTCAGCACATTTTACAAGAGTTTATGTCCGAGTTGGAAAATCTGCTGTGTTTTTTTTTAATATTTTATTTATTTATTTGACAGAGAATACAAGCAGGCAGTGGAGCAGACAGAGGGAGAGAGAGAAGCAGTCTCCCCATGGAGCAGGAAGCCCAATGCAGGCCTCCATCCCAGGATCCTGGTATCATGACCCGAGCCGAAGGCAGATGCTTAACCGACAGAGCCACCCAGGCGCCCCAAATCTGCTGTTTTCATGGGGCAAATTTCCTTTAGGAATGGAATCACATGGCTTAGAAGTTTGAATATAAGATCTAAAGAGAATTCCTCCTTGGGATGCAGACTTTTGCTTGAAATGTGCTTGATTCCCTACCCCACCCCCAAGTTATTTCCTATTAAACAAGGCTGTTTTTTTAGAATTTAAAGAGCAGGGCACCTGGGTGGCTCAGTCGGTTAAATGTCTGCCTTCAGCTCAGGTCATGATCCCAGGGTCCTGGGATCGAGTCCTGCATTGGTCTCCCTGCTCAGCGGTGAGCCTGCTTCTCCCTCTCCCTCTGCCTGCCACTCCTCCTGCTTGTGCTCTCTGTCAGATAAATAAATAAATAAAATCTTCAAAAAAATAGAATTTAAAGAGCATGACTCAGTTATGTATGCAAGGCCAACCCCTGCTCAAAGCTGGAAGGCCAACCAGCCACACCTCCCCAAGCACACTAATGTCTTATGTGAGTGTGGAACATTATACCAAGAATGTGGGGGCCACTGTCCTCCCCTAACCCTGCTTGCCTGCTAATGAAGTGCTATATTCAGAGATCAGTAAAACTGAATCATCCCTGCTACATAGTCTTCTCCCTCCCCTCTTTTGGGAAGGGAGAGTTAAAAAGCACTAGACATCATTTCTTAAAGAGTGTATGTGTATGACAGAGATGAGAGGAAGGAAGTGAGGACAAGAAGAGAGGGAGAGAATGCGGAGAAAAATGAGACTGGAGTGAAAGAAAAACATTTACATGTGCAAAAATGACTGATTTACTTCCAGGAAGGCATTCACAAAAGAGAAATAAAAGAAAATATTATACAACATGGATTGGGAATGAGGAACCAACACTAGAGGCAAGGAGATGGTCAACAAAGCATTTTCTGTGCTCCAGGGGAGAGAAGACAGACACCTGAACTCTGGTAGTGGCACTGAAGAGAAGGAGAAGTGGATGGGCTTGAGAGATACTTAAGGGCACTGACTGGGCATAGTAACTGAATCATTGCGATGTCCTGAGGGAGAAGGACTGCTCCCATGGTTCTACCTTGGGAAGCCAGATGGATAGAATTACTCACTGACTTAGGGGGACTGGTGGAGTAACAGAGGAGAAAAATGAGTTCCATCAGATGGTTTAGTAACTCAAATCTAACCCACAGGGATCACAGAGTCTCTGCACAAAAGCAGCACCTTGGCTCCAGACATATCTCCCAAAAGAATCCTGGGATGCGTTTTCAAAGATTTCTAGAACTCCTGCTCTCTTACATCTGCTTGCAGACTCATTAATCTATGCAGCTTACTTTGGATTGGGGCGGTTGGCATTATGGATTTGTTAATTGCTGATACAATGTACTTTCTACACAGGCCATATGTGAAGAGCAGCACTGGCATTCAAGAAATGTTAAATAATAATGTAAATGAGAAAAATTTCCAATCCCAATAATAAAGGGATCCAAGGAACATTGACGCAACTTGCAATCATCGGAGCTGTTTGATTGCCTTGTCACTGTGGGACAGTGACCAAAGTGATGCTAATCTAAATGTCATCTAGAAAGAATACTAAAAATATTATGGTGAAAATTAAGTACTGCAACCTTAGGAGCTGATTTAAAAATTAGAAGATATAGCGATTTACATCTGTGGGTTTTATGATCGCCAAGTGCAACCAGCTGAACATACTCACATTTTCTTTTTCTTTCCCTCTCTCTTTGAGAAAATGGGTTCAGTTTTAAAGAGCTGGCCCAAACTCATGTTCCCTCAATCAGTGGTTCTTTTTTTAAAGATTTATTTATTTATTTATTTATCTGAGAGAGAGAGAGAGAGAGAGAGAGAGAGAGAGAGAGATACAGCGTGTGAGCGGGAAAAGGGGCAGAGAGAAAGGGAGAGAGAGAGAGAATCTTCAAGCAGACTCCCTGACAGGTGCAGAGTCCAAGGTGGAGCTCCATTCCAGGATCATGACCTGAGCCAAAATTGAGAGCTGGTCAAGCACCGGACTGAGACACCCTCAATCAGTGATTCTTAAACATTGCTACATATTAGAATCACTAAGGGAGATTTTCAGAACATGATGCTTAGACCATATCCCAGATTAATTAAATCAGAACCTCTGCACGTGGGGCCAGTACAGTAGAATTTCTTAGGCTCTCCAAGTGATCCTAGTGTGTAGCCAAGTTTGACAACCAAGGCCTCAACTAAGCAAGATCTGAAGACCAAATGCCGTATAATTACTGATTAAAAGCCCAGATGCCTGGCTCCATCTAAGGCTGGCTGAATCAAATTATCTGAGGCTAGGATCTAGTACTCTTTTTTTTTTTTAAGATTTTTATTTATTTATTTGACAGAGATCACAAATAGGCAGAGAGGCAGGCAGAGAGAGAGGAGGAAGCAGGCTCCCTGCGAGCAGAGAGCCCGATGTGGGGCTCGATCCCAGGACCCTGGGATCATGACCTGAGCCGAAGGCAGAGGCTTTAATCCACTGAGCCACCCAGGCGCCCCTAGTACTCTCTTTTTAAACAAGCTCCCTATGTGATTTCTATGTACACCACAGTGTGAGAACTACTACCATACAAGGTGAAAATCAGGGGTGGCAACACTTCTGCCTCCAGACACAGAGTAAGTTTGTGTAAAAGAAACAAAAAATCCAAGTAAAGAGGAGAAATTCAGCCCATCACCTGGGAGTTTGTTTTTTTGGACTTTGTGGAGGGGTGTCCCGTGCATTGTGGGATATTTAGAAACTTCCTTGGCTTCTACCCACTAGCTGACATTAGTACCACTATTGTCCTCCCCTCCCCAGGGTGACAATAAAAAATGTCTCCAGACATTGTCAAATGTCCCTTGGGGGGAAAGACCACCCCCTTCCTCTCCTGAATCAAGAACCACTGTTCTAAAAGATCCCAAATATGTAGATGGTTGCATATCTTCCAGTGCCTGGAATTATAAAGAGCAATCATCTTCCTGAATGACCACATGTGTCTACTTTTGATTAGATGCCGTGGATTTACACAGGCACACGGAGATGCAGTAAGGCTTCCAGAGAATGTGGGAGAAAGTCAGTCACCAGCAGCTGAGTGGTCATTTATGATTTCCAGCTGCAACAGGGCAGGGCTCTGCTAGTTATTAATAGGTAAGAAGTTAATAATTATGTAAAAACTATATTTTACCTAACTTGAAGCTGGTTGTGAGGTGACATTAGGAATGGGTTCTACTGTTTAGTTAAATTCAGTTAAAGGGCAATTAGTTTCCGTGAGTCATGACCGCCTTCCTAATCTAGGCCAAAGAATCCATAATACCTCCAAATGCACATAGTGTTCATGCTGGTAAAAGTGGTTAGGAAAATGGTTTCCCTATACCAAAAGGTTATTAACTAATGTTCAAAAGAGACTCTGCTCTTATGTGGTCTAAAACTCCAGATACACTCTGGTTCTCTTCACAAGGCCAGAATTACCAGGGGAACCATGTTGATTTTGGACATTTTTAGGATGAAAATGGAAAACACTTTAATTAGTTCAGATGACTGCTATAGCATCTAGCCTGCAAATGTTGAAACTCATATCAAATGGCTGAATTTGGCATCTTACACCATCCACAAATGCAAGCTCCAAAGTCAGACTCTCTGTGTTTGAATGAGGTTCAGGTACTTGTTTGCTACAGATTAAGTGACTGAACTTATCTGAGCTTCAAACTCCTTAGATGTTAGATGAAGCGAATAATAATACTTCACGGGGATGCAATACGGATAAAATGAGATGGTGAATCTAAACAGAAATTCACACAGTTCCTGGCATATAGCAAGCACTTATTAAGTGGCAGCAATTATTCTTACTTGAGTTAAACTTTATTTATGGGATACGACAATGGCTTATTTCATTTGTTATTATAATCCACAGAAGATAATTTTAGAGGTTGATGGGATATCACAGATGCTACGATTTTATGTGTTCTTCCTGCAGATGAGAAAACTGAGGCACAGAAATGAGACATGATAATTCCAGATTCATGCAAAACAGACTCTAAGTCTCAGATCTCTAGAATCTATACACAGTGCTGGTGTAGTGCAAAGAGTAAGAGCTTTGGACTCAGAATATATGAGTTTGCCACTTATATTTGTAGACATTCAGTTTCATCCTCTGCAAACTGGATGTAAAAAATAGCTGACCTGAAAATGTTATAGCAAATCAGATGGAATGTATGAGAGTATAAACTGTGGAGTGCTACACAACTGATACTTAATATTATGACTTCTTCTGCATTAAAAAAATGCAATACACACATAGACCCTGGGACACACATAAGCTTCTCAATGTACCACTCAAGATCCTCTCGGATAGTTTTTCCTGGCATAGGGCAGGCTCGATCAAGTGTGGCAGTTCACTTTCAGTTTCAATGCTGATCACTCCAAGAGCAGCACCTTGGACAGCAACCGGAGGCTTAGGGGCCTATAACATTCTCTATGCACTTTCTAACCTCCTTGCAGTCTGACTCTCATAGGGAAACAGAAACAGAAACTTCACTTCACCTCCATCCTTACATACTGAAAGTTTCAAAAACAGAGGTCCACAATGCATCAGGGCTTTCTTTGACTTTCACTAGCAGACCTGGACATGTTAATTGACAGCCTGCCACATTTTCTAGGAAGTGAAAGTTGGTATTTTCATTCAGTCTGCCTACAAGTGAACTGTATATATTTTAGGACCTAGAAATAGTCCACTGGCAAAATTCATAGTGAAGCATAAAACATACCTGCTTGTGAACTTTGTGTCACTTGGCAATGTCAGGGTCAGAATGTCAGTTTCAAAATTAAAAAAGAATTTTTTAAAAATGTCAATGTTAATTTGTGGCAAGGATAGAGAAGGAGAAGAAGGACATAAGGATAACACTGTAAATAACTGCAAATCTAGTTTAAAAAGGGGGAAAAACCACCACTTTGCCATTTTATCAAATCACAATGAGAGTAGCCCTAAAGGACAAAGAAAACAAAAGAGGATAAATATAATTTTAGAACTTGAATTTTAGAACTTGGCTTCAAGGTGACCTCATTATATAAGTGATTCTACTAAGAGTCATTCATTTAGTGATAGGTTTTGTTTTATGTTTTTATTATAAATCATTATCTAAAGATAGCTTTGTTTCATGAAATCAATGCGGAACTGAGAAGGGTTTGCTAGAAATGATGGAGCTACTATAAATGTATAGACCCGGCTTCTGATAACCCATTCTATTTGCTCCTTAAACATAAATTCAGAATTAAAAAGCATGGGTTGCTTATTATGAACGACTTGCTAAGGTACCAGGCCCTCAACTAGATGCCACTAAAAAAGCAACCTGATTCATGATTCTGTTTACATATTGCTCAGTTTTTTTTAATATGAATATATTTGAAGAGTCACTAAATACCTGACTCAAATTCAGTCCTAATGCATGGTATTTTGCCCATTGCTAGGATTTTCTGTTAAAGTGTACCTTTGAAAACCTTAAAGGAACAGAGACTTCAGAAATACACAAAGCTCGCTGTTTGGTAGGGCAGAAGTCATGGCACAGATGGGGGGAATGTCACAGACAACGTAAAACACAAGTCAATGCACACATAACTTCTTACCTTTTGGGCTCTGGATTTGCCTGGGTTTTGTAATCTTTTCTTTTTTTGGATTCCTTTTTGGTATCTTTTTTAGCCTCTGGTTCAGATGGGGAGGGAATTTTGCTCCCTTGAAGGTCTGTATTTGGTGGCAGCCCACTAAGGTATACATGCATTTGTTGACTTTGGAGAGGGGGTGGTCGCATGGGGCATGCACAGAGGGCAGCCAGCCACAGGAGAATCAAGAGCACGCATGCATGCACAAACAAAAGAAAGAAAAAGAAGGATGCATCAAACAGCAAAAGCAAATGCATTCAAACTAAAATAATAAGCAAAAAAAAAAAAAAAAAGAAAGAAAGAAAAAGATGCAAACTTGCATAAGGAAAATCGGAACTGAAAAGAAAATAAGAAATCCAAAACTGTTTCCATGACAAGATGTATAAACCTAACTGTGAATCAAGTGGCAGTCTTACAATATGAAATCCAGACAATGTGTATCATAATTCATGATGATGTTTACCAGGGAGTTTACAAAAACACTTCATTATTTTATAACACTTTCTTATTCAGTAACATATGTAGAATACAGTGTGACAACCCAGAGAATATAATGCAACTTCTCTCTCTCTCTTTAAAGAATTCAGTCCAAGAGGCTGTAACAGATAGTCATCAAAGTGTACATATTTATAAAAAGCAGAATTATGCACAGATACTCCCCAGGTATCAGAGTTTTCATAAATATTTTTTATGTAAATAAAAGGTCATGTGCTGGGTTAGCAAACCTTGTAACAATAGGAGGTGATGAAAACCTTGTTGCCTGTTAAATATTCAAAACTACACTGCTATTGTTACCTACTTCTAAATGTTGAAGTTGCATCTCATAAAACCTACCAGTGCTAGAGAGAAGAAAGGCACAGGACGAATTCCACAGATATTTCAGTCATCTAGCTTGCAAAGATGAAGATAACTGACAGTCTGATTTAAAATAAATGCAGTCAGATTGGGACCCTCCCACATGTGAACTTCTCCACAGCACCAACTTTTTTGGGTTTCTGAAGAGACCTAGTTTTTCCTGGATGTGCCTTTCCTGGGTTGAGGTGCTTGAGGTAATTCAGGCTTGTCTTCCTAGTAATGTGAGGCTACATACATTGGGATAGTAAACTGGCTGTGGTAATGTGGAAATTTATTCCATGTCTTCAGAGCCAAATGGTAATGTTCCTAAATTATTTGCTGCTTTGCATTATTCAGAACATGGATCTTTTCCTCCAGGAGCTGGGCAACGTCTAAAGAAAGAGAGTACTTAGTATGGAGTTAGAAGAACTGATGTTCTAGTCTTATCATAAAACCTATAAAATGAGGGGGTTGGTTACACTGTGATCTCTGAAGTTCTTCCCAGCTCCATGGTTAAACTGTAAGTGTTATGATTATCTTTGCCTTCCAGCTTCACCTAGCTTATTTCAGCTCTGGAAGTGTGCTTGGCTTCCTCCTTCAGCAGGGCATTTGTACATGCTGCTCCTTTTGCCTGGAAGCACTCAACTCCTACACATGCTTCAGTTCTCAGCCCAAGCCTCTCTTCCTCAGGGACACCCTCCCTGCCATCCTAACACCCCGTCTAAGCTGTCTTCCTTTATTAAATGCTAGCATGGGTTATTATTTCTTGTCAGAGCACCAATCTCTATGTAACCCTGTCCTTGTTTGGTGCCTTGTATGCTCACCATGTATGCTGACTGTGTACCAGAGGGCCTGGCACTCAGTAAGGAATCATTAAATATCTATGGAATGAAAGATAATGAAGGAATGAGGAGAAGAGCAAAGGTAAAAATTTATGAAGCTCTTGCCTTATTCCAGGAATTGTGCTGAGCCTACCTGCCTCCTCTAAAAAATGTGATGAGGACACTATCAACCCTGTTTTACAGATGACAGAACTGTGGCATGGAGGGTTTCATTACCATCCAGCATCTCTGCTAGTAAATGGAGGAGCCATGATCCAAACCTAGATTTTTTTTACCTTCAGAGACCACTTCAGAAGTCCTGTTTGCCATTTCTTTTAAATTTCTTGAAAGGAGAATAAATTAACACCTTTGTGTACGTCTGTGTGTGTGTATGCTACAGAAGGAATGGGAATGGACACAAAGTTAGAGATAATTCTAAAAGCAGGACCAACCACAAGCCATTGCCAGTGCCTTAAAAAAAAAAAATATATATATATATATATATAAATATATATATATATATTTTATATATATATTTTTATATATATATAAAATATATATATATATATATATTTTTTTTTTTTTTAATATATATTTGGACAAATACCTCTGGACAAGTGCTTACCTGTTCCCATGGACATGGGATGCACAGAAGGCAAAGCTGTAGTGGAGGAGGGTGGGGTCAATCATGGCGCCATTTTCTGCCCGTTCAAGCAAGTCTCTGAGGTAGCAGAGATGTCGGTGACACCCTCGGACTCCGTTTCGGGCGCAATACTCATCTAGGACAAACACCTGGCCAGGACTGAACCAGCCCTGTTTGGGGAATAAAGGAAAGACTTTCTTTTAAATACAGGTTTTTGTTGTTGTTGGTGGGTTTTTTTGTTTTTGTTTTTGGAGCTGCTTACAGTTGAGGGTGACTGGAGAAGGGGGTTCAAAAATTGCCAGAGCCAATACCTTTTGATTTCTTCTAAGTGCCAGCCATTGTGCTAACTCCCTTGTGTGTGCTGGCTGCTTTAACCCTTGTACCAGCCCTGTGAGGCAGGTCCTGTTATCCTGTTGGATGGGTGGGGAAAATCAGTTTGAGGGAAGACATGGAATTTCCCTAGGATCCCAGAGCTAGGATGTGCTGGAGTCTGAATTAGCAGATAGCTTGATTCCAGAAACAGAATCTCACCTGCTGCTCTAACACTGAACCATATACCTCCCAAAAGCATTGGTGTGGGGACAGGGTGAAATCTTGGTTACTGATAAGAGGAAATAATAACATGAGGTCTTAGGTTGGTATCATGCTTTACACAAAGAACTTCCACTTGAGCCCCATAGCAATCTCCTGAGGTGGGCAGGGTAGGTTTATCTTCCTCTAGATAAGGAAACTAGAGATCAGGGCTGCTAAGTGACTCACGAATAATACAAAACAGAAGCAGCACAGGCTTACTCAAAGTCTTCTGTTTTTCCACTCTGAAGCATTAAGAAATATTAGGATTGGTCTACATAAATGTCAGGAGTTCATAAATTCTTTCACTTTGAAAGGAAATCCTTTTTAAATTTAAAAATGAGGATCATGACACAACTTTGCAAAGGGAGCAACAAGACTAAGTTTTCAAGTTGTGAACCAGATATGATTCAGTTAAAGTCAGAGGTGCTTCTGGTGCCTTGGCTTAGCATCTTGTTTCATCACCACCACCCCCCCCAACCCCCGCAAATATTTGTTTTCTTATTGTTTATTTGCTTGCTGTATGATCAGATGAAACTCTGCTATAAAAGAGAACCTGGATGGGATCTCTGATTCAGAGCAGATTGGGAAGCATGATAGCATAGAAATCACTGCCTCCATGATGCACTCAAAAAAACAGAAGCTCAGAAAGGCCAAGTGGCTTGCCACTCAAGGTCATCCATCAGCCAAGTCAGAAATCAAATCACTTCTTTTGGTTTTGGTACCTTTCAGAGGCAAAAAGGTACAGGTTTCCTTCACTCTCCGAAAATGGAGTGTTCTTACAAAACCTTTCATAAGCCAAAATGGTGTCAAGTGAAGAAGCAATCACCATTCCATAAAAGTGAAAATCCTCTTTGGATCTCTTTTGGTTATTGAAAACAAGTACTAATATAGGTCTTTTCGTAAAAGCGAAGTGGCATCGAGTGAACTTCTGGATAGCAATGGGGGTGGTGGCTCGGGGTGGGGGGGGCAACCTGTAAACCGATTTAGGTTGGTACTTTGTAAGCTGGGAATTTAGAATTGTTTAAAATATAAATTTAATTTTACTCTGAGGGTCCTCTCTGAGTCTTGTGAATATCACTCCATCTTGGGAAAGAAAAGGCAAAAGGAGAAAGTGATGGCGGGTGTGAGTTGGGGGGAGGGCATATACAGGCCACAGAAGCACAGAGAGAGAGGCCTCTGCAGTACTCTGATCTTGTATTAGTGATCTGGGGACTCTTCGATTGACAACATGCAGCTCAGCAATGCATCCAACGAGAGACGGCATCTTTCCTATTTCAAATTATAAGTTACTGCAGAGGGCGGGAGAGTAGTCGAGGCAGTGGGCTGCCCCTATAGGCAACTTCTTTGCCACTCCATCTGCTACCCCAAATGCTAAATCTTAGAAACAACACTGCTGTGAAAGATTAAAATATATTTTCTACGACTCAGATGACACCAAGTCTTTTGTAGATGCCAAAATAGCTGCTTTGAAAAGAGTTGAAGAAATATCAATTAGGAACTCAGTCGAAGACACAGAAAAATTTATGTATCCCTGCTGGTCGGTCTCCAAAACTAACTGAAAAAAAAAAAAGATTGTAATAATGAGAAAATGAGATATATAGAGGCAGAAGATAAGGTCCTTTTAATTGCTGTTATTTTCTGGAATTTTGGGATAATGATTAATAGATTACAGGTATACAAAAGCAGAAGGAAACTATTTTATGGCATTTGTAATTAATTTTGGATTTTGGAGCATCTTTTTAAGCCTATACATGATTAATAGGAGGCAAGTTTCAAAATTTTACTTCTGGTTTAATTTTTTATGCTAACTCTCCTTAGTGACTGAATTTCTTAGTGAAAAAGAAAATTGTTTTTAAAATGATGTGAAAAAGTCTTGAAAATAATATACTTTAAAAAAATTCCTCAAGAGAATAGGAATTAAGCTCAGCGGCATATTCTTACAACTTTCATGAATGCAATTTATAATTACATGAATAATCACATAATCATAAGAAACACATTTAAGAAAAATTGCCTTGCAATGCAAGGTAAGCTTTTTTTTTTTTTTTTTTAAAGTCAAAGTGAAGTGTTCCTTTCCAATTTGGCAAAGTTCAGACTCTTCTGATGAAGTGATTCTAAACCCGAGATCATCAATGAATCTTTTATGAGACGCAGATTAATAAATTATTCCGTATATCCCGTTTCTGTTTTTGAGACTATTTTATCTACTATTTTTAATTGTTTGGCCTCTGGTTACAAGAAAAAAACCGGAATTTAAAATAAAAAGTAGTAAGAATAGATGTAGGAAATAGCCATGTCATTTAGAAAGGAAACAGATTTTCATTATATTTACATAAATGTCAATAATATGTTAACCTTGGTAAATTGCATAATATTGACAAAATATAGATATATTAACCTTAATCTTTAGAGTCAGGGCTGAGGCTTTTCCTCTGTGTAAAGTCATTTCATTATTTCCCCTCACCGTTCCCGTCTATAAAGTGGGATTAATATCATTTACCTTTAAGAAATAAAGTAACAATTTACGGTTTGTAGAAGGATATAAATGGGGTCTTTTGTAGGCTTCTGAAATTGATTAGCAGAAAGCCCAAAATGTATCTTCAGGAATCCAATAAAGACAGAATTTTTAAAAAGACATAATAGTTGTCCCTTGAATTTAAATGATTTAAATCTAGGCTTAGAACAGGATTTCAAGAAATGCTGATATTCTTGTTGGAGAGCTGGACTTCCAAATGTCTAAAGCACCATAAAAAATTCCCCCAAAGGGTGAAGAATGCTTTGAATACTACGAAAAAATAGAAGCTATCCAAACAAACAAACCCAAACCAGTTTAGCTTATGAAAAGCTAAGTGAAGTTTATTTACAAATCATTTTAATTTTTGAAAAATAAACAAAAAGAACACATTCATTTCTGAGAAAGAAGCACGGGGGGTCTTATCATCTGTGAAGGGGAGGGAGGGGGGAATCTTAAAGTCTAAGAAACCAAGGCAATTTTTACAAGTTCTCCACAAGCAGGTGCCAAACTCGATTACCCTCTTGGGAATATTTCTCATGTAGCAGCTGAAAAGGGGGAAGCTTAGCTAGGGAGGCTGGGGAATTGGATCTGTCTCTACTGATAACTTCCTCCCGCTCTGTCTTCTTTCTTTGGTAAGTAAAACTATCTCCACCCAGGAAATCAAGAACACATTTATAATTGTTAAAGGGGCTCTGTAACGGAGAAAAAGAGCTTCTCATAGAAAGGTAGAGAAATATTTTATTTTAAAAAAAAGTTATCAGGTTTAAATTGCTGTAGACCAAAGAATATACTTGCCAGGCAAGAATAGGAATCATTAAGTCTGTGATCCAAAGTAAGGCGTTGCACCATCTCAAAGAGGGAAGCGTGGTCAAAGTTACAGGGGTTGGAAGAGATAAATTCATCCATGCCATGTTTTTGAGCTCTATCTGCGTCTGTTCATTTATACATGTAGAGAGAGACACAATTTAGAGAAACACATCACATTTTCTTTGACATTTCAAATACACAGGAATTCACTAGGCATTATGAACGCTAGCTGCCCCCCGCCCCCCGCCGTTGCCTCCCACCAACATCCGCAAGATACACTTTTTACCTCCCATTGTCAACTTGCATCACTCACTGGTGAGTTTATTGCATTTAGGCAAAAATATATTGGCATCAACATGTTTATCAAATGATCACAACTCCAGTGCATTTATGTTGTTCTTTAAAAACTAAGCACACGACCATAACTTCGCCTGCATTTCACTAAACACTGAAAGCAGATCGGATCTTTGCTTATAAAAGCCTATTTATCTTTTTTTTTTTAGCTTTTTTTTTTAATAGATTCTGCCATTCCAGTGGTTATGTCTAGAGCAATTTCTCTACAATTATTGGGTTTAGCTGGAAAAAGGGGTATGCTGATTTTCAGCAATGTGACAATATTTGTATCCTCCCCTTCCCCATCCCCGTTGCCAATTTGGTTTCACAAAAGATTTGGGTCCCCACCCTCCAAAATTAAAAAAAAATAATAATAACAAAAGATTTTCCTTGAAACCTGGAGAATAAGTTAAATGGGAATTTAGTTTGTGATAGCCAAGGTCATTGCCTTATAGTATGCTTACAGTTAGCAAAGCTTATGAAATAGACAAACATATTTACTCAGCAAGGGCTATGATCTGCCATTTATTGTGAATTAATAGTCTCAATGTATTCACACTTTTTCTTACAGGGTGAAGGCTACAAGCAAACCCTCCTAAGGGCTAACTAATTAATCTCAATATGTGTAACTAAAATACTCTATACTCAGTCGGCAAAATAACTCAGAATTCAACTCAAGGGAGACCAAGCAAATCCCAAAGAGGTAGGAATGAAGATCCTATGTATTAAAGGAATCAGCTCACTCCACCTCATATTTACTCACTCTCCTGATATGCAGACTGCAAAGAAAAAGAATCTATATCAAATTAAGCCAGAGTTTATCCTTCTTCTCGCATGCAGTATTCTACCAGAATACAGGGACCTGCCAGGGATCAGCAATGCTGTCTGGACAGGAGGAAAATCAATTTCTGACTTGAGAGGGTGTTTGGATATATTTCCATACATGGCCTTCATCCCAGGCAGTTTTTCCTCCCCTTCCATACTTAGGGTATGACTGAAAAATTGAGGTTTGGTAGCAGGGTGACATTAAGAGGATGATTTCTTATCACATTATTGGTTTTGTGTATCCTTCAGACCTAAATCCCTGGTATGTCAGATTTTTGCTCTCTCACTGTTCAAGTTTTTATTTTACTTTTTTTTATTTTTTATTTTTTAAAGATTTTATGTATTTATTTGACAGACAGAGATCACAAGTAGGCAGAGAGGCAGGCAGAGAGAGAGGAGGAAGCAGGCTCCCTATAGAGCAGAGAGCCTAACGCGGGGCTCGATCCCAGGACCCTGGGATCAGGACCTGAGCCGAAGGCAGAGGCTTTAACCCACTGAGCCACCCACGCACCCCTCACTGTTCAAGTTTTTAAATCTCTAGTAATTTTCTATAGAAGAAGCAAGTGGTCAGTGTTTGAACAGGATGTGTTGTTTATGCCCTAGACACACAGAAGCAATGGTTTCCAGAAGACAAGTTGAAGAATGTGTATTTTAATAGCCAAATTGCTCCATTAAAATGATGCAACACAAGCTTTTGGAAGGGATCTCACATGTACGGGAATTATACTAGAAAGAAATCTCTTTGCTCCGTTAACTGCCTCGGGTTTGTCTTCAAGAAAGTGCTTTCAGATTCAGGTTAGGTGCTTTCTTTCTCTACGAGGATTTCTTTTGTTGGTTGTTTGGGCTCCAAGCTGGAGCCCAAAGTATTTCTCCTTTGACACAGGATGGTTAGGAAGAGAGGTGGCCACGAAGGTGATGCTGGGGAGGAAGCCTGCTGCTCCCAGACTGGCTGTGTGAGACTCCTCTGGCCCAAGGCACACATCTTAAACCTGCTCCAACTTTAGCTCTATGCCGGCAGGAGGGCACTCCTGCAGTCCAGGGGACACTCTCCAATCCATGGGACAGATTATGCCCTCCTCCCGCCCTCCGGTCAGTCCCAGGTCTGTTGAGTTTGGGAAAAATAACAATGGGACACACAAATTGCTCATCCTATTTCATCCTCATGAAAAGCCTCACCCACCTCGTGCCTCCCAATTTTAACAGATAGATGAGGCATTTTGGCTAGCACCAGCTTTTTGCTCTTGAATTTCTCAGAAGAGGCTTGCAAGCTGACAAATCGGCCCAGGCCTTACTTTGCCAGTTTGGCTCGCTATTTTATTGCTCTTCAATTACGATGGTGCAACCGGTCACTGAGCTCGGAGAGAAGGGGGCTCTTTTGTAGCTGTTAAAAATATGACACATGTTTCAAGTCTCTTTTTCGTTATTTGTTGAACCTCTTGAAAAGTTTGCAGTGAACTATTTCGCCTTGCTGCCTGCCCACTCAGGAAATGGATCTGAAAAGACAACTTGGCTCCTCTGCGGGGACCTGGATACAGACCCACTCCCCGCCTCCCCGATGCATCACAATACAGCTTCACCGGGCTAATTCTTGGCTGAGAGTACATCTAAAGAACAATTTCGCTTTTACTTACGCTTTAAAAAAGCAGGCTTACGGAAAAATATACTTAAAATCAGCCTGCTTTCCTTTTCAGAAAGCAACTCTGTCAACATAAAAATTCCTTTTTCCTTCTTCCTTTCTTTCCTCCCTCTCTGAGGGAGCCTGGGACTGCTTTATGAGATCTGGACTCTAGTTTGAGCTCTATTTTTAAATCAGCCGTGGGATGGTGGCTTGTTGTTCTCTCTGAGACTCAGTTTCCTTGGGTGTAAAATGAGCCGGATTTCCACTTTCCTTGGTGAGGTCACTGTCATTTAACCACCCTTAAGATCCCTTGCACAACTTCCACACGCCTAAGACGGAGCTGAATGCAATGGGAATTTCCAGAAGGTGTAACGAGCAGTCCCTGGATTTTGCTTATACAAAATCATCATTTACTCAGATTTAGGCTCATTATCTTAATGGTTCCAACAACTCAGGAGTGCTTAAAAGGGGGGCTGGCTCCCATGAAATCTTTGAGAATTTCACTGAGCTTATATTCGGAAAAAGAAAGAGGAGCGGGGGGCCAGGGATGCTATTTGAAGGTGTCAGAGGAAGGGATCTGATTTTTAAGCTCCATCCCAGCAGAGATATCTGTACTTTTGCTCTCTGCTGTATTCCCAGCACCTAGAAGGGTATACCTCAGTACCTGGCACACGGCAGACACCGGAGACATATGTGTTAAAATAATGAATTTATTTCATCAAAATAAATAAATTCACTACTTCAACAAATATTTTCTATTTCTTGATTTTATGAAATGTTTGTATACTAAATTCAACACAAACAGTGTATTTGAGCTAGGATAGCAGGTGGTTAAGTAGGTGGGCTTGGGGGGGGGTCACAAAAACTGAATTCGAAGCCAGCCTTGTCATTACTAGGCATGTGATGTGAAGCAGGTAGGTTGACCGGTGTTTCTGAGTGTGCTTTTCCTTGTACATAAGCTGAGAATAGTGTTGGAGTCTCCCCTCGGAAGGTTACTGAGAGGTTCTGCTGAGTCGGACTTGTCAAGCACCTGGACACCTAGCACATAGTAAGGACTCCATAAACCTTAGCTGTGAGCAAGTGGGCAGGTTTCTTAGTGCTCCCGAAGCCAGTTTGTTTAATGTTTTCAGCAAGCCAAGGATGTCTCTGCATTTATAGCTAATGTTAGTTACAGGTTGCTTCTTAAACCATATTGCTTCTAGGAAGCTGGGAGCATTCCCAGTCTCTCTGCTTTGTGCTTCTCCTCTGCCCCTGTACCACTAATTCCCACGTCCTGTCTCTGTGTTTTTGCTGGTTTATATTCCAATTTCTCAGTGGTCAGAACACCCACACACAGTTGAATCCCTTGATAGATAATATGTTCCTTGAGGGCAACTTTCTGATCTGTTCTTTCCCCTGCCGTCTCCCAGAGGAGCCAGGTCCTTAGGAGGTGTTTATTAACTGACTTTTTCTGACACTTCCATCCCAGGAAACTTCCCATTGACTTTATTAAGGAGTCACACACATGGGGATTCAGATGGCATCTTGCAAATCCAAAAGTGGGAACATGTGCTCTTCGGAGAAAAAAAAATCTTATAGAAGGAAACAGAATTCTAGGTGCAGGTGTCTTTGGATACCATTCAGATTGTCTGCCTGTGTCTCCATACATGTCTAGGACCATATGCATTACATATGTTGTCTATTTTAAAATAAAACACTGCAGTGGTCCAGCTGTTCCAAATTCTGTTTCAAAGAACTTGTGGGTGCTTCCCAAGCAACACCATATAGTCATTCTTGCACGGCCCCAGTCTGTTCTTCTACAGTGCGGAACATTACAAAATAGATGCTCCTTGCAACTCCATTTTCCCCCCATACAAGCAATTGGAACTGATTGATGAAAGAAAAAGAAAATTCCAATGCTGACATTAGCAAGGGGAAAACAGCCCAAAACAAAATATGAGAAAGTTACTTCCTGAATTCAGGACACCTTGGGATTGCTTCCTGTGCCAATGTTTGGCTTGTGTCAGTAGAATGAAAATGAATTTGAACACTAGGGCGAGCAAAACAGAATTAGGAGGGTAACGTGGCTGCTGAAGTCTCCAGTGATGTCTGGATTATCTCCGGCTTTGGGAAATGTATACCAATTCTCTTTTTCATTAATACATCTTCTTCTGCTTCTCCTTCTCAAGAAATCAAGGATTGACGGCATTTTAAGAACTGACTTTAACCCTTACATTTCCCAGACCTGGTTGAATAGTTCCTAAGCCTTCCTTGGTCTGCAAGAGCTCCAAATGTCCTAAAATTGGCTGTGTAATTTTATAGGCTCTGCAGGTAGGGCATAATTCAACACATCTTCCAAACAGTGCTACTTGTTTTACTTCTGGGGCTTAATTGCATAACAATTCTGAAGTCCTGTATAACATGAACATAGACAGGACTTCACACTAACCTTGGATGAATAAAGGTGATATAGGTACTTAATTACATTAAGAAACTTAAAGTCTTTTTAATGGTATCCATGACACAGAAACAGGCTGATGGACACAAAGACTTATGGAAGGCAGGTACATTTTTGAGTGGAAGCTCATCAAAACTTTACCCCAAGTTTACTCAGAAACAATTTTGGTTTGGCATTTAAGGAATGTTGGGAAAGTACTGGTTTCTAAAGTGATATGATTATGTGGATTTTATAACTCTCATTTCACCTACTTCATTCAAATTCAAGTGACCTCACTAATTGATGGCCCTACTAGTGATGTTGTTCTTTAACTGATCATGATGTTTGGGTTTATTTCATTTGTGATATTCATTTCCTTTTTCTTCCTTACAATTGGAAACATATAATATTTTTCATGAACTCTTATCTTAATCACAAACATATTTATGTGATCTTGTTTCAGATACAAAATGTTTTAGATAAGTTTCCGATAAGGTCTACCAGACAAATGTAATTTTCTTGGTGGGACTAATGTAGCTTTCAAGTTTTCATTTTATTGAGATTTTCCTATTACTCTAATAGCTGAGGGAACGAGGACAATAGGTCAAATCTCTCTCTTTATTTTGTAATATTAACATTTTGAAACTTTTCATAGGCTAGGGAAAAAGAAATTATGCTGTTGAAAATAATTATGATTTTACCATTAATAAATTCTCTAAGAGAGGCTCCTTTCTCTAATGAATCCCTTTTATAATAAGCTAGAGGTGCCACTTTATCACTGAAAAGTGGAGCACAGTTATGGCTGTTGTGACTCCTGATGGATGCTAGAGGCAAGAGAATAGCTAATGTGACTCTAAAGTCATTGTGAACCCAAACTGCAAATTAAAAGGTGACTTTGTATCTTTCTTATATGGAAAATGTGTGCTTGTCATATCTGCTTGACAGTAGAAAAGTGAATATATGGTTTGGACAATAACGAGCAATGACAGTAGTCAACCTCATCAGAAGACATGAAATAAAGAAATGACAATGATTGATGGCAGCTGGTTGTTTACAGATTTTTCTAGAAGAGTTTTTCTTGGCATGATCAAGTAACCAGAGGATGTTGAGCCCTGCCTGAGCTCTGCACAGCAAGCAAAAGATTGGTCCTCCTATGCCTGCTGTCCTTGAGAAACAACTTAACTCCTTCATGGTCCCCTTGACTCAGTCAAGCTATTTGCATGACCAAGAGACAATGGCTTCTCGGAAGCTACGAAGGGCCAAGTTGCATTCTGCAAAAATCCTGAATTTAAAACTACTATGGCAGTACACCCAAGGGGATAAACGTGATGTTTATTTCAAGTTAATTTTTATAATTCTTTATAAGACAGTTACTTTGAACAAAATTCATAACAGAGATTTTGTCAATGATCTCAAAATGAGTAAGTAAATGATCTGTAATTTTCCCTGCTGTATTAATTACATTTTCCATTAATTTACAGAGTACTCGATGATGACTTTACGTTCCCTGTGGCATGAGCAAAAATAAACTTTCTGTAGTTGGCTAATTAATAATGTATCTTACTGTAATTCACTATATGACATGAGTGTGCTCAGCTGATGAGTGAAAAATACATTTAAAATGTGCCGGAAGTAGTTCACAAAGAAATGAACCTTCATTTAACATGGACCATGTAGATCATATGGTGTTTGGAAAATTTTTGACCTGATTTGGAGAGTCTATTTCTTTTTTAAAAAGTCATTTACTTTTGCAACAAGAAGGAAAATGATTTACAGTGTGGTTTGGGGTCATGCAAATTAATTTGATACTGAGTTAATTCTTTGATATTGCATTCCTGCAAGGTAGCAACTGCAAGTTGACAATATAAGAAGATACAGTGAAACTCTCATGAGATAAAACTACAGAAAGGAATAAAGACAAACAACTATTTGGAAATCTACTAGGATAGCGATGCGTTGTTGTGCAAATATATGTAAATTCGCCCAGAACAGATTTCATTCAGTCATCTATTCACCCATCCTTTCTTTCATTCTTTAAAAAAAAAAAAAGTATAGCAAAATCCTAAATTCCCGCTATATTCACATTCTGTGGTAAGCTTTTAAAATGTCTCATCAGACATTCAAAGTAAAGTTAAATTAAGTATCTGCTTGAAGTGGCGAAAAAAATCTGTCTGCTAGCCAGGGGTACATTTATGCAAAACAAAAGAAAAAACAAAGAAAGGGGTAAAGAAAGCAAATTAAAGAAACAGAAAGAGTTAGAAGAAAGTACTATTATTAAACGGGCAGGAGGAATGATATGACCTACAATTTCTAAATCAGCATTCAGAATACTCAAGTACATATTTGCCTGCTCTCTTGACTGGTTTTTCTATTTCCTTCTAAGGTCATGTCTTCCCTCAATGCGTTGGGTGGACAGCTTTTCCCTATATGAATAAAGGAATTACAGATTCTCTTTCATTAGTAACTCAAATAGCAAAGAGAAAGGTTTTTCTAAGTTTTAAAGTTTCTTTTTTCTCTTATAGGTGTATTTTTAGAAAAATTAATACCAATATAAATGACGTCCCAAAAGCTATTGTTATCTTCGTGGTTGGAGAAGTAGCAGGGAGACATTCAAGACCAGAGGTCCAAACCCTCCATGGTATTGTGAGATTGTGAATTTGAAGCTTCTGTGAAAAAGCTACATGGATTCAATTGTGTCCTTAAGTTCCCGTTTTTGTGTGTGGTGGTCTCGTGTATTATAGCTTGCCTTTCAAAATTAACCCTTTATTGGGTCTTACTTAGATCACACCCTCAAGTCAGGTAGAAGGAACTCTTTAGTGTTCAAATAATGCATTTACTTTATTCACTGTATTCTACAGTTTCTTAAAATCTTATTTAGTTAACATCTTTGGGTGCCCTACCCCACCTTTCTATTTGTTAAGTTATCCATGGTTACCACCCCACAGGTACAGCTGACAATTCTCATCTTTGGAATGGGAGAGGAAAAACAACACATTATCAGAGTGCAAAATGATCTGTTTTCAGGCATTAAGCAGTCAGGTAGCTGTGAATTCCATGAAACAAAGGCATCATTGGCCATTTTGTTGTGATGCTGATTAATATTCTTGGAATGAAAAAAAATTAGGAGATGTTAGTGGTTGGCTTTACTCAGAGGATCATTTGATGCCAATATGAAAGCCAAGGAGAGGAGGCAATTATGCACACATCACATGCATCCTAGTTCCAATATGGAAGCTTACATTTCAAACCTAAGGTCAGGAAAATAACATGAGAAGTTTTACTACAAAGTCTAGACATGAGGGAGATTTAAGAGGAGAGGGAGGAAGCACATTGCAGGTGTCAGATAATCTAGTCTGATTATCTGAGCTGTGCTAGCTATAGGGGAACACTTACCCTTCAGTCCAGCTAGAAGTTAGCAGGGTAAGAAGGAACAAACCAGAATAACATAAAGACTAGCAACAAGGCTCAGGAAAGCAGACAGGAGTTCTAACCTAGCAGCTAAAGTTCTTGGGTTTGAGCAAAGATTGAACAAGAAAACTTAAATGAAACAAAACAAAACAAAAACCAAAATCAACCGCCCCCTCCCAAACCAACAGTAACCAAGACCCCACTAACTGTTGAAGACTGTTTGGGTGGTAGCAAAAATAGAACAATTCTGAAAAACATCCGACTTTGGGGATGTATGATGTGATTAACAGTTATTAGTTGAGAAACAGACATTAAAATGAGACTCATCGCAAATGATATATCAAGTAATCATTGACCAAAGAGTAAAGCTTAAAATACCCCCTCCCCCGACTCTGAATGAGAACGGAGGTACTGGTTTTTACTGTTCCTCTAACACAGACTGGACAGGAATCTGGTGTCTCGATGAGAGGCCACTTGGCATAATAAATGGTGGCAACACTCAACAACCGATTTGAACATAGTTTCCAAGGTGAGCGATATTGGCCTTAAAAATTGGAAAATTGCAAATATTTGTTTAAAAACGTTGTACAGCTAGCCACTGACTCAATTTTTTCAAGTTTCAACCAAAATAAAAGGAGAAAAATCAAATCAACAACAACAACACACACCAAAGAAACCACAAAAGAACAAAAAAGTTTTAAGGTTTGGTGGAACCCTCCCCAAATCATTGTAGAGTCACATACAAACTAATGAATAGCAGGATCTATTTTTTCAGTTTTTACAATTCCATATAAATACTCCACTCCACTCAGACGTGTCTTTTCATTTTGAAAATTGCGAAAAATAAAACTGCACCCAGAAGTCTGTCAAACTGAATTGAGAAAGACCCAAATAAACTCATAATTACTCCCGAGCTTCCCAAACTGTAAAATGCTCCATTCTCAAGTTTCCCCTTGAGCAGACAGCGACATGACAAGACTGGAGTGTTTATTTTTCTCTACCCAAGAAACCTCTCCCATTTTTCTGTAGTTCCTCTTTGCCAACTAAGACTAATAAAGTGATTATAAAAGTTATTAACTCATTGAAACGTTGTTCTTAAAAGTCATTCACTTGCAAGAATGGCAAAGACTTTGAACAAATATTCGAAACCAGGATTTGATGAAATGTGTACAGAACTAGGTATTTAACAATGACCCTTACCTTTTGGAAGTCAAGGAAACCTTTTTAAAATGCAATACTTGACTGTGTTTACTCTTTGTGTTACAGAAACTGTGACTGAATGTTTATGATAAGACAATACAGGCTGAGAAACAACTATCAGTGAAGGATCAACGTTTCCTGTTTATTACTACGTTGTGATTGTTTTCATTTTTCTAGAACTTTGCTTTGTTGTGCCAGGTGACCAACATGTCCCAGTTTGCCCAGGACCAAGGAGTTTCTGGAGACAACAGAACTTTTAGTGCTAAAACCAGGGAATTTGCCAGCAAATCTGGATAAGGTGGTAACTCTAAGTATGACTCAACCCTGTGAGTTTGACTGTTACCCACAAATGAGGCCTGATCTGTTTAATAAGGATGGTTTGAATTTAATAAATTAAGTGCAGCTGTAAAGTAATTGTGATATAACCACCATTCTGTAGCAGATCCCACTAAAAATTAGGATATGCTCTTTAACACCCAGCCAGTTTTTGGTTTTTATGCATCATTAACTCAGTGACCCCTTGATCTTTATCATTGGTTTTATATACACCTAACTCCAAATGATCAGGTGCAGAAGGATGGGTTGGTTCAAATTCTGACTGGAGTCCTCAGCTAAATTATGGGAACAGAAGGCTCATTTGCTGGTACTCTCGTTGCAGTTTTTAAGTGCCTAAACTAGCAATAGACAGAATCAAGAGTGGTATTGAGCCTCTGTTTCAGGAATAGTCAAGTAACTGGGTTCAATATTATTGGATTGAAGCTCTGGGTAAGGACTGTCATTTATTACAGAGTCAGTGATGTACAGTTGTGCAGATCAGGCACTGCACAACTCAATAGGCACCACTCACATTTTTGCCTGCATGAAAAGTGACTAATGAAGTGCACAGTTTGCATGGATGAAAGTGGTAGCTTTTTTCTTGTAAAACTTGGTAGGTGTGGTAGGGCCTCGCATTCTTCAGAGAATCCTTGTTCCTCAGCAGTGATTAACGAGACAAGAGAAGGTGGTTCCACCACCAGGTACTGACAAATTTCAGAGGCATGGATTATCTTACTTTCTCACTCATCCCTCAGGCTACCTCTCATGCTCTCTAGGGATGATATTACCTACTTCCCAAATTCTAACCCTTAGAATTTTGCTTTGGAGGCCCCATTTAATACAAGTTCCTTATGTCAACTAGGGTGGCAAAATACATCAAGCTGACACGCTCTCAATTAAATCTTCCTGCTGACGCTTTGCGTTCAGCATTCTAATTTTATTGCTGAATGAATCCTATCCACAGAGGGAAATCTACAAGGGCCCCTGTGTATTGCCATAAGGAGACACCTATACCCTGCTTACAATCTTCTTCAATGGTCTTCTTTTTTTTAAATAAATGTTTGGTTCCCATTTAATTTTACTCCTCAATTCCTTCTTCTTTTCTATACTAGTGAGGAAGAAGTGAGATTAATCACAAATGAGTAGTAATTTCTTGATCTGGTCAGATTATAGAACAGAAACACTGAAGGTAAGGTGAAATGACTTCAGAAGAAATTGAGATTCTTTGGAAACAGAACTAGTATTTTCCAAATACCACCTGAGATACCTGTTCTGTGAGGTTGATTTAGATAGTGATTATAATTCAGAATTTCCCCCCCTGATGTATAGATAATTTCATAGGATGTGTTACTTCTAAGTTTATTAAAATGGAGACTCTTAGGCAAGGTGAAAGGATGAATTCCATCACAAAGTGATTTTTAAAACAAACAATAAATATTGGGGTATGCTTTATATCAACTCATGACTAAACCAACAGAAAGAGGTGTTGTCTTCTCACTTTATTGGTCTCAAGTAAACCTAAGTGTCCCAAATGTTAGAGAAAGCAAGAAGAATGTGGGGAAGTTGGTGGTGGTTATGGTCAGCAGGGCTGTCCTTTACCCCAAAGTCAACCTTCTCCTCCTTCTTTTAGGATTTTCTGCATGGAAACCCATGGTGATTGTGTGATTATCCACAATGTTCCACGGGGAATGTAACTTCCTTTAAGAAGCCATTGGTACTGTGGGGCGCCTGGGTGGCTCAGTGGGTTAAGCCTCTGCCTTCGGCTCAGGTTATGATTTCAGGGTCCTGGGATCGAGCCCCACATCGGGCTCTCTGCTCAGCAGGGAGCCTGCTTCCCTCTCTCTCTCTGCCTGCCTCTCTGCCTACTTGTGGTCTCTCTCTCGCTGGCAAATAAATAAATAAAATATTTAAAAAAAAAAAAAAAAGAAGCCATTGGTACTGGACAGGAATTTCTGGGAGCACCCAATGGAGAGTATTTCTCCTCCAAAAAACTGTTTTCCCATAAGCAAAGGAGTTACACAGTTTAAGAACATAGTCTTGTTAGAAATGGACATGGCAGTGGAATCCACTGGAGAGAGAATTCACCTCTATTTAGTTGTGTTGCTGCAAAATCATCTGAATCATATGCACATTTTGTTTAGGAGGGACAGGGAGAGACCATGTAGAAGCGCTGGCGTAAAACATGAAGGTTCTGCCATGGGCTTTTGCACTTGCTTCCCTACCTGGTACAGTTCTCTTTTCTAGGGTACGTGTGGAGGTGACTTCTTATCATTTGGACTTAAGTTCAGATCATCTCTCTCCACCCAGTCGCCACCTCATTACATTCTTCATAGTTTCCAACGTCTACAACTATCTTATTTGTTTTTTGATTTATGTGCTGGCTAGACACCCCCACGGGGATGGAGGTTTCCCGAACATGGGGATGGAGATATCCTGAAACCTGGGGATCTTGTCTATCTTCCTCATCTGTATGTCCCATCAACTAGACAGTTGTCTCTGTGAACCAGACTGAGGGGGGCCCAGGCTCAAGTAAGAAATCATCATATGATTGCTAAAAATGACTTGTACCTGAGTGACCCCTAACTGACCTGATATTCCCAGAGAGGGAAGTCTCTGGTTAGGGTTAATGTTTGTAACTAAAATGAATTACTTTATTTGGTGCTGTATGCTTCTGCTTCCTTTGCTTTAATAACCGCCTCCAAGCATATGCCAGATTTCACCTTGCCTCGTGTATCAGAAGTGTTGGGAGGAAAAAAAAAAAAAAACCAAAAAACAAAACAAAAAAAAAAACTATTCCAGATAGCAAAAAGTCATGGCAAAGGAGCAAGAAATTAAAATGGATGCAGAGGTAATAGGAGAAGAAGCTGGAAAATGAAACAGGGCTGTTTAAAGAGATGGTTTCATTTTTGGGTCCTGGTGGTTTTGCTTAGAATGGGATTTTAGGTACCATTTTTTTTTGTTTTTTGTTTTTTTCCACTGCATGTGATAATGTCATCATTTATTTTTAAATAGTTCTAAGTTGCAGATTTAAATTTACTTCATATCAAGCCCTATTTTAAAATTACTTTTAATAGGAAGAAATGAGTCAAGGACATACATAACCTACTATATTTGACGGACTCAAACAAATACAAGTCTGGCTGTGAATTCCAAACTCTCACCAAAACAAAGAGATAAAAATCCACCTAAAATATATTTTCCTCTGTTTAGTCCTTGGGGGGAAATGTCAAGTATTGCACTTTAAAATCACTTTCATCTAACATTTTGGTCCCAACTTCTTCCTCCCCACACAACCGAATTCATCTTTTTTTTTTTTTTTTTAAATGAATCCTTAACACAAAGCAACTAGATTTCTAATTCAACTTTGGAAAATTTACTTTCCTCTACAGAGCTATTTTTAACAAATGGCATATTTACTTACAAAATTGGGAGATGGGGGCGTCCAACTGAGGTACGTTTCCTCCCTTAGCGTTGAGCTTCTGGACTTGGGTCGGGGGCACAGGCTTGTGGGACTGCCCAGTGGCCCGATACATGGCTTGGACCCACAAGATGCGATCTTGCTCATCATCACTTGCAAATATCACGGTGTCTCCTTCTTTGACTGCATTGAAGAAGGCTCGGCCACCCTCTAAACCTGGAATACAAGGGAATAAACACTCCTAAACTGAGTTGCCATGTTCTCAGCAGAACCAAGCCCTGAAAAAGGCCATTTCTGTTGCTTTTCCTTGGGCCAGAGAAGGGAGGAGCAATTTATCTGACTCTAAGATGGGAAGTCTGATGCCCATTTGGCCAGAGTGAAGACCTAATGTTAGACAGACATTCTGAGACTGGCTCTTATCTTTGGCTTTGGCTGGGGACAGGAGTGTCAAGTAGGCTGCCTACTGGTTGGGTAGATATCTGCCTGTAAGCACACTATTATTTTTCTTCATCTTTGAAAACAAACAAACCACTACCACCAATAACAGAAACATCTCTTGACACTCGCCCCACACCCCTGGGGCCTTCAGCTATGGTTCTAGTGTTATTCTCTTTACAAGATAAGGGGAATCTCTACCAGGACTTCTTAAAATTTTAGTGCCCATGTGAATCCCAGGGGCATCTTGTTGGAATGCAGCTTCTGACTTGGTAGGTCTGGGATAGAAGCCTGAGAACCTGCATTTCTGACAAGCTCCCAGAGGATGCAGATGGTGCTGATCTAAGGACCACACTTACAGTAACAAGAGTCTCTGTCCTCCTAGTCTGACCTAAAGCTTCTCCAAGCAGGCTGCTGCCCCATGGAAACTTGTCAATGTTGTTAGTGACTTCCACAATGCTGAATCCAAAGGTCAGCTCAGAGTCAACATTTAATTTGATCCATGAACCTACCCGCAGCATTTGACACTTGATTCTCTTTGAAACACTTCCTTCACTTGGTTCCAGGTCACCCAGTTTCCCCCTCCCTCCCTGGTGGGTGCTTGTCCATCTTGTTTGCTGGCTTCTTTTCCTCCTCCTGACTATTAAATGTTGTAGCATCCTGGTTTGTCCCTGGACCTCCTCTCTTCCCCAGTGAGGCCACCCAGTCTCAAATGCCATGAATCTCCTTATAGTCTCTACATTTCTCTCTCTATCCTGGACCTCTCTGGTGAACTGCAGACCTGAACCTCTAGTGGTTTCCCTGACTTCTTCACATGGATATCTGATAGACACTCCAAGCTCGTCTTATCTAATAATGAACTCCTGGTCTTTCTCCCAAACTCCTCTCCACCTCAGTAAAGCTGAGCTTGTCCCTCTAGCTGCTCAAGGCCTCAACCTTGGGGTCCTTTTGGACTCCTCACTTTCTCTCATTACCCACTGGAATTTCTCTCACTACCCAGTGGAATTCTGATGGCTCTATCTTCAGAACATACTGCCAGATCTGAACCCTTCTTTCATCTCCAGTGCTCATCCAGTGCTCATCTCTCACATGGACTATTTTAATGGTCTGCTCTCTTATCTGCCCTGCCTCATCCTCACTCCCTAAAGTCAATTCTCAATGGCAGCTGAAGTAATGAGTTTAGCAAGAGTCCAGTCATGTCACTCCTCTGGTCAAAACGTATCAGTCGCTCCTTACTTCACTCAGAGGAAAAGTCTAGGCTCTGACAAGGCCTGTAAGACCCCCATGGATTGACCCACCACTACTCCTACCCTTGTCTCCTCCTATTTTCTCCTTAGTGCACAGAAACGCATACTTCCCCGTAGCCACATTAATCTCTTGGTGTTCCTTGAACACTCCAGGTACATTCTCACCTTGAGACTTTGACACTTGCTGTTTCCTATGTCTAGAATATGCTTCCTCCAGATATCTGCATGATTCGCATCATTACCTTCATATCTTTGCTCAAACATTGCATTCTGTCGAGTCCCTCCCTGACTTTTATCCCTCAGTTGCCATCCCTCTTACCTTGCTTATTACCTTCTAACAAGTAATAATTTACTTAACCTCATAAGGACAGGGAGTTTTTGTCTGTTTTGTTCACTGCTGTATCCCTAGTACCTAGAATAGTAAATGGCATATAGCAGGTGTTCAGCAAATACTTGTGGAATTAATGAATGCTCCACAGACTTTTTTCCACAGGCAGCTCTCAAGGTTAAAATTTACAGAGAGGTAGGTGAAAGCCCCTTTGGGCTCAGGCCAAAGCAACACTGTCTGTCAACATATTCCAAAAGTTTTCATTTTAGGGTCACTGGGTATTCTCTGGCTGGAAATAAAGCTTCCTATCTTCATCAAGTTCCTTATCATCCTCCCAATTATCAGTTTAATACTGAGAGGAGAATGAGCAGAGTAAATAGTAAATAGTAAATTTCCAACAAGGCCCTGTCACTAGCTGGCTTGACATTTGGCATTGGAAAAGATTTCTGGCGACACTAAGACTTCTCCACGGTGCTGATAATGTTAATGCAAGTGTCTATTCCATAGAGTGGGTGTGTGCTGGGAATTCTGCCCTTAGAGTTGCCAGGGACTATAGAATAATCAACAGCTACTTCTTCATGTGGAGAGCTTAGTGCTATAGCATTTTTAACAAAAGCTTTTTGGTAGTTAGGATTATGAGAGAGTGTTTTGCCTAATTCCTCATGGAGGGTTTTTAAAACGTGTGGTTTGGATAGGATGATATACAGTTAGAAAGTAGGGAAAACCTGATGAGATGCATGAGAAGAAGGTAAATCTGGAAGGGATAGGAAGAAGAGCTTTGAGAGAATGCTCTAAGCCCTGAAAAATGAACACGAAGGAGCTAAAAGGAAAAGTGAGTCAACAGACCTTCTGTAGCCTAGCCTCCTGGTAACTTTTGGGATAAATCACTTTGATACTGTCAGAGAATGCCACTCTTGCCATCACTGGAGGCGATTCCCCCTGCCCCACTCCCCACTCTCCAGGCCTCCCCGGGGAGTGGGGATGCTGTCTTCCAGGAGCTACAGTCAAAACAGGTTCACAGCTCTGGAGAGTGGAGAGGTAGAGGTAGAAAGATACTAAGCAGTTTTCAGATTTTTAGTTGATCCTCCCAACGACACTATGAAGTAAGTACTATTATTCCCACTTTATAAATGAGGAAACAATCACAGAGAAGACTATGACTAGCCGATGAAGACAACGCAGGGCTGTAAGCATCGGAACTGGGCTTCTAACCCCATTGTCTGTCTCTGTAACTGACAACTGGATCCTCGTGCTGTCCAGCTGCAAAGCTGAGGAGCGTGGCCTGGTGCACAGCGAAAGCACTCAGAGAATTATTTGTTAACAGAATGATGCCTAATTGTGGCATGGGTGGGGCACAAGGAGAAATATGTAAAGCGGCAGAAGCCGGGGCAATGACAACCGCAGAGAGCAACAGAGCTGTTCCAGACAGTGTGGGAGAACAAGGGCACACCGGTGAAAGCAAGGAGGGAGCAGAGCACTGCTGCTGAAAGAAAACCAAGGGAGGAGAAGGCGAAGTGAACATCGACACATGCTCTGAGGCAGCCAAGGTTTCGCCAGGGCAGCGACTCCTGGGATCTATAGACAGTAATGTGTGACAGGGCACAGGCTCCTCATGGAGGATGTGGAGCACAGCCCCACAGGTACCTGTCAAGCACAAGGCAACACGTCTGTGGAAGGACAGAGGCAGACCAGGCGGGGAGTGGTGGCCGGCTCCCTCCGGGGCTGAGGGGTGTGGGGACTGCTGTTCCAGCAACCCACTTGGATGGACACAGGCTCTTTAGGCTGGGAATGCTGTGTAAGATTTAATGCAGTTGTTTAAATTGTGCCATTGGATTATTCTGAACATCCTTTCATTTAGACTGAATGACTGAGTCTGATAGGACCGGAGAGATTACTGTATACTCTCTGAAACACACCCAGGGAAACTGAAAGTGAAGCACTTTCATTTTTAGCTTAAAATGAGTAGCCTGAATGGAAAATTCATATAATTAATTAATATTAATTAATTAATATTTCAAATTAATATTTCAAAGATTCTAAGCAGGTAGGGTTGATTTGGCTCACAGGCTTGTGTTTGGGCACCCACTTCGATCCAAGGCTGCTACAGAGGCTAGAACATGCATACCTGCAAGGCTACCTCTACCTCGCCCATAAACAATCTCCCCCTGTTGGTTCCACTGATAACCTGCAGAAGGTAAGAGCAGGAGAGACAGGAGGGACTCATAGGTCCTTCTCTGTGTGCACACTCACCTGTCAGGGAGAGGTTGAGGAGATTTTCGAATCTCTGAGGGCAGTGGCTAAATTGTGCATGACTTCCATCTCCAGCTGGCAAACTTGACTGTGCATAGGAATCCTCGACAGTGTTTATTTAAATATGAGGATTCTGCCCTCCTCCCTTCTTGTTCGTAGGTTAGGAGTGGGAACCAGGAGTTCAAGCACTCTTTCGATAAGTCTGAGCTAGACTTCTTATGACACCTGGGAGTATTTAAATCTCCATTTTCAATCAAATATTATGAAATAAATAGGACTTGGCACATGAAAGGGCAGAAAAGAAGTTACTTATTATTCTCAAGAACACAATCAATTTACTTTCCATTGACATCTTTGGTAAAGGAATTTGTAAACTATATCCCATGGGGTCGATGTGGAAAAAAGAAGAGAAACTTTCATAATATATGTGCACAGTTAACTTCCTCATGTATGTAGAACAGCTTTCTCTCTGAACCTACCCGCCCCACTGTGGGAAGAGAATTCTGCCTTCCCATGATAAAATAACAATTCTTGCTTTGCTCTAGCAGTACACATAGCAATGCTTTACGGCAAGTGCCAAGAATGATGTGGGCTAGACCCTGAGTTCCAGCTCTTTTTTCTTTCTTCTCAAAACAGGAAGATAATCCTGGTCCTGTCTCCTTGGTGGGATTGTGGTCAGGTCCAAATATGCAATCGTGTAGGGGAAAGGCGCTGGGAAATGGCTGAGAAGAAATTACTGTCAGGAGACGCTATCTCTTTTCCTTCTCATGTGGGCCCTTTTGCTTCCCCCTTTAAAATGCAGGTCTTTGGGGGGAGCTGGAATCTATTTTTTCTGAAGGGAACCCAACGGTTTGAGAAGAATGCAGACTATCACAGGAACCTGTGCGGGCTGGTTTCTTAACGCACATCCTTTCAATGAGATGTTGCATGGAATTGTTTCGAACTTGTAGGCTCTATTCAGTATGAAGGATTTCCAGGCGGAGCCTTTAATTCTTGCCTTAAGTGGTCAGCTCTGTATCATGCTCTGGCTGGAAGCAAATTACCAAAGGGAGAGGTGGGGGCTGGTCCTGATCACTCAGGGTTGGGGCTCTGAAGGGGCTCATTTTCCTAAGCAGCCTGGGCCCAAGGCCTTCCCTGCCACACCTTTTCAGGTTAACATTCCATCTTTTCTCAAACTCTGTTTTTCTTTTATGTGTATTTTGTTGCATGTGGAAGAGCAATATGGGAGTAGAAAAAAAGGTTTTGGGCCAAATAATGCAGTATGGTTGGAAATGCTTCCCTTGTGCAGATTTGGCATAAAAATAAACTTCTCTGGGAGAGGGCTGTTGGTGCTTGTTGTTCATTAATATGCTGAAATGATTTCGCACCCCCCCTCCATTTTGAAGGTTCTTTGAGGCTGATTTTTATTCAGTTTTTCCCCGGGAAAAAGATAAAATGGGTGGGGGGAAGAGGTGTGAGGGGGCAGGATGTAGAACTTATGAGAAATACTACCATTTGTGTGGTTCTTTTAGTTACATAAGGCTTAGGATCTTGGATGTCTATGCTTGGGGATTGGTGTCTTCTCAGGAAAGAAGACATTTAGGGAGAGCTTTCTTTCCAAGTGCCGTCAGCTGACCTTGACCTGTAGTTAGCAGATACGGATGTGCAGGACAGGCTCACTTAGACACAGAGACACGATTCCTGCCAAGCTCACCCATCCCTGGTGAAAACCACACACGCTAACATACACATGTGCACACAGTCCTTAGTGTACATGTAAGACTCCTCCTTCAGTCATTCCTTTTTTAGCATTCGAGGGGGAGTACCTATTTGATGTGGACCCAGCTAGGTGAAAGAAAAATGTATTACATTTTCTTTTTGGTTTTACGAGGATCCCTTGAGTCAAACCAAAGCCCTTGATTGGGATGGCATTTACTGAACCGGGATAGAAACTCTGTAAGACCAGGGGCTGTGGCTGTCCTGGTTCCCTGTGAAACCTAGTCACTCAGCTTAGTGCCTATCGTGGAGGAAGTACATAGGAAATATTAGCTGACCCATGATTTGTGTCAGGGGAGAGTTCTGGGAGTTCATAGCCTAGAGGGTGGGTGGGTACCTGGCTGGGGATCAGTGTAGTCCACAGTGTAGCCATCCAGTTGTAGAAGTTCCTGAGGCTCCGCTTTTTTCTCCCGATAACTGCACATGGCAAATGTGTACTGACTGACCTGGGAAGGAAAAGCACAGATGGTAAGGTTGCTCTCTTATGGCCCATCTTGCCTGAAGAAATCTTCTCTAGCCAACCATGTCCTTGTCCCTGAGGCCCTGTACTTGGCAGCTGGGATCCAACTGCATTTTGCTACCTCCCGGCTGTGTGACTAAGCGCAAGTTACTTAGCCTTTCTGGTCCTTTGGACCCTCCTGTGTAGACTGGATACCATCGGAGAACCAACCTCCTCACTGGCATATTGTGAGAACTGAATGAGTTCACATGTGCCGAGCACCTGGGATTTGTTCCTGGCACTAAGTGCTTGATAAAAGCTACTTGCAGTTATGATTGCTGTTTGTTATTTTAATTGGCTAAGCCATTCGAGATGGCCATTCTTTGTAGGTCAAAACTGGTTAAATAGCGGCAATTTGATAGGTTTTACCTAATATAACCCCAGCCCTGGCCCAGATAGCCACGTTCCCACAGGCCTTTTGGTCAGCAGTCAGGGACCAGAGCCTCGTTTATAAATGCCCCAGCGATTTTATTTTTTGCGTGCCAGTTCTCAGCATCAAGCCACATATTTTGTTTCCCGTCTCTCTTCTCCTACAGAAGGAGTGCTTTTGGTTGCTTTGAGAAGACTTCCTTGCTTCTCAGACAAGTGCAGGAGTGACACGCTGTCACAAGCAATGAGCGCTCGATCGCTAGGTGCTGGTCACAGTCAAGCCATCCTCAGCCCCTGACGGCACGGCCACTGTCCCTGGGCAGCCCTCATTGCCAACACAGGCATCCCTGCTGGTGCTGGGTGGGCGCTCCACAGCTGCAGGCCGGCCTTCAGGACCCTGTCGCCACAGTGCACGCACACCCGGCACGGATCCTTCACATTTCTACATCTGGCTCATCTGCAAGGAGCCTTTGGGAGAGCGAGCATCCTTCGGGGTTTGGGCCAAAAGCTCGTGGGCATGTTTACCATCCACAATGTCACATGTCTTGGAGAAGGAGTGCCACATCCCTTATCTCTTTAGTTCCCTTTATTAAGAGAGACAATTTCTAAGTGAACTTTGATCCCTGCTGGGGACATTTTTAGCCTCCTCCATGGTGAGCTCTCTTTTTTTTTAAATGGCAATAAGAAATTGGTGCTTTCAAGCCCTGTACCCATCTCCCGCATCATCTAGGGTCTGCTGGTCCTAATGGCAGATAAAGGGAGAATGATTGGTGTATCTACTGCTGCCCTCTGTTGGTTCTTGGTGACAACTTTCTTCATAATATGTTATGATCTGCATAACCTGCTCCTTACAGTGTAAGGCCTGGGACTTCAGGGGAAATATATGGCCAGATCACTAAGTATTTCCATAAGTGGACATGTACTATTCTTTGTAATAAGCAGAATAACCAATGGCATCCTCTTCTAAAAAGGAAGGTTAGGCGTGCAAGCTGGGGGGTCACACTGGCCAGAGGTCCTGTCCCAGCTCTGACAACTTCCTACCTAAGTCTCAGCACCCTTTTCTGTATTTTACATGCATCTTACTGTTGATGGGGGGTTAACTGAGCAATGAAGGGCTTCACATGCCATGTGCGACAATCACAGAGCAAATGCTCAATATATGCATTTAAATAAGTAGCTTCTTTGCATTTAGTGCCAACATTCCAACATAGAGTAGTTGAGTAGGTATATTTGCCTAATGGATTATAAATCCTTTGAAGGTAAGCCTAGGGGGTCATACATCTTCATTATATTTCCTTCTTTATAAGCAAAATCTACCAAATAAAGGGCATTTGCTCTCTGAGTCTGATTGGTTCTAGAAAGTACGTATAATCTAACAGAGAAGGTTTTTTCCTTCAAAGTTTACATATGTTAGTCCAAGCACAACATCAGGCCTTTCCAACTCATTACTTGTCTGAATAATTGATTTCCCAGGTCCCAGGCATGACAGTAGTCACACACATTGCTGGACTGCTGTTGTGATGATTTTTCACCTGTCTCTGGCAACACAAGAGATAGTAGTTTGTTAATGGGATGATTAGCCAGAGAGCTGCAGACACTAACTTGAGATCAGAAAAATATCACAACAGAAGGGTGTTATTTCAAGATTCATGCATTTACTATTGCTACACACTTTGGGCTTTAAGATTTTTCTGTTCTCTTCCAGGTGCTTGCTTCTGGTGTGCTGTACTCTGCTGCCCTCTTCTGGTAATATGGCAGAAGTTGTCCTGACAAACTTGGGACTGGCATAAACTAGGTGGTTTATTAGAAGCATTTTAATTGGGGATTTGGTGACTTTCCTTAGAAAACAAAGGCAGGGAGAAGAAACTTTAATTACTGCAAATTTCAGGGGGAACCTCAGTTTTTCTGGAGTGCTTAAAGGGTGGGGGAATAGTAAAAGTTTGGGAAATTTTACAGTTTTTTTTTAAGCTTCTACAAGACATCACTAAGTAAATGAAATGAATGTTTCTCTGCCACAGTAAAATTCTCTTTAAACTGTATTTTGATAAGAAGTTAATGAGATGGTGAATGCTATTGTAATGATGGCACAGAAGCACCTAGAATACATGTCAGAAGTCAGAGAGTTGGCTACCACTGCCAGAGATGCTGGCCTAGAACACCAGAAAACAGAGATCTCCTGATCTCAAATGACCAGCAGACATCAGGAAGTGCTGTTTGGAGAGAAGGGTGAAAGGACTGCAGTGCTTACACCTTTGGGATCTTCAGACAGTGTTAACCTTCACATGGAATCAAGGGATCGGATGGGCTGCTGGGACTTCAGAAGGTACAGTCTTCAAGCTTTGTTTAAAAGTGTCTAGACCTCCCATACACAAGGCACCCTCAGCTTATTTTCAGACACTAATAGTGTTTTTTAAAGAGTGGACTGAGGCCATTTTCATTAGAGTGTATGTATGAGAGGGTGGGGGAAGGGTTATAAAGACACAGATTCTAGGGGCTCCTGGGTGCCTCAGTAGGTTGAACCTCTGCCTTCAGCTCAGGCCATAATCCCACAGTGTTGGGATCTGAGCCCCACGTTGGGTTCCCTGCTCAACGGAGAGTCTGCGTCTCCCTCTGCCTCTGCCTCTCCTGTTCTCTTTCTCAAATAAATAAATTTTTTTTAAAAAGATGCAGATTCTGTAAGTCAGACAAAAGAATCTCAGGTCAAGGTAAATCTCATGGACTGGCATTTTATATAACTGCTCTAGATACCTCTTAAAGTATACTAAAGCTTGAGAACCATTGCTTTATCATATAGGAACTGTCCAGAAACTTTCAGGTTGTCCCTAGACTTTCAATTAGACTTAACAACTAGAGTCCAGATAGGAGATGAAAGAGTCAGTGCTTTCTGGTCCCCTGACTCTCCCTTTTCCTTCCACCGACCACCTCTGGAAGACTGAAGTACTTGCACATACAACAAATGATACAATGTATTTGTCTAAAATCCCGTCTTTGCCTTTACTACCACTCCTTATAAACGCCTCAGCTGTCAGTTTTCCTGAACCCTGGTAACCAGACCTTGCCCAAAGTTCACATACATCCATTTTAGAAACGAGTCCTTTATTCATGGTACATACATTCATTCATTCATTTAAAAAAATACTTAGGTATTGTGTTTGGTGCTAGGAATATTAAGATGTAAAAAACCATCTATAATTTCTGCTCCCCTGTCTAGTGTGAAGGCAGGCATTAATCACATTACCTCAGAAATGAGTAACTTTAATGGGGACCGGTATGAAACCAGTATAAAAAGAGACATATGGTATCGGAAGAGCTTGGGGATTTGGTCTAGTTGTGTGGCCAGGGAAAGTTTGCATGAGGAAGCACTGACTGAGCCAAGATCTGAAGATGCAGAAATTTTTGTGATGTAAAGAACAGAATTCCAGGGACCAAGGACCATTTTTTAAAATTAAATTAAATTAAATTTTATGATGCTTAACTTTTTTTTTTAAACACATTTTATTTTTAAGTAATCTCTATACCCAACATAGGGCTTGAACTCACAACCCCAGATTAAGAGTGGCAGGCTCTATGGAATGAGTCAGCCAGGCACCCAAGACCATCTTTAATGTGACTTAGTTGTAAATGAAGGGTCACACAGTTTAAATCCTAGGCTCCTGATGGACGTTAACATGAAGGCCACTTGGTAGAGTAGAGGGAGAATAGGTTTTGGAGTTACATTATACAGACCTGGATTTGATTCTCAGATCCTGTATTTTCTGGGCGTGTGACCTCAGTTAACTGCTGGGATTCAATTTCATTATCTTTAAATGGAGATGATGGTAACAACTGTGGAACATTTCTTATATTTGAATACAAAGCATTCATTTTCCTGGTAGCTGAATCCTGATTTTACTTATGGAATCACAGCCTTCCCCACTTTCAGCCCATTATATAGTTTGTGTAGGGCCAACTGAGCCCTGTGCTGGAGGTAGAGTGGGTGGGACATGTGGCCCAGGGCTAGCCAATCTGCATCACATCCACTTGGCTGCAGTGATTGGTGCAGGGTTCGGCACATGACCACATTGGGCCAATGAAAGATCAATCAGGGTGTGAGCTCTAACTACAGAGAATGAAAAACTTTCTTTCCTCTGGGGCTGCTGAAGTGTTGTAAATCTTGACCCTCCCTATTCTGCTGCATGAAGAGATGTTGCTCATCCCAGAGCACAGTTAAGAGATGGTATTGATAGAAAGTCAAAGCCTTGATGGCTGTGTTTGAAACCTGGACCTACCCACTCCAGAAGACTCTTTATTCAACTGCTACTTTAATTAACTAACCAATACAGTTCTTCCCCTTTTATAACTTATGCTAGTTGGGGTTAATTGTTGTCATTTGCAACCAGAATGTAAGTAGAAATGCCCTTTAAGGCAATGTAAATTTGGATGGGAAAAACAGACATTCATTCAGAGAGTTCTAAATCACTCAACTACTTATATGTTTTACGATTCATTTGGGGGGGGGGTTAAGTTATTTTAATATGGTTTCCTGGGTGACAACTGCTATATTCCAAGGCATTTTACATTATCTGACAATATTTTATTCATATTTAGTGATTGTTCTGAAAGCTGGAGCATTCAGAGTTTTCAGTCTTTAAATTATCTGTAGAGAATCAGCAACAGAATATGGATTTAGGGTATTGGTTCTATCTGATGCAAGGTAATTGAGTTCTAGAACATTGTACATGCTTAAATCTCTTTGGGCACGAGTCCCACTTGAGTGCTTGGAATCATGGAAAGCCTTTGGGGTCAGAAGACCTGCATTAGGTTTCACATTGTCTGCCTATTAGCTGTTGACCATGGACAAGTCACTTAACCACTCTGAGCCTCACTTTCCTCAAATATGAAATGGGATAAGACTTGTCCTTATCATAGTACCAAAAGGTTGGAAAGGCCAACTTGATGAACACTTTACAAAGTCTAAGAGACCATATAAATATAAGCAACTGTTAGCATTATCAGAAGATCCACAAAATATTATGGTTTGTATGGTTCTAAAAGGGGGAACAAAGGCTCAGAAATATTTTGGATGAAGACAATCAAAAACTGATTTTAACCAGAAGTCTTTTGGGCATAGAGTAAAAATATTTTATTTTTAATTTAATTTATTTTTTGTTTTTAAAGATTTTATTTATTTTATTTGACAGAGAGAGAGATCACAAGTAGGCAGAGAAGCAGGCAGAGAGAAGGGGGAAGCAGGCTCCCTGCTGAGCAGAGAGCCCGATGTGGGACTGGATCCCAGGACCCTGAGATCATGACCTGAGCCGAAGGCAGAGGCTTAACTGACTGAGCCACCCAGGTGCCCCTTTAATTTAATTTATTTTATTGAGTACAAATATTTTTTAAATAAAAAGGTCATAACGATGAGACTTTCTAGTCTGATCTGGATAATGAGTTGCCTGTTTCCATTCTTCCCCTATATACCCAAGAGCTCTACATAGAGCTTTATGGAATCGGCACCTTCATCATTAGCATTGGTTTGGTCAGAGTTCCTAACAATGGTGTAATCAGTGTGTTTAGTCCTTACCATGGCATCTAGGCTTTAGAATGAATTAACCAGCAATTTCTTGATTTGGGGTGCTGAGGACCCATTTCCCCTTAATCCCTGTGTTAGAGTTTGCAGCCATGTTTTTGGGGCATTTACTGGAATGTAAAGGAACACATCTGAGGAAGCTCTGTCATGTCATCTGCTTATAATCATGTGCATAGCTACTCTGATGCCCAGCTCCATGGAAGGGCATAAACTCTGAGAGGGTGTGGTTTAAAGGGGATGGAGCATTCACTTTAAAAAGGACAATGACTATGGAGGCAATGTTTCTCTAAAGGTGCTCTCCGGACAACCTGCATCAGTTATCTCCTGGTATACTTGTAAAACCTATGATACCTCAGCCTCATGCCAGAACTACTGCAGCAGAATCTTCTAGATAGTTCCCTGGGATGTGGATTTTATTTATTTATTTTTAAAGATTTTATTTATTTATTTGACAGAGAGAGAGATCACAAGTGGGCAGAGAGAGAAGGGGAAACAGGTTCCCTGCCGAGCAGAGAGCCCAATGCGGGACTCGATCCCAGGCGCCTGAGATCATGACCTGAGCCGAAGGCAGAAGCTTAACCCACTGAGCCACCAAGGTGCCCCTGGGATGTGGAGTTTAAATAGTACCCAGTAAGGTGGTCCAGGCCCATACTTGGAGAACAGCATCTCATTGCATAGGAATACTTAAGTCTCCAGTACAGAAACACCCTACAACTGCCTTATTCCTTCTACACCTGAGGAGGCAGGGATCAGCCTCCAGCCACATCCACAATGTTAGCTCCAGCCCTTAAAAATGGGAATCGCTGCTTTGGTTAAAAACCCCTCTGAGGATGTCCGTTGTCCCTGGCTAGTAGGAAGTCCATTTACAATCTATCCGTTGGTTCCCCCAAGGTAGAAGCACTAAAAGGAAATCTCACTTAGGGAGAATTTTAATAGCACTGTCTGACAGCCAAAAATGTAGACTCAGTGTGCTTGTCTGTGTGTATGGTGCAGGAAGGAGAGCTGGGGTGGGAGGGGAGACGATTTTGAGGAGACTGGTGTTGGATATGTTCTCTTCCTCTTAGTTTTTCAAACTATTTTCCTCGTAATAAATCTAATGAAATTCATAACTGTGCTGGAAGTTATATGCTGGAAACTCTCTCTAAAAACACTTCCTAAGACCTAACATCCGAGCAAAGAGGAGTAAAAATTCAGTGTGCCTCTTGGGTGGATAGGCTGCATCTATGTGGTTTGTGCACTGAGCTCTACAGAGCTGGCTCTGAGGCTGCCTGGCAGGTGGGTGGCAGGCTGAGGGGACCCTGCTTCCCTGCCCAGCTCCTTCATACTTCCCCATGTTTGGCCAGAGTGATGCCCCTCACTCCACTTTTGCATTTTGAGTGTTGGTGGAAGGGTCTGGTGGCTACAAAGGACCTGGTGTTTGTACGTCCTCAGGACTGGCATCAACACTGCATACAGCCGTTGGCTGCTGATTGTTACTGCTTGTCTTATCCTCCTCCTCTTCAAGCAACCTGAGAGGTTTTGCTTCCCTGGAACTGGGCCAGAATTGGTGGCCTTGACCTTCTCTCTTGCAACTGTGGTGGCACTGGGATTGTTTTGAAGGGGGTGAGTTTTATGGTTATCATTGTGATAAAGCACCTGTAAATGTGATCCCTTAAACAATGGAGAAGACAAAAATGGAAAGAATCCAAAAGCAAGGCTGTATTTTCTAGGTTGGACCAAGGCACTTTTAGATGTTGTGGTGAGCAGGGCCTACTGACGGTGAGCTGTCCTGACCCCTCTGGAGGCCACAGAGGTTGTTAAGAGAGGAATCTGATTTCAGTTGAAACAGAAGGTTTAATCTGGAGGATCAATGTTCCCACACACTTCACAGCTATTGAAAGTTAAGAGAATCCCAGGTAAATGACTCATATAGAAATCCCGAAATTGTTCTCTCCTGCCCTCTGGGATTGATGCTGAGTTTTAGATGGGCTGTGCCTGGCCTTTACTGATTTTTGCAAGGGAGCACAGAACTTGCTCTTCAGCAGTTGTACAATTCCTATCTTCTCCTGGTGGAAGGGGCAGCATGAAGGGCCCTGAAATGTCTGTGCTCCAGTGGCTCTGCCAATAGTCACTCTGCTTTGCAGTTTAGTTCAGATCCTATGGACATGGCTCCCCTGACATTTTTGGCACGTTTCCTCCTATTTTTTCTTCCTGAACAGTTTTTTTCCCCTAAAATCACTTGCAAAGTAAGAGGTTGGCTATTTCTCCTCAGTGCTTTGTCATTTCAAAGATTTTCAGAGCCAAGTCATGTATCCTGTGGAGAAGTAACTAGCTACCTTGAAGGGTGAAGGGAGACTATATGTCAAGGTGAGGGGGCCCCTTGTCCTGCTTCCTCTGGGAAGCTGTCACTGGCCACTGGCCACTCTCTAGGATACGATCTTTCCTTTCTCAGAACCACGTGAAGCCCAGCCTGGGTCCATCTTCTCTCTCTTCTTTTTCCTTCTTTTTTCCACCAAACATCTCCTGGGCCAGGTACAGAGCTCAAGGATGTATCCATGTGTGGTGGGTGAAGGAGGGAAGGACACACAGATGAATGGGAAACCGAACTGGTCCTGCAAGCACATCATCTACTAGGAGAGGCCAGGCCAACTCACAGGTGGATTCCAAGACAGGACGCTGTGCCCAGTGAGAAGAACTGAAGGGGGAGAACCTTGCATGATCCTGTTCTGCTTCTTTTAATGCATTTTGTCTTTCTGTTTATAACACACTCTCTTTAGAGGGGACATCAGCTATTCTTGCCCACCCAGCATCCATATCTCTTTCTAGTAATGGCACCTGATTTGGCACTGGGGACAGCCCAGTGGGACTGTGAATCAAAGTGCCATGGCGTGTCTCTGCTAAAAGTTGGGTGGGTGACCCAAGCTGAACCAATCTCTCTCTCATATTTGGCCCTCGAGTGGAGACGCAAGGACAGAAAATGGTCAGAGCCAATTTTGTCTTCTGACCACATCGATGACACTGGCCATGTTTCCCTCCACCTGGATTTTTGGAACCTACTCTGAGTCCTGTAGTAAGGATGGGTCATTCAGGTTTTTCAACAATCCTATAAACTACTTCAAAATCCTTCTAATACATTAATATTAATACCTTAATTAGCTTGGGTCTATTTCTGCTGTTTGCATATATTAGGCACTATAACAGAGACCCTGAAAGTGAAATACCAGGCCTCATAGATCTTCTCTATGACCTACCAATGTACCCTACACAAAGTAGGTGCTCAAGAAATGTTGGTCCGTTGATAGTTTAAGGAAATGTATCTCAGGATGAAATGTCCTCCTTTGCCTACCTGTGGATTATTTAGGGGTTGGGTACAATTCCAAAGTTTTCCTCAGGCTCCTTTATTCTAAGGCTTTGTTGTACCCCATAGCAACTATGAAAGCAAAGGTGACCTCTTGCTTATAGCCAGAGAGATGCATTGCCTTAGTGGCACAGCAAAGACTTGACTAGATCTACAAAAATCTAGTCTTAGAAGGTCAGAGTTGGTAGGACTTTCAAGGCCATTAGACCTAAAAGACAGTTGCTTTATAGTGAGGTTTTAGAACTGGAATTTCTCTAAATACTAATAACCCAATGAACATCTTTAGTCACTAAACTACAGGTTGACTCGCTATGTGGCATCTTGCAGAATATGGCATATATTAATTTCTTATATGCTTTGGTGGAACTTGGAAATTGAAAAGAGGCAATGCCAAATTTCCTTGTAAACTGAAAAATCTTGATGCAAGAAGCAAATGAACCAAATTTTAAAAAGGCAGGGGAGAGTCTCAAGGACAAGAATAACTATTCCTGGAAATTTTTTCTTAAATAGACAAGATAGAAAAGGTACTATTTATATATTACTCATATATTATTAATACCAGTATCTCCATCTCCATCTGCATCTATATATAGATGGATGTTTCTTGCTGCGTGGTTAGTAAGGGTACCAATTGGGGAAGCCCACAAGTCCTTCAGAAAGGAAAATTCTACAGGTACTTGAGCCAGAGCTATATATGCAAACATGGAATAGTGTCATAGTGATTTATGTTAAAAACAAATAAACAAACAAACACCCAAAAAATGAGCAGCAGGACAACATGAAGAGTTTAGTTATATAGTTAAAAAAAGAGTCTATCTGGAGAGATAAAATCCAGAGTGTTAAACATACTTGTAGGAGGTCAGTTAAGACTTCTGGAAGCCCCATGGATCAAGAAGAGTGGAGAGCTCCTGCACAGGGAATTCAATACCAAAATACTAAACAGTAAAACAGATGTCAAAAGTCTAAGTAAATTCTGACTTTTCTCATAATGAGTATCTTAGTACTTTTAGAAATAGCAAATTCTTCTACAACAATGTCAGTGTTCCTAATGCTCTAACTGGGCACATGCTTGCTTCCTCCCTGGGGACCTCCATCACTGGTAGCGTGGTAGGTCACTTCTCCTATTTATCTTATGTGTTCTTGTATCCTTAGACTTTTAAAAGAATGAGCCATTAATTTTTAGAAATTTAAAGTGATATAGAAATAGGGAAAAGGAGCACAAGAGGGGTGTTGTGGGGACTAGAAATGTTCTACATCCCTCTACATGATGGTTACACACTTATACATGTGTAAAAATTCACTGAGCTAAATGGTTGAACATTGTGTATTTTAAATAAGTTATACCTCAAATAAAAAACATTAATCACTGCTATCAAATCTTTAATACCAATGGCTTTTAAGATGGAGAGAGTTGAAGAGTTACCTGGACCAGTACAAAAAACCTTTTCTTCCATCTCTTCCAGACATTCTTACCAATGGCCCATAAATACCTAAGGAAAAGGAAAAAGACCAGAGTTGCATTAATGCTTGAGTGGCTACACTGTTTAACTCATTTGACCATGAAGCTTGGTACTCATAAACAAGGAAATGCATGCAGCTCAGAAACAGAAAGCAGATTTGGGAGCTGTGTGATTGAGGGTAAGGAACAGCAGGCAAGTTTTACTTCCATTTATAGAAGGAATTGTGGCCCCTCATCACAGTTGACTGAGATTCCTTGAAAGTAATTTCCTCCAGAAAGTAAATTGGAAAATGTTACATTGTGACTTAATTTTTCTATGTGCTAAAACTCTATTAGGTAGGGAAATCCTGCCAGGTGCTGCACAAAGGAGGAAAGGGAACACTAAATCCTACAACTACAGCTCCTTTGCCTCTTTCAAGTCTCAGTCAGGAATCCACCCCCCAACCCCAACTTTCTTTTTCTATTATTCTGTCAAATGCAGGTATATTACTGGGAGGAAGTTTCCAGCCAACAAAGAAAGTCCTCCCTATACCTCTCCCTCTTTCCCAAATGCTTCTATGTTGATGGGAATTAATCTTGATACAGACAAAGGAGATAAAAGGAGAGTTAAGAACCATAGAGGCACAATCCAAGCTATCTGGAGATTTTATGAGCAGTGTTATTACTTCATTCGTGAATTACTCCCTCCACCTTATGGACTGCTGCACGCCCACTGGGATTGATCAAGGAAGTAAGGTTTTCAGGCTCGACTGGACCAAGTGAGGAGAGATCTGGTCATACTCAAAAACATGCAAATACTTGAGCTCCAAAACGGGCTTTATCTGCTATAAAAACCAACTGGACAATATCCAAATCCTCACTTCACCTGGAATCAGACAGAATTTCCGCTTTGGAACATAAAGAAGAATGCACCTAATTAAAATTTATACTGTTTGACAAATTTCAGGGGCTCTCAGAACTGGCCAGTGGCCAAAATCTGCTCAGATCTTTAAGCCAGAAACCCAGGAGTCAACCTGGTTCCCTCTCTTTCTTTGTCCTTATTCCTTTGTTACCAAGTGCGTTGATTTTTTTTTTTTTTTAACTACTGCAAAGTTCTCCACTCTGCTCAGTCTCTCCCCTTCACACCCTCACTATTTCAGTCCCACCCCACGGTTCTGCTTCCATGGACAACTGTAGAGGAAACTCTTAATGGGTGTCAGGGACACTGAGAATGATTTCCATCCCCCTCCTGGCCGTGACATGCTTCCTACCATCTGCAAATGTGATCATGCCTTTCCCTGCTGAAACTCCTTCTGTGGGTCACCCCCATTTACATGAAGGGGACCTCAAACTGTGGCCACTCAGATTCCACTTTCCTGATTTATCCTAGATCTTTTACCTATTCTATGGTTTACTGGACATTTTCCTTTAAAATGACTTATTTAACATTAATAAATTTATTTTGAAAGAAAACTTTATATTATAGCCTTGACACATTAATTATATCTCATGCCTTCTCCAGCATCCTATGTTCAAACTCACATTCTTCCTAAGTTTAAATCTCTACCTTGATGTCATGGCCTCCTGGATCCTGTTGATAATTCTTCCCTTACAATAATCACACTGCTATAATTTGTTTTTATATTTATTGTTCCTACTAGACTGTGAGTGAGCTCCTCAAGGGAAGGAACTTTATTCTTTCTCATGTCTAAATTCCTAGCACAGAACCTTGTTGTTCTTTTTAGATTCGTGGTACAGTTCTTGATACGTATGTAGTACGAGGTCAGTGTACACTTGTTATATTTCATTTGGTTTTGAATGAGCAACATTTGCAAAGGTTTCTGATGAGATTTTAAAACACTGCATAAAGACATCCAATCCATCACCAAATTCTTTGAATTTTCTTTCCAAAATATATCCCAATTCTTTCCATCCCACTGCTACTCCCCAGTCAAGCTTCTATCATGTCCACCTGGGCCATGGTAACAAGCTCCTAAAGGGTCTCCCTGCTTCACTCTTGTCCCTACTCCACTCGCTACACACCAGACAGAGTGACCTTTTAAATGGGTAAATCAGATCATTAATACACTCATTCTAAATCAGGATGGGAAGCTGTGGAAAGGTTTCCAGCTGGGCAGAGACACAATTATATTTCTATTTAAGATGGTCCCCGTGGGCTGCTGGATGGAGAAGGGGCAAGAGAGAACGCAGGGATATTAGCGAGGACACGGTTGCTGTGGTGCAGGTGGGAGAGAGAGGACGGTGCCTGGACTGGGACAGAGGCCATGGCAGTGGCTGGACGGCTGGTAAGTACATGAGCCCTGAGGCCAACCTTGTCAGCTTCACTCTTGTGTGGATTACAGTCCAGTAATATAATTCACAGTCCTGGACAGTGCTCTCAGCCTTCTTAAAATAATCTATTAACATATTCATGGCAGAAACTGACCTAAATAAATGGGAGGAATGGCCAGGGCTACCGACAGAGAGAGAGAGAGAGAGAAGATTCTTTGGCCTATAACTGTCAACAGTATTGTCTTCCAGTTCTAGTTGGGATGGTTGCTCTGAGATGCTGGACAAGATGCTTAACCTCCTGGTGTCCTGGAAAACAGGGCAGGGCCTGCAATGGTTCTTCTCACACAGGGTTGTTGTGGGGATTAAGTGAGATGATTCTTGTGGAGTATAAGCACGAGGCACAGCAGAAAGTAGATGCACATTAAACGTCAGCCTTATTATAACCTATCTCTGGGTAGCGAGGAAAGCCTATCATTGCTAGTAGTAAATATTAGCTAAATATGTGAAAAGAAATCTCCCTGGAAATATGGACATAGAAAAATAGGTGAAAAAAATCAAATGAAGAAAGCAGGTGAAAAATTTTGTATTTGTAGTAATGACTGGCAAGGTTGTCATAGTCTCATACTTCTCTGGAATTACATCTGGCAGCTAGTACCCGTTGTGTCTTTCCCCATAACTTGAACCCACATAGAGAGAGATTCAGAACAGTGAGCACAGACACTATATCTGACGTTTATAGTTTTAATTGACAGGAATGGAAGCAGGAAAAGGAGTGCACGAAAACCCACAGAGCGTGACTCGTACTGAGGCATTAATTCTCCCTTCAGAATAAAGATCCTAGCTACTGCTTGGCCATGTTTTACTACTGTGTTATGCTGTGCCAGGTCCTTTCCTTGAATTTATTGTACTACCTGGAGGGGTTAAGGCCTTGAATCTGGAGCCATGTCACCTACCTGTATGTGCAACCATCAGTAAGTTACTAGGCATATCTCTGCCTCAGCCTCTCATCTGTGCAATGGGCACAATATCAGGAGCTACTTCAAGGACTGTTGGGAGGATTAAACAGTGACTGGAATCTACAGTGGTCAGAACGACACCTGGCACAAAGCAAACACTTATGAGCTACTTCATGACATCACTGCTACTATTTTACAGTTGAGGAAACTGAAGTTGCAGGAACCTGCTCAGGATTCTGCAGTTGGTGAAAGACACAGCCAGAATGGAAATTCAGAACAGCCGGGTTTCCAGAGTACCCCTCAAACGCTGCTATTCTTCCTCCCATTTTAGATGAGGACAAACTTTGGTGTCTTCACCCAAATGAGAACACAAATTGCTTTTCCAAGTGAGCTTCTCTGGTGAAAGGCTTCTGAAAGGGAAAGCTGAGTGGGATCAGAGAAAAATCAACAATCCTCCTTAGCAAAGTATCAGTTGGTTTGTGTGAAGGAGGGGCTTTCCCTCAGAGGTTTTCCTCAGAATTTATTGCTAATTTGGCACATAACAGAAGGTGTCAAAACCGAGAAAAACTGAGGGCTGCACTGTATCATTTTTGTCTAGTCAGCTCCAGCTCTGTGTTCTCTTAGATTGAAATGTGCTCAGTAGACAGAATGAGAAGTACCTGGAGCAGATGGGAGATCTGTCCCTGCAGACATCTAGGTGGCTTTCCCCTCCAGCTCCTCGCACTACAGGCAGATCTATCTGCATGGGCACGAGTGGCCTTCAACTCTCTCTTCAGGCCATGAGGATTGTGGAGATTTGGATTTACAAATAGAAAAATCAGCATTCTAGAGTTGTGAACAGGTATTTAGCCTAGTGGTTATACCTTAGGCTCAGAGTAGAAAAACTCATGTGGGAATTCTGTCCCTGCCATCAACTGTTCTTTTGCTTAGCTGTGTTGTGCCTCAGTTTCCTCAGCTGCAAAACAGGGATAATATGTGATGTTGTTGTAAGGACTCAGGGAGAGCACGCATGGTGAGTTTAGCACAGACGGCACATGGTAAGTGCTTGGTTACATTAGGCAATACTGCTGGTTGGCGTTATCCTTAGTAACAGCAGCAGCAGTGGCAGAAATAGTAGTTCTAGTACAAAGAACATGTAACTACCAACTTTGCAAAGGATTCATCTTTGAATTCATTTGAACTTACATTCGGCTTTGGGGTGCACATCTATTGGGAAATAAAACAGTACGCATGTCTGGGTTTGGAGCTCCAGGCTACATTTTGCCTTGTGATTCTAACCTATCCTTGCTTGTACTATTTTTGTAAAACCTATGCCAGTGGGTCATTGACACCCCTGTCATTTGCTGGGGGCATTTTAGTTAGATGAGAAGCCAGAGTGAACTATGAAGGACTAAACAGAGAAGAAAAAGATGCTCTTTGGTCTTTCATGGCCCCCTGGCTTCAGCATCCCTCTGCCTTGGGATTCCTTGGAAGGGCAACATCCCTAGTAATTCTTGTAACTTGTGAGTTGTATATATAAAAGAAAATGGGATGGTCTTCCTTCACCTGATGTTTGTGAGTGTTAATGAATGAATAACTCAGCCCTATTTATTAAGTATCTTCTGTGCTTAGCACTAGGTGTGCACATGGTGGTGCTCCATAGCAATTCATGAGGAAATTTTTTATTGTATGTCTTTTCCCAGGATGGATGAGTACCTGGTACAGGGAGAAGGTTATGTGCTCCCCTCAGGACATCTGCCAGACTCACCTGTCCCTGGACACCATACGAAGGGTAAAGATGGCTGAGAGGGACATGGAAACCAGGTATAGGTTGAGGCTTCAACCTTGGGGGCTGTGGACCCAGAAGTCAATGAAAAACCTAGAAAATGAGGAGTTGGTGCCATTCTGGTCTAGGTGGAGATAAGACTCAGTCCTGAGGGAGGAGGGGCTGCATTTGTTTTCCTCTGTGTCCCTATGCTGTCATGGCACCTAGTCCATCACAAGTGGGGATGAGGCAGGGCCTTTTAAAAAAATTTTCTTTCCTGCTAGAAATTCTTCATGTGAATTTCTTCTAAGAAGAGCAGTCACACTGAGACAAAACCAAGATTCCCACTGGGAGGCATCCCTCCCCTCCTGGGAGAAAGAATGAGAACATGGAGGGTGCTAAGACTCCAGATGCTTTAGTCTTCATGCAGCAGCCCAACAGAAAGAAGCATGGGCTGGGGAGAAGCACAATAAATGAATGAAAGCAAACAATGGTGACAACAGTCTCCACCACCAACTCTTATATAGCTGTAGCCCTAACCACGTATCAGCCCCTGTTCTAAATGCTTTACATGTATTAACTCATTTAATTATCTCAACAATCTTATGAGGCAAAACTATCACGAGCTCCATTTTATGCTGAGCAAAATGAGGTTCACAGAGGTTAAGCAACTTGCCTACAGCCAGTAAGTGGTTAGTGCCAAGAACTACATCCTAGGTGATTGACCTAGCTGGCATTTATAGACAATAATACAACAGGGAAGATAAAACAGAATCATAAAAGTATTCAATTAGTCCAAAAGAAGGCAAAAAAAAAAAAAAAAGGAGGAAAAGAGGACAAAGATCAGATGGAATAAAGAGAAAACAAAAAAGCAAGGTGACAAATAGCAATTTAATTTAAACCTAATTATATCAACAATCACATTAAATATAAATAGGTTAAATATTCCAATTCAAAGGCAGAGATCTTAAGATTGGATTTAAAAGGCTAGAGCTAATTTCATGCTGCCTACAAGAAATATACTTTAACTCTAAAGGCATGAGTTAAAAATAGTAGGATCGAAAGGATTTGCCATGCTAACATTAGTCTTTTAAAAAGCTGGAGTGGCTATATTACTGTCTCACAAAGTAAATTTCAGGGCAAAGAATATTCCTGAGGATAAAGAAGAACATTTCATAATAAAAAAAAGGGTCAATTCATCAAGAAGACATAATAGCCTCAAACGTTTATGCATCTAAGAATAGAGCTTCAAAGTAAATGAGACAAGCGTGGACAGAATTATAAGAAGGAACAGAAATATCTATAATTAAAGTCAGAGATTACAATACTTTTCTCTCAATAATTGCTAGAAAGTCTGTATTTGGACAATTTCAACAACACTGTCAACCAACTTAAACTAATTGACATTTATAGAGAATAAGCCAAAAGAGAGAGAATATGGAATCCTGAAAATATTCAATTAGGTCAGTAGTAGTAGTCTTGTTTGAGAGTCTGTGCCAATCTGAGTGGTGTTTTGGAGATTTTCAGGGAGGAGAGACAAGTGTGATAGTTTTGAAGAACAAGGTCTACAGTAGTGGCACAGCTAAGAAAATGGAAGAAGAGAGGGTATTTTTAAGAAGCATGGCTGAGACTTATAAACTGTATCCCCTTCACATTTTGTTGAAGCATAACAGGAAAATCAGATTTGCTGTAAATTACTCTGGGTTGGTGTACTATGGTTCACTGACTGAATCCAAAGTGGCATCAGGGGAGCTCTGCAATTCTTTTAAGTTTTGGGTCCTTTGTTAAGGTAGGAATAACACAATTCTAGACCTGGCTTCAATGTTTAATTTCATTTGGACAAGTCTGTTCACCACTCCACATGTTTCTCTATGTGTAAAGCGGCAATTAATTCACTCACTTATTCATTTACACAGCGATTAGATTAATTTACTGAACTTTTACTACATGGCAGGCCCTGTAATAGCTACTTTGAATAGGGGGGACAAATGTCCTTAGTGACAAGGAACTCACAGTTCAATGGGGGAAGAGAGACAACAAACCAATAAACAAAGAAATATATGGTGTGTGAGATTGTGATAAGGGCAATCCTGAAAATAAGGCACAGTAAGAGAAAGAGAGAGGACACAAGTGGGGCAGGAAAGGATGGCATTATGATATGGTACAGAGACCTGCAGAAATCAGGTGAGCAATGTAGAAAGCTGTGTGAAGAAGAAGATGAATCCAAGGGAAAGGTGGGGACAAGGGCCCTGAGGTGCGGATGCACCTGGAGTCTTTTTTTTTTTTTTTTAAGATTTTATTTATTTATTTGACAGACAGAGATCACAAGTAGGCAGAGAGGCAGGCAGAGAGAGGGAGAGCAGACTCCCTGCTGAGCAGAGAGCCTGATGCGGGGCTCTATCCCAGGATCCTGGGATCACGACCTGAGCCGAAGGCAGAGGCTTTAACCCACTGAGCCACCCAGGCGCCCCGCACCTGGAGTCATTGGGGAAGAGCAGGGAGGCCCGTGTGGCTGGAGGAGTAATCAAGGTCAGGGAGGTAGCGGAGTCTTTATAGCCATGGTAACAACAAAGGGTTTTACTCTGAGATGGGGAATCATTGGAGGTTTTCCAGCATTGGAGTGGCATGAGCTGACTTCTGTGTTAAATAATATTACTCTTGGGTGCCTGGGTGGCTCAGTTGGTTAAACACTGACTCTTGATTTCAGCTCAGGTCACAATCTTGGGGTCCTGGGATTTGAGGCCCACATCGGGCTCCATGGAGTCAGCTTGAGATTCTCTCTCTCCCTCTGCCCTCCTTTTGCTTGTACTCTCTCTCTCTCTCTCTCAAATGAATAAATAATAAACAAACAAACAAACAAATAAATGTTTTTCAAAAATTACTCTTGCTTCCTGGTGGGAAACAGAGTACAGGGAAGCAAGGACAGCAGTGGGGGGACTGCTTACAGAGTAAGGGCACAAATGAAGGGGAAGAGAATTGGAGACTTGTGTCCAAATGGTGATATAGTGGTGGTGAGGAGAGGTTGAACTGTAGGTTTATCTTATTTGCAGTGAACAGAATTTGCTGTTGGATGAGATGAGGAGCAAAAGCGAAAGAGAAATGTCCAAGATAACCCCAAGTTTCTTGGTCTGAGCAACTGGGTGAAGGGAGAGGCCATTGGAGATGGGAATATAATGATACCTAGTCTCTATGAGGCTATTTCAGAGATAAAACGAGAAAGTGCACGTGAATACACTTGCTGAGCTTGAAAACACTATATGGACGTAAAATATGAAAAATTACTCTCCGAGGACTTGCTCATTGTCAAACAGGCCCAGATCCTAATGTCTTAAGGCCAGAAAGTAGCACTGACTTTCTTTCTTTCTTTTTTTTTTTTAAAGGTTTATTTATTTATTTATTTGACAGAGAGAGATCACAAATAGGCAGAGAGACAGGCAGAGAGAGTGAGAGGGAAGCAGGCTCCCTGCTGAGCAGAGAGTCCGATGTGGGACTCAATCCCAGGACCCTGAGATCATGACCTGAGCCGAAGGCAGCGGCTTAACCCACTGAGCCACCCAGGCACTCCTAGCACTGACTTTCTTACTAACATTTTTCTGTTCAATAAGGAAAGTTATTCTGAATGGCCCGGTGGTTCATTCAAGGAACCACAGTCCACCAACAAGGACTCATTCACAGTAATTCTGATTTTCCTTTTATGTTTTAATAAATGTGAAACTAGATACAATTTATAACCTCAGTCATACTTTTTAAAATTTCCTTCTCTCTACTATTCTTTAAGCTTTAACACTATTCTGATATTTCTCTCCTTCACCACACAACGGGGCTCAGTGAAGCTATTTTAACTTTAAATGAAAAAAACAAACAAACAAACTGCAGTCCACAGTAAACATTTTTATTTTCTTTGAGTCATCCCTTGCACAACTAATGCTGTGCATGCCTGATTTAGGCCGCACTGGGTCTGACAGTGTTAGTAAAAAAATCATTGCCTACTTCTCAGGGCTCCTTGAGGCCTTCCTTGTTATTTCCTAGCAGAGCAGTGATTTTTACATGGCAGTCAGTAATATTAAATAGCTATGTAAACTGTCAGGAGGGAGTTACATATTTCTTCTGTCATCCATAGGGTCAAGGTAGCCTAAAATGTCTCAATAATTTTGCAAATGAATCAACAGAAAAATTAGTCAATTCAGATCAGTTACCTCAGTTTCCAACACAGTAAGTGAAAAGAATGTGGGAAATGGGAATGTGTTCCATGGGAAATTAATACCCGTGCAAGGTGTACCATGGAGCTTAAATGTGGGAGTACTTGAAAAACTCCTCGTTTGGTGCTTCAAAGGGGCTGAGCAGGTCGGTTGAGGTACTGATCCTTGACAGAAGTTTAAAAAAACTGAACTTTTGAGGACACATACATTTAGTCATACTTTAGTTCTGTCTCTCTCTTTGGTCTATCCTACTCTCCTCATTTCTCTCTCTCATCTCCTTCCATCCTATTCATTCACACTCTGGTTCTTTTAGCAAATAGTTACTAAGTATTTATGAGCCAGTATTTTGCTAAATATTCAGAATCTTTTCCCATGTGCTATAGAGACCTAAAAGAATTCTCAAACCTATTGTCTCGAAACTGGAATGTTTACATCAAGGGGGAAGAAATATGAGGGAGAAATTCCACTGAATATTTTTGGAATATATGCCAGGAGTATGGTAAGGAGGAGGAAAGCTGACTTCACAAACATTTCATGAGAATCTTCATGAGATAATAACTTGATTGAAGTGAAGCTAGCTGCCCTTCATCATGGACAGCTGAAAAAAGATTACACGTGTAGCAAGGGTCTGACTCACTCTCCACAGCCTTCCCATGGCCTCAGGCAGAAGAGTTTTGGCATAATCCCATCTCAGGCTCTGGGAACAGTTTGGCTTTGAGTTAATGCCATGCAAATTCTCTAAATCCATGCCAGAGCTAAGGTTCAGTACTGGGCCTCCCACTTGTTGGGAGACCTTTTCTTTTCTGGAGTTCCCCATGCCTGATTGCCTCCAGTGCCCTGAGTGGGAGGTATCTATCTTTCTCTGGAACCTTGAGCATTCCATGTTCCCTAAAACTCCAAGGCACCAAAGCTAGAATGCTGTTCTTTATTCCTCAACCACATGTTGCTGTGGTCTGCTCATCTGCTGGGGAGTGTACTTCCTGTCCTGACCGTTCCCTCCTGGACCTGTTTAAAGTCTCTATTTAAATGTCTTACTCATGGGGTGCCTGGGTGGCTCAGTGGGTTAAGCCTCTGCCTTCGGCTCACGTCATGATCTCAGGGTCCTGGGATTGAGCCCCGCATCGGGCTTTCTGCTCGGCAGGGAGCCTGCTTCTGCCTCTCTCTCTCTGCCTGCCTCTCTGCCTACTTGTGATCTCTCTCTCTGTCAAATAAACAAAAAATAAATCTTTAAAAAAAAATAAAAATAAGTGTCTTAATCAGTGGCTAGTCCCTGGTCTTGGGTTTTTACATTCCCCAAGCCTCTAGCACATAACCAACTCTCAGTTTTCATGTCAATTTTATGACTTTAAGCCATCTCATAAATGCACACACCCCAAAGAGAATTAAGATGTTTCTACTGAGCAGAGGGGCTAAGCAGAATGATACCCAGTTGGCAACTGGTACCTGCAGAATCCCTGAAAAGCAATCCACTCCCTTCCACTGGTTCGACATCCCCCCATTCGGAATTATATGGCCCAACTTCTCTCCAAGTGACCACATTTACTGAGATAGTGGGGTCCAAGCAGTTTAATAGGCCATGGCATATACCCAGTTGTCAATAAACATTTTCTGTACAAATCACTGATCTGTGAAATGAAACTTACTTTACTTATTCTTTTTATGCTACTTGAAATCACTTAATTGTTCATGCCTCTCAACCTTAAGAAACTGAAGGTGATCATACATTTTTTATGTTTTGGTCATTTATTTGAAGACTACACCAAACACTAACACTGATTCAATGTGAATTGAACGTCTGAATATCGCCTGTGGCACTTGCTCACGTCTCTTGGACGTGGTTGTTAACAAAGATGCAAGCGGAAGATACACAGTCTGAAAGATCTAGATGCCACTGAAGAGGTACATGAAGTCAGTAAAACCTCCTGAACCAGAACCACCCAGCATGCTTCTGGGAACATTTTGAATTGTTCTGGAAATCCTATTAGAAAAGAAGGAAATTATTCTATCTGGAGAGCACAAATGCACACGCAGTAATCGTAAGAACTGAGGAAGTTTATAGTAATCTCTCATGAATCCTTTCTATTTCCTTCCATGTACTTCCCTGAAGACAGTTTTTCTTTTTAGAAAATATTTTAGGAAACAGATGGAGATCTCCCTAAAACTACCACTCAGAGAAGAAACACTTACCCAGAATGCTTCATGTTCTGAGGCTTATCCATTCGGACAGCAAGTTTGATTTTGAGGTCTTGATCCGGGCAGTTTTTGGAGACTGTCATTTTGTGCCACTCTGACTGTTTGGGGCTGTTTGGGGTGGGATGGAGAATAACCTGTAGAGAAAAAGGACAATGATCTTAGCCAGAAAATGGAAACCTGGTCATGGGCGTGTTTTTAATAGATGAGAAACTTTGCTGCTGAGAAGCTGAGTGTCTTGTCCAGCTGCCATAGCTAAGGGCTTTTAAATAAAGCAGAACCCTGGATATCAGACTCCTATCCAAGGCTCTGTCTACCAGCCGTGTCTGCCTCTTGCCAAGCAGCCCAGCTCGAAGACAGAAATGGTTTTCTATTGCCCTCTTATCTCTCTCTCCCTGGCTAATTCAGTAAAAGTCGAGATCAACGGTTTCTGTGATACAGTTTTTGCATTTTTCCTAAAATTCCAAAGTCCTAAAGCAACCCGGAATGGACGATGTTCACACACGATTCTCTCCCTGTAAGAACACGGATGCACAAAGGAAGAAATATCCTTACACGTCAGGGAACCTCTCTCCCACTCGTCTTTCCACTCCTCAGGGTTCCTTCCCCTGTTTCAGGAGGAGGAAGGCCGCAGGGGAAAATGGAAGGGACTTTATGGGAGGGATGAGAAATGCGAGACCTACGCAAGGGAAGGGTCTTGCTGACACTCACACATTGGCACAGCATTTCGCCAGAACGTGGCATCTCTGTCACGCAACACCGACTCTGTCCGGGCCAGAAAGGCATCAGACACAGCGGGAAGGATGGGCTCTTCGAAAGTGTCTTTCACTGTGTGCTTCAGAGACGCCACTCCCAACGGGAGCCTCCTGCTTGGTCCTCACTGCTTCCGGGGCCGGAAGTGGGGCAAGGAGTGGGTAACTCAGCACACCCCCTTCTTCATTTTGCTACCTGAATTTTCAAGAGCCACATGGGATCTGAGGAACATGCACTGTTCCTCAGGAGTGAACGACGTGGCAAATCCCCTCAGCTGAGGGAACAGGCACTAAATATAGGCGCAACAAAAGCTGGGCTTGTTAAGATTTGCTTTCGTGGTGACAGCGTGCCCTGGTTTGTTGCCTGTGGGCTTCGGCTGTTTTCACAGCAGCTATTTTCTTTCGGTGCTGGGGAAGGCAGCCTCTCTCCCGGGTTCCTCACCCCTCCGCAAGGGACAGGAGAGGTTTGGAGTCTCAGAGGCCGACAACCCGGCCTTACCATAAGCCTGGCTCGTGGGGCTGGGCGGGAGCAGAGGGCTTCTCGCGAGAGCTCGCGGGGTGGGTGTGAGCTGAAGGCTTCTCGCGAGAGCTCAGGAAGGGCGGGAGAGCTGGGTGGAAACATAAAATCGGCGGCTCTGAGGTGTCTTGTTTGTGCTGATTTTTCACTCCTCGTTCCAGGCCTGACCATTTCCACGCTCCCCCCCATTACATCCTCTGTCTCTGATGGAAAAAAATTGATCCATTTTTGCTAAACGCAAAATTTGGGTCTTCTCAACGTCTTAGGACAGGATTGAAATAGGAGGCCTGATTTTTCAGACCTGAGGCGGCCAAAGATTTTTTGATCACGCCCTATGCCGGCAGAATTCGTTGACCCAGTAGCCCAATCTCTCTAAATACATTGCTGTCGATACAAAAATACAACACCATTGATACATAAATATAGAAAATATCATTGTATATTTATATGTTATATAAATATGTCATATTTATATTGTTTACATCATATACACTTACTTTGTATTAATATATTACATCGTTACATATACCAGAAAATATACGTAAATAGAGAAGTCTTAAAAATGAGCTAAATAGGGGCGCCTGGGTGGCTCAGTGGGTTAAAGCCTGAGCCTTTGGCTCAGGTCGTGATCCCGGGGTCCTGGAATCAAGCCCCGCATTGGGCTCTCTGCTCAGCAAGGAGCCTGGTCCCGCCCCCGCTCTGCCTGCCTCTCTGCCTACTTGCGATTTCTCTGTGTTAGATAAATAAATAAATAAATAAAATCTTAAAAAAAGAAAAAAGAGCTAAATATAAAAAGCTGTATTTTCAAGTATCTTGCTAATTGTGGTGGCTTTATACTATGATTAGCTATATTTTAAGGGCATCCTATATATTTAGGGCAAGGCTCACTGTTCATGACATTGGAAGTAAATCTCAAGTAGTCTTGTAAATCATTTCAGAATCTCTTGACTGACGTCTAGCCTATCTGATGACTTTGGCAGTGAATTTCTCTCACGACGCGGATGACAGCACGCCTGCTTAGCAGGACGGGTGTCAGCTCCACCGTTTTCATGCTGTTTGCCAGGGATGCAATACTAGCATCATCCTAAGATGATAGCACTTCTGTAGGAATCTTTGCAGGCCACTTACTCATTCTGCGAGGGTTAATTTAGTTAAAATTCTATCACCAAGTGGATTAACTGACATAACTGGTGCCAGCGAAGTATAATATGTTGTAGGATGCTGGGGGCAAGGAAGTCAGGGTGCCGCTGGGCAGCGGGGACCTCTCCCTCCCCTCAAGGGAATGCCTGTCCCTATATGTCTCTCTATATGGTGTTCCATTTCCTGAGACCCCTGCTTTCGGGAGATGGGGAGAGGGGCTGCTGCTGATCCCAGGGACGTGGACACTGTCTCCTGAGCTAGTTTGGCCTGAGGGGTTGGGGAGCGGGGTTGATATGCTGGGAAGCCAGGAGGGGGAGGGGCTGGTAAGAGAAAGCCCAACCAGGGCCAGAACAGCAGCAGGCAAGGCCCTGAGCCTCCTTCTGCTCCTGCCCATTTGGCAAAATCAAAGCAGGAGCAGCGCTCTGGGCACCCGGAGCTCGTTAACAGGCCTTCCACCATATGGATTCTGGGCGTGTTTCCCACTGGCAATATGGTGTCCATTCGCCGACACAAATGACCACAGCTCATTACTGGCCCCTCCACAAAGACTTCTTCTTCCACGTGGTGGCTCCCCAGGGAGACTTCCTCTCTGGGGTGGATGGAGAGATGAGGTCACTGCAGTTCTCCTCCATCTTCATCTCCACCCTGCCATGTGCCTGACGGGTCGACGACTCCTTTGTATGTGTCAGGCCTGCTGAATTATTAGGGTCCTCCTGGGTGCACATGAGCCCTGAGCAGTCCAGACACCTCATCTGGACATTCCAGGCTGCTAATCAAGCACTTTGTCATCTCAGCCGAGGCCCATGTGTGCTGTGCTTTGATGTGGTGATGCTGATGTGGGAACACAAGCCGCTCTGTGCAGTGAGCTGCATGCCGGTCAGTCCCAGCTTCTCTCAGTTACCTGGGCACATGGGCAGGTCCTTCTGGGGTGGGGGGCTGCTGTACCCTGAGCTTTTACCTGGTTGGTCCTCTCCAAGCCTTAGCCTATATATCCTCCTTACTTCTGCATCTACCTTCGACTCCGGGAAGGCATCCCTGACCTTCAGACTGGGTTACATCCCCTTGCTGTGTGCTCCCTGGTATTCTTTAGAGACCACTTACCACATTGCACTATAATTTCTAGTTTTTATGTCTATATCCCTTAAGTTTTTTGAAGTCAGACATTTTTGCCTGTCATTATTTCCATTTGTTCTATGCATGTCACAAATGATGGTACACCATGGGCTCATAATCCTATCCCATGAACAGAAGTTTGATAATATTACAGTATTGGCAAGGGTTTAAAGAAACATTCACTTATGCCTTTTGTGGAAGTATCAATTGGCATATACTCTTTAAGGGACAATTTGGTAGTATCTGTCAAAATTCAAATTTCATTCAGCAAAACATTTTTTTGAAAACTATCCTACACATACACACACACACACATATGTGCAAAGAAATAAATTCAAGGTTATTCATTGAAGCATTGCTTATACAGACAAAGGCTGGAAACAATCTAAATATATTATGATACATCTATACATGAAATATTACACATCTGTGAAACAGGAAGCATGTCAGCATGGGCTAACATGGACTGATCTTCAAATATATTAATATTTCAAGTAAAGAACAAAGCACTATGTATACAGTAACTTCCAGTTGTGCTCACCTTTTCCTTCCTTCCTTATTCTTTCTTTTTTCTTTCTTTCTTTCTTTCGATGTATATACATATGTTTGTGTATGCTATGGTTGTACATGCTTAGACTATTGGGTGAGGAATACACAATAAAGTGAAAACAAGGTTTTTCTCTGGAAAAGCTACTTGGGCAAGGTGGGGGGAATAATTCATTTTCACTAATACCCATTAATTTTTTTTTCAGTAGATGAATTATTTCTTCAATTAAAAAGGTTGCTTAAAATGAAGCATAATGAACAAGCTAGATATTGTTGAATGAATGAATGTAGCACTGGGATTTTAAATGTGGCTGTGTCCTGCTAAGCTTGGGAACAGTTAGAGCATAGACACACTCCCTCAGGGGTACAAGAAATTGCTTCACTTTAAACAAGAAAGCAGTCATCATCAGCTGCTGCGTGTGGAGGTGCTGCCAGCAGAGGGCGCCCCAGCCGGCACAAGGACCAGCCACGCTGATTCCACCGCAACTGGGGGAAAGTTTCTTTGGTAGGAAGAGTACATTCTTTTTTTTTTTTTAAATTTATTTTTTAAAAAGATTTTATTTATTTATTTGACAGACAGAGATGACAAGCAGTCAGAGAGGCAGGCAGAGGGGGTGGGGTGGGGAAGCAGGCTCCCTGCTGAGCAGAGAGCCCCATGCGGGGCTCAATCTGAGGACCCTGGGATCATGACCTGAGCCGAAGGCAGAGGCTTTAACCCACTGAGCCACCTAGGCACCCCGGAAGAGTACATTCTTATCTGGGAAAATACATAATGGGGTTGGAGGAGAGAATGAGTTATTAAGAAATGAATAACTGTATGGGGCTGTGGCAAGCCCGTGGCCTTCCCCACAACAGTAGAGCCAAGGGTTTTATTTCTGCATAGGGACGAAGTGGTACAGTGGAAATGGCCCAGGAGATGAGTCAGCATCATCCCTGGCACATTACTTAACTCCTCTGGGCCCCAGTGCACTTGTCTGGGCAGGATGAGCAATAATTCATCAGGGTTATCATGGAGTGTCAGGGAGAGGGCTTCACTGTGTCCTCAGGACCACTCCCTGGCCCATGGCAAACGTATAGTGCCTGGGCACCACCTAACTGGGTGGATCTGGGGAAGCTTCCTGCCTTTCATGGGAATCTGTTTTCTCACCTATAAAATAAAAGGGTTTGACTAGCCCAGGGCGCTTAACTTTCCTAAGTGAAGACAGCTTTGAGAAGTTGGTGAATGCTTTGGACTCTTGTCTCCAGAAAAATGCACATATGCCCTTCCCCACCTCGACATTTGCGAAGCATTTCAAGGGGTTCCTGGATTCTGTGGAACCTTCTGTTGACTCAGGCTAAGGATTTCCGGACTTGCCACTTCTAACACTAATATCCTGGTTTGCATCCGTAATACGATTCTGGGTCAGCTCTATAGATGAAAGCCAGATTAAGTAAGTCGGCACAAAAGGATGAAAAAAGAAAGCATGCTTACTGTGTTCTTGCTGGCCTTGTTAGAAGTGTGTGCCTGTGTGCTTGTCTGCAGGTGTTCTCACCTTATTCCACTGACATACTAGGGGGCTTAGAGAGGTTGAATGTTTGGCTGAGGTTACACAGCTTTCAGGAGGAATTATGAAATCAACCAGTATGGAATGAAATGTACTGGGAGTCTCTGTGCTGGGCTCAGGGTATAGGGTAGTGAACAGAGTAGTTTAGGCTTCTATGCCCAAGGGGTTTTCATAGTCTAGTGTGGGAGACAGAAGCCAAAATTTCTGTAAATTCCTCTCTCTTTCTCTCCTTGGTGATCAAATTTAGTGGACAGGCGGCTGGGGTAGTGAATGAAGGAAGATGAGCAGTCAGGAAAGGGCTCTCTGGGGAGGGGGCAGCATCTATGTAAGGAAGGAGGCAACCTTTTGAAGAGCTAGGCAGTGGGGGGTGCTCCAGGCAGGGAGAAAGCCCTCTGATGCAGGAAAGAGTGGTTTATTCAGTGGACTGAGAATTGTCCCCAATGCTCTTGGGAATAGTGGAGGAAGGGAAATGTAGCAACAAAAGAGGCCGAGGAGGTGGGCAGAAGCCAGATCACATGAATCTTTGTAGCTGTGCTACAGAGTTGTAATTTTATTGTAAGCAATGTGGAGTGATGGAAGCATTTGAAGTCAGCAAATCTAACTTACATTCTGAAAATAATGGCTGCGTGGTGCAGAGTTGATGGCTGAGAGGTAAAAAGAAATGTCTTTATTATAATTCTCAGTGGTACTCAAAGGGATTGGGGCCTCCTTTTGGGATGTTTCAGAAATCTGGGGGACATTTTTGGTCGACAAGATAATGGTGCTGGGCTCTGTTGGTACTGTATGGTCGGGGCCCAGGGATACTACACGTCATGCAGTGAATGAGATGCTTCTCCTCAGTGAGGAATCGTCCTGCGTCTTACCCGACTTCTGAATATTCCCACTGGGTGTGAGTGGAGGTGGAAAAGCCTGTTTATAACGAACTGAGTCTGGATCTTAAATCTTCTTTACATATTGTTAAGAAGAAAACCGCAGGCATCAAAGGGTATTATTTGTTCTCAAAATGGTGCTCAGGACATAATCTAACTTCACTTACAACCTCCCCCAGAAATGTAGTCTTAACGGGTCCATCAGGAAGTTTTCGGTCAGGGCTGGTGAATCTGCCACTTGAGCCTCCTCCATCCCTCAAAGAGAGACGGGGTCATCTGTGTGATAAGACCTCTCACTTTCCCCCCTAAAGGAAAGCCACCTTGCCTAAAACAATCCTTTTCCTTTGCTGATAATTTCTCGCCCCATCCTCCTTCTACAGAAACTTTGGTTATCGTATATCTCCTTGGAGCCCCCTCTACTTGCAGAATTCATGAATCATTTAATAAGCAATTAGATCCTTAAACTTCACTCTGTTGAATTTTTGTAATTTGGAACAATATACACTCAAAAGTATTTTTGGTGCTTTTCCAGGGAAACTGAGGAAACTTTGTTACCAAGATTTGTGGGCCGTTTCAAGAAATCCATTTACTGACATTTAAGCTTCAGAGCTTCTCCACTCCGGGGCGGGTTTTGTGGCCGTGACCTTTAGAGTGGTTCACATTCCTTCTTTAGGTCTTCTAGTGCAGTTGGCCCTAAATCTTTACATTTTGAAGTTATTTTTCTTAACTCATTCCCTTTTATTTCTCCTTTATATTATGTCATTGTATTGATTTTTAAATTGTTAGATGGGTCGGTTTGTTAAATTATATAAGAATTTCACTTCAGTATAGGAGGGTCATTGCAAATCTTTGCTCTAGAGAGCATCTGGGTCTAAGGGTATGGAGAACCTCTACTCTGACTTCTGCAGCGTGCACTATTGGTAGTCCAGATTTAAAGAGGAGAAACAGAGGGTTGGAGAGGTTGAGGGACTTGCCCAAGGTGACACAGTCAATGGAGAGTAGAGCCTGTGGATTCAAACCCAAAGCTGGACCTTTCAGTACTTGGCAATGCTGCCTATAGGACCTGGGGACACCGCTCTTTGGAGCTCCTTGTGATGGGGAGCACTTACCCGTCCGAGCTCCTTGTCCTCCAAGGCCAGGACCCCTGTGCTCTCTGTGAACAGCTTCACCTTCACAGCAGGCAGTGCGTGGGTTGTCGAGAAGTCGCCCTGGGTGCCCCAGCTGCAGACAGAATCAGAAAGGTCAATGCAGAGCGGTCTGCTTTGACAATGCTAAACTCAGCTGCCTTCCTCCCGAGTAGGGGGAATGGAGGGTTAACCCGAGGCAGCACTGGCTGTCACATCCCCCTCCCCTTGCCTCCCCTCCAAAGCTGCCAGAGTGACAAAAAGTGTTAATTAACTTGTTAGGCAAATGCAAGACAGATGCTCAGAAAGTTGCCACGGGTCTTCACAGAGCACTATAAGGAATCACTTGGAATTAGCATGAAATGGAGTTGTCGAGAACTTTTCCCCATGCATTTGCTATCCTTACAAACGATTTCAGGATTAGCACAAATATTTCCTTGTATCCTTTGAATCCCTAGTTCTTGGAAACTGCAGTTCTAGATGTTGAGACAGGGCTTCATTTGGTCAGAGCCAACACCTGACTTTAAAATGCGATATCAGTAGCTGTGGGGAGGTTGGGGGGAGCCCATTTTTTCTAGTATTCAAAGATGAGCTGAATAGAAGAATGGATGGAACTCAAAGAAGTGGAAGGTAGAAGGAGGAAAAGAGGGAAATGTCCTTCCCCACTGGTCTGTGGGAATCTGAGTCTTAGATCTCCTCAGAGCAAAGGGTTGCTTAACTAGCATCTGGGTGGGGTGCCAGGTAGGGCGGACACAAACCTCTGATGGTTGCCTCAGTTGGGGCTTTTCCTCTACTCATCACTGTTATCACAGAGCCCTACTATCTGTTCTGTACCTGCCATCAGTGTGGTCTTCCAGAAGTGTCCACTGGATTGCACTGAGCCCCCAGGGTGAAATCCAGACTCCTGTGTATAGTCTCCCACTTGCCTGCTCCATCTGGGGGTTTGGATTGCACTGGGCTCCCAGTGTGCACTCCAGACCTCGTGCGTGTAGTCTCCTGCTCGCCCACTCCTACCTGTGCCACCTCAGGGCCCCTCCAGGCATGCCCTGTTGGCAATGCTTCTCCCCACCTAACTGCCTCTTCAGAGCCCAGCTTCAATAACACCTTCCCATCCCTGGTCTCCCAGTCTAAATGTGGGCCAGTGTTAAACTCTCTGGAACACACTGTTTCATTTTCTGTCCTAGCAATCAATGGATTTGTAATTACTTATTTCTGTGTGATTGTTCAACAGCTGAATCCTCTGATAGGGTGTTTTTTGCTTATGTTGCATACTTAGCATAGTGCTTAGCACATAGAACACACTTAAGAAATATTTGGTGAATAAATAAGTGAGGCTAAATATACATTCTTTTACAGAACTAGGAAACAGGAATAGATATAATTTTGTATAGAAGTTTTTTTTTCCCCTTTAGCTTTATATGGTGGCTAATGTTCATACTGTAAATTATACGTTAAAATATTATTTTTAATGACCCTATAATATATAGTTCCTTATAGGTATATCATAATTTATTTAACCATTGTTCTATTATTGAGATGGGGCTGGACATGACTTTTTAAACTTCATCTTTGATTATTTCCTTGGGCAATATCAAAAAACATTATGCTGCTCTTATAATGCTGCAGGAATTCTGCTCATCAATGAACACTTTCAAGTCTTGGGACACCGATTCCCAAAATGCTTTCCACAAAGGTGGCAACCTTTGTCCCAGCATCTGGGAATGAGTGCAAATCACAGGGCTTCTTGCCTTCACGGGGTGCCCCTATTCACTTTTTCCTCTGGCTTACTTTGTCTTTGGTGATTTCATGGGCATTTCTTTGACAAATAGCAGGCTTGAATATATTATTGTTTGTTGGTTGTATTTCTTCTTTTGTGAATGATAGAAATGACTTCTAGTCTCCATGTTGTGCTCAAATAAATCCTGTTGATTAAACTCAAGGATGTGAGGAATCCAGAGAAGGCTGACAAGATAGCACCAAAAAAAAAAAAAATGGAGGTAAGGAGGAGCCCAGATTGGGACCCAAGGGATAAAAAGTCATTGAGGAAACCCAACAGTCATGACTGAGAAAGGGAGAAGACATGCAAAAGGACAGGAGACAGAATAAGAAACAAGTTCCAAACACAACAGCACAATGTTAGGTGTACAGATAGAAGCTCCTAATTTTGGTCATCAGCTACTGCAGAAGGCTCCTAAAACAGGGACTTAATTTACTAGCAAAAGCAACATGACAAAGTATAGGGTTTTGAATCAGACACCTTTATTTCAAATCATGGTTAGTCATTTACGAACTGTAGGACTTAAGGCAAGTAACCAATGTCCCTGTTCCTCAGAATGCTCATCTATAAAGAGGCCTCATTTCAGAGTAGTGAAGTAATAAAGATAAATAAAAATAAGATAAAGATAAATAAATAAAAGTAAGGATAAAAAAATAAAAAGTAAATAGTAACAGGCTTGAAAGAGCATGAGAACCCAACAAGTTGTGGCTACCTTTCCTCCCCAAGATAAGGATATGTAAGATATGTTCTAGTAATTGTGATGATCACTTCTATTTTGTGTTATCCATTCAAAACATATTAAGAATCTATGACGTTGCCTTCCTACTATACAATGTAAGTAGTAAGACAGTTATTATCACCCCCATTTCACAGATGAGAAAACTGAGAAGAAACTCAAGATCTTGCCCCTTTTATTCCAGTGAATTTTGACCAAGCTTTCTAGAACCCAAATCCCTTAATTCCCATGTTACAGCTCTCCCTGCTGATACTGTCATAATTATCAATAATTAGCCATATTGGCAAAAACCATGATCATTAATTTACTCTTTGTGATGAATTATGCTATTAATGTCTTTGGGCATTTATCATGATCAGTCATGGAGATGAGGAAGATTCCTTCTGGAAACCAAAAAAGAGTTCTGGAATGAGATGCCTTTACACCAAGCCACAAAGAGGCCTTGATCGCAGCGTCCTAGGGGTTCCCCACACTGTGTCTCTATGATACTCTTGTTGGGACTCATTTGTAGGGTTTTTTCTGGCCTGCTCAGTAGGCACTAACTCAGTCTGCCTGGACCCCTCCTGCTACCGGAGGACGCTCAGCTCATCAGACATTCAACATGACTCAGACTGTGAGGCAGAGTGAGGCCTTCATCCTGTCAGCTGGATGCAATTCAAGCCACTGGAGGCTGCCCTGACGGCCCAGTCCCTTTGGATACTGAGGCTTTCCCTTCCCCCCAGACCTGCAGCTGTGCTTTTGGCTTCCCACCATGATCCTTGGCTCACCTCAAGTTTTTAGGTCACTGCTGAGTCCTGATTTATCCATCGGATCTCAAAATGGCAGCCTGGCCCAGTGAAGCAGGCCAAAAGAGAAAAGTCTCCCATCTAATCGGGATGGGCTATGTCATTTTCAAGGCCTGTGCAAAATGAAAATGTGGGGCTCCTTCTTCAAAAAGCAGGAGGAAGTGCCACGAAAGGTGCTAAAATAAAGAGTCTCTCTTTCTCAGAGTAGTTCTGCTCAAATGTGTGCTCCACTGTTCCACTGAACTTCACTTAACAAACAGGTTCAAGGATAAAGTAATTAATGTCAAGATGACAATGCAGAGCATTAAACCAAACATTGGTCCGAGTATAGTGCCTGTGTAGTTGCATGAGTCACAAGTCCCTGAATAAGGTTGTGGGTTCAATGACACCCAGTCTGTTTAGCTGGGACTGAGGATGGGTGATGCAGTGGAAATTGACTGTCACTGGTGTTGACATAAACCTTCACCCTTGACTATAGTCCTTGGACTTTGTAAAAGAATGACTGCTGACTTCCTTTTGTAGATGCTTCCTATTCATAGAAGACCCAGGGAGATTTAATTATAAGCACTCTTTCCTGTCCCTGTCCCCTTTGAAAAAAAAAGTCATAGAAATGTCCACTCTTTCTCTTTTTCCAGCCGCAGAGAGACCTCCCTTTACAACAAACACCTAATATTTATTCAGAGATTACTATGTGCTAGGCACAAATTCCTCTCTCGAAAGTGTTACTCAAGCATACATGCATTTTACTTTTTTAAGTCCTCTTGGCCATCCTGTGAAATGCTTATAATGGTTACTCTCACAGTCCCAGACAAGAAACTCAGACTCAGACAGGCTATAATGTGTCCAGGATGACACACAAGGAGCAAATGGCAGTCTGACTTCACAACCCAAACTCAACCACGTCACCATACGCCCTTCCTCTCACGTTCCACCAACTCACTGCTCTGTGTCTTGATCATGTTAAATCAGTTACCTCTAACTCAAAGAGAGAGTTCTGTCTCAGGACTGATAGGACTCCGGGCCACTAAGGCTTCTCAGTTTAGATTTATTTCATATGTTCCATCTACTTCGCAGAGGGCTACCTACCCTATAGACAAATTAGTCAGTGGTGCAAGCATCCAAAGTCTTGGCCTTTGGAGAGGCCACACATCATTAAATGGATCTATTTCTCAATGTTGTATTCTTCTCTGCTCATTTCTTTTGCTTTGTGGTGCACTGACTGTGGTTATTTATTATTTTTTTAAGATTTTACTTATTTATTTGACAGACAGAGATCACAAGTAGGCAGAGCGGCAGGCAGAGAGAGAGGAGAAAGCAGGCTCTCCACGGAGCAGAGAGCCCAATGCAGGGCTCGGTCCCAGGACCCTGGGATCATGACCTGAGCCGAAGGCAGAGGCTTTAACCCACTGAGCCACCCAGGCGCCCCCTGACTGTGGTTATTAAGATGGATACCTCTTCTTAAAAGTCTCCCAGAACTGAAATACAATTGCAGTTTGATTTCATATAGTATCAAGACCAGAGCTTGACACTATTTATTGTAAGCAGCAGTCAGGGATGTTAACGAACTTCTTTCTGAACACAAGTAGATAAAGTAAAGAGGGTGTCTCCCTCTTTTGTGACCTCATCATATCTGCTGGTATAATCACACCTTACAGCTAGCTCACAGAAAACCTAAAAATAGTCACCAATTAGCAAGTGCTTAAAGTTTGCCTGGCCCCGGGCTGAGTGCTTTTCATGGATTATCTCATTTAATCCTTCTGACTGCTCTATGAGGCATAGTCTGTTATTATCCCCACTTTATAAATGGAGAAACTAGGACTTGGGGAGGTTAAGTAACTGGACCATGGTTTCAAACTGTCACAGAGCCATGCTTCAAATGCATAGGGTTTCTGACCCCAGAGCCGATGCATGAAACCATAGAGCTTCACTGCCTCTCTGTAACTCATAAGACAGTATCATAGTATAGTCTGACAATTATCTTTGTGTGTATCTGGCTGTCTCTCCAGGTAATGAACACCTCAGGGGCCGGGAGCATGGCATAACTTTTTTTTTTTTTTTTTAATCTTTTGCACCAAGCACAGGGCCTGGCACAAAACAAATACTTATTTAATGACTAGGAAGAATTGACAAATTCAGAATAATCATGTCACCAAATTCAGGGGATTGTGGAGGAGACATGTGACATTTGGGATAACCAAGGGTATGACTCCCTCCTTTATGCAAAACTGAGACCTTTATCTCCTTAGAGATAAGAGGATTTTTAGGAGGACACCAACTCTCTGCAGCCCATGCTGAGCCTGGCAGCATGCACTGGAGACCCAGCAGACCAAGGAGGGTTAACTCATGAGGCCAAGGGCTGGCAGCAATGAGAATGCCAATGGTATGAGGCTGGAAAGTGCCGCCAAGTCATAAAATAAACTATTATCATCGCTTCTGGTCTTTCTAGCCATCAGCACATAAACACAGACTCTAGAAAGGCAATCACTCAGAGTGGCACCTCCAAATGTAAAGGAACACATATTGAGACACGTCAGTCTGTTTCAAACCAAGTACCTTTTATAAGAGGGTAGGGAATAAATACAGGAACAGTCCAGCTGACGAACCTACATGCTCTCTGTGGCCCTGGGTGAAACTCTGACTTCTCCTGCTTTAGGGATCATACCTCTAATTAGCCCTTCATTTCCTTCTTCATTTAGAAAACACTTCCTGCATGTCCTACCATGTGCAAGTCACTGTGTTAGGAGCTGCTGTGGATCCAGCACAGGTGAAGGGGAAGGAGACATCAGTACTCAGGGATATTGTGTTTTACCTGCAGAGATATCTAATGCAGAAATGATAAACCTCATTAGAGTGAGTTTGAGCCTTGATTTTCACATCTTTAATTAGGGATAAGAATAGTACTGACCCCAGAGGATTGATGGATGAATAACCAGGAGATAAGCTATTGTATATACACTGCTCAACTCAGTACCCAGCACTTGGAAAACACTAAAAAAATATGTCTTTCACTGTAGGACTATAGACCAGGGGTTAGTAAACTCCGTCCCAGGGGCCAAGTCTAGCCAAATACCAGCTTACGTACAGCTGATGAGCTAGGAATGGTTTTTCCATTTTTAAATGACTGAAAATCATCGAAAGAAGAATGTTTTGTAGCATATGAAAATTACATGAAATTAAAATTTTAATGCCCATCAATAAAGTTTTATTAGGACACAGCTATATTCACCCCATACCATACATACCACCCATGCTGCTTTTGCACTTCAAAGGCAGAGCGGAGTAGTTACGGCAGAGACCATCTGGCCAACAAGCCTAAATTATTTACTTTCTGGTCCGTTATAGAAAAAGCATGCTGATCCCTGATAGACACAGTGAAATTGCTGGTTCAATCTAACAGGGATACTTTTATTTTCATTAGCAGATCAGAAGGAAGTAGGCTCACTGGAGCACATCCACGAAGATAAACGGTAAGCATGCACTTACAAGGACAGCTCAGCCCATGGTGATTCCATTTGTGGCTCTAAATTCCTCATGGAGCTCTCTCCAGCACTCTCAGTGTATTGGGAAATTGGGGATTGCATATCATAGCATTTCAGACACGTGGTGCCCAAATGCTGCTTCCAGACCCACCTGAGCTGGCTGACTCATTTTGTCACACTACATCATTATTAATAGCAAATAATAAACATGAGTAGCAGATAATTCATATTTTGGGGGGCTGGGGATGACTTTTAAAGTCACAGCACATTATTTCTCCAAACTTATTCCATAGTGCCGCTGCTTTGAAACGGAGCACTTTGATCTAGGGGAGAAAATAAGGGAGAGGACTATGCTCGGGTAGAGGGAAGGAGAAATCCACCGCAAAGCAACCTTCTACTGTGTGTTTGGAGAGCATCTGCTTCATTGCAGTCCCATCTCTGTTTACTATTTAAAGCCTCTTATTTGCGGAAGCCTCCTTAGACCATATGTTATCAACAAATGTTGCTAATCAAATACACACAGTAATTTTCATTAGAATTTCCTCATCCCCCCTCCCCCCATGAACAAAAAACAACATTTGCCACAAAGGGAATATACCTCCCAAAATGACAGTAAACATCCACCACAAACCTTTGACAACAGAGTGATATTTACAAATGCATATGTGAATAAGCCAAGACAACACATCCACTTTAGGCAAATAAGGACCCTTGGAGAATTGGATTTTGTGCAGGTTGGTCTTGGGGGATGATGTCATTAGTTGCCATGGCAATGCTCAGCATAAGGCCATAATTCATGCCACGGAGACAGGATTTGCATTTATTCAAGGTATATGGCTCATGTGAGCTGAGTGTTAAATTGGTGTGGTTCTTAAAATTAACTGTGAGCTTTAACAAGGGAGAACTGCCATTTCAGGGAATGAAAGTGCCTTGGTCCCGTTGCTAAGAGGGAAAGTTAATAATTGCCTGGAGACAACTGCATTAAAATCTTCTGGCTTGCCTTTCAGGCAGACTGCATGATATTCTACGCCAAGCGAATCAATTGTGCCATCACAGTGTGTCTCATGGAAACTAATTGATAGGATGTGATTCGGGCCTCTTAATGTACCAGAAAAGCTAAACTACCTCTTATCTACATAAATGAGGCATTTGCCTTGTAGAAATTGGGTTGTCTGCAAGGCGGAGAGATGAAGGCTCTGGCTCGTCTACTTGACATTTCCACTGGAATGTCTCCTCTCCAGGAATCTGAAATCAAATGTACCCAAACCTCGGCTTTCACTTTCTCTCTCACATCTGTTCCTCTAAGGCTTCCCTGCCTTAGCCAAAGGAACTGCCAGTTACCCAGACTTCACTCTTGTCTTCTCATCACCCCTCGTCCACTTCGTAGTCAGCAGGTCTTTCATACCTCCTACATTTATCACACATTGCCACGGAGGAAAATAAATCCAAAGAGGGAGGTTGGAAGAGACAGGAAGAGGGTGGGCCAGCGGGTTGTTAGCAGAAGTGATGGAAGCAGAGGCTTGCAATGTGCTTGAGTGGTGGGGCTAACACTCCAGTGCCTTGGTCATCATCAGAAGCAGAGCCTTCTCTGGGGAGCTATTATCGCTCCAGGCTGCATCCAAGATGCAGGAACAGGCCTGAGCCCAACCCATGGTGAGGAGCCAAGACCAACCAAACCCACATCTTGAAGCAGTGAAGTAGAGCCACCCAGCTGAGCCTGGCATGAATCAGCCAACCCCCATCAATTTGCCCATGAGTGAAGGAAATAAATGACTATGATTTTAAGCCATTGGGTTTTCAGATGGTTTGTTATGGAGTAATGGCCAACTGATACAGTACCTCTGTTTGATACTTAATCACATCATCCTCGCTCTACTCTGTTTTCTATAGTTTGGTCTGGAGTCTTCAGGTTGAAGAGCATATGCTGGAGAACCCAGATGTATCTTGTAGTCCTTTCATACTATTAAAAAGTCTATTGCAACCACTCAATAAATGCCTGCCTCATGACCTTGCTGTCTTGGAAAAAATAGTTCCCAGCTCACACGTCCTCAGAAAATAGGCTCCCTGTTTGCCAGTCTCTCCACAGTGTGAGAATTGGACTGAGGTCTGATTGTGCTGGCTAAGGCTGCCAAAAGCACGGTCCGGGTCCCCTAACGAGCCAGAGTGTCAACACCTCCCAAGACCAAGGCAGGCAGCCAATGTCTCTCAAACCACTTGCAGTCAAGTGCTCCTAGAGGAAGCCCTCGGCACATCAAAGGTGCCCCCGCTCGAGCCTCCCGCGTGGAAAGCAATGACCATGAAGCCAACTTCAGCTGCACTGGAGTGCCCCCAGCATTTGTGGCTCTGACTGAGTGGACACCCAAGCTGTGGTGGGCACATAGAGGCAGATTTGAGGGGGTCAGGCACAGCCATTCAGAGGTTTGGCTGTCCTCCATGCAGCCGGCCCCATCCTGTGAGACCTCCCAGGTGTCTTTGATGGAGGGGATTATCGGAACTGTTGTTGGTTTTGCTTTCATGGGCTGGATTCCCGTTATCCCATAGAGAAGGATCCTTGAGGACACTGTTGTGAGCCATGCTTTTCTCTTCCCCTGGGACTGGTTTGTGGATTTGTTCTTTTTTTCCCCCTCTGTTTCACATTTATGAGAAACCACTGGGAGTGGTCATGAATGCCAGGAGTCTCAAAGGGAATTGGTGAATGGGCCAGCTGGCCAAATGCCCCTCAGTATGAACTGAAGGCTGAAAGCGTTGGGGAAATTGCTCTTGAAGCCAAAGGTATGGCATTGGCCCAATCTGGAGCCAGAGAATTGTCCTTCAAAAATGATTTAAAAAATGACAAATCCGAGTTGTAGAGAACTATCACCACTGCTCAAGCCATCTGGATCATCTCTTCTGATACCATCTCAGTAGAGAGAAAATACCACCCATAATTCCAGGAAAATTTGGCTCTCCTTGCAGGGGCCACCAGGGTCCTCCACAGGGCCTAGCTACTCTTTTTTTGGGATCCCCACCCACATAATGTTAAACATGCTAAAGGTATATCTTGTAAAAAATATATAAAAAAACTGGATGAAAGTTGAATTGAATTGCAATTGACTAGTGGATATAGGTTAAATTTAGAAGACATTTAATGCAATATTATTTTTGATTTTGAAGTTATCTTTAAGAGTTAATCCATTCCCTTTTGAGGTTTTAATGGTTTCCTAGGCTCTTGAACACTATTTGGGCCCAGGCACTGTACCTACTTGAGTCTAGTGAAGAAGATGACTGCAAGGCCAGATGTCTTGGGCCCAGGTGTAACTAAAATGTCATGACTGGCACTGGTTTCACTCTGAAATAATAAATTTGAAGGCTCACCAATTGATAAGAGCCAGAATTAACTATAATTTCCTTCAATTCTAACTTGCACACATTTCTAATAAAAATCAGTTTTATGTCCTCTCCCCAGGTAAAGAAAGTGGACAGATATTTCTGCCACACATTTCCACCTGTAAAGTCTGCATACTCTCCTGTCTCAGTACTAGGGAGACGTAAACTTCCAGGAAAGCGCTCAACCAAGCGTACCTGGAATGCCCACTGCGAGGGTCCCTCATTCAGCTCGGGACTGTTTTCTCACTTGCTATGGATTTGATGGTTACAAAACTCGTCTTCTTTAACTCCCTGGGTGGATAACAGTTGTAAAAACCTTTTAGTGCTTCTAAGGCTCTTACAAGTGTTAGTTAGCTTTCCATAGTGGAGACTTTTTTGGGGGGGGGGTTGGGTTCTTCCTGCATCCTTCCTTCCCTGTTTAGAGATGTGTGCAAGGCATACAACGAACTGCATTTGGAACTCGTCAGATTCTGAGTGCCCCTCAATTCCTGTTGTTCCCCCTTGTCAGGTGCTCAGCTTTGCTTTTTATGGTTTCCACCTCATTTAGGCTCAGTGCTTGGGAAGTCGAGTGGCAGAAGACGAAGCCAGGTGGCGCTTCTGAGAAAAATCTGAAGATGCTGTCGTTAGAAACGTGGGCTTTGCAGTTGTATGGACTGATGTGAATCCTGGCTCCACCTCTGAGGAGCTGTGTGATTGTGGATAAGAGACATAACCTCTCTGAGCCTTAGTCTCCTCATCTGTAGACTGGAGATGAGCAAAATACTTACCATATGAGTTATTACAAAGAATAAATCATATAATTCAGGCAAAGCACTGGCACAATGAACACATGATATGGCTTGGCTAAATACATGTGAGCTGCTGTTATGAATAGGGTCCTGAGGTAACAGGGGTTTAAAAGGAACTTTAGAAACCCATGTGAAGGGTGCCTGCGGGGCTCAGTGGGTTGAGCCTCTGCCTTCACCTCAGGTCATGATCTCAGGGTCCTGGGATCGAGCCTCACATCAGGCTCTCTGCTCAGTGGTGAGCCTGCTTCCCCCTCTCTCTCTCTGCCTGCTGCTCTGCCTACTTGTGATCTCTCTGCCAAATAAATAATAAAATCTTTTTTAAAAAAACCATGTGATTGAATTTGGAGGCTATCACAAATTTAGTCATGACTAATCTTATTAAAAAAAAAAAAAACAATACCACAACCCTTTCTTTGAGATAGCTGGGTGGTTAGAATTGACCATAATCTATTTACCATTAAATTCTATGCATTTTGATAGACTCGTTTACAGAGGTTTATGATCAAGATATCTATTTAGAATCATCCAAACAGCAAGTGAAGCACAGATTCCTTCTTCTGGTCCTCCCCCTACCCCACAGCTTCCTTTGCTGCTTTTCTTCCTCTTTTCTCTAAACTTTAGCACACCCAGGCTTTAGTCTGCCAACCTCCTCTTTTCTCTGTCCACAGCAATGGTTCTCAATGGGGGCTATTTTGCTCCCTTCCTTCTCCCCGGATACATTTGGTAATGCCTGGAGACGTTTTTGATAGTCATGACCGTGGTTGGGGGGGGGGTCACAACTAGCATTTTGGATAAAGGCTAGGGATGCCGCTAAAAATTCTACAATGAACAGGGCAGTCTCCAGCAATGAAGAATGATCCAGGTCAAAGGTCAGCAATGCTGAGGCTGAGAAATCCTGGTCTACACTGACCACACTAGTGATGTTTAATAGGCACTCCGGCTTAATATGTTTAACACTCAACTTTTAATCTCTACCCAAATTTCAAACTGGTTCCTCCTGAAGTCTTCCTCAGGTCAGCAATTTCCAACTCCATCCTTCCAATTGCTCTGGAATCATCTGTGACTCCAGAAAAATCTGTTGGTCCTATCTTCAAAGTACAGGCATAATCTGACCACTTCTCTCCACTCCACGGACCCCTCTTTGGTCCAGGTCACCATCAACTCTCCCTTGGTTTATTACAATAGCCTTCTAACTTGTTTTCCTGCATTTTCCTTGTGTCCTACAAGCCCCCAGAAGCCAGAGTAATCTTTTAAAGTATAAGTCAGCTATGACCACTCCTCCGTTCAAACACTCCCAATGCTTTCCCATCTCAGTCAAAATAAGTGACAAGTCTTCACTATGGCCTCCAAGGCCCTACCCAAGTTGGACCTTCTTTGCCTCTGACCTGTCACCTTCACCATCCTTTGCTCAGCTCCAGCCACAAGAGTCTTCTTGTCGTTCTTCAAAAATCCTAAACACACTTCCCCCTCAGGGTCTTTGCACTTGAGGTTTCCTATTTTTTGAAATGCTCCTCCCCTAGTATTCTATATGGGTCTGTCTCCAGTTTCTTCCAGGCTCTATCCATAGTCACTTTATCAGTGAACTCTCCCTTGACTGTCCTGAAGAAATTAGGAACCCCAGCATTCCTCATTCCTCAAACTCTCTTCCTTCCCTATTCTATTTCTCTCTCGAGCACTTACTGCCATCCAGCATGTATTTTACTCTTGTTTTTGTCTTTATTTCCTGCCTCCTCTCACTAGAAGCCAAGCTCTGTGAAGGGCAGAGGCTTTTGTCTGCTTTGTTCTCTCTATATCTGTATCTAGACTAATGCCTGGCACACTGAGGGCACATCATAAATATCTGTTGACCCAATAATCAATTTTGAAATAGTGCTACTTGTGAATTTTAATGTCAGAATAATTTTCATTCACTAAATTTAGACTATTCCAAACTCACTAGGCCAGCTGGGAATCTGTTCTTTGCCACTTGTATGTTGTATAATCATGGGAAGCTACTTAAATTCTTTGGGCCTCAACTACCTCATCTGAGAACTTACCCGAGTTTCAGTTTTGTTTTTTTTTTAAAGATTTTTATTTATTTATTTGACAGACAGAGATCACAAGTAGGCAGAGAGGCAGGCAGAGAGAGAGGAAGGGAAGCAAGCTTCCCACCGAGCAGAGAGTCCGACACGGGACTCGATCCCAGGACCCCGGGACCATGACCTGAGCTGAAGGCAGAGGCCCTAACCCACTAAGCCACCCAGGTGCCCCCCCGAGTTTCAGTTTCTAAGCTGTTTTGTGGTTAAATGAAATAAAGCATATGAAGTATTTGGTATAGTGCCTACAACATACAAAACACTGAAAAACTTTTTACAGGTGCAGCGATAATAATGGGGCTATCATGGGGATTTTCTCTAGTCCTTACAGGAACCCATCAAAAATTCCCCCTCTAACCTCCCAACTTCAAAGACTCTCCCTGAGTGTCCCCGCCTGCCTCTTCCTTATCCATCCACAGCTAGAATTCCAGGCCAGGTCCAGAGTCTGCCAGGCATCTGAGCCTGCTGATTCCACTTATTTTAATCCAATTCAATACAATAGATAAAGGACCTAAGTGTGTTATATCTATAATGCAGATGAGTCAGTGGGTGCCAGGCAAATGACTTTTGCCCTGCCCTTGCAAAATGAGTGGTGGGAGCAAAAATACAGAATTGTGGGCAGTAGAGAACTGATTGGATATCTTCCCTTGCTGATCTTTTTGAGTTTCCCAGTGAATGAGAGCAGGTTTATTGATTCGGCCTCAAAAGGGCTCATTTGCTGTTGTTGCCTTTTGTTGTTTTTCATTTGTTCACTCATTCACAAATTCACCCACCTGCCCAATCTATGTTGAGCACCATATGTGCCAGGCACTGTTTGGGCTCAGGGCAAGCCTCAATGAATAAGACAGAGAAGGTCCTTGCACTCATGAAGATACCCAAGTAAAGAAGCATGGTGATTTCTAAAAATAATAGGACCTACGAAGACAGTAGAATGGGTTCATGGAACGGAATGGCTGGGGCAGGGCTACGTTAAGTAGGTGGTCAGGGGACATCCTGTCCCAGGCTGTGGTGCTTAAGCGGAGACCAGAGAAGAGGGGTCTCCATCCTCCTCTGTTCCCTCCTTTAGTGAAGTAAAGGGAGAATGAGGTGGGGGAGTCATAGCTTCAAACCCACCAGAAGGATGGGACCTAATTTGTGGTCTGCACTTTATCTCCAGTACCCAGCATCCTGAAAATACTCACTGAGTGAATTAATGAGTCTGATTTGTTATTCTCTCTCCCTTCTTCCTTCCCTTTCTCTCTTTCTCTGTCTCCCTGTCTCTCCAGTGCTCTTTCTCAGTCTCCCAAGCTCCAAGGTGAAAGTAGCTGAGCATGAGTTTACTTAGCAGATGTAAGAAAGGTCTCGTGATGAAACTGGTTCAGGAAATACTGACTTACCCAAAAACTGGTGCCTTTCTGCAGGTTCTTAGAGTTTTTATTATGCTAATATACATTCTGAATCTTTAAGTGGGACCATACCATACACATTTCCCAAACTTATTTGACTATAGAAACTTTTTCCCAAAGAGGTTCATGAATGGCTAGTGTGTAGTGCATAATACTTTGAGAAACTCGGAATGAAACTGACTAATTGCACCAAGGCCAGGGTGTCCTCCTCTCACCGCAATATTGGTATCCTCGCATAATCAGGTAAAACCAATTACTGCTATGTAAAAGAAAGTAATCGAACCACTTAAAAGGCTTGGTTAGAAAGATGGAAGTAGGCCATTCAATTTGTTGTGGGTGGCACTTGGTAGAAAAGGTCTGGGGGACATGGAAAAAGAGAGAGGATAAAGAGAGACCTCTATATACGTTTTTTCTCCCTACTCCTCTCTGTCCTTCCTCAGTTACCATTAATCAGCATGACCATGAAAGAAAACCCCTTACTTGCATCCTTAACTCCCTACCTGCTACAGGTGGGGGGCTTGGGGAAAATCTCAAGTTGTTATATTCAAAGCTGTGTCATGCAACCATTTTAACTATTAATCACCATCACAGTCATCAGTTCATCCCAACAGCTACCATTTACTGAGCACTAACTGTGAGCCTGGCAGAGTTCTGCATGCCCTCCACTATACTATCTCATTTAATCCCTACAGTGATGCTATGGGGGTGGTGAGAGTCGTTTACCCAGTGTCACAGATGAGGAAACTAAAACCTAGAAATATTAAGTAATTTGACAAACGTCTCATGTTTGCTAAGTGGTAAATATGACTTCCCCTTCCTGATGTTTAAGTTCCATTCTTAGACATTTTACTCTGACAAATTGACTGCAGGATCTCAGTGGGCTCAGCAGACCCTAGAATGCTCCACACATGTGGGTAAGTGTGCAGGCAGTGCTCAGAAAACCAAGCTGAGCTGAGTTTTGTGAGCCTTCTCCAAAGGTAAACTTTTGACTCCTGCTTGCAAAGTCAGTGCCTGAGCTATGATATAGAAATTCTCCTAATTAAGAAGCAAAGATCTAAAAAAGAGTAGGAAAGATTAGTACTTTAATGAAAGATCCTTGTTGATCATGTTGATGATGATTTCCTGAAGGTAAAGAGCCAGAGACCTGGCCACTGTTTGAAAAGGCTTTGTACCTGGGTAGGCATGAAATGTAGCTCCTAGTCCTTATCCCTATTATCTTCTGGGATCAGTACTTGTTGCCTGACCCTTGTAAGCATTTCCATTTGTGATCCCTGCTGCAAGGAATAGGGAGTCTTTGGCAGCGAAGTAATGCAATGATTATTGTATATGTATACACATAATATGTGCATAATGATGTAATGATTATCACGTAGCATTTAGGATCTGGAGCTTTGAAATCAGGTACACCTGGGTTTCGTGTAGCAGGTTTTAGTGCAGATACAGATACGGCAGATCACCACCTAGCTATGTGATCTTGAGTAAGTCTTCTAACCCCTCTGGGGCTCTAATTTCTGATGTGTAAATGGGGAAACAATGATGTCTACCACTTTTGGGTGTTGTGAGGATTAAATGAGACAATGGATAGTAAGGGTTCAGTACAGGGTCAGATACGTTATTAGCTGGTTTGTAACTGAGGATGATAGTTGGTTGAGAATGCACGGAATAGACTGGACAAAGGAGAGACCAGGGAGCAGTTTGATGGGACAAGATAATGGTGCCAAAATCACAAGTTGGAGGGAGGATGGATAAGGTACTGAAAGAGAGATTTCTAGGTTCTATCTCATACTTACTATGCAAGAACTTATAGAGAATAGCCTGTCCAGGAGTGTTTATTTTTAATGATCTTTGGTTATTTTGATGCTAGGTTATGATTGTGAACTCTGCAGATCATCTACAGCAGAGTGCTGGACAAAGAGAAAACAGGTTTACATAAAATACTTTAAGTTTCATGAGGATGAACAGGTGGACAGGCTTTGGTTTCCCAATCACAGATTTTCCCTCAATATTAGGTGGCCCTTGAAGGAAGGAAAGAGTAATTATTCAGTTTCCTTGAGATGCTGACCACAGGTTGACTGTCTTTTCTCATTTGTGAGTTGCTAGTGGACACATTGGAACAGTGGCTCTTGGAATGGTGACTTTGTAAGACTACTAGAATAGTGAGTCTTAGTAGTAGGAACTTATAGCATGGGTCTCCCACTTTTTAGCAAATAATGATGACATTAACAAAACTCTGACTGAGTGCTTACTATGAGTCATTGTTCTAGATGTTTTCACGTGGGCTATCTCATTTACTAAGCTGAGAGTTGAACCTGAATTGAATGAATGTTGATTATTGCATGTCCCAACCAGACAAGGTCAGCCAAAGTCAGGAAGACTTGATTGACGAAGCATGTCAAAGACACCAATTTGTACTCTATTGCTAGAAAACAGATCTAGATGAAGAAAGAATGGTCTGCCTTAATGGGACTGTCTCACAATATTGTGGGACTATCAAGCAACCAACAGATATGAGGCCATATCAGAGGGAGAAGGAGTGGGAGAGAAACAGGAGGAAAAAAAAAAAGGAGAAGAGAGGAGGAAAGAAGAAGGAGGAGGAGGAAGAAAGCATTTGTCTCTGAGTAAATGCTGTGATAAGTAAATTTGTTGAAAATCAGAATTTAGTAACCATTAGTGTTTTAAACCCTCCCCTCATTGCTTTCATATTTACATAAATAAAACAATTTCATGACCTTCTGAGTGCTGCTATGTAGTTTCACCTCCTTTCCCATGATGGAAGAAAGCAGAATAAATATTACACTGCTTTTCTGTTAAGCTCTAGTCTACATCACCACAAAAAAGTATATGTGTCTTTTTTCTCCACCTACAAATACCTTCCCTCCCCCTGCTCAGTAGCTTGGGCTCTGGCAGTTCATTATAAGCACAATAAAATCAGGTTTATTCCCTCCATCAATCATCCAAGGAAATTCAAAGAACTGTGGTTATTAATTTCATCACTTTAAGTGGGGAATGATAATTTCATTATCCATTATGATTGCTTGTAAATTTTTATGAATTATTTGCATCATTAAAAATTCAACATGTGCCTAACATGAAAATGTAGAGCTCTTGGATCAGACAGACTTTTGTTTTTCTTCTCCTTCTGTCTTATGTCAGGCACAATTACTGGTGATGTTTAGGGTGTTAAAACTTTCTCTTCTTCTTCATAGAAGGTGGCAAAAACAAAGCTATGTTCTGGGGCAGAGTGAGAGAAAATGCCAAAAAAATTAGATAAAGTGACAGAAATGAGTGACTGACACATGGTTTAGCCCTTCCTATCGCAGTGGTATTTGTAGGGCACTTTAAGGGTTTGGTGTATATTCTTACCTTCCCATAAAGAGTAGATTACACTTGATGGTCATGTCTAGGGACACTGGCTTTGTCAATGCTTCATCTGTAATAATGGATCATGTCTCAGCACATCTTGTCTGTAATTCCACATCTTTGTATATTTCTCTACAACATTTATGCTTATTATGTTTCCTATGTCCTAGACATGATGCTCAGCCCCATACAGCCATCATCGGCTTGAATTCTTGCAACAAACCAGTGATGTAGGTATGACTACTTTTATTTTACAGTCTCTGTCCCAGAGACTCACCAAGGCTGAGGGCAATTTATCATAAGATATGGTCTATCTATATATTGTTATTACGTCTAAATTTTTTAAAAAGTTTGAGCAAACATAGCTATTTTAAAAAGATTTTATTTATTTATTTATTTATTTTAAAATATTTTATTTATTTGAGAGAGCGACAGAGAAAGAGAGCATGCAAGAGTGGGGGAAAGTGCAGAGGGAGAAGCAGACTTTCCACTGAGCAGGGAGCCCAATGATGTGGGGCTCAATCCCTGAGATCATGATCTGAGCCAAAGGTAAACGCTTAACCCACTGAGTCACCCAGGTGCCCCCACATTTTTTAATTACAAATAAATTTTTATGCAAATGTCCTTTTAACCCTGTAAAAAAATCCTGCAGAAAAAGACAGACATCTTTAATTTTATGGTTTTATGGTACCCTGGCACCCTGGGGAAAGATGTATGATCAATCTCTCAATAGACATTAACTGATAATCTACTCTCTGTATACCACAATGTTATGTTTTGAGATGCTAAAAAGATGTCTGGCTCCCATTTTCTGCCCTAGTTCATTTGAAGAACTGAGTAATTACCTGTACAATTAAGGAACTGCAAAGAGGAAGTAAATAGTTTAATATAGTTCAAGAAATGTCCCAAGGCAGAATGCAGTGAGCTAATAAATGAATAATAGAAGTAATGAACACTGTGGTTCAGGAGAGACTGAAATTGATGTGGTGGCAGTGATTTGGAGATCCGTCACAGTGTGTGTATGTGTGGAGGGGGCAACTAGAATGGATCTTAAAAATGAATAACATCTGGATGGGCAGAGAGAGTATATTGGGGAGGGGAAGTTAAAAGCAATTATTACCAAAAATCCTTCAGTATTGTCCTCTGCTTCCGGGATAAATTTAAAATTCTGTGTTCATTTCTTCAATTAATAAATAGTTATCAAGCACAAACTGTGCTTAGAATCATTGCAGACATGGTCCCTACATGGTCTCAGGGCCCCTAGGCTACTGGAGAAGCCCAAAAGGGAATGAGGACACGTGTGATGATATTTACGGAGGGGAAAGCAGAGGGGCTGAAGAGTACTTAGTACAGGGGTGAGTGAGGGGAAGGCTGGTTAATAACCCTCCAACAGCATCTAACACACATGGAGTCAGTTCTTTACTTTCACAGAGGAGGGTTGGTAGTTATGGAGGATGGCTGACTCAGGCTGCTGGATAAAGGGTAGAAATTTGTAGGTTTGGTATGATAAGTGAGCTATCATAGGGCAAGCAGAGCTGGTCCAGCGGGAATTCGTGCAGCTCATAGACATCTGTTCTAGGTAGGTTCTAGAACAGAACATCTGTTCCGGGTAGAGCATTCCAATTCTTCCTTGGGCACCATCTCTCCCAGACCTTGTTCACATAGTTTGGGTGAAACTGACCCCAATCCTGAACTGAAAGGTAGTCATTCTTGATGCTGTATTTCCTAGGCTATGATAACTGGTTCATGGGTAGATTCCTGACTCAGTTGATTCAATGAGTCGGTCATAAGACTTGGGTTAAAACCACAGGGAAGGAGAAACATTTTCTACTGGGGTGACTACACTCACAGAATGTAACCCATGAACTCTTGGCAGCAAACAGCAACCATAAAGTGTTGACAGCCCCCTTCCATGAGGAAAGAGGCTGCCTTATAACAAAGACAATGCAAAGGAAAGGAGCTGAGATAAAAAGAAAGTTCTGTTGATATCTTTTGAGGATCTAGCTCCCGCCATGCCTGTAGCCCTAGATTCTTCAGTTACATGGAATAATGCAATCTTTTCTTTGTCTGAGCTAGTTAGAATTAGGGTTCCATTAACTGCCACAGAAGGCTTCAGTAAAGCAAAGTCCCATCTATCTGTATTTATCACCGCCTCCTCATTTCCCATTTACTTGGTTTTTCCATGTATCTCTTCCTCTCAAATGTCTGCTGCCTCACGCTCAGACCCCGACCTCCTACTTTTCCAATTGCATTGGCTCTGCTCCATCTGGACATTTCTTGAAAACTCCTGTTAAGCAAATTCTACTTGCCCTGAGTTCTATTCCTTCATGTTCTTAATAGAATACTGACTAGTCTGAAAACCTGTATCTATTCATTCAGCTCATTTATTGGCACCTAGTGCCCAGATGCTGTACTAGATACTTTGAATATTAGATAGTTAAGGTCCCTGCTCTCAGGCAACTAGCATTCTAGATTAGTTACAAAAATCTGCGTTTATTTGGGTATTGATGATGAAGGATAGCCTAACACAGAGATTGCCAAACTATGTCCTGTTGGCCAAAGCTGGCCTGCCGCTTGGTTTTGTAAATACCAATGGGCTGGGGGCACATCTATGCTCATTCATCTATGCAGCATGTATGGCTGCATTCACACCAGAATAGCAGATTTCAATCGTTGTGATGAAGACTGCATGGCTTGCAAAGCTAATGTTTGCTCTATGGCCCTTTATGAAAAAGTCTGCCAACCCCTGGTCTAACCTATGTTTTCTTGCCAAGTAATGTGCAGCATAAATGGGATCCCAAGAGATCTGGTGTTTTAATTCAGTTTTTTTTTTTTTTTTAAGATTTTACTTATTTATTTTGGGGGTGGGGTGGGAGGGGCACAGCAGACAGAATCTCAAGCACACTCCCCCATGAGTGCAGGGCCCTATGCAGGGATCTTATGACCTTGAGCTCATAACCTGAGCTGAAATCAAGAGTCACACGCTCAACCAACTAAGCCACTCAGGAACCCCTCAATTCAGTTCTTTTTAATGGTGGGGGTACATAAAGGGTAAACTTGAACTCTCAAGAGACTGGTAAAACTGTCTGAAATGCTACTCTGTAAGTACCACATTTACGCAAAGTATTGTGATTTTTAAAACCCTACACATTTTCCATGCTAACCCATAACATGGTGGTTTGTTCAATATAAAAATAATGTTTCAGATTTTACCAAAACATTGACATGACAAGAAGATGCTCCCTGTTGAACCCTGTGACTTTGGGTTCCACGCAGTTTCCAGCTTGAAAAGCATGGTCTGCATTCAAAGTAGTATGTCTTTCATGTGGAATTTTTCAAGTCATAGCTTAGAGGAGAGGGGGTTTTCTCGAGCCCCACAGCCCTTTCCCCCCACACCTCCCACCAATCAGGAAAGGTCAGTGCATCTAGTTGATACTTGGTCCCAGCATCTGCCCCTTGTGCCTCTTTGGAATACTGGGAATTCACAAGGATCTGAAAAAAGTTTTCAGTGTACTAAATTTTTAGATTTTCTGAAGCATTATAGTTATCCTAATGAGAGGAGGCATTTTGATATTATTCATTGTCCTATGTTTTATGCCCTTGTCCCTAGTGACCTCTCTTAGAGGTGCCTTGTTGGAGCCCATCAATATATTATTTGTGGACAGAGTCTGTTTAGGTATGCATCTCCAGGTTTGAGGTTATGCTTATGGATTCTTTTATTGCCTTTATTTATCTGTTTGGAATGTTTGGTGGTAGAAAGATTGTTCTGTGTGATTGGAGCAATGCATTTTTTACTGATGTACAAAAAGACATTCATTACTTATTGGGTGCTACTGATTTTTTTTTTTTTAATTCTTGGGAGAACTGGGATCTGTTCGTATTATTAGGTGTTATTTAGACCTATTAGAAAGAGAATCAGCTGCACAAACTCAGCCCCTCCCTCTTGGCAGAGCATAGAAGGTAAGTGGGACTGTGAGGTTGCTACCATTTAAGGGTAACTCAGGAAAGACACTGACTGAGAGCCTACTATCTGTCCAGTCTAAGGGTTCTGCTTGAAGGATCTCACTGAATCAGTACCATCGTCACTGTAAGGTGAAGGTTTTACTCCCATTTTACAAACATTGAAATTTACAACCTCTAATCCACTTGATCAAGGTCACTTGACTGAAAAACAACCATAATAATATAAGTATATAATAATAAAAGTTAACATTTATGGAACACTCAATAGGCTAGGCCCCGTGCTAAACACGTCACACACAGTATCTTGTTTGTCTTAGCAGCCTTCCAGACCAGGTACTTTCATTTCTGTCATGTTACAGAACAGGAAACTGAGGCTTGAAGACATTAGAGAGTCTGCTGCAGGTTGCCAGATGAGTAAGGGGTGAAGCTGAGACTCAGGCCCAGACAGGTCGACTTCAGAGTCATTTTTTAAAAACCTGTACTAATGCCATGCCCCTCTGGTTGGAGGTGGAGCTGGGACCCGGCAAAGGCAGCTCAACTGACAGCAATGGCCCTGTGGCTCCCCTATTAGTACTGGACCCCACAACCTGCCAGAGCTGGCCCCTGGATGGGTCTTCTGGCAGAAAGCCCACTTTCCTAACTGAGCAGGAATTCCAGAATGGAAGAAGAGCTCCTCCTCCCTGTGCCTCTCTCAGGAGGCAGTTAGGGAATTAGAAGGAACACTGGGCTGAGAGCCCAGAGCCCCAGGTTCCAGTCCCTCCTCCAGTCCTGTGTGACTCTACCCAAGCCTCACACTCTCTCTGGCCAGTGGTCTCACCTATAGAGTAAGGGGGCTGGGCAGGACATACTCAACACTCCCTTCTACTTCCAGCCTCTTTGTTTCTGTCATTTCATCTCTGCTCAAGGTGTTGTAGATTCTCCCATGGATCCCGTGTGAATACAAAGATAAACAAATCTCTGGATGGAGGCCCAGAATCTTCTGGGAAGTGGACTGGGAATGTCTCATTCAGGAACCTCCTTGGGGCCATCCCTATGTCCAGAGGATGTTGACCTGGATGGAGGGATGGAAGGCAGGTGGCAGAGGAGCATAAACAGGCTGCTGGTGTGAGAAGTGGCCTACAGGAAGTCAAGAGCTATGGATGCCACTTGCGCAGATCATGGAAATGCTTGCTGGGTTGGCAGATCCCAATGACCCAAACTCCCTTTCCTCACTCCATTAGGTGACCTCAACCTCCCCAAGCCCCATGGTCCTACTCACTTCTAAACCTTTCCTAAGGCTGCTTTCTTCATTAGCGATGCCCCCTCATTCCTCTCATACAAATCCCACTTGTGACCCCCATAGAAGTCTCATTTCCTCTATGTCCCCTTCTAGATAATCCTGCCATCACTTATCTCTCCCTCCGTCTGCAGTCTCCTCCACCAGGCAGCGTTTCTTTAGCTGGTTCCCTTGTGTTGTTTTCAGCTTGAAGCTGGAGTATCCCATGGGACCTTGGCTCAGGACTGTATTGAACATGCCCTCCCCCTCATCTAAGAGGATCTGGGGGGTATAAACAGGAGATGAAATGGAGTTCAGTGTACCTGACTTCTGCATACCTCCCACTCTCAAAAACAAGTATTTATTGCACTTCAACAATGTGCCAGGTTGCATTCTTGGTGTGATGGATATACAACAGAACACAAGACAAACTCAACATGGTTACTTGTGTACCAGACTTTGTTCTAGTTTCTGTGCCATTATATTTATTCCAAAAGCTGAACTACCAGGTCTAGATGCATAAGCACATCTGATTTGTTTTCCAGGACAAGATAATTGTAGGCTTTCCTCTTTTAGCCAGGATTTTAAAGGTAGGGAGTCAGCTTTGATTAAGTAAAAATATGAAAATGTCTTAAAATGGAAAGAGCCAAATATCAGCTATTGGTATTTTTAAGGATCCTATTTCCTTCTTATGTAATTTTTGCTGTTTGCCCGTGGGCTGGGCTGTGAGGATACACTGGCCCATTTAATCATTTGTTCACTGATAAGACACTTTGAGACAGAAGAGATTCATGAAGCACTCCCCACCCTGCCCCCGCAAAAGGGAAGTTATGATAGTCTTTAGCCACTAGATGGCAGTCCTGGGCTGTAAATGCTTCCCCAATTTTGTGACTTGGACTTAAAGAGCACTGCTAAAATTCAGCCATGGTACATTTTTATCCTGCGTTCCCAAGCACATTTCCCTTTGCTGCAGAAACATTTTAGTTGATTTGGAAATGAAATTAAGAACACACCAGGTCCTTTGCTATCTTAACTATCTTGTTAATTCAGTTAATTGGCTAGTATTGTCAATTAATTAAGAGGATTTATAGCTAAGGTTAACATTCAAATGTAATTTAAAAATGTACCTGGATTAATTAAAACAATGGATTTAGATCCTACTTTATATGCAGGAATAATAGTATGGAAGGTTCAGTGTATCTCAAGAAAATTCCATCTCCCTTCTCTGGGAGCAGGCCCCCCATGCAGGGGGTGGAGATGTGGTTCTAGTGGTTGTGTCTACATCATGTGGCTTTGCCCCTTGTCTAGAGCTGACTGTGCCTGAGGGAGACCCAAGGTCCAAACAGAGCCATTCCTGGTCTCATACTTTGGAGAATCAGATACTTAGATCAGGGAGACAGAGAGGTGGGAGTTGAATTTTTGAATGGAAAGTGCCACTAAATTATCCTTTATGGGTGGCTGATAACTCCTTAGCATTTAATTAATACTGAAATACAATCTCCCCATTTTCTCTAATTGAATCATCTCAATCAGGTTCCATCCCTAGACAAGACCAGGAAATGAACTAGACCAAAATGGATTTCTATTTATTTTTGGCTTGTAAAATGATAATATGACTCAAGAATAAAGCCATAAATTGATTTACAATCAATGCCTAGCCTTCTTGCTCACTATCTGTACCTTGGTCACTATTTGGCATGAATATGAGGAGTGTTAGATCCCGGACTGACCATTTTTTCTGAGTGAGTCACCAGGCAATCAGACTCTATGATACAGCCCTTAACTGATGATACTGTCCACAAGGTCAATGAATATAAACTGTAACTCCACAGAGATGAACTATCCTTTCCTTACACCATTGTTTCAATAAGTGGAAAGAAATTAAAATGGTTTGTTCGCACAGAGAAAAACGATTATTAGCTAAGTCAATGGTTCTCATTTGGGATGATGGATTGTACCCCCCCCCCCCCCAGGGGACATTTGGCAATGTCCTTCAACATTTTTGGGCTGTCACAACTAGGGGCGGATGGGGATGCTACTGGTACGTACTCAGCTTACACTTACAGACTTCATTCTTTTCTCTTCTTTTTATAGTTTTTAAGAACTCTTTAGAACTTTTGGAGTCCAGGGATGCCAGCAAACATCCTACAATGCACAGGAAAAACCCCTGTAATTAAGAACTGACAAATGTCTGCAGTGCTGAATTTCAGAAACCCTGGCTCAAACCTTTCACCTTCATCCAGTGGTACAAAATTTTTGGATATTTCAAGGAATTACAGAAGTTACTAAGAGGATGGATGGGATGTCTCCTGCTGTTTGGGTAGGATACAGCGTTCCGTCCCCAAATCTCTGTTCTCCCAGCTTTTACTCCCCATCTCCACCCCTTTGCACAGCCTTCCCAGATCCAGCTGTTTGAGAACTGTCTGAGACTATCCATCTGTCTCCAAGAAAAAAATAATCCAAAAATGCAAATGACTTGTTCTCTGCTAAGGACACAGCTGTGCAAAGAACCATTTAAACCAGGGCTGGCAAAAAAAAAATTTTAAGGGAACTGTTCCAAAAGTTCTTCAGCCCCTGAAAGTGACCCTTAAGAAAAATTTCGTGGCGAGAGGGAACATTGCCCATGTCTTTTTAACTTGTTTCCTGCTTACATGAGACTTTGGGAAATCCTAGCGACGTATTTATTGAAATTCTTTCCTTTGTATTTTCAAGTTCCCTCCCATTCCTGAGGGCAGATCACCCAATGGTACCGGATGTCAGTTTTTATCTATAAAATGGGGATGATAATACCTACTTCACAGCATTATTCTGCGGTGGCTGTACACTAGCGCCCAGCTCAGGATAACCTCTCCTCTCCCTGCCCACCTCCACACGCTGGTACGGCCTCAGGTAGCCATGTTTGTGGTAATAGGAGCTTGTCTTCCTGGCCACACCTGATTGGCCCAGAGACGAGCCCCTGACCCAGGATGAGCCAATCAGATTCCCTCACTCCAGAATTTGAAACTGAGGCTGGGCAAGCCCACAGGCAGGCAGCTGCTGGAGCGGGGTCTCTCTGACGTCATTCTTTCTCCAGGCTTCCTGTTGTGACTTCTAAATGTAGTTAGTTCTTTAAGTTCCTTCTCCTGAGTTTAATTTTCAAGACTCTCCTCCCCACCCCCACCCCCACCCCGACTTAGCCAATATTTGTAGATTTTTTATTTTTCTCTTCCCGTTCTTCTTTTATACCTATTTAGAACCTACACTCCCCACACTATCCTGCACCTCCGGCACTGTGGGCGTTTGATGGACGCTGCTGCCTTTAGCTGGAATGCTTTCCCCACCCAGCCTGCACTTGCAAGCGCTTCATAGCCAAATTCAAAGGCCACTTCAAAAGCTCTCTCCTCCAGGACAGTCTGGTTTTCTCCAAAAGAAGGAATCTGCAGTTCGCTTCAGAAGGGAATCCTTTTTGTTTTATATTCATTATTAATATGCACCACTTACTTGCGGTGCGTGTGCCTGCCTCCTTGGGGCAAGGTCTTTGGTTTTCATTTTCGGTATCTAGTAGTGTTTTACACATGGTAGATACTCAATTGAAATTGACCAAATTAATGCATTATTCATTTCTTTCTTTTTTTGTGGACTGGGAACTTATTCAATAATAGTCATCTTTTTCAAAGCTGCAATAAAATGCTAACGTATATCAAAATAAAATTCAGAGAAAAGAAAGGGCCTATTTCAAATGTCTTCTTCTCTGTGGTGCTTTCTTTGGTTTTCCCCTCAAGAATTATCACTTTCATTTGATATTTTAGTCAGATTATTCAGGAGATGAAGCCAGCTGGGGAGAGAAATATTTTCTCTCTTTTGTCATGACTGTCCACATTCAACAGTATCACTAATTAAGTCAAGCTGGCATGGAAAGATTTACTAAGCAGAAAAGAAACGATGAATGAAAAGAATGTTCTAGAAAAACCACCCAAGATGATAAAACATCAACCAGGGAAATTTAGAGTGTAGTTAAACCATTCAACAGAGACTGAACACCGTGATTCTCAAAAGTCAGGTGCTGTATCGTAGAGATGATTTGAGGTGGCAAAGAGGTGCGGAATCAAATAGCCTGGTGAGATAGTTATGCTTTTCTATTCCTTCTGATTATCTCAGGAACACTCAACGTGGCAGATGAATGTCTTCAGTTTGCTCATCCTCTTCTCTTTTAAAGAGAGGGTAATTTTGTCGATATTTGGAGCCTCTTTCTGCAGAGAACCATATCAATCTAGAATTTTACTAACATTGTTTCCTTGTCACTGAAATTATTTTTATGGCCACTCTTATTTACAATCAGAGAGAAAAAGATTCCCTTTAAAACCTAAGTTTAAAAATGAGGGTAGATTTGAAAAAATATATGAATAAAACAAATAATAGCACCAGTGGTGTGCAGGTGTGGTGTGAGGGTGGTAGAGAATGAAGTTTTGGAAAGACGTGCTGTGCACTGCATGTTTAACTGCAGTGAATGTTAAAAATATGTCAGATTTGATAAAGGGAGGGTGACTTGCAAGTAGCTATCTGTCCTAATTCTTCTCGAAGCCATGTTTGGAATAGATTTTTCTCTAAAATCGCATCATTAATATGTATAGATGAGGATTTATTTTTACATAATGTTAAGTCCTTAATTCCTCTGAATCATTTCCATGTTACATTTCACTTTCTTTCCAGTTTGGGGTGTGTGTGTGTGTGTGTGTGCGCGCGCACGCGCATCCTGCTTTCAACAGAACAGAATGGCAAACATTAACTGTCGTATTCTGCTTCTGACAAACTGTGCAAACCTCTGTCTAATCCAATTATTCTGTATAATTAAAGCAGTTTTAAATTACAACTGAGCTTGATTTTAAGGGGGAAAAAATAAATCTCTCTTTTAAATTTTCTAGTGCCTTAGTTTTACCCAGCTTTGCAAATTGTACTTATGGCCTACATATAAAAATAAACCTAAATGTAAATTATGATTTAAATCCCCATGGACAAGCTGTTCTGCTTTATTTGTTAGAAAGCAAATAAGACCTACTTTATGGCCTGTTTACTAAACTGAAAATTTCAAATTGAGGGATTTAAAAGACATCAACTATATTGATGCCATAAACTATAGAAATTGCTCAATGGAGTAATGCTCTTAGGATAATCTGAGAATCTTTAAAACAAACCATTATTTGATGTTTTCCTTTTGAATTACATGGTGATAAGGAATTAAAAAATATATATGCACATTACATATGCTTACTATTTAAGCTATTGTTTAAGGGATCTATAGAAGCAGAAGACCCTAACCTATGAGTTTTTTCTGTAAGTTAGTTCAATGACTGGAGAGCATTCAAATATACATTTATTCTCTTCCCTTCCCTATCAGGATTGTTTCACTATCAACACTTTAAAAAAAAAAAAACCCATGGGGAGAAATTGGATTCTTTAAAAGCCAAAATTATTAGAGTTTGCAAATATATTCAGCCTCAAACTATTATATGAAATTCTAATTGAGAAACCCCAGAGTAAACAGCATGTTCATAAGTCAGTTAAGCCATCCCTTGCCTTAAGGAAGTTTTTGCAGGTACAATCTTTCATGCTAATAATGTCTAAATATTTAGGGCTTCTCTATTGTAGGTGAAGTAGAGTGTTCCTCCTTCTCTGTTCAGATTCCCAAATTAGGAAGAAACAAATTTGGAAGGTGTTCTGCTCCATGACTCCCTCCCATGGGCATCACCAGATTGGAAAGAGATGCTTCCTGACATATGCAGGGGAGTAAAGTGCTCTACCAGTCTGTATGGCTACGCCAGTGAACACCACCTGAGCTGCGTTCACTCACCTGGGGCCGTGACAGAAAAAGCAGGATGTGGATTAGATCCATTTCCTGTACATAATAGCCAGTGAGCAATCATTTTCTTAGAGACTCAAAAGAAGTACGTAAAAGTACAAGAGAATCAGAGTTACTGATACACCAACAACTCCGAACCTACTATATTTGACTACATCACTGTGTGTGTGTGTGTGTGTGTGTGTGTGTGTATGCACAAAACTTAGCAACTAATTACCAGCAACATGCTTCCTATTGACGGGGACTTACCACTTGTGGTGACAATGAATAACTTGCTCTTCTACTGCTCAGGCAATGGCAACACAATTGTCCAGTTGCTCCATCCACAGACCTAGACACTGTCCTGGATTCCTCTTTTGCCCCCACTACTTCCACACACACATATTTAGCTCGACCATGAGACTTTGTATATCATTCTCCAAAAACGTATCTATTTTTCCTCATTGTCAATCCAATCTAAGCCATCATCACCTCTTGCTTGGACAGCTCTCTACTAGTTTTGCTATGTTTGCTTTTTGTTTTTTTTTTTTTTTTAAGAATATATATATATATATAAATATATATGAAATATATATAAGAATATATATGAATATATATAAGCATCTTTAAAACAAAACTTTCTCGAAGTGTAATTTACATGCCATGAAATCTGTCTCTTTTAAGTGTATGGCTCAATGACCTTTAGCAAATCTACATGTGCAATCTAATTATAATCCAGTTTTAGAATACAACCATCACCCCAGAAAGATCCTTTGTGCCTGGTCTGCAGCCAATCACACTCCCATCTGCAACTGTAAGCCTATTTCTTGTCTCCGTAGATTTGCCTTTTCTCGACATCTTACGTGAATGGAATCCTATAGTGTGGGATCCTTCATATCTAGTCTCTTTTACTTATCATAACTAAGTCTCATTAGTGTTGCAACATTCATCCGTACTTCATTCCTTCTTATTACCAAATGATATACCCTGAAGCATATGTAATTTTTGAAGCATAGTAATTAAATAAAAATCCAGGAAGCCATCACTCAACTTCAAACTAGAATATTACAAAGCTACTTAGTGTTCTGCTTCTCTTTCCAATCCATTGAGCACGTAGTAACTGGCATCATGGCCATCATTCACTTACAACTTTCTGATGGCTTCCGTCACAGTTAAATTAAATCCAAAGTGTTTCCATGGTCCACACAGCTCTACCTGATGGGAGCCTTGCCTATCTCTCTTATTACTTTCCCCTTACTCACATACTCCAGATGTAATGTTCTTTTTTTCTCTTCCTTGAATATCATAAGCTATTCCCACCTTGAGGATTTTAAATCTGTCTTTTCCTTAAATGTTCTTCTGCTTGATCTTCAGGTGACAAAGTGATTACTGACATGGAAGTTTCAATTCCAGTAATGCCTCCTCAGGGAGGGATTTCCTGACCAGCCAATCTAAGGGGAATATCCCCCTACCCAGTCATTCCCCATCATAACACCCTGTTTAATTTTTCTTCATAGTACTCACTGCTCTCTTAAATGAACTTATTTGTTTACATACCTGTTCTATGTCTCCTCTCACTAGGATATAGGCTCCTTGGGGGCAGGGACCATGCCTGTCTTGTTCATTGTTGTATCCCTTGTGCCCTCAGCAACATCTAATTCATACTTTTATGTCAACAACTAGTCATTGAATGAATAAGGAAACAGGTATGAATAAGGATGCAGAATTAACAGAATATATCAGGATGCAAGGTGAATCTGGAGGTCTGAAACAGCCAGCGAAGACAGTAGAGCTGCAAGAAGCCACGATCTTTGGTTTAGCTGGACTGGCAATATTTTTGGATCTGTGATTTCCTGTTCTCTTTCCAAAATAAGTCTTCCTATGAAGAAATTTTAATTACTTGTCCCTTGATTAGGTTTAACCTTTCATGTGGAGAGAGTACCTAGTTCTGTTCAGCACTTGGGTCTAAAAAATCCGTGCAAATACTGCTGGTTTGGAGTTCTGTGTGCTTTACCTCCACTTTAAACAAGGTGTTTGACATCAATTTCATGAGACTTATGGTCTCTCTTGACTTATGGCAACCTGGGTTTAGAATTGAGCCCTACTAACTGCCTCTCTGTTTAGAGCGTTCTCAAGGTCATGTAGATTTCTTATTTCTTCAGTGCCTGGGTATTTTAGATTTCAAATATGGGTCACACTTTTTTATTAGTTTACTTATTAAAAAGAGATAATAAAAGCCAAAATGAAGAAAAAATACTTTATAGAGAGTATATTACTTATATATATTTATATATTATTTATTATTAAATATTTATACATAAATATATGTATATTTACAAATTCTTTATATATGTATAAAGTATTCTTTCTTCATTTTTCTTCTTTCTTCATTTTGTCTTTTATTACCTCTTTTTAATAAGTAAACTAATGTTTACTTATGTGTAACATACACACACATATATATGTACATATATATGCATATATATATATGAATGTTCCTTCAAATTATATTTGTATTTGACCTCATAATTATATTTACATATCTATTTTTTTTCTACATATAATACTGTTTACTAGACTGTAGAAGAGTTTAGGTATTAGGCAATGAAGCTGATAGCTGATTTTGGGTTACTTTAACTAAAGCCAGTGGTATTAACCTTAGTCCTAAGACTTGCTTAGTGGACACATTTCCACTTGAATTTAACACCTCCAATCCAATATGGGTATGGTGTCCCTGCTAGGTTAAAAAAAAATTGGGAATTCACTAACAAACAAACTCCATTTAAAAAAGGACTTTAATTATTAGTGGTTATTGTAAAAGACCTGGAAAACTCCCACAATGAGTTGTTTGAATCATGTGCATTGTTTGTCCCTCTAGTTTAATCTGTGACTTTGTTTTCTCCTGATGCTATAACTATAGGGTATCCTACACAAATATAGCTAAGATGTTACTTATTCTCACGTCAATGTACAAACACTACAACCTAATCTGCTTGCATAAAGTTTCATTCTGTTTTTTATGTAATAATTCTAATTGTGAAGCTTTTTATGTATCCAGACAAATGGAGCAAATGGAGATTGCTCAGTGAGGCCGGAGCAGTACCTTCTTTTGAGCACAGTGGCTTGTCTGCTGTTTGTATCCAGACAGCTCAACTTTACAAGCTCCAGTCAATGCTCTAAGGGTGCCACAGACAAAGATGGTATCCTGATGGTGGAAGCTGAGCAGACAGAGGTCTCCCAAGAAATAAATCCAACGAGTGACAATCAGCCATATACTTTCCCCCAGGACGCAGGATGACAGAGGTCGAATAGAAATGTTCACTCAACCAGGATGACCAACTGCTCTACTTTGCCCCCCTGGGACACAAGACTTTCAGTGCTAAGACTGGAAAGTCCTGGGCAAACCAGGATGAGCTGGTCACCCTACTCACCAATACGTAGGAACTAACTAGCTGTGAACTAATACCACCCCTAGGAATTTCTCCAAAAGAAACAATCATAGATGAGCGTAAAGACTTCCATACAAGGTTATCTATCACATGAACATATTTGTCGGTGTGTATGTACACACACTCACAGATACAGAGAAGCAAATTGGAAACAACACCATAATATTTACCCATAATATTGCGGGTATTGGGATCATGAGTAATTTTTAAATTTTTCCTTACGCTCTCCCTCAATTTTTGGCAACAGACATATTAAATTTTTGATCAGAAAGCACCATATCTAATTTTAAAAACTAAGCCAATAATAGGACTGAGCATAGGGCTTGATACAAAATAGATGCTAAAAAATATTATTTGAAGTACATGTACAAAATATGTATTTCCAGCCCAGATTTTTCAGCAGCTGCATCTGTTAGCAGAGTCACGGGTCTAAGATTGCACAGTGAAGTTGGAGCCAAGCCTGATTTACTTAAATGTAATTAAACATTATCTTCATGAAAGACTTCAAGTACCCAACACTCACATCATCTACAGAAAACTGCTCCCTTGCTCCATGAGATTGGATCCATTGTAGGTTATTTCTTCAAAACCCTCTCACATTAATACCTCCCTACCAGCAGCAAGAATTACCATGAGCACAGTGCAATCCGCCTTTTAAACCAAGCACGAAATGAAACCTTGAGGGGAGAGTGAATTCATTAATTTTCTTTTTTGGTTTGGTGTCAATGTCACCCTAACGTCAGCATGTAACGTTCTGTTCAAGACACGTCTTGGCTAACGTAGAGAAAGAACAAATTTGGTACAGCTGTAGGGTAATTTTTGCAGGGAATAAAAGACCCAGCTAGAGAATCGACTGTCCCAGGTCCCAGCTGTACATCCATTACCCACAAGGTTGTAGGAGATGCCAGGCTTGCCTTCAACTCACACAAGGTCATTCACCAAAATACAGGAATTACAGCTTACAACTCGGCCAGCAGTGTGTGCAAAGCAAGGTTGGGTGGTAATGAAGAAGCTTACACTCACGAGGGAAGGATCAAAGGCCATGTGGGGTCAGAATGTAACCTCTAGGGTGCATAGTGCTTCCCTTGGGAAGAGTAACAAATGGAAGTAAGGAGGGTTTTAGCTCTGTGTCCCCGTGTTTCTTGAGCCTGTCCCTTTCACTCCCCCTCCTCTGCCACCACCAAGCACCATCATCTCCCACATGACTGTGACAGCCTCCCAACCGGTGTCCCTGCTTCCATTACTGCCCATTCCCCTTGCAGTCATTCTCCACAGCGCAGCCAGAAGGCTCTTGTATATACGTAAATACCATCAGGTTACTTGCAGGCTCAAAATTCAGACTTTGAACCTTGGTCTCCAGACCCTGTGAAATCTACCTTCCGTCGGCCTCACTGACTCACTTCTAACTCCCTTCCCTCTCACTCCGCTCCAGCTCCAGTTCCCCCGGCCTTTTATCTGCCCCTCAAACATGCCAGGCTCCTGCTCACAGGCTCTCTGCAATCTCTATTGTCTCTGCTCAGCATGCTCGTTCCTGGACCAGCTCCTTCTTTTTTAACTTTTGAGCTCAACAGTGATTTCTTGGGAATACTTTCTGACCAATTTGGCTAATCTCTATGGAATCACCCTGTTTTCCTAGCAAAGCCGGAGGGCCCTGAACCCACATTTTTAGCTGAATGTTAAAGGGACTGAGGGTTACAATAGATATTTGGAAAAGGTTGAGCACTGACATCACAAAATAAGCTTCTGGGAATACAAGAATCCAATAAAATTGTTAACAATTTTGTCATTATTATAATTTCATTATGAAAATTTTAACAGTCAAAATTTAAACTTTTGCTTTTATGTGGTAGGAATAAGAACTTCTTAGCACTCTCAGCTAAAATCTTCCCTTCAGTGCCCCTATATGGCACATGTAGGATGGATGCCAAATAGATAATTACTTTGCTCTGAGGTTGGTGGAGGAGTAAAATATTTGGGCCTGCCTTGCCAGGGTGTGGGCCTGTCAATGGTGACAATGATTTAGGTGTGTGTGAGGACACACACCTTTTCTTTCCTCTGGATAGGAACAGATTAGGGCAAGTTTTAGCATATTTTGTTTTACACAATGAATGCTGGTACACCGAATGGGTCTACAAAGATTAGAATTATGATTGAGCCTAACCTTTATTTTCCTGCCTTATACTACAATTTAAATTTTATAAAAAATTTCGTGGCTCAAAAGGGATATAATGCTCCTCAAGATATCAAGCTAATATATCTTTTTAATATTCCTCTACTTATTTAACTGTTTTTTAAAATAAAATCTATGTTTTTTAATATAAAATAAACAGTTTTATAGTTGTAAGTTATGACATCTATTTGACATATGACAGTTTGATAACAAATGTGTGTTAGCGTGTGTACAGAAGAATCACTGACTGATAGAATTCAACACAGAAAGTACATATTAAGATTTTGACTCTAATGGGTATTTGGAATGTTCCCTTATATTTCAAAATGAGTATCCAGATAGTAACAATAAGCCAGAAAGTTACACCTTGCCTGTATTGTAGACAGTATCACATGATTGGCTGTAGTAGTTATTAATTACATGATCGCTGAGCACACACACGTGCAGTGATGACAGATGTGACTTTGAAATAACATTTGAGCATCAGGTCTTCCAAAGACAAAGGTGAAGCAAAGTTGCTACATTTTAACTGAAGAGTAAGGCCACACCCAAACTCTGGGGCATCTCTACCCAGTGACCTGAAGTGGTCTTGTCTAACGATTGTCTGTCCCGTTAGGCTGTGGGTGCCACAATGGCAGGATTTTTGCCTCTTTTGTTCCCTGCTCTATCCTCAGCACCATGCACAGTGTTTAGCACACAGTAGGTCCTCACACACCTGAGACGGAGGAAGGAAGGATCGACTGAATGAATGAAGTATAGAGAATAGCATCTTGAGCTCTTCCCTCTGCGGTAGGACGCTCCCCTCGACCTACAAGTATCTGGGGGAACAGCAGGTAAGAGGCCCTGGTATGAATTCTGGTCACAGTGGACCCAAAGAGCACAGTGAGTCCTAAAGGCTGCCACTTCTAGAGACCAGGCTGGTTCCGAGATTTTTTTTTTTTTTGTAATTTTTAGTTTTTTTTTTTTTTTGGTTCTGAGAATTGTTTTGTTTGGCCTTTCTCTAAGGTAGGAGAGTGAGAAAGAGAGAAGCATTTTCCAGACCCCAACTCCCGATATACCTGGCTCAACAGACAATCACTTAGTTCTGTTGTTGGAGGAGACAGGTTGTGTGATCTGATGCAGCGGGGAGAAAAACAAGGTGACAACATGTGGCAGGGCAGAGCTGGGATTTCAAATGCCAAGATTCCTGCTTCCAATTCATCTCTCCTAATAGCCTTCAATTACTGATATGGCAACTAAGGATGTACTACTTGATACGTAAAGCTTTTTTTTTTTTTTTAATTTTTTATTTATTTTCAGCGTAACAGTATTCATTGTTTTTGCACCACACCCAGTGCTCCATGCAATCCGTGCCCTCCCTAATACCCACCACCTGGTTCCCCCAACCTCCCACCCCCCACCCCTTCAAAACCCTCAGGTTGTTTTTCAGAGTCCACAGTCTCTCATGGTTCACCTCCCCTTTCAATTTTTATGCCTTTTGTCTCTCTAGTGAATTTACAGAAGACAAGAAATCCCAAACAACAAAACCTTATCTTAATTAGAGGGCATGACAGCCTATTTGCTAAATGACAAGATACATCCCAATTGGCATAGATTTACTTTAACTGGTGATGCACCTAGCCATTCCTTGTGTACCTGTGTGTGTAAACACATGTGTGTTTTGTTCCTTACTTGAAACATGATAGTGATTTGGTGTCAAGAAGCGCTTATGCCATGGGCTCACATCACTCTTCGGACTTATTCTGTTCTTTTGGATACTGAGCACTCATTTCAGTACAGAAAACTCTGACATAATTATCATTATGATGATTAGTATTCTAAAGAGGTTTTCAAGTCCATCACAGGGACCTTCTTCTTAGCTCCTCCCAGAGCCATTTGCCATTAAGGCTTAGCTCTGAGTTGATCAACATTTATTGATCATCTATTACGGGTAAGAGATTATAAGAAAACCAGCCTGATAAACAGATTTTCCCAAGTACAAGTAAGTCATCTACATATAAATGAACACAGTCCAAGAGAAACTAAAAAAGTGCATCTAAACTAAAAAAGGGCACCCAACTGATGGCCTTTGTTACCTGTTTCCCTTTCACCCTGGCTCCAATGAAGACAACAATAAATTAGAAAGAGAAGAGTAACAATTCTTAAATTGGTGCCAAGTGCTTTGCGTATATTATTAAATTTGAATCCTCATCAACAAGCTTATAAGTATTATTAGCCTCATTTTATAGTCGAGGAAACACAGGTTTAGAAAGATTTAGTAATTCATCCAGTGTAACAAGGTCAATGGCATGATCCAAACCAAGGATTGTCTCACCCTAAAGCTTTTACGCTTATGCTTATGTTAAACCCTTGTTTTCCATATTATCACCAAAATGTTTCCAGCCAGATTCCAGCTATGAAAGGCTCCCCAGGATAGTTGCTTCACCCCAAACTCTCTGAACCACAAGCTATGGGGCAGGGTGAAATCTGTAAGTCCTTACAAAGGAGCCCAGGAACTTTGGGACTCCAGAGTTTAAGGACAGAGTTGCAGAAGTTTCCAAACAGCGTGATGACTGGCATTATGAGAAGAAGAGCATCTGCATTCCCCAGAGGCCCCACACTCCTCCGCACCCCTGCAGTGAGGTGAGCTCTGTATCACAGAACGGGAGGCTTTGCTGTAAAACAGGTAAGACACATAGAAAGAGTGTCGGCAGCACTCTAGCCTCTCTTGAAGAAAGGCTCTGATCCAGAAAGACGCTGGAAGAACGAGCTTGTAGAGACCCAGGCTTAAGGAGCTGAGTGATTTGGCACGGTGTGACTCTGCATGAGGACTCGGGAAGGACTGCTGCCCTTTTGCATTCCTCTTGCCTTCTGGAACTAGCTCTTGTATCATCAAGTTGATGGCAGCCTACTCTGAGGGTCTGTCCCATGGCTCTGGAAAGAAGTTGGGACAGAGTGCCCTTCCTTAACCTTAGGCAGGTTTGGCTCTTTGCTTTCCATGTGTTTGGAGTCATACAGCCTGGATTTAAGAAGTTGTAGGATTTAGGGCAGGCTTCCTAACTCCTCTGAGGTTCTTCCTTATATGTACTGAGGACATAGAAGAGATCTATTTCTTACAGTACCAGGTAGGATTCTGTGAGATTATAGTCCATTTTTGGCTATTACTTCTTGAGATCAAGGTGCCATTGATCAAACTCAGCTGCTAACATGGCTCATATCTTCCAACACCAGGTCTATAGGTCAGGTTGTATTTTTGTCTGCATTTCAGATTTGAAGAAACAGAAACTCAGAAAGAGAGTCTACTTGCCCAAGGCCACCCAGTCTGTGACTGGTAGAACTGGGATTTAAATCCAGGGTTTTCTGGCTCAACCATATGATATTAGCTAGCTCATTAGCTGGCCCCTAGCAGATTTCAATGCATGGTAGGGGCAATTGTTATTGATAATGACTTTCATGAAAGGGGATGATGATCATTATCATCAGTGGCTCTCCTGGGATCTTGTAAGCACCTCGAAGGGCAGGGCCACCCCTGGTTTATCTCTGCAGACTCACCTATGTAGCCCCTAACAGTGCTGCTGCATATGGGTCGAAAGATGCCCGCAGAGCTGAGAGTCTGCAGGGAGCTGAAACACCTATGTTTGCACTAATGCGTGAAGGCCCAGTCATCACCATCTAAACGGGCAGAGATTTGACCCATGACATAACTGTGTTTATGGAAAAAAAATGAGCCTTGTTGAATAGTTTCGCTGAATAGTCAATGCTAATTAAAAAAAACAAACAAACAAACCTTCTTTTAGTGGCATAATATCTTTCAGAAAGGCAAAATGAGTTAAATGTACAGGATTTGGGGTTGGCTCCTGGCTCAGCTACTTATTATCTGTGCAACTTTGACCAAGTTAAAGTTGGTCTCTGAATCTCAATATTTCCATCAGTAAAATTTAGGGAATAACAATAGTACTTATCTCAGGTATCAGTAGGGCATTAAATAAGACATTGATTATGAAATACTTTAGCATAGCATCTGGCCCATAGAAGGTGTTACATCAATGTAAATTACTATTTTAGACCCAGGCTATTTTTATCCCCCATCTCTCTCCCACTCCTCCAAACAAGAATGAAGCCATGATAATAACAGCCAACATGACAGGCAGTGTTTTAAATATTTTGTATTTGTTAACTAACTTAATTTTCACAAGAATGTGGAAACCGAGACACAAGAGTTAAACTAATCTATCCAAGCTCACACAGGCTCCCAACGCTGTGCTCTTGTCCAAAATGCCATATTGCTTCTATGCTTTGATGAATCTAGACCAAGCTTCTCTTCTCATCAGTGAGGATAAATGGAGTTCCTGGGGTGCATGCAATTACATTATTACATATAAGAAACAATATGCCATTCCTTCCTACATTCTTCTTCCTCATCACTAGGTAACAAGTATAGTGGTTTTCCCACACCTACAGATAAATGTATTTCCTTGGATTTCCATTAAACAATGATGGGTGATCAGTCCAGATCCCAGATTACTCCAGCATTAGGTACAAATGATAGGTAAGTTCAGGCAAGGTATTTGAGGAGCTGAACCAGAAAGTAAATGAACTTTGTTTCCCTTAGTCCTTAAAGGGCTAGGGCAAAAAATATCTTTGTTTTATACCAGCCCTACGTTGGACTACCCGTGAAGTCAGAACTTTCATAAATTTCTGACATTGCGATGGAACATCACTGTGTAAATTTCAAACTTAAGCCACTACTCAATCATCCAGTTCTGAACTCCTACCAACTCTAGAAACTTCACCACCCCCGTGTTACTTGAAATTTCTGAAAACTCTGCCATAAGGTCTGCAATTATAGCTCTTCTCTGGGTTAGCTGGATGAAAAACCTATAGAATTGTTGGGGGAGCAGTGGTCTTGGATATCACTCATCACAACATGGTGAAGCTGGAAAGCTTACTAACCTGTACAAGATGGGTGGCAAATTTAGGACAGAGCTGGGTATACCGTGAGGAGCTCCATCTCCGAAGTTGGTCTCTAGCACCCCATTCCTTTCCACCACCTACCCTGTTGCTTCTTGTTTTCTCATCCAGCCTGTTTTCACTCCCTGGCTCACAAGCAAATACAAACTGGTTTTCAACAAAAGTTGTGGCTTCTGGACCAAGCCTTCTGGACTGGGAGGCCGGATAGCTTCTGAGTGCCCCGAACTGTAATTATAATTTTGCTTCTTCCCAACCCACACATCTTCTGGGAGCCTAGCAAAATTGAATTTCTGGGTCAGTGCTGGCCTTTACCACTTATGATTTAATTAACTCTGAAAAAAGCCTCTTTCTCAGAAAGGAAAGACCAGCGAAATGGTAGCCATGCTCCCAATCAGTTCAACATAAACATCTCCTGGACTGTGACCTTGAACATGGAGTATCAAGAAAAGGTAAACATGAAAAGAGGTGATTCTCAGGAGGCTTCACTCCTTTGCCAATGAGGTGGCCTTTGCAGTTCTGAAAGCTATAGTGACTCTGGAAGAATTTATCACTCTGTGCTGGGGCACTTGGACTTTTTCCACCAGGTTTTCTCTGTGGCTCTATGTCAAAAGTGAGGTCTCTATCATTTCCCTAACCCTAATGTCTGGGAAGTAGTATGTGGTCCATATTTGTTGGCCGATAAACCCTTCATTCCAAATTAACTCTGGTCCTTAAAGATGCTTTAGGTTTCAAGACGGAAATCCAATGGTACCCTCCCTGGCTTAAGACTCTCTGACAGCTTCTCCATGGTCTTGGAATGGAGTTCAAATCCTACATGTGGCCTAGGAGGCCCTGAGTTGTCTGGCCCTGTCTTGCTTTTCAGTCTCTTCCTGTACCACACTCCCCAACATTGACTAGTCTCTACCCATACTGCTCTCCTTTCTGGTCCTGGAACACATGGAGCTCTTTCCTATCTGAAATCCTTTGCACTTGCTCTTAACTGCACCTGGCATCTTTTCCTTGCTATTTCTTCTTTTTTTCAAATTGAAGTATAATTAACATACATCATTATATTAGCTTCAGGTGCACAACATAATAATTCAACAATTCTATACATTACTGAATGCTTGTTATCTGTTTCACCCATCTCCCCTCTGGAAACCACCAGTTTGTTCTTTGTATTTAGGACTTTGCTTTTTTTGTTTGTCTTTTTTTTTTCTTTGTTCATTTCACATATGAGTGAAATCATATTGTATTTGTCTTTCTTTGATGGATTTATTTCACTTAGCATTATACCTTCAGATCCATCTATGCTGCCTTGCAAATGCCAAGATCTTATTATTTTTTATGGCTGAGTAATATTCACACACACACACACACACACACATACACATTCCACACACATCTTCTTTATCCATTCATCTATGAATGGACAGTTGGATTACTTCCATATCTTGGCTATTATAAATAATGTGGCAATAAACACAGGGGTACATATATCTTTTTGAATCAGTGTTTTCATTTGGGTAAATACCTAGTAATCGAATTACTGGGTCATTCCTTATCCTTCAGGTAGCAACTGACACATTACCTACTCTGAATAGGGTTTCTTGGCCACCGCAGTACCCTACCTCCTCATTACTTTTCACTGCAGCAGTCTATTCATTTCTTTTAGAACCAAATTACAATCTGCTATTATCTTATATATTTATTTATTCATTTGTTTATTGCCTAAGTTCTTTACTAGAATGTGCATTCTATGAGGCCAATGCTTGGTGTAGCCCCAGCACAAGGTGGACCCAAGGAAGTATGTACACTTGTTGAGGGAAAGCAAGTGCCTATCCTCTATATCATTCTCTTGCATCTAAATTTCAAAGAAGCCATTCAGGAAAGATAGTCTGTTTCCACTTAAATCATTCCAAGGCCCAGTACACTGAAAACATTTTTGGTTACACTGAAAAAGGAGTACCATTAAGATGATACATGAGGCAAGGATTTGGCCAGCACAGGTTCCTTTTTTGACTTTGTAACTGACTTACTGTGGGGGTGATTTAATGCGACTCCATTTGTATGAGTAATTTGGGTGTAATAAGCCTGGCCCATTTTGAGTTGCCATTAGGACAAATGATATATTTCAGAGAAGAAAAATGTTACAGAAAGTCATTGCATTTTGTTTTTATTTTTTGCCTTAATGTGGTCTTGTTAGATAAGGTGCCACTGAAAAATGCTAGGGCTATGACAAGATTTACCAGTGAGGGCATCTTATTTTCTTCTTCCCTTGGAAAGTGGCAGGAAACAGTCTGGTTGTGTTTTCTAATTCCTGACAATAATGAAATCCATACGTCAAAAGCCCGTGGCTTGTCAGGAAATGATAAACTGGTTAAATAATCAAATGTCAAGTAGCATCTTTGGTTTCCATTCAGAAGAATGTAATTTTGGATAACTTAGCACAATATTGGACTGCCAACTAAAACTGCCTTCCTTTTTAGCCCAATTACTTAAATTTCTCTAGCATTTAACCCTCAGGGCTTGCTTTCTTTAGAAGGTAACTTACATGGTACAAAACCACCAAGAAAGTCACTTTGAAGTATATCTTCCACTCAGGGAATATGTTCTATTTCCTTACATCAGTTTTCCCAAATTAAAGTATTTTGCATACCATCTTCCCCATCTTTGCTATTCCCACATATCAACACAGCTTCTGTGATTATTATTATTTTTTAAATCCTATCCAGGTACCACCTGGGCTATTATTTACTTAATATATTTTATTTAAATTAATTCACTTTTAAATGTCAATATATTTCTTTTAAAAAGAACACTTATGTCACTGATGCAGAAGACAAAACACCACCATGAATGGAAGGTAACACAAATTAGAAACTGTTATTGCTTTACCTGTTTATTTGTTCATGTGTTTACTGACTGTGCCCTTTACTAGAATGTCCACTCTATGAGGCCAAAACTGGATCTATGTCAAGGCTCTAGCCCCAGCCCAAGGTGGACATAAGGAAAGCATCGTATGTACCCTTGTTGAGGGAGTGCAAGTGCCTATCCCTCCCGTCTTTCCCTTACATCTACATTTCAAAGGAGACGTCCAGAAAAGGTACTCTCTTTCCCTTGAAACCACTCCAAGACCAGGTACAGAAAATATTTTTGGGTAAGTGAGATCTAAACAATGCTATGAAATTCTAGTTGGAGGCTCTGGTCTGCAGAGGACACAGAACCTGAGGTTTCTGAAGGTGTTAAAGATTTACTAGAACCAAATAAAGATGTTCTCCTGGACCTGATTAGAACAGATAAAGAAATGGAGAAGAAATGACTTCTTTATCACATGACTTGATTTTACTCAAAGCCATGTCTTGCTCAAACCTAACAATCTGTTATCCCCAGAGCTAAGAGTGCTGTCCTTTGAAAAACACCTGGCATGGGAAGAAAAGTCTGCTCTGTTTCATAGGAGGTAGACAAATACATCTGAGTTCTTGAATCCACAACGTATTTCTCTTCTCCATTCTCATGCCTGCCTGAGACTGCCTGCCTAAAGACATGATTTCAATTACTTCTGCCTCAGCACCTCCATTGCTTTCCCACAGAAGCAAAAAACAATATATTACAAATGGAGGCAGTATTCTTTGAAATAAACATATTGCTTGAAAACTTGTGATAACATATTTTCCTGGTTTTCCATGTTAAGACCCAGGAGAGGAGGACAACTGAATTGAGAAGAAGTAAAGTCTGCTTGAAAATATCCCACATTTAGCATCCAGATTGAAAAAATGAAGGATGAACAGAGGACACACATACACAAACAAACACACACACCTCATTTTTTCCAATCACAAAGTATATTTAACTCATGAACACAACATTCTTATATTATGCATCTGATCCAAAATGATCATGCTGGGCAGGGCCCTGGTTTTAAGTGAAGAGACAGTACTGGCTTAGGAAGTGAGGGAGAACTTGGAACTCCCATTACTAGGTTTGGACAATATAGACTAGCATTTCCAATGGATGCTAATAGGTATTAGTTGAAATAAGTTTGGGGAACTCATGAATAATCAAAGGCAAATAGGTTTATTTACTGTTGGAAATCTTCAAAGGTTTTTAAATGCTGATGAACACTGAAAAACTTATAAAGAGATGAAATGTTTTGCATTTCCCAAACTTAATCATGGTACCACTCTCCCTGTCCCTGTTTTCAGTGAAGCCGTCTCCACATTAAAGTTCTAAAAAAAAAACACACTCTTGGACAAAGTGGGTCATGCGATGTACTTCTGGTTTTGTGAGTGTACTTGGTTAAAAAAAAAACAAAAACTCAAACAACAAAACAAAAATCAAATTCCTTGTAGACACCTGATGAGATAAGATGTGGGTTTCCAGTTACTGGGTAAAATACCTAGTAGCGGCAACAACAGAATTAATGAGTAACAAATAAAACTGGCTTGAATTGAATTTTGATTTTAGAATGTATAAATAAAGTATGGGCATCAGCAGGCTGTAAGAATAGTCAAAGACAAGATTCAGAAGATGAGGAGGGCAGAAAAAGGGCTAAACTTGTCAGATGATAAAGGGGAGTTACTAGGATATACGGAAGATAACTTTCAAAATGATACTTTTTGGGGTAATCAAAATCAAGTAGCAGACATGATAGCAAGGATTGATAATGGGAAAAATTATAAGTAGAAGTAGAGAAGAAAAGGAGAATATAAGTTTCAAAGGAAAAAAGAAAAAAAGATAAGATTCTGAATAAGTCCAAACTAGGGAGAGAGGAAGAAAATGTACCTGCACCAACAGGCTCATTCATCCAACCATGTCAAGCCAGAGGCAGAGAAAAACTTCCAGAACTGAACGATGACAAAGAAAAAGGTAAAGAAGAGAATTGGGAAAAGAATTGTAGATTTAGAAGGATGATGAGTAGAGGTTTAAAGAGAATTCATATAGAAAGGATAAAAAAGGAGACAGCAAGAAACACAAGCATTGCCAGATTTCAGACTCTGTATCTCCTTGGGATACTAAGAAATGGCATACACAGGGCACTTACACTTGTTCTTCTCCTTTGGCAGACATAACAAGTTCATCAGGCAGTATTTTCCTCTGAATATAGATCTGCCCTCAGAACTCTTCTTAACCTTCTTCTTTTTTTTTTTTTTTAAAGATTTTATTTATTTATTTGACAGACAGAGATCACAAGTAGGCGGAGAAGAAGGCAGAGAGAGAGGAGGAAGCAGGCTCCCTGCTCCCCTGATGCGGGGCTCGATCCCAGGACCCTGGGATCATGACCTGAGCCGAAGGCAGAGGCTTTAACCCACTGAGCCACTCAGGCGCCCCTCTTCTTAACCTTCTTAACCTACTCAAGGTAGCCACTCCTGACTGATTTGACTGGACCCTAGCCATGAAAACTTATATTCTTCATGTATTTAGAAACAAGCAAGCAAACAAGCAAATCCTCTGTGAGGTTTTAGTAATACCTGATCACTGATGGAAGAAAAATAAAAATATTATACCTTTGGCTGGAAAAGCAAAATGTTTTAGTGTGAGATGTTTATGAATATGGACATAATATGGACATAATAAAGCACATGTGTGGATATGAGTAAATATATATGTGAAATATGAGTATTTCAAGTAGGTAGACCTAAGTGTTCCATATTTATTTGTAATCTGAAACTCTGTTTTAAACATTCATAAGCACATGAAAATCAGCTCATCATTTGCCCTGGCAGCTGAAACCTTTAAGCCTAATAAAATGATATGAATTATGTTTTAAGTTAAAATAGTTCATATGAAACAACATCCTGTTAGAATAATCAGAGATTTCTTCTTCCTTCTCTATCTTAGGACACTATATTAGGCCCAACATCCAAAAAGTTGGCAGAAATACCAAATAGGTTTTTCTTCCCCCACATATGACACATTTTTAAAAGCACATATAAATAATCCAGCATAACATAATAGCATTGATACGGGTCAGGTCATGGCGGCAGGTGTGGGAAAATGATTACTTTTGTCGGGCAGTAAAAAAGAAACTGCATTCATTTTCAGTTTAAAACTAAGTTTTAAAAAAGGGTGGAAAGGGGCACCTGGGTGGCTCAGTGGGTTAAGCCTTTGCCTTCGGCTCAGGTCATGATCTCAGGGTCCTGGGATTGAGCCCCACATTGGGCTCTCTGCTCAGCAGGGAGCCTGCTTCCCCCTCTTTCTCTGCCTGCCTCTCTGCCTAATTGTGAACTCTCTCTCTGTCAAATAAGTAAATAAAATCTTTAAAAGAAAAAAAGGGGAGGAAAGATAATGTGCGACAAGTTGTATTGGTTTCCATTTCATCTCTCTTCCATTCGTCAATTTCGCCCAGCTTCTGAGCATCTGAGGCCTTTGTCTACTTATGCAAAGAACCACTCGAAGGCATACAATGCCCTCAGATTTCCTCTAGTCCGGGAAACATTCAGTGCTTTCTTTGAACCATTTTGTTTGAACATGCTGGTACGTTATTCATGTTCTGCTAAACAGTTCATAATGCTCTGGGGAAGGAGAGGCAGTACATTGCTATCAGGGGTTACTGTTTTTATGACTTTTATGGATTAACAACAATAAAAAAAGAAAGCTCGTTAGTCTAGGCTGGCTTAATTGAGATAGAAGAGAAATAGGTGGTTAGGGAGGGAAAAAAAACAGTGACCCCCCTCCTGAATTGTTGAGGCCTGAGAGTCTACTGACCCAGATGAATTGATCATCATTATTCTTACGAACCACTGCTGGAGAATCCTAGCTGGTCTCCTGCATCAACTCTGGCTCACTCTGCTACAGCCATGGTGATTTTTTTTAAAACACATATCTAATCGCTTATCTCTGTACTTCCCTCTCACAGTCTAGCAAGGCTCTCCATTGTGTGGTCCCTTCTTGTCTCACTGGCAGTTTCTGGCATACCTTGTTCTCTGAGCTCTAGCCCCACGAAAACTTCTTTCCATTCTGCTTTCCCATAGGGCCTTCGTTAACCACAGGGCCTTTATACAAGCTAACTGCCTGGAATGTTCTTTCTATTCCCACCCCATCTCATTCAACTTTTATAATACAAGCCCAAATTTCTCATAACTCCTACAGAAGGCCTACTCTGACTCTGCCCACAAAGTGACTTAGGTCCCCTGCTACCTCCTCTCAAAGCACTCTTTCCTTTTCAGCATTTATAACTATTTGTAATTATATATTTATGTGATTATACTTCTGATCCTTCTACTCAATGGTGAGCTCTGTAGGGCTAAAGCAGTGACTACCTTCCTCTCCACTGGACAACACTACCTTGTACACACACACTGAGCATTTGATAAATATGCATTGATCAAATGAATTTATATATCATATTTAACATAACACACTGTTTTACTGACATAGTCATAATTGTGGCACATAGAGAAAGATTTTGAAAAAATCTCTTAAACCATGAACCAAATATCATTCAGTAAATTTAATAAAACAGATTTGTATCAAACTTTCCTACACGTCCTGATAAAGGATTGAAACTAAGGTGATTACTTAGAGCCTCCAGAAAGGAGATTGTTTCTTTACTTTCCTTCTGTTCTCTGCTCTGAGAGAACTGCAATCCTTATTACGGCTGCCGAATAAGAATGTAATCAAGTCATCTTGTTTGGAAAACAAACAAGGAACATGCCTTCTAGAACCTTCTGGGAGAAACCAGACCTTTAACTTGGAGTTAGACAAAATGGAACCAATGAGAACCACCTTCTGGAAGATGAACAGTGGAGGAGCAGAACTTACGTTGGTTTAGAAGCCTCGGCCTGGTCAGTCTGTAGTTTCTCTCCTCCTTCCACCTCCATTGTGCAATATACAATGCGATTGGGAGCCAAGGATTTGAGGCCCTGGACTTCCATGATCACCACCTGGAAAGAGAATCACACATGGTGGAGGTTACTGCCAAAGCCCATGGACAGCATCACCCGGAAGAAAATATAGAGGTGGGAAGAAGTGACCAAAAAACCCAACAAGTTTCTGGCAGTTTCTATCAGTTTGCTATCAGCCAGGCTGGTACAAAGTCTAGCATGAAGATACAATTCTTGATAGTGTAACTTTTTGCCTCCTGGATGGAAAGACAACCCTCACCACTTTAGAAGCTCATAGGGCCAGACAGGTAATGTGAAATGGGTTTCTCTTTTCCTGGGTTGAATGCACAGGATCCTTTTTCATTTCTACAAATAAATAGGCTCTCTCTTATTTTCTTTAAAAATAGTCTAGCTTTTAATTCAGAACTTGGCAGAGACACAGGCCCAGAAATTCACTTTTCTCTTTTCTCTTAAAAAATGCTAAGATAAAGGGCAAAGGACCATTCAGCATTAGAGGCAGAGAGACAGCAGGGAGTAGTGGGGCCTGGGGCAAAATAGGAGAGCATATGCTCCATCTAAACAGAGCAGTTGGCACCCAGTTGCAGCCCACTGTGGCCTTGTCTTTCCTTAGTCTGGAGTTGCCAGATACTGCAGTTTTTCCTACCCAGAAAATGGAAATCTGAATCAGAATCAAAGTCAGAAATCTGATTTTGAAGTTTTGACAATAATCCAAAAAGGGAGGAATAAAATACACAAACTCTGGGCAGGCCAACATTGTTGAATCAAAACAAAAACACGTCTGCAGCTGCATACTCTCTGTTCTAGACTGAGGAAAAAAGCTGGTGTTTTGCTGGACCAAAATATATCATTTACAATTCCTGGCACTTCCAACCACTACCCTTAACTCCATTCAATCACCTGAGATTCTCATATTCAGTGGTATGTCCTGCCATTTATTAGAGGGGAGAGGACTGGAGGGGAGGATAGGGCAAATGTACCGATTTAAAAATCTGAAACAAATGACCTGCATCAGGGATCTATAGTAAGCAAGGGATACTAAAATATCACTCAGTTGTACTCCAAAAGAGGTAATGGCAGGACACACAGAGAAGGATATGGTTGTGCAAAAAATGTACACTTCCAGGGCACCTGGGTGGCTCAGTGGGCTAAGCCCCTGCCTTCGGCACATGTCATGATCTCAGGGTCCTGGGATCGAGCCTCGCATCAGGCTCTCTGCTCAGCGGGGAGCCTGCTTCCCCCCCAACTCTGCCCGCCTCTCTGCCTACTTGTGATCTCTCTCTCTCTGTCAAATAAATAAATATAATCTTTAAAAAAATGTACACTTCCTTCTTTTATTTCAAAATTTGTACTTACATTCTAGTTTGTTAACATGCAGTGCAATATTGGTTTCAGGAATAGAATTTAGTGATTCGTCACTTACATACAACACCCAGTGTGTACACTTCTTCAATGGGCTTGATTCAAGGAAGAACAATAGGACTGGCCTTGAACCAAGTCAGTTTTGCTGTTTAAAAGCCCATTGGTTCTCAAACTTGATGCAAATCAGAAATATCTGGAGGGCTTTCTAAACCCGGAAACTGCTGGGCTCCACCCCCAGAATTTCTGATAAGCAGATCTGGGATGGAGCCCAAGCCTTTTTATTTCTAATAATTTCCCTGGTGTTGCTGATGCTGATGATCCAGGAGCCATACTTTGAGAACCATTCTCACTCATGTGATGTGGAGCAAATGACCTGGCCTTGAAGTCAGACCACTTTTCTTTCAAATCTCCCGAGTCTCAGTCTTTTCATCTGTAAAATGAGGATAATAATATATGTCCTATATCCCTCCATGGCTGTTACGTGAGGACCAAAGACGATGATGTATATAACTGAGAAGGTTCATACTGGAAAGAACCATACAAATGAGAGGAAATGAGAGGCACAGGAGCAAGAACAGCATATTTTTTTGTAATTTGAAAGATTTAGTTCAAATCCTGAATCTGCATTTTCACTAGCCGTATAATTATTTGTAAGTTCCTTAACCTCTCTGTGGCTTTGTTTGCACATTTTCAAATGGTTCAAAAGACTGTTGTGAGGACTCACGGAGTTTATGACGCGAAGCAGGCAAATGGTACTCTATATAGGCCTGTCAGAGCACTCCCCTGTGCAAGGCCGTGCCACTGAGCAACCTGGACCTCAGTTCTCCTGCTGCGGTTCACTGCTCTACAAAATTATCCTTCCCAGCCTTGCAATTCTGATGTGCATGAAACATGTCTTGCACCAACCTGCAAGTCCAAACCCAGTCTGCCCTGATGAGATGACCTTCCTCTATCTCCCTCTTCTCACCATCCCCCCACCGTGTCACCCAACATACAGACGCACAATGATTGCTGCTGGCAGTTTTAGTATATGTGCAATTTGCTGTTCCAAGTAAAAAGTATTTGGGAAGCCTAGGGCATTTCATTCTGTACTTGTGCTTACCAGTTAAAGCCTGTTTGAACCATGTACACATGGAAGTGTGGTTGGGGACTCACTCACATCTATATTTCAGATAATCAGCTGTATAATATTGAGTCCTGGTAAAGAATTAGGAAATTACGGATTTAAAAACTTCATGAAAATCAATAAACCACTTTTTCCCCACTTTCTGTAGAAAGACAAGAGGCAGTACGGAATAAATTGCCACCTCTAATTGGCAATAATCAAATTCAAAGACACCTAAGAAAAAGCATTCAGTACCTCAGGTGGCGGTATTAAAGAAGAAAGAAAGGAAGTAAGTTTCTGTGAAATTACACTGATGATTTTTTCACACACCAAGTGCCCTATATTTAACTGAATACTGCTTCTTCCAACTGCAAAGTACATATTGAAACACTGTAATATGACTATCTTGATCAGAACTGAGCATAGTAAAACAAATTATCTGCAGTTAATTCACAGCAAGCATTAATGATGTTCTAGAAAATTAACCTAGTCTTCACAAATCCTAACTAAATCTACAGAAACTTGATCTATTTTCTTGGTCTTCCCAAGTCTAGGGCTATCGTAAAATCCTTGTGGGGTTCCGAGCTTGAATAAGTTATGAATGGTTCTCAAACTTCAGGGCACATAAGAGGCACTGGGTGGCTTATTAAAATGTGCATTTCGTGGTGCACCCCACCCAGAGATTCCTTCTGACACCACTGAGACATATTTTACAGATCATATAATTAACCCATTTCAAGTGTTCAATGCAATGATTTTAACAAATTTACTAAGTTGCATGACTATCATCACAAATTAGTTTTAGAACATTCTTATCTCCTCCAGTAATGTCCCTCATGTCCATTTTCACCTCTTGCCCCAGGCGATGCTAATCTGATCTAAATCTCTAAAAGCTAGAGATTTGCCTTTTCTAGACATTTTGTATCAATGGAATCAAACAACATGTGTCTCTTGTGTCTGCCTTCTTTCACTAAGCAGAATGTTGCTGACGTTCATCTACATCAAAGCATGTTATCTATAGTTTGTTTCTTTCAATTGCTGAGTAGTAACTCTTTGTGTGGACGTACCACATTTTGTCTATCCATTTATTAGTGAATATACATATAGATTATTTCTATTTTTGGCTAGTAAGAATAATGCTGCTATAAACATTTGGGGAGCAAGATTTTATGGGGACACATGTTTTTGTTTCTCTTGGGTAGCTATCTAAGAGTAGAGTTGCATTCTACACATGGTAATTTTATATTTAGCTTTTTTTTTCCCCCAGAGATTTTATCTATTTATTTGGCACAGAGAGAGAGATCACAAGTAGGCAGAGAGGCAGGCAGAGAGAGAGGGGGAAGCAGGTTCCCTGCTGAGCAGAGAGCCCGACGCGGGGCTCGATCTCAGGACCATGAGACCATGACCTGAGCCGAAGGCAGAGGCTTGACCCACTGAGCCACCCACGTGCCCCAGTTTATGTTTAACTTTTTGAGAAACCACCAAACTATTTTCCAAAGTGACTGCAGCATGTTGTATTGCCCCTGCCTCGAGATTTGAGTCAGTAGGTCTGGGTGATGCCAGGAATCTGTACACGGAACCAGCTTCCCAGGCAATTCCAACGTAGCCAGATCAGATCCACTCCCTAAATTATATGTATGAAGAACAAACGGAGTAGAAGTTATAGAGAAATTTATTAGCATGCGGAGCCTTCTGCCACAGTCCCAGTCTGAACAGGTTTTCTTTGGGTGATGAGATCAGTTGAAAAGTCTCCACAGTAACAAGAGGGGCTCTACTGTGTAGCCAATAGGAGACATGACAGAAAAGAAAATCTACAACTCATCAAATGATGCTAGGTATTTCTCTCATAACAATAGCACAGGATGCCAAAAGTTTAAACTTTCTAGATTGCATAAGGTCTTTACAAAATCCTTGAGCACTGCTTTAAGATGGAAAATAATGCAAGATTAAATTAAGTAGGTGGTTCTTAAGACTGCATTTCCTTAAGGAAAGCATGGGCTCCTGGAGATGGGGAATCACTTGCTGATTAGCTGACCTATGCTTAGCAAGCTGTTATTTTAATAACTGGTCTCGGGTGCAAGGAGGAAAGCAGTGGTGTGTCTAATCACCCACATCCTGCTGGCTGTGCCAGGAGAGGTTCAAGGGTTTAGGGGTTTTTACCTCCAGAGAGAAAGATAGCACAACGTCCGATTTGGAGAGCTGGTTCTCACTCTCCTCGCCCATGTCGATAATGGAAGCATTGTGGCTGCGTTTGAGTTTCTGAAGCTTGAACTCGCCGCCTTTGGACACCGGCATGCTCTCTAAGTTGGCCATGAGCAGGTTGACTGATGACTTCAGCTCCTCAATGTACATGTTTTCCATTTCTTTGGATACAAACTTGGGAAATTTGCGCTCCTTAAAAAGAAAAAGAAAAGTATGAGCAGAAAAGTAAATAGAGACCTGATTTACATAGAAGGTTTCCATCTTACAGCCCAGAGTTATAATACCATCTACCACTGGTGAAATTTTGCTCAGATATTGTGGTGTTGTGCTAGAAAAATGTTCAACCTAGCTGAGTAGATAGCTGCTTGCCTTCTAGTTATTTACAATCTCAAACAGCTAAGAGATATATCCATAAACATATAGTAAGAAAGAGTCAAATGTTTTATTATAGTCCAATTTTTCCCCCAGTTTTCTCCAGCAAATTTGATTTGTGGAAAGAAAAATGGGGTGATATTTTTTAAATCTGGTTTCGGTTGAAACAGTTTTTCTTTTTAGCAAAATGCAATCAGTTGTTTTTAAGTTTAGAGACAGAAAGACACCCTATTTCTGGATACATATAGAGATTTTCTCACATGAATAATTCAAGAGGAGCTCATTTGAGATGTTTCAAACATAGCCTGTAGCTATTTCTAAAAGGAATAGTAGAAAGAATAGTTACTGTTTTCAAGAAAAATTGAAAAAATTAATGAAGTGATGAAAAACATGATTAAAATTCTTTAGAAAAGAAGATTAAAGGAATTCAGTATCAAAACTGACCTCTATTTTTTTCCTTCCTTGCTTATGAATTCAGTTGTAATTGCAACATGCTTTAGCTATGCTATTTAATTTCTTTATACCTCTAAATTGTCCAAGTACCTTAAATATACTTTGGATTAATCATCTTCTCAAAGAATCACTTTCCACTTGAAACATGAACTTGCCCTCCTTAGTCTTGGTTCATACTGATCAGGTTGAAGGGCAAGCCACATCAGTTTGACTTTTGCGGGGGGGGGGGGGCGCAAGTGATAGAAAAACCCAGTTTGGAACTGGCTTAAACAATGAAGGGAATTTATTGGTCTGAAATGTCCTGGGGGTAGACCAGCTTCCAGCGAGGCTGGAATCAGGACTCAGATGATATCACAACCGAATTTTTCTCCCAAATCTTGGTCTGGGTTTCTTTGGGTTGGCCCAGTGCTCAGTCTGGCTCTCCTTAATGTCACAGAAGGGTTGCTAAAGATCTGCACCTTATAACATCACATTATGCTATCTAAAAGAAGGAGGAATATCTCTTCTTGTAATGTCTTTTATTCCAAAATTCTCACCCAAAGTCTGACTTATGTACATACCCTGAACCACCTTTTATGGCTGGTGATATGTTGTGTTGAGTTGCTTAGGCATGAGTTATTTCCTCCATCCCTGTGGCTGAGGATAGAATTCCACCTGGATCACATGGGACATGAATTGGTTTACCAATTCTAGGTGGCCAAAAAAATAAGATGCATTGTATGTGGGCACCTAGTATGTGGGACCCACATCAACCAACTAATTCAATTAAGTGGCCAACAGTCAACTGAATTTACCCTCTCCAGCAAGTGAACTGAGAGATACTGAGATTGCAATGATCAGTGGAGCTGAAATAGCAAGATTGTGTAGACTCATGGGTAGCTGCCATATTGGAACACGTGAAAGACTAAGACACTTAACAAAGAAGTGAGAGAAGGAGGTAGAGAGAGGATAGAGGTAGAGACTAACAGAGGGAGGGAGGAAAAGCAGGAAGGTGGGAGAATGGGGAGAGAAAAAAAGAAATTATTTAGGGTCACAAAAAGGAGCTCTGAATTTTTATTATTTTTCTAATTCTCATAAAGTCCACCTATTTTTTCTGTTGGATCTTTTGAGATTCTTTTGTTCTCCTTTCAATAAGTCTCCCCACACACTAGTTAGCTAGAAGGGTATTTCTTTCTTGCTACCATAGTAGTTTCACTAAAATTCATATCGTAAATCCTCTGTATAGAGCTTGGAGATGTCTTTGTGCTATGCCAGTCTTCTTCCTATCCAGGGGCTGTCATAAGCCTTCCCCTTTCCCCCTTGCCTCCTTAGGTAATTCTCAGTCATCTTGCCATCTTCTGTATTTCAGCCTTAAAATTTAATTTCCATAGGTTGAATCCCTTTATTATACTTTCTTATAATACCTAGGCTCAACTTTTTGGTAACACTATTAAAATTAATATAAAATGGTGAAATTTATTTATTGTTTATCTTTCCCGCTAGGCCATGATGTCTGTCTTGATACCCTTGGTGAATTCTTATTCTCTAGAATAATCTTTGGCACACAGTAAGTACACATATGAGTTGAGTGAATGAATGGATGGCTTGTCAAATTGTCCATATTAAGTTATCAATGCAGCTAAAACTCAGTCATGAGGTGGAGGTGGAGGGATGATGAAATAGTTCTGGAAGAAGAGTGAGATTCTGCTTTTCCATGTAAATGAGCATGGGGGTCTGAAATCTACCCAGCAACCTTTGAGTGCTTGTTCCTTCTGGAGCCTCTTAGTATAATCACTTCCTGCTTTATGGTTGGGCTCAGTCCACCAGTGAAGGTTTCTAAACACACTGTGGGTGAAAGTAAAAGGAGAAGCAGGATAGACACCTCTGAAATAACATACTAGGTTGGTGAGCTCAACGAGAACTAGTAATGATTCAAGGCAAGAATCTTCTAAAATTTTGCACAGTAGGCTTCCTTTTCTTCTTATCATTCTTGGACTCAATCCGGAAGAACTGTGAGCCTCAGAGACTTGGACAAACTTTACGAAAAAGACCACAGAGATGTGAGGACTTGGCTGCTGGTCCACCACCACTTAGAAAATATTTACTACCACCAACACTGTGCCTGGTTTAGTGTTAGACACTGGGGGGATCATGATGAAAGGATGTGGACTGTTCCCCTGAAGCTTACAATCAGTGGGGAGAAAGATCTACTGGGGAAGCAACAAGGTAGATGTTGTAAGAGCAGGGTATGAGACATGAACTCTTGCTGAGAGAATCAGGAGGGGCTTTCCAGAGGAGGCGATCCTCAGGCTGAGAGTCTGATGGATGAGGAAGAGTTTGCCACCAGCTTGAGTTGGCTGGGACAGAATCATTGTTCTTTTCTCCTTTCCATGAAAATATACAAGTAACCATGAATACAAGAAGGTCTGTATTATTGTACATGGCCACAAATATTTTCTCATCTTGTTGAGAGCAAAGGAAAGAGTGAGGGAAGTTAATTCATGATCAAAAAGTGGTCCCCAAGGCCATGTTAGAGGATACCAAGCAGGTTATATACCAGCAGCCTGAGGTCTGTTCCACTGACTTCTTTACTCCTCATGTTGGGGCTCAAACCTCATAACTATATGGGATGCTTGGGAAAATGGGTAAGTGGTATCTCTCAATTTTTACTGGCAGCTGCTAGCCTTGCAGTTGCCATGGAGATGAAGAGAAAAACCATCGTGTCTGTGAAGTGGATTCTTTTCCTACTAATCAGCACTGAGAGACCTTACCATCCAGTGCAGTCCGTTTTATCACACCCACCTTTAGGACTTTAGGTTTTGCAAGAAGACTCAGTGGTTACAGACAATACCATTTTAGCCCAGAGTTAGAGTCCAACAAACTTGATGCAGCAGAATATAGGAAAAATCCAAAGAATGATCACTCCTCCCAGAACTTAGACAGTTCCTAATGACATCATAAAAAGAGGCTCATAAAACTCAAGTCTGCAAGGGAAAACAAGGACATTTTTCTGCCTTGGGTACTAAAGCCTTGAGAAGAAATAGCATGCTGTCAATCTAGCCTGAGGTTCTTGAGGGGAGTTTTCGGCAGCAGACCCATTACAAACACATTTCAAAGCTGAAGTTGTGCCAAAATGAGGAAAATGTAGTCGTCCATCTTGATTGCTACTTTTCCCAGGCATAAAAGTAAATTAGCCTTGACAAAAACACTGTTTATTCATATCGCTTTATGAGAGACATAGCATATGGGTGGACAAAGTCTTCCAAAGAAAATCTCTACCGTCCATTTATTTCATTCGGGACTGATACCATTCCTCAATGGGGATGGCCTCCCAAGGACAATTCCTAACAGGGTTATTTATGTCGAGCCACATGGAGTGGTTTTTTAGAACATCTTGAGAAATAGCATTTGAAAGTGCTAACAGTTCTGTCAGCCATCTACTTTTCTGTCTTTGCATTTTTATCCATAGAGGAGGAAGTGGGTACATGTAAAAGCAGACAAAGGTACCGCCACTCAGGCCATGCTTAGATTCCAAAGGCTCAAATGACAAACTGATAGACGATCACAAGGAAGATGGGGCAGAAGGACACTTTCTAGATACAAAGCTCAGCGACAGTGTCGCACTTATTCAAAACAAGCTCTCAAGCAATTCCTGGGCTCCTATCATGTGTCAGATAGTGTGGATGTCATCACTGGGGATAAAAGAGTCAGCCAAGAAGCAATAGTACGGGATGAAGGGGAGTGCCAGCAAATGATCTAGTAAACACCATGTGACACATGAAGAAAGAGGAATGTGCAGCGTCCAAAGGGCACCAAGGAATCTTATCCAGTCCACATGGGTGAAATCAACTTGACTTTGAATCCTGGGTCTACTTCCTATTAGTTGTCTGACTTTAGACAGGTTTCTTCACCTGACTGAATTTCAGTTTCCATATTTGAAGTAGAGAGTTATTGTGAAGAATGAAAGATAATAACAAACACCAATACTTTTTGACTATATGTCTATAAAATCAGCACATGCATAGTATATATGTATACACACACTATATCCATATGGTTACATATATATGTACACATATACATACATGCAGGCACACATATCCATATCCATGTTTATCAGGCGCCATGCTACCACCAGCACTTCCAACAATAACAATAGCAATAATAATGATAGTGACTGTCTTAAAGACCATGATGCTAACTGGCATTTGTTAATTGCGTCCTGGGCATTAAGCTAAGCACTTTACGTGCTCTCCCTCATTTAATTCTTCCAACAACTGAGGTTAGTGCTGTTATTTAATCCCATATTCTGGAGGAAAATAATACATAGAAATTAAATCAATAATTCATAGAATTGGATTTGAAACCTAGAGCCCCTGTTTTTAGCTACCATAGGATAGGGCAGAACTATCTGGCCCCAAATGGCAAAGAACCAAGGCAAACCCTATGGAGACCCTCAGCATGGCCCACCATCTGCATCACTCCATCTCAGCGTTCAGCAGTGGACTAGGGAAAGCCCAGCCCCCCACAGCAATGAGCGTTCCACTATGACCCGTCAACGTGGACTGTGCAATGGTGGGCATTGGGTGAAGATCAGGGAGTGATGGAGGAAAGGTAGGCATATTAAATGAGAGAAAGAAAGTCTTGGTAAATAGTTTGTAAAACTCAGCATCACACAAATTAGAAGGTATTTTGGGCACAGGCATGATAACTTCCAGGATTGGCTTCTTTACTCAAACCCATCTTTAAGTGGTTTGGTATTACTTCATGAACTTCAGAGGATCCCCTCAGCATTTAGATTTTTTAAAAAAGATTATTTTATTAGACACAGAGAGAGAGAGAGAGAGAGCAAGGGAGAGAGTACAGGTGGAGGAAAGGGGCAGAGGGAGAAGCAGACTCCCCACTGAGCAGGGAGCCTGAAATGCGGCTTGATCCCAGGACCCTGGGATCATGACCTGAAGCCAAAGGCAGATGCTTACTTAACCAGCTGAGCCAGCCAGATGCCCCAAGATTTAGATTTTTTCTTGAACTCAGATTTTCCTGGGTTGTTAACTACCTGCAAAGGTCAGAGTCACAGAGATGTTCTGTACACACATTCTTCCAGGTGAAAAAACCTAAGTAAACTTTTGTGTGCCTGGACATTGCTACTTCATGACCCAGGGAGAAGGCCAGGTAAAAATAGTAATTTGTAAGCTGCAGGGAGGTGGGTAGTATCATTCTCTGGTTGGAGAAGATTCCATTTTTATCTGATTTTTGGCAATGCGTGGAACAGAAACTTGCCATCAGGGAAATATTTGGACATTGTTTCTTTCCTGGGGGCATAGTCTCATCAATGTTTGCAACAGGACCATGATATGAGATGATAGTTTTGCTCTGCAGAGAATAGGAGTTTAAATGGCAACTCCACATTTACTTGATAGTGTGAAAAACCAATGGTGTTTCACTCCCAGAACTCTGCCATGAATACTACAAAAGCTGTATTATTTGTCTTACATAATTAGCTCACAAATTTTGGAATTTTACCTCAAAATGTGGCCAAAAGAATTGGCAAATATCACAGTACCACTAATGCCACAATCTGTCTGTTTAAGCTCCAATGTCAACTTCTGATCACACAATTTAAATAACTTAGACTTAATTCCTATGTGAAATTTGAGGACATTTTAATATCAATATGAGAGGATTTGGAAAAATGTTTGAACAAGGATAAAGAAGTCTTTTCTACCACGTTTAAAAAAAGGAATTCAGATCTCTTCATGGAACATTTTTTTAGGTGGGGTGGGGCAGAGAGAAAGAGAGAGAATCTTAAGCAAGCTCCACACCCAGCATGGAACCCAATGCAGGGCAACTCTGAGATCACAACTCTGAGATCATGACTTAAGCCAAAATCAAGAGTTAGATGCCTAGCTGACTGAGCCACCGAGGTGCTCCTATTCATGGAACTTTTTTTCTTTTTTTAAGATTTTATTTATTTATTTGACAGACAGAGATCACAAGTAGGCAAAGAGGCAGGCAGAGAGAGAGAGAGGAGGAAGCAGGCTCCCTGCTGAGCAGAGAGCCTGATGCGGTGCTTGATCCCAGGACCCTGAGACCATGACCTGAACCGAAGGCAGAAGCTTAACCCACTGAGCCACCCAGGTGCCCCTATTCATGGGCCTTTCAAGGCAGCAGATCTGATGTTCACAGTGGAGGCTCATACAACCATCTCTGTCTGATGATACATGGCACGTGGGTATGACTAAATTGATAGATTACAGCACAAGGTTTCAGCAGAGGAAAGCTGCCCTGCACTTGCCTTCCTTCTAGGAAGAAAGGACAAACATATGCCTTTTATAAGCGTGTGATGATGACGATGCTGCCAGCAGAAACACCAGGTCCCTACAACCTCTTTATCAGATTCCAAGGAAGTCAAAGCAGAACGGATGCAGAATTCCAGAAGCCAGTTCTGCCTGAGGCTATTGCTTCACTTGGCCTTCTGGATGAACTAAAGGAAATGTATAGTAAATTTTAGTGGAAGAGAGAAAGGAGCTTCTTGGAGGGGCAGTCATCAATGAGAGAGAGATTGCTGTCCTGGTGTAACTTCCTACCTGTCATCTGACTACTCACAAAAAGAGCATGACACTTGGAATCAGAGCACTCAGCTTTCTACTTACTGGCCAAGTGAATTTGGACACATCACTTAAACTCTTTAATGTGCCTAAACTGGGATGATTTATTGTAATTCCCTGGATTGTTTATCACAGGTCTAAATGAGAGTTTCCATGAAATTGTACAGCCAATGCCCAAAACATTTAATAAAGGCCGGATGGGCAGGAAGAAGTAAGGTGTAGGCCTGGTTGAAAGGCATCTTGAGTCTTTGAATTGGGGTGGAATCCATCCCAGTGATGGAAAAGTGAGGACCTGTATTTGTAAAGGCGTTTTTTAATTGAAGTATAGTTGACGTACAATATTATATGAGTTACAGGTATACAACACAGTGATTCAGCATTTATTAGTATTACAAAGAGATCGCTGTATAAATCTAGTACCATCTGTCACCAAAAAAGGTTATTACAATATTATTATTCGCTATGCTGTACACGCACCCATGTGTCTTATTTATTTTATGACTGGAAGTTTATACCTTTAAATTCCCTTCCTCTATTTTGCCCAGACCCTCTTCTCCTAACAACCACCAGATTGTTCTCCGATTGTTCTCCATGAGTCTGTTTCTGTTTTATTTTGCTTATTGTTTTTTAGATTCCCCCCACACGTGACATCATATGGTATCTGTCTTTCTCTGTCTGATTTATTTCACTTATTAAACACTCTCTAGATCCATCCAAATTGCCACAAGTGGAAAGATCTCATTGCTTTTTTGGGATTGAGTAATGTTCTGTTGTATATATACACCATAGCTTCTTTATCCATTCATCTACTAATGGAACCTTGGGTTGCATCCCTATTTTGGCAATCGTAAATAATGCTGCAGTAAACATAGAGGTGCATATATATTTTTTTCAAATTAATGTTTTTGTTTTCTTCAAATAAATATCCAGAAGCAGAATTGTGGAATTGCATGATAGTTCTATTTTTATTTGTTCTGAGGAAACTCCATACTGCTTTCCATAGTGGCTATACCATTTTGCACTCCCACCTATAGGACACAGGGTTCCCTTTTCCACACATCCTCACCAACACTGGTTATTTCTTTTCTTTTTTGGTGATAGTCATTCTAACAGATATGAGGTGACATCTCATTATAGTTTTGATCTGCATTTCCCTGATGCTTAATGATGTTGAAAATCTTTTCATATATCTGTTGGCCATCTGTGTGTCTTCTTTGGAGAAATATCCATTCAGATCCTCTGCCCATTTAAGTTGGATTTTTTTTTTAATTGAGCTGTGTGAGTTTTTAAAATATATTTTGGATATTAATCCCTTATTGGTTATATCAATTACAATTACTCCCATTCAGTAGATTGTCTTTCTGTTTATTGGTGGTTTTCTTCACTATGCAAAAGTTTTTTAGCTTGATATAATCCTGCTTTTATTGCCCTTGCTTGAGGAGATAGATCCAAAAAAATATTGTTTACACTTATGTCCAAGAATTTTCTGCTTATATTTTCTTCTAGGAGTTTTATGGTTTCTGGTCTTACATTAAGACTTTAATCCATTTTGAATTTACTGTTGTATATGGTTTAAGAAAGTGGCTCAGTTTCATTCTTGTATGTAGCTGTCTAGTTTTCCCTTATTGAAGAGACTGTCTTTTTCCCATTGTATATTCTTGCCTCTTTTGTTGAAGATTAATTGACCACATAAGTGTGGGGTTATTCCTGGGCTCTCAAAACTGTTCACTGATTGACTGTGTGTCTGTTTTTGTGCCATACTGTTTTGATTACTATAGCTTTGTAGTATAGTTTGAAACCAGGGAGTATGATACCTCCATCTGAGCTCTTCCTTCTCAAGGTGCTTTAGCTATTTGAGGTCTTTGTGGTTCCGTACAAATTTTAGGATTATTTGTTCCAGTTTTGTGAAAAATACTATTGGTATTTTGACAGGTATTGCATTGAATGTAAGGACTGCTTTGGGTAGTATGGTAATTTTAACAATATTAATCTTTCCACTTCTTGAGCAAAGTATACCTTTCTATTTATTTCCGTTTTTCATCAGAGTCTTAGTTTTCCGAGCAACATGTTTAAATTCATTCCCAGGTATTGTATTCTATTGATGCATTGCAAGTGGAATTGTTTCCTTAATTTCTCTTTTGGATAGTTTGTTGTCTGTATTTACAAATTTTGCAAATTTATGTATATTAATTATGTATCCTGCAGCTTTACTTAGTTCATTTATTCGTTTTAATAGTCTTTTGGTGGAGTTTTACAGGTTTCCTATACACAGTATTATGTCGTCTGTGGATAGTGACAGTTTTACTTTTTCTTTCCCAATCTGGATGTCTTTTATTTCTTTTTCTCATCAGATTTCTGTGGTTAAAACTTTTTTTTTTGAAAGATTTTATTTATTTACTTATTTATTTGACACAGAGAGAGAGAGAGAGAGAGAGAGACACTGCACAAATGGGGGAGAGGCAGGCAGAGGGAGAGGGAGAAGTAGGCTCCCCACGGAGCAGAGAGGCTGATAAGGGGCTCCATCCCAGGACCCTGGGATCATGACTTGAGCTGAAGGCAGACGCTTAACTGACTGAACCACCCAAGCGCCCAAGACTTCTAATACTGTGCTGAATAAAAGTGGTGAGAGTGGGCATCCTTGTCTTCTTCCTGATTTTAGTGGAAAATTTCAGCTTTTCACCAATGAGTATTATGTTAGCTGTAGGTTTGTCATAGATGGCCTTTACCATATCAAGGTATATTCCCTCTATACCCACTTTTTTGAGAATTTTAATCACAATTAAATGTTGAATTTCAGTGAATGCTTTTTATGCATCTATTGAAATGGCCATATGATTTTCCCCTTCTTTTTGTTAATGTGATAGATCACATTGATTGATTTGCCAATATTGAATCATCCTTGCACCCTTGGAATAAATCCCATTTGATCATGCTATATGATCATTTTACTGTACTGTTAAATTCAGATTGCTCATATTTTATTTTTATTATTTTTTATTTTTTACTCCTATTCTGTGGAGGATTTTTTTTTTTTTTAAAGATTTTATTTAATTTGACAGACAGAGATCACAGGTAGGCAGAGAGACAGGAAGGGAAGCAGGCTTGCTGCTGAGCAGAGAGCCCGATGTGGGGCTCAATCCCAGGACCCTGGGATCATGACCTGAGCTGAAGGCAGAGGCTTTAGCCCACTGAGCCACCCAGGCACCCCAAGGATTTTTTAATCTATGTTCATCCTGGATATCGGCCTGTAATTTTCTGTTTTTGATATCAGGGTAGTGTTAATATCTCAAAGAATGAATTTAGAAGCATTCTTTCCTCTTTAGTTTCTTGGAATAGTTTGAGAAGGCTAGGTATTAACTCTTTTTTGAGTGTTTGGTAGAATTCATCTGTGAAGTCATCTGGTCCTAGAGTTTTGTTTGTTGGAGTTATTGGATTGCTGATTCAATTTCATTAATAACGACCAGTATATTCAGATTTTCTATTTCTTCTTGATTCAGTTTTAGAAGACTTCATGTTTGTAGGAATTTGTCCATTTCTTCTAGGTTGTCCCATTTGTTGGGATATAATTATTTGTGGTACTCTCTTATTATCTTTAGTATTTTTGTGGTATCAATTGGGACTTCTCTTTCCTTTCTGATTCTATTTATTTGAACTCTCTTTTCTTAATGAATCTGGCTAAAGGTTTATCAATTTTGTTTATTTCTTCAAAGAACACTTAGTTTCATTATCTTTTCTACTGTTTTGTTTTAAGTCTTTACTTCATGTATTTCTGATCTGATTTTATTATTTCCTTCCTTCTACTAACTTTGGGCTTTGTTCTTTGTCTAGTTCCTTTAGGTGTAAGGTTGGATTGTTTATTTGAAATCTTTCTTGTTTCTTGAGGTGGGGCATGCATCACTATAAATTTTTCTCTTAGAGCTGCTTTTGCTGTGTTCCACAGATGTTGGACCCTTGTGTTTCCATTTTTATTTGTTTCAAGGTATTTTTAAATTTCCTCATTGACCCACTGGTTGTTTAGCAGCATGTTGTTTAGCCTCCATGTGTTTGTGGTTCTGTGTTTTTTGTAGTTTTTTTTTTTTTTATAGTTTTCTTGTAGTTGATCTCTAGTTTTGTATCACTGTCAGAAAAGATACTTGATCTGATTTCAATCTTAAACTTATTGAGATGTGTTTTGTGGCCTAACATACTATCTCTCCTGGAAAATATTCCATGCACCCTTGAGAAGAACGTATATTCTGCTGTTCTGATTGGAATGCTTTGTATGTATCGATTAAGTCCATCTGATCTAAGGTATTTTTTAAGGCCAGTGTTTCCTTACTGGTTCTCCGTCTAGATGATCTCTCCATTGAGGTAAGTGGGCTGTTAAAGTCTCCTCCTATTATTCTTATTACTATCTGTTTCTCCCTTTATGTCTGCTAATGCTTGCTTTATGTATTTAGGTGCTTCTGTGTTGGGTACATAAATATTTATAAGTGTTATATATTCTCTTGTTGTACTGATCCCTTTATTATTATGTAATGCCCTTTTTTGTCTCTTGTTATAGTCTTTTTTTAAAGTCGGTTTTGTGTGATATAATTATTGCTACACCAACTTTTCTTTAGTGTGAAATACCTTTTTCTGTTCCTTCATTTTCAGTCTGTGTTTGTGTTTAGATCTGAAATGAGTCTCTGGTGGGCAGCATACAGATGGGTCTTGTTTGTTTGTTTTTTAATCCATTTAGCTACTATATGTCTTTTGATTAGAACATTTAGTCCATTTACATTTAAAGTAATTACTGATAGATATGTTTATTGCCATTTTGTTGATTATTTTCTGGTTGTTTTTGCAGCTTTTCTCCCTTCCTGTCTTCTTCTCTTGCTCTCTTCTCTTGTGATTTGGTGACTTTCCTTATTGTTATGCCTGTATTCTTTCTCTTTATTTTTTTGTGTATCTATTACATGTATTTGGTTTGTGATTATTATGAGGCTCATGTATAACATCCTACATATATGGCACTCTATTTTAAACTGATGTTTGCCGAAGTTCAAGTATATTCTTAAAGTACAACATCTCTACCCCTCCCTCATTTTGTTTTTGACATCATACTTCACATCTTACTATTTTGTGTATCCCCTGAATAATTATTATAGGCCTGGATGATTTTATTACTTCTATCTTTTAACCTTCAGACTAGCTAGGTAGGTGGTTCATCTAATACCTGGGTTATATGTTTACTTTGCCAGTGAGATTTTTTTCTTTCATAATTTTTTTACTTCTAGTTATGAACTTTCTTTTCCATTTAAAGAAATCCCTTTAACACTCCTTGAAAGGCTGGTTTGGTGTTGATGAACTCCTTCAGCTTTTGCATGTCTGGGAAACTCCTTGTCTTCAGTTCTGAGTAATAATCATACTGGGTAGAGTATTCCTGGTTATAAGTTTTTTCCTTTCAGCACTTTGAGTATATCATGCCACTCCTTGGTCTGCAAAATTTCTGCTAAAAAAGAAAAAAAATCAGCTATAGTCTTATGGGGGCTCCTTTGTATGTAATGACCTGTTTTTCTCTTGATGATTTTAAGATTCTCTCTTTAACTGTTAACACTTTGAGTATAATGTGTTTTTGTGTGTGTTCCTTTGGGTCCATCTTAGTTGGGGCTTTCTGTGATTTCTGGACCTGCATGCATGTTTCCTTGGTCAGGTTAGGGAAGTTTTCAGCCATTATTTCTTCAAATAGGTTTTCTGTCCCTTTCTTTCTCACTTTTCCTTCTGAGACTCCATAGTATGAATGTTAGTACACTTGGTATGATCTTGGAGGTCTCTAAACTATCCTCATTTTTAAAATTCTTTTTTTCTTTTTGCTGTTCTGATTGGGTGATTTGTATATCATATCTTTCAGGTCATTGATCCATCCTTCTGCATCATCTAATCTGCTGTTGAGCCCCTTTGGTATATTTTTCATTTCAGATATTATGTTCATCAGCTCTGCTTGGCTCTTTTTTATATTTTCTAACTGTTGAAGTTCTCACTGTGTTCATCTATTCTTCTCCTAAGTTGGGTGAGCATATTTATGACCATTACTTTGAACTCTTTATCTGGTGGATTGCTTATCTCCATTTCATTTAATTCTTTTTCTAAGGTTTTGTCTTGTTCTTTCATTTGGAACATATTCTTCTGTCTCCTCACTATGCCTAATTTTCTATTTATTTCTATCTATTAGATTGATTAGTCTCCCAGTCTTGAAAGAGTGGCTTTATGCAGAATGTGTCATGTGGGGCCCAGTAATGCAAACTCCCCTAGTCACCTGAGTGAAGCACCCAGGGGTGTCCCTAGTTTGGGCTATGTACACTCTCCTGGAGTGGCTCGGTGACAATGTACTGTTGTGCAGGGCTGGCCCCATCCCCTCTGGCTGCAAGGCCTGGCTGTGAGTACTACAGGTATGCTGATGGGTAGGGTTATTGTCCTTTTGGCTGAGAGGCCCTGTTGAGGTACAGGATTGTACAGAGCTCTCAGTGGGGCACATCCCCTGAAATAGCAGTCTAAAGGGAGGATTCCACAATGGTGCCTACCAGCACCAGGATAAGCACAGCAGAATGAAATAGGAAAATTGGCTGCAGCCAGTGTCTCAGTCTCCAGGGAGAGGCTCAGCTGTCTCCTGCATCACTGGCTGACATTCTAAGATTAGTAAGTGGATCTCCTTCACCTGTGGTCTATGTGCTTTTCAATCTCTTGTTTTTGCACTGGTTTCTGGGTCAAGTGAGTCTGTGCTTAAGCCCTCTGATAGCGGTTTTGTTTTCTCTACAGTTCTGTAGTTTTCCTGAGTGCACTCCCTGTTGGTTTTCAAAGCCTGGTATTTTGGGGACTGATCTGTGTAGGATCTAAGGGTTGAAGTTTTTGATGTGGAGCTCAAATCTCTTGCTGTTCAGCAGTAATTCCTATATTTCTGAGATCCTTCTCATTGGAATGGGATGCTGCATCTGGAGTGTGGTTTTCTACCTTAATGAGACTGTGTCTTTGCCACTTCTACCCAGGTCAGTGCCATCCCTTGCTGTGGAGACCCTGCTCATCCAGTTTCTAGGCCCCCTTCAGAGGGGACAATTCCACATGCAGTTGTAGATTTGTTGTGTCTGTGGGAGGAGGTGAGCTCAGGATCTTCCTACGCCACCATCTTGCTGTCCCCTATCCAGGAATTTCTGGTTATGATATTTACAGGAGCTGATGTTCAGCCATATGGGTTGAACTGCACACTCTCACTAAAATTCACTGTGATGTCAGAAATAGAAAAATCAGGGTTTGCTAAAAGAAGATAAGCTGGGGTGCTTTGTTTCAATATCCCTTCATGACCTAGCCAATATCTAAAATCTTGATATTCCGTTCAATTTTTAGCAGACATGTCTCAATTTTCCTTCGTATTAGCCAGACTGGCTTAGGCAAAGAGAATTTATTTGTCTCAGAACCCAACTAAACAGGGAAAAGCAGTTGCACAGCTGAGGCTCAAGAATAAGTGCAACCAGGGACTTGAACATCCTGAGTATCTTGGTATATTTCCTGCCTCTGTCTCTCTTTGTATATTGACTTCATTCTTTTATCTTCTTTGCCCTACATGGAAGAATTAAACACAACTGCAGACTTCTTCCTAGCAAGAGAAGACACAGCTATTGGCCCACAGTCCACAGGTCCCAGGGCAATAATTCATTGGTTTAGTTGCATCAGGCATCCATTTCTGGACCAATCACTTGTGGTAGGGCAGGCTGGAAACTATGACTGGTTTCATGTGGGTAAAGAGCACACTTCTAGTACTAACTATTGTGGCAAGGAGACCACTGGCATGAATAAACAATGAAGAAAAAGAGAGTTCATTTCTACAAGAACAGGAGATAGTGATGGGCAGACTCTTTCACAGAAATCCTCAATACCCTAAATGTTTGGAGAATTCTCCATATACTTGGAAATTACTCTCCACTCTCTAAAGTTAATGACCAGGATTCACTCTAATTGGCTATTTCATCGTCTAAGAAAGCCCAGTTCTAAGTTGTCAATAATATCCTACTTGGTATCAGAATACCTAGTGGTATGGGCTGGGGGAGAGAGTTTTTTGGTCTACTATTGTTCAAAGATGAGCAATATGGCTCACTATATAACAGTTGTTCATTCATGGTCTTTTAAAAATTGAAATTAGCCTACACTAGTTTCTTAAATTATCATGTGAAGCCTCAAAGTAAACAACTAAAATAAAGGAGCCACAAAATTGTGTTTGAAGTGTGTGCGGAGTGTGTCCGTGTGTGTGTGATTTTCTTCAAATAGAATGTATGCATATTAGTTGGGGATATAAAAGTTGCCTAAAGGCAGAGAATGGACCAAATGACCTCTATTTTCTGGATAATCTGCTGAGGAGACACTGAGTTTATGGAAGTAAATTTTAAAGCCTTATTGATGTTTTTTCCCTTGTTAAGCAGGATTTCTCAAACATAAAAGCCGTTGACGCTACCTTTTGGCAAATCCATAGCTGCATATTATTTTTAGCCAACAGACTGACTCTACTATAAACTTCAAAGATGTCCAAAAACAAGATGCAAAATATTTCAATAATGCTGCTTAAGCACAAATGGAGATTTTCGAGCTTTTTGGAATCTCTTTTTGGTTTCTCTTCTAGTGGAAGTCTTTCCCACGTGTCCACGTCCTGACACACTTCTTTCCATGAAGAGAAAGGTTGGATGGCAAACTCTGCTAACTGCCCATCCTCCCTACCACCTCCCACAGCTCCCTACCCTCATAGGCACACATGTTCTGTGGTTACCATAGGAACTAGTAGGATCTAATTATTTAAAATTTTGATATTTTTTTCTCCATGGATTTTTGCATTAATTTTGATTAAAAAATATTTCACTAAAATGTTATTTATCTTGCTTACTGCATTTTTGGCCCCTCGCTTTTATATTCTGCACCTTATGTAAACATCTTACCCTTCTCTCAGGCCTCATATCTAGACAGACTTAAGAGTCTAGTGCAGCGCCTTAACTAGTATCTATCATGCTCAGTCTTGATTTTCCCACCTCTAAACCAAAAATGATAACTGAAATATTGTTATAGGGCTATTTGAAGGATTAAATGAGATGGTACATGTAAAGCATTTAATATGCATGAAATGGAATCAGTATTCAGTGAATATGACTGCATTACGACTGTCAATAATAACACAAGTGACAGCAAAAGCAGTAATAGTAGATAACACTTAGGTTCAGTCATCAATAGTCAGACATAATCCCAACTCTAGAGAAATTTTTCTACTGGGAGGCTCAGACACATAAAAATATAGTCACCGTTCAATAAATTGTTATAATAAAGGTTTATATGTGGTATGAAGAAGGCATGAGAGTGAGGGGAACTAGCTAAGCTTTTAGAGAAGGGGTTTTAAGTTGAGTACCAAAGGCTGAGTAAGAGGGTGTGCTAAATGGAGAAGATAAGAAAGATCACTCTAGTGGGTACAAAGTCACTGAGGCTGGAAAGGTCTTGCTGGACTCTTCAGAGGGAGACATTCTCTGTAGCTGGAATGGGGAATTTTGGGAGGAAAGTTGTGGGAGGTGAGTGAGTAAGAAAGGATCTAGTCTGTGGATTAAGAGCCTGGAATATCATTCTGAAGAGGTCAGATTTCGTTCTGGGGACAGTGGAGGATTCTACCGAAGGATTTTGAGGCTCTCTTTTTGAGATGTTCACGCATGAGGCTTAGGAAGGCAACTGTGTGAAGGACAGACAGGCGAGGGCAGGAGTGGAGCCAGGGATTCCCACTAGGAGGCTACTGTCAGAACCCGGTGATGAGGATGAGGGCCTGAATCAAAGCCCCAGCAGTAGTACTAGAAAGCATTCAAGGGATCTGACCCACGTTTCAGAGGCAGAATCAATGACCTGGGTGGCTGACTGAGTGTGGGGTGCTATGGGGAGAAAAGAGAAACTGAGAATGCCTAGGAGGTCCCATCCATAGTAACCGACAGAGGACATGTGAAAAGGAGCCAATGTAGGTAAGTATGTATGGTGGGAAGAAGAAGATAAGGAGCTCGATTTTGAACACATTTAACTTGAAATGCAGGGGAATATCCAAGAGGACATGCTCAATAGACAGTTGGAAATATTGGGGGAAAGGGGAGGCCGGAGTTTGTGTGTTGACTGGAGCATAGGGAAATATATGTGCCATCTCTGGGAGAGCTGCCCGGAGAAAGGAGGGTTGAGGGTCCAATCATATGATTGTCCCCATCTTTCTTCCTCTCTGCTTCTCCATTTTATCTGTCTATGGACCTTAATAATCAGTGTGCTTCCTGTGTGGGACTTCGGCCTGGTCCCCCAGCAAATCTCCCCAAAGATTCTTTACCCTGGCTATTTGGTCCGCCATTTGGAGACGTCCATCCAGCTCTCTTCTGATCTGGGCTGCTTGCTCATCTGGATTGTCCAGCTGCACAAAAGCACAAATATAGACTTTCAGTTCAGATCACAAAAACCAATAAACTCATGACTTTGCATTTTACATGCCCCAATCTCTGCCCCCATAGACATATTTCACTAAATGTTAACAATCTCTTAATAGACAAATCCAATTGGATGGAAATCTTAAGTTTAAATCCTACCATGTGATAGGCAGTTGCTAGGAAAGACATTTCAATGAACTTGCACAAGAATCACTTTGGAACTGTTAGGCAAGGGTGCGTCTAATGAGGGCCCAATAAAGCACCTCTATTTTGGTCCAATGAAGAAAGTGTTTACATGACAGACATACAAGGAAGGAGCCAGTAATATAACTGTTAGAAATGAGTGGAATAGACATGATCCTTATCCATAGTGCCTACATGGCATATATCTTACAGCTGTCCCACCCCTAGACCATGGGAGATTAATCAATCATCGTATTCCTTCTCACTGAGCCCTAAGACTTTCTCAGCCAGTACTCCAGATGGCCACTACCACTGAGTTGGTGTTGCTATCTAAGTTAAAATCTATCCTTGTCTTTCCTGTAGTTAGAGCTATTAGGAGTAAAAATCATCATATCCAAGCATAGATAAACCTGGACAACTCCTTAACTTCTCTGGTTTTCTCATCTATAGAATGAAGGGGTTGGTTACATAATCTCCATCCTTACCACATCATTGAAAGAGACTGGCAAACATTTCTGTAAAGGGCCATGTAATTATTAGTTTTGGCTTTGAGGGCAATGAGATCTCTGTTGCAGTGACTCAATTCTTCCAATCCAATGTGAAAACAGACATAGACAATATGTAAATGAACGAGCATTTCTGTGTTCCAATAAAATTTTATGTGCAACAACATGGGGCAGGCTGTTGTTACTGATCCCTGCTCTATGAATTAAGTTTATCTCTTTATTTCCAAGCAAGTCTGTTGTTATCCTTCAAACTGTAATTAAGTTTGTTTTGTTCAGTAATTTGATTGATTTTATTTGTAGAAAAGTTTAACAAATAGGGAATAGTGGCATTCAAATAGAATGGACTTTATTCCTCTTTATAGTGCATATTAACTCACAACAAAAAGTAGCTTAAGAAGTATCCGAGTTTTCTAACTCCCTTTCCTTTAACAGCCATTTTTATTTAGAAATTTGAAAATGAAAACCCAGGTCCAGAGGCGCCTGGGTGGCCCAGTCAGTTAAGTGTCCAACTCTTGATTTTGGCTCAGGTCATGATCTTAGGGTCATGAGATTGATCCCCACTGAGGGCTGTTTACTCAGCAGGGAGCCTGCTTGAGATTCTCTCTCTCCCTCTGCCCCCTCCCCTCTAAAATAAAATAAAAAAATAAATAAAAGCAAAACAAAACAAAAACCCCACCCAGATCCATGCTTGAAAAAAAAAAAAAAGAATCTCATCTATGGTATAAAATAAGTTCTCTTTAATATGATATAAATAGGAACACTAAAAAATTTATGGTTGTAATTTTGAAGCACTGTCAATGGTCTTTTTTTAAAGATTTACTTATTTATGAGAGAGAACAAGAGAGAGAGAAATTTGAGCAGGGGAGGGGCAGAGGGAGAGAAAGGGAGAGAATCTCAAGTAGACGCCCCACTAAGCATGGAGTCAGTTGTTGGCTCTTGGTTTCACTCAGGTCATCATCTCACAACGCGGAGATCATGACCTGAGCTGAAACCAACAGTCAGAGGCTTAACCGATTAAGTCACTCAGGTGCCCCTTGGTTTGTTTTATAAAACACATAAAAAAATCCATCTAGCTTTGTATTGTGCATTTTTAGCACCTGACTTAATTCAGGAGTTGTCTTATCCTCTCCTTTCCACAGTTTGGAGGGGCAGGACTATTTCCTAGATCATAAAGACTGGATTGCAACTTTTGGCCATATATTCTAAGGTAGCACTTCCCAAAGAGTTCTGCTAAACAACAATCTTATTAAATACTCCAGAAGAAAGGGTTCCAGAACTATGGTCAGTTGAGTCTTGAAAATGGTGTATCAAAATGCATAACGTCTCTGAGAAGTTCTGCGGTAAGGAAGTCTGCTAGACTTTGATCAACTTAATTATTCTCTAATTTAAACTGAAATTTTTACTTTTTTGCACAATACTATGCCCAGAGAATGAGGCAGAAATCCTGTTCTACATACATATAAAGAAAACCACCCAAAAGCAGTTACACTGCTACCCAGTGGTCCATCCATCACAAGCTTCCCCATAGGCGCACATGAGAAACACAGTAGCCCCCACGCTGTTTTTAAGTGCCAAGGAGCTGTCTTCATTCTACTCCCTTGGAAACCCAAGACTTCTTTAGCTCCAGGTGCCAATCCACTGGGAACACTCAGAAATGTCTTGTTCAAAATACATATGCAAACGAAATGTCTGACTTCCTCACTAAGAAGCAGCAAAATGATTAGGTTAGGGGCTAAAGTTGGGAATTCTTTCAGAAGATACAGTGTTCACAGAGGTTAAAACTGAAAAGAGAAAACACAGCCCAACAGAACTGTCCCCATTACTAAGTTTTATAGAGGCATCTGGCCTCATCGGATGGAACTAGAGATAGCAGATAATGCTGGCAAAGAAGAAGAGCAGGCTAGGTCTACACTATGCTTCATTCATTAGTTCATGCATTCTCTCGTTTACTCATTCATTTATCAGATTTTTATGGCATGTCTTGATATGCCAAGACAGTGGAATACAGAAAGGAATAAGACAGACTTAGTCACTGCCTCTATGGAGCTTAAATCTAGCAACAACAGATAAGGTTATTTGAACATTTGGGGCACAGAAGAGAGGGGACTAGGATTTATTGATGCCTATGGCAAGCCTGGGTATCTTATGATCTGTATTTCAGTATTTTCTCAAAGGTTCTCAAGAACTAGATTCTCCCAGGAAAAGGACTCTGGGGTCAGGAAATGCTGCTCCCTCCTGGAAACTTATAATACATATTAGTATGATTATGATTCCGAACAATTCTAGAATTAATAAGCCTCCTATTGAACTGTATTTAATTTTGTCTTTTAAGCAATTATTTCACTGAAGAATATCCCACAGGGCAGTTTGGGAAATTTCACATGTGAAACGGCTTTATGCGGTAGGCTACCATTTATCACGACCATTTTACAGATGAAGAAACTGAGTCTCAGTAAGGTTCAGGAATTTGCTGTAGTTCATACAGCTGATAAAGTGGTATGACCCATTAGAAATGGAGTCTGGCCTGTCTCACAATGAAGCTCTTTTTCTCTGCCATTGTGTTGGCTTCCTTCTTAAGTGCCTTGTTTGCTTTCCTAACTGGTTCTGACAATTAACTAACTCAGTGCCCTCACTTTTTTCCTTGTATACTGGGGACAGTTTAACACATCGAGCCACCACTAGGGGGACAGAGAAATGTCTACCCGCCTTCACCTGTCATGACTGGCTGATGTCTTCTGGAGAGGCTATAGCAGGGCCAGAGCCCTCCCCAAGAAATGAGAGCAATGAGCGTGTCCTTATCCTGGCTCTGTGTGACCTTAAGCAAGTTACTTAAGCTCTCTGCGCTCCAGGTCTCTTCATATGAATAATCGGTGTAATAAACTGACCCAAGGCTATTATGAGAATTCAGTGAGACACCGGGTATAAAGTACTCAGCCCAGTTCTTGGCACACAGTTTCCTGAACAAACCCTCCAGAAATGGTGGCTGCTGTTTGTGTTATCAACAAGCCTATGGTAGCTGTACTTCTCACATGGGCCACAGTGGGGCGTCCAAGATTCAGATGAGAATGTGGCAGATGGGACCGTGTCCCTCTGCAGTGTGGATGTGGGGGTCCTGCTCTACAGTCTGTGCATGAGAAAGGAAGGAATCGGGGGCTCCCATCTCTTGACAAATTTCCTTGGCTTCCCACTGTCATCAACATTCTCCGGGGTCAAGTCCCTTTGCTCTGTTAGACTTTAATTAGAAGGAGTGACCAGAAGGTCGATGTGGCTGCCTGACAGCTAAGGATCTAACAGAGGATTCTGAAAAAAGGAAATGCAACCGAAGCTCTCTCAAACAGCCAGGCATGATAGAGAGGGCCATCCTCAATCGAGGAGCTTGACAGCCCCACTGTATGAAATCCAAAAATATAAAGAAGAATCAAGTAATTACCGTTTCAAGTGCTGGAAAGAAAAAGCCAGAGAGTGAACTTCCATGGAAATGAGGTTCTGTTTACTGCACTGGCCTTTTCCACCAAGGAAAGGAAAGATCAGCTGGCAAACCAGGCCAAGGGCAAACCTTTCCGTTGACAGCTCATTAGGGTTAAAATATGTACATGTGCATGAAGGCTCTTTACCTAATTAGACAAATAATCTTCCTACTAGCAGAGGTCAAGCAGAGGCAGTGTGGTGGTTGTCATGATTTGCCTGCCAAGCAAAGGGACTATTTCGCTGCACTCTTCTCTTAAAGTGATGGGGGAGCTCAGCACTGCTCAGCACTGCCCTGTGTTGACAGGTATCACCTAAGCTATCAGTTCCAGCCCATCCCGGGACTTGGGATTCTCTCCATGGTTGTGCCCCTTTAGTCCATGCAGAGGCAAGATCTCAGACCAGCATTGCCATTGGTCTGGTGCACATCTGCAGGAACACCATGCAGCAGGGGATCCAGGCCTGAGAATAGGGCAGAAGGGACTGACTCTGTGCCCAGCTATCCTGCTGTTTCCGTGACCTTGCCAGGTTTCTCAACCTCTGAGCCTCAGGTTCCTCAACTGCCGAGGGGGAATCACTTTGATCTTGCAAAGCTACTGAAAGGACTAAATGAGACAACGTGTGACATGTTTCAAGGGAAGTCAGGCCCACCTGGGTCCAAATCCTGGCTTTGCAATTTCCTTCTTCAAACGGATTGAACAAGTGACTGAACCTAAGCCTCAGTTTCCTGGGATAACATAAGATACCTACCCTTGTGTGTTCTTAGGATTCACTGAGAGGATATGCATGCAAAGCACCTAGCACGATGCTGGCACATAGTAGGTCTTATAGTTTAGAAAACAGTTTCTAGAATTATCCCGATTCTAGAGTGGGCACTCATCAGATGTCAGCTCCCCTCCCTGCCATCTGTAATTTATGATGGAAACTAGACCCAGGGACGGGGGAGCCCTGGAGTGGACGAGAGGAGCCCTTGTTCTGGTCCTCAGTTTGCCCTTAGCTGGGAGACCTGGGGGCGATGTCATGACCTCTCTATCCATAGTCCCCGCACCCGAGAAATGACGAGCCCTCTCTATTATGTCCCAGGAGTCTCTGCAAAGTCTAGACAAGCATTTCTCAAAGGTCTATTCTGGGGATACTCATCCTGCAGAGAAAGGGGGTGGCAGTTAGAGCTGGTTCTCCCTCTCCTTCCTGGAGAGCTGCAAGACACATGGGTGAGAAGACAACCTCATGTGGCCCTACATCTCCCAAACCTATCTGATCCTGTGTGTGACACGTTTGTGTAGCACATCTCGGGATGTGCTCACCTAGGCAATTCTCCTGTGTGCTGCATTTTTCTCATATCCATGGACACATCCAGTTTTTTGGAGGGAAGGGAAAGGGAGGGAGCAAGCCCGCTATGTAAGTGGAGCTATAGATCAGCTTAAGAGGGACCCTGCTGGGAACACTCTCCAGGGGGACAGAGAAATCGTCACTGGGCCTAGACTTGGGATCTCCTCATTAGCCCGAGGCCCTGGAGGATCAGGCGACACAGAAGACACCCTTGGGCACCAGCCTTCCCTAGGATGCCTGATTTCTTTGGGCTCACCCATTATGAATATGGGGGCAAGTCCAACTCTGGACTCTTCCGAACTAATCATTCTTATTGCTGCGTGGCAGGCGCCAGTCAAGCAAGAAGCAGGCGTGATTCAAATATGCAGAAAATTTAAACAGAAACAGGCAGATTACTTTATGCACTATTTGAATAATTGCTCTACTTTCTGGAAAAATCTACAGTGCTCAGCCTCAGAAAGAATGCAGCAACTTCAGCCTCAGGAACACAATGAAAATGACCACGCAGTCAGCTCAAGCTGGGCGTTGGCCCTGCGGAACTCCGTTGCCTATCAGACACCACGTTCCCCCACCGCCCTCCAGGACACAACACTGGGCTCCTTGCAGAGGCCTTTGGAAGGGTTTGTTTTCTCCTGCTGCCAGGCGATGGCACACGCTGTTTCCCACACCTGGAACATTCTCCCTTGTCTCCTCCTTGATGCATAACCAGTTCCTATTCTTCATCCTAGGCTTTGCCGCAAACTCTTCTCTGACCCTCCACAGTTGGTGAGTTTCTCCTGCCGAGCTCTCCTAGCACCATGCACCACTCCTCTTCTTAGTATTTTTCACAGCTGTAATTTTACATGCACTTATGTGATTATTTGATGTTTACCTACAGCACTGTTAAGGTCCATGAGGACAGGGATGCGTGTGGTTTTTGCTTCTGTGTTCCCAGCACCTAGCACAGTGCTGAACATATAGTGGGCTCTGATAATTGCCTGACCGACTAAAGGACTGATTTAATTAACCGTGACCCAAAGAGGGAAAGTGACCTGCCCACAGTCACACAATAATCAGTGAGAGGGCTGGGACCAGCTTCCCCACCTGCGAACTTCGAGCTTGCTATGTTTTGCTGCTTAGTGACTGTGTTCTGGGAAGGGCCATCCTCTGCAGAGGTAGGTAAAGACCGACCTTTGCTGGCATGCCACCCGTTACATTCCCCAGAAAGCCCTCTTAACTGTGGGCTGTGAGGGCTTGAGGCAGGTACGCCTGTCAGCAGCAGCAGTGCAGGCCACCTGCTGACCTGGGTTCATTGGGTCTGTTTTCCTGGTTCCTCTCCACTTCCGAGCCTGGCCTCTCGGTTCCCAGGGATTAGTGTCTGGGAAGGAGGCTCCCAAAAGCTAATGCAGAGGAAAGCAGAGGCACTTCCCTGTAAAGCACTGCTATGAGCTGGCACGGTCCTCCTTTCCTGCACAGCCCTATGTGCTTTCTCCTCCTTCACAGACAAACTGCTCCAGCAAATGCGGCTCTCCTGGCATGCTGCAGTCTGGAAAGTTACAGCCAGGACAGCATCAGTTTCCCTCCAGGGGATGTGGGTGTCCAAGCTCCTGTCTCAAGAATGGACTGATGTTTGCACTGTGACTACATCACAGCGCTCAGCGCCTGGCCGCCTCCTCCAAACTCCTTTCCTGCCCACCTGTCCCCCCTTTGTCCACGTCTGCTGATGCTGTATGATGTGATCGGCAACAGCTGCTCTCCCCCTCTACTAAGCAGCTTCAAATCCTTGCCTCTCTCCTTTGAGGCAAAGTGGTACTGAGCAAGTTATGAGATCTCTTGGAGCCTGAACTTCTCATTTTTTTGAACTCCCTTAACTCTTAAGGGGGGAATAATAATGATAAAACCTACCGCATGGACTGGCGAGAGGTTAAATGAGATGGTATGTGTACGCCCCTTAGCAGAGGGCCTGGCAGGCCTTTACTTTCAGTAAACCTCAGCAGCTCTTAGTACTTGACATTCTGCCGCCTGCATATCTCATCCTCACACAATTTCTGATCCTAATAACACTTAAAAGGGGCAGAACAGGTTTTCCCTGCTTTGAGGAAGGAAACCAAGTTTCAAAAGATTAAGTAGTTTGCCAGTAGTTTCAGAGATAATTAGCCCTTCACAGAGGAGTTAGGCCTTAGAAAGTAGAGCATGGATTTCAGAATTGGAGAACCTGAAGATCAAACCCAGCTTCTGTCATGTACACACTGTGTGACCAGGGCCAGGGCCCTCAACCTCTCTGACCATCGCTACCGGTAGCTTTAAAGTAATACCCTCTGAGGACAACTGTAATGATTATCATAATAGACATTTTCTCACTGTAGGGGTTCAACACATTGCAGGATTATTATTCTGGTTTTATTACTGGGGGAGGATCTCGTGCAGTCTACAGGCTTGCCTGTGATCTGTCTTTACTAGGGCTCTGTTCCAGGGCTATTTCTAGAGAAAACATGGAATTTGGTGTCCTGTGCATATGCAGTTCCATTCTGTTTTTATAAAAACCACCTAAAGAGGTACTACCTTATTTGTTGAGGAGTTAAAATAAGATTATTAGTGTCTCTCTTTACCATGCCTTACTTCCTCTCTAACAGAAGACCTTGAGCAGGTCAAAGTTCCCATCTGAGGGAGGTACTTCTTGATTGCAAAATGCAGGGTTGAACTCCCAGAGTTTGCCAGCCAGTAAGAACAGCCTCTGCATTTGAGTCACCAGTTTTATGTCTTTGCTGGCTTCTGGCAATGCAGTAAATATAACACAAGAGCTCCAAATGCAGTAATTCTCGGAGCGAACAGCAAATAAATACATAAAAATACCCCAAACAGAAAACCAATCTATTCCTTTATGATCCCGCAGTGTTCGACCAGTCTCTTCCCAATCTCACCCAATCCTGGAATGACCTCCTCTCTCCTTTCCGTTTCATTCTTTTTTTTTTTTTTTAAAGATTTTATTTATTCATTTGACAGAGATCACAAGTAGGCAGAGAGGCAGGCAGAGAGAGAGGAAGGGAAGCAGGCTCCCCGCTGAGCACAGAGCCCCATGCAGGGCTTGATCCCAGGACCCTGAGATCACGACCTGAGCCAAAGGCAGAGGCTTTAATCCACTGAGCCACCCAGGCGCCTCTCTCCTTTCCATTTCAAATCTGACATGTCACTCAGGGTCTGGTTTCAGGCCCGCTTCCTGCAGGGAAGCCCTCCTTGAGCCTGGTATCAGCTTGGCTCTCTAGGCACCGGCAGCCAGCCCAGCACCTAAGCCTCCTGTGTGTTCACAAGTCTCAGATCCCCTTTCCCCACCAGAAGAGCTATAGGGCACAGTCATCAGGGACACAGGAACTGGAAACAGTCAGATCTGGGCTCAAGCTTTGCTCTGCCACTTACCAGCACTGTGACACTACATGATATACAGTACTGTGTCTGTGGCCTCTTCTGCAGAGTGGGAGTCCTAACAGTAAGGATGCCAACAGCAGAGGCTTGTAATGAGAATGAAGAACAGTCCTCATAAAGCACTTAGCCTGATCCTTCGGACAGGATGCGGGTCTACAGGTTCAAGTCTATAATTTAGGACTCTTGAGGCCAGACACTGGTTTTTATCCAGCACGAGGGACACAGCTGTGTTTTTTATGGATCATCTTAATAATCTTCACAGCTGGGGCTGGGAGATGGTCCAATTCACCTGCACTGCCCCGAGGACACAGGGAAATGAGTCATTCAAAGAAGACTGGGTACTGTCTTTCCAGGTGGGAGGGGGGTAGCCGAAGCTCAGGATATTTTGTGAAGCAGGCGGTTCTGCGAAGAGAGGATGCTTGGAACTAGGTTGGTTTATCCCACTGTACTCGTGCATCACCTTCTAAATATTTCTGGAATCCACCTATTCTGTTTATCCACTTCCCCAGGCCAGGTTGCCATTGGCTCTGTCCTGGACTGCTGACCTATTCACCTGCATCCTTTCTGACACGGAAGTTCTCAATCCTGGCTGCATAGTGGGATCTCCTGCAAAAGATGGAAGGAAATTCCAATATCCAGGCTGCAGCCGGACCAGCTAAATCAGACATTTGGGTTGGGCCCAGGCATTAGCATTTTTTTTTTTTTTAAAATCTTCCCGTGATTCCAATGTGTAGCAAAAACTGAGAACTTCTACCAAAAACCAGTGGTTCTGAAACTATGGTGCACATGAGAATCAACCAGAGAACCTGTGAAAACAGAGCCCTGGGGCTCATCCCCAGAGAGTTTTGCCTCAGTGGGTTCAGGGCAAGACCCAAAAAGGTGTCCTTCTAACAAGGGCCTGGATGATGCTGATGCTGCAAATTATACTTTGAGAACAAAGGACTAAATCCATGCTCAGCAACTGGATCCTGCTCCCGTGTGACTTGTCAGTAATGCTTCATTTTCCTTGGCAATAGGAGTCTGAGGTCCTTCTTAAAGCCTAGGGAGCTGGTACCATCTGGTTCCTGCACAGCTCTCCAGCCTTATCTGCCAACACTGGATCTTGCCCTCCAGGCTCCAGTCATTCTGTGTGCTCTTCTAGCTTCTCAAACATGGCCCTAGGCGGATGCACATGCTTTCCCTTCCCTCCTTCTAGCCTTTGTGTGGCTAACCCAGGTTTGAACCCCCACACTGCTTCCTTAGGAGACTTTGGGGCCCCAGGCAAGGTCACTTCCTCTAGGCTCCCACAGCATCCTGAACCTCCTCTTTTATTGCTTCCATCACATTTGCATTATTTGCTCCCTGCTGTGTTCTCTGCAGGACTATAAAAGCCTCCAGGGCAGGGACCTTGTCTGTCTTATTCACTATAAGATCTGCAGTGACTGATGCATGGTAGGTGAGCTAGGAATATTTGCAGAACTACATTTGAGATAGAGCTAATAATATCTACCAGGCTTTTTTGGATGAGTTTGTAAGATAAGTTTGTCCAGGCACTTAGTGTGGTTTCTGATGCTTCATAGGTGCTCAAATCATGACCTAAAGGGAAATCTGAGTGCAAATGGTTTAGACTTATTAAACCCTTGTTGAACGTACAATTGAAATTGAGTGTTTAAGTGCAAAAAGGGCAGAGAATTAACTGACTAAAGTGTTGTGAAGAATTGAGGTGTGAACCAATGAAACTCTGGGAGCCTCAGTTTCCTCATCTGGAAACTGGGGATATTAACACTCAGCTTGTCATTTAAAGCATGTTCACTAAATGTTTACTTTGTACGCAGGCATTGTGGTTTGAGCTGTGAGAGCGGGACAGACAGGGACCTTGCCCTCTGAGCTTATGGTCCACAGGACAGCTAATGATCTTGAATCCTGAGTACTTAACTATGGCCTGGCCATACCACAGGTCTCATTCATTGCCTTGTTTATTTTTTTAATATTTTAATTTTAAAATTTTTTAAAAGATTTTATTTATTTATTTGACAGACAGAGGTGATCTCTGTAGGCAGAGAGGCAGGCAGAGAAAGAGAGGGGTAAGTAGGCTCCCCGCTGAGCAGAGAGCTCGATGCGGGGCTCGATCCCAGGACCCTGAGATCATGACCTGAGCCGAAGGCAGAGGCTTAACCCACTGAACCACCCAGGTGCCCCTCATTGCCTTGTTCAATCCTGAGATAAGAGTTACTGTTACGATCAAGATCACTTCACAGACGAGACACTGAGTCTCAGAGAGATGAAGGTAATATCTCAGAGAAGGAGTAGAGCTGGGGTATGAATTCATTTCTGTCTGAATCCGGAGTGTAGGTTTTTCAACAGTTCACTATTGTAATGTTCAGTGGGGGTACCTTTCAAAAAAGAAGGGTGGTTTTTCAAAATTGGCAAAGTACTTCACAAACGTATATTATTATTTTCCTAGTCATTAGTCTTGAACTTAGTTTTTACTAATTTCTAAAATTCCGTTGAGGCAGCCAATCTGATGGAAAACGGTCGGCACTTTCTCAAAATGAGCCCCGGGAGATATTGACATAAATATTACAGGAAATAAAAATGCTTTTCTGTAGTGTTAAATAATTTTGATATCACATCACTGAGTCATGATGAACAGAAATTTGTAACTGGCAAAAGTAATGTGCTCCACAGGAAATCCAGAAAACATCCAGCAATGTCTAAAATACCTCTATACACTAATAAAATTGAATGCTTTTGCTAAAACTGCCCACTCTCTAAGAGGAAGTGAATTTCATTTTCAAATATCGATAAGGCTGTATAAAAGTTATTCACAAGGACAAAGTGAAATTGAGTTTTCTGGCTTCTACAGTGATGGCTCTAGGGAATGTGTAGGTTCAAGCAGGTAAGTGTACGTGTGTGTGTATAACAGACATCTTGAGCAGTAGAAAACATTCAGAGCTATAAGTCATAGAGCAGTTCATGTCAATTAAAATTGAGGCAAAGCAGTATAATTTCCAGGGTACATGAGAACTGTCACATACACCTCTGTTTCTTTTGAGTGGCACGTCACAAATATAAGACGTGCTTAATTTCAAGTCCCAGGCTGATCATTACACAAGTACCTGGTAGAAATTGGGTCTATTCATAAGTCTACCCACATATATCATTATCTCATTTTGCCTGCCCTGAAGAGTGTGCCTCCGCTGGTGACACTATTGTTTAAAGCCAAAAATATTTATAAAAGGTGGGTTTCACCTTGATTAAGACCTGTCAAAGGAACAGTTAGTTCCTGGTGTCAAATCCATAATCAAGTAGATGTATTTTCTATTAGTTACTTAAAAAGTATTAGTGGGCAAGGGGAGGAGGCAGTATTAAAAAAAAAAAACAAAAAAGAGTGAGGTCCCAAATTTTCCAACAGATGTGATAAAAGAAGTGATTTAAAAACATCAAATTACATTGTCTGCATTTATTAAATGCTTTCTGCTTATAAAATACAATGTCACATGTTACAGATGAGCAAAGGCATTAGGATATCTATTCTGATATATGTGACAGTTCTTAATTTATTTGTGGGAATATATGAACACCTACTCTTGCCACATTCTATAAGTTGGAAATGGTGGGGGTAGGGGATTTGGAAGTAGAAGATTCTGTGTTTTTGATGAAGATGGGGTCAGTAATTCCATGTCAACCACAAGCAGGGATAATCGTGTGTCATACTGAAAATATGATATTGAAAAAGTAAATTTAAAAAAAGGAATAGACCCATCCAGATACCTTAATTTATTCCTTGATAACAAATTAATCCTGAAATCTCAAAGGCTTAAGACAAGTGTTTTTTTATTGCCTATTCTACATGTCCATGTGGATTATGGGGGACTCTGTTTCACAGTCACGCAGGGACCCAGGCAGATGGAAGCACCACCATTTTGTGACTCTGCCATCTCAAAATGTGGCTTCTAGGCTCACTGTGACAAGACAACACAGAGCATGGAACTCCTAGCCTATTTGCTGGAATTAGTCATATGGCCCTAACTCTTGCAAGGGAAACAAGAAAATGTAAGGGAACATAGAGAATATTTTGTCTCTATCACGGAAAACAACTGTAGATTCTGGTTAGAAAAAGTAGAAAACCTTATATCAGAAAATCTATTCTGAGTATATGGAAATTGCTCTATACTCTAATTTACCTGACCTGTGTGATAATTCTACATCAATTCAAATCAACACAAGTGAACATGGTATAACATAATTAAATTTTCATTGTAAAAGGCAAATAAATATGTCTGTGGCTGAGAGGAGGGAAATTTAAAAAAAGAAGAAGAAGAAGAAGAAGTACACTCCTCTGAGAGAAAAATCTGCAAATAAAGAGTATTTTAAGCACTATAAATTAAAAGAATACTGACGGAAAAACAGAATTCTGGCACCAGAGAAGTTCAATTCAAGAAAGCCCTAGGGCCTCACAATCTAATTTATTTCTGATGTACTTAACAATTGTCCAGGCAAGAAACACTTTGAGCGGTAGACCACCACCATGACAGATGATTTCTTGTCTCTTGAAATTTTATTTGCAATTCCGACACGAGACTAATCCTCTGTGAAACTGTTTCTAAGATTAGATAGTTCATCTACTGATGTTGCCCTTTCATATTTGCAAAAGTACCTGAGTTGAATTTCCCAGCAAAGGGAATGCCTTAAAAGGCCTTTAGAGAAATAACTTTGTAGCAATTGTAGTAAATTTCACCCTACCTCATGATTACTGTACAATCTCAAAGAAAACAAAAATTTAGCCAGGAAACTCAATTAATCACCTTAAAAAATTACTTGCACAAGTAAATTCACAACAGGGATCGTGTTTTTTAAAAAAGCAATAACAAATATACGTGTCAGGTCAATAACCTGCTCTGTGTTAGCGTTCCTAGGCACAGAAATGATTCGCAAAATGGTGCTTTTCAACAAGATGGTTGTTATATTCTAAAGCAAGCGAGTGGAAAAATACATTTTTGAGAATTTTTTTTAAAATTTTATTTATTTATTTGACAGAGAGAGAGATCACAAGTAGGCAGAGAGGCAGAGAGAGAGGGGGAAGCAGGCTCCCTGCTGAGCAGAGAGCCCGATGCGGGGCTTGATCCCAGGACTCTGAGATCATGACCTGAGCCGAAGGCAGAGGCTTTAACCCACTGAGCCACCCAGGCGCCCTGAGAAACAGTTTTAACATGAAGTAAAACCCAAAAGATTTTTAGGTTAATAGCTCAGCTATTTCCTGACATAAAACGGGTGTCCAAAATATTTTTATTCAGGGATTGTCCATAAATATTTTTTTCCTCCATGGAACAGGTAACTCGCAATATTCTAAGCTAATCTATGTACTTTTTTTAATTAGAAAATTATCTTCTATGTTTTTAATCATAATCAGGGTCATCATTAGCAACCCTATTAAGAGATGACTAGATCACTTACCTATTCATTATATTTGATAAAAATAAGGGAATGATGGAAAACTGTAGGGTTTGGAGAAAATGAGATACCGAAATAGACGTGAATATCCTCTGAGTAGCTGAAAGGACTGTACTGATATTTTTATTGTTGTTGTCGATGGTGTTTTGTCCCCTTTTAAGTCTTGTAGGCATTCTGCTGACATTTCAGCAGAATGTATATCCCTGTAATTTCTTATTATAAAATTCTGCCATAGAGATATCAAATCATGATGCCACGAGGTCCCCGCTGGTTTCAGACGGTGCTTAATGGAGTCTGTCTCTATAGTTTGACATGTGCAGTTGAGTTGGAAATGGCTGATTAAAAATTTGGAGTCAACATAGGCAGCCAGTCTGCACGGAACAAGATAACGCCCCGGGTGACAGCCTGTGGCTTTGATGTAGGACAGTTGGAGCGGATCTTACACTCCTGATAGTAAGTCAGACTGCTGCACCCGTCAAGGAAAAAATTCTGAAAAATTCATAAGCTTCCCTATCATTCATAATTAATCTCTAAGTCAACAAGCACTGGCAATTTATACTGGCCAGCACTGGGGAAGAGCCAAGGACTAGAACTATACCTCCTCCTGCAAACCCCTCTGAATGATTCATTTCATGGCAACCTTTAGTTTCCTATCAGGAAAGCAGGGCTGCAGAAATTCAGGAGACAAATAAAATCTTAAAAAAAAGGAGGGGGGGGGCGCCTGGGTGGCTCAGTGGGTTAAAGCCTCTGCCTTCGGCTCAGGTCATGATCCCAGGGTCCTGGGATCGAGCCCCACATCAGGCTCTCTGCTCAGCGGGGAGCCTGCTTCCTCCTCCTCTCTCTCTCTCTCTCTCTCTGCCTGCCTCTCTGCCTACTTGTGATCTCTGTCTGTCAAATAAATAAATAAATAAATAAAATCTTAAAAAAAAAAAAAAGAAATTCAGGAGACAATCTTCAACATAAATGGTGATATTAGCCATCATAATTTATAGGAAGAAGGCATCAGGTCTCCCCTTTACAAAAGTCTCCTATGAAAAGGTTAAGATTCCACAGAGACCCAGACTGGGATTTTTCCTGACAATTTCTACGATCTCCATAGGCTAGTCATTCTTAGCCAGGTGAAGAGGTGGGAGTGCTATATCCACCCCCCCCCCCCCACTACCCTGGGGAACATTTGGTAAAGTCTAGAGACATTTTTGGTTGTCCCAACTGAAGGAGAGAGTGCCAATAGCATCTAGTAGGTAAGAAGCCAGGGTCACTGATAAACATCCTGTGATGCCCAGAACAGACCCCACAACAAGGAGTTACCCAGCCCCAAATGTCAATAGCGCTGAGGTCGAGAAATCCTGCTGTGGATGTTTAACCTCAGGCAAGCAAGATGTGCGCCCTGACAACATCTGATTATGGAGGCCAAGAGACGCTGCCAGACTGACATGGAGGCTTAGCTTCATCATGTTAATCCTCTGGCTGTTAAACATTTCCCAATATTACCAGCTGGGCTGAGATCTGAAATAATTTGAGGAAAGAAAGAAGATGGGGAATTTTGGCCGTTCATGCTGTGGTTAAGAAATCTGTTCAAGAAGGTGCCAGGTCTGCAAATAATAATAATAGTAGTAGTCATAATCTGGACAGGTGTGCATGGAACCCTGCTTTTGAGGTTATCTCAGAGAGATGTGTAAAGCACAGGGGACTGCGGGGAAGCCTGCCAGCAGCCTTCTGGAAGTCTCAGCCCCACTATGTGCTGTGTGTGCTCCTGCTTCAAGCTTCTGTGTTCTAGGAGGACTCTGCAGCAATGTCCCTGGAGGCACACGCATCTTCTCTAACATTCGACCAGGTGTATCCTGACATGACATTCTCACACACTAGGTCCCCAACCTTTTGCTCAGAGGGTCAGGGTGACATGAACATATAACCAACAATCCTTGATTTAAAATCCAGAGATTCCTGGGTGGCTCAGTCAGTCAAACGCCTGCCTTTGGCTCAGGTCATGATCCCAGAGTCCTGGGATTGAGCCCCGCATTGGGCTCCTTGCTCAGCGGGGAGCCTGCTTCTCTCTCTACCTCTGCCTGCTATTCCCCCTGCTTGTGCTCTCTCTCTCCCTCTGTCAAACAAATAAATAAAATCTTTAAAAAATAGTAAGATATGCTTCCTAGGACCAAATCAGAACAAAAGAGGTAGAAAACCTGGGGGAGGGGGTGTAGGAGAAAAGTAGAGTGAGGGGGGTGTCTAGGTGGGTGATCCTTTGATTCCTTCATCAAATTCACCTTAAGATAAAAGTAAAAAAAAAAAGCAACCCACTTCATTTCCAATCAGGTAAAAGACTTTGATCTCTTTCCTCACTAAATTCCATTTACGCTAATCTTCTTAGGTTTCCCAACGTCACTGTTTCATAAGGAAAAAAAAAATAATGGTTCTAACATCTGTGTTTCTGAGGATTCTTTCATTGGAATGAGAAACGACACTGATCTTGTAGAAAAAGAGCTTGCAATGAATTCATTTTACCCAAGAATATCTTAAGCCAGTTTCTCTTTCCTGATAAACTACACGGTGAGCATGAGGTTGAGATTTCTGGGGCCCAGGTTTATACCATCCTTCCCTTGTTAAAAAAAATTAAGCATAAATGTATGCATACTTTACATATGATTTCTTGCACAAACAAAGGTGCAGAGGAGAAACACACTGACCCAAAGAAATGTTTCCAACAGACTGTTGAATGGGATTCTTCCTGCTGTTCAAGAATTGGAGACACAGACTGTAGGGGCATAATTACACCTTCTGGGGTTTACTGAGAACTGTCTGGCTTGACCTGCTGGTCCTAATCATCATCCCACTGACCCTCCCCACCAGCCTTGCCCCATGGCTACAGAAGCAAAAGACCAGGAAAGGAGAGGAGAGGAACTGATAGAAAGAAAGATAACTATCAGGGTTCCCGGAGCATGAGTAAGTGGCAGTTATCATGGCTTTTCTTTATTCTTCCTGTAGGGCTACCTACTGTTCCTCCCCCAAGAAAATAACAGAAAGGCTGGGATGCCAGCAAGAGAGTGGGCATCCCATTCTTCCCATGGGATGACTGCTCTGCAGCCAACCGGTTGGCTGTGTTTAGTTGAGCAGATCTAAAACTCGAGGCGACCTGGAGGAAGAGGTCACAATAGGGGAGCACCTATGGCCTATCTTTACTATCACTATTTGGTGTGTCTAAAATGCATGATTTTTTTATGGGCCAAGTGCACACTGAGACAAGTAGCTGAGCTAGAGCCACACTGTTGGAACTTCATCCTCGTGGGTAGATGCTGGTGCAGGGAACCCTCGCAATCAGAGGCTCTAGAATGGAGCCCCCCCCCCCCCCAGGGATGAGAGCTGATGTGTGAATGGAAGACAAGAGGCCGAAGATGGTCTCATTCATGAAAAGACATCTCTGCATGACTAGGATTTCCTGGGCTTCAGAGCCCATATCAGATGTGCTGTTGCCCTGTCTACAATGCTCGCACCCCACCCTGTTCAAAGTCACCCCCCTGCCATCTTTCCTCTGGAAGGGCAGGCTTCTGACCACATCCTGTCTTCCATACTCTTTTTGCAAAGGTTCTCCTGAAACCATGCACTTGCCATCACAGAATTCAGGTTAGTCTGCAATTGTACATCCATTAATATGATTGCTGATTGATGCCTGTTTCCCCATTAGAGTATAAGTTCTGTGGTTTTTGTTCCACATAATAATCTCAGAGAATAGCATAGAGCCTGCTGTGTTAGGTGCTTAAATTCTTGTGGAAAGAAAGAAGGAAATAAGCTTTCTATATGTAGCATTCCTGGTGGCCCCTTTTACAGCATTTACCACTCGGAACTTGGCATTATTATTAGTAGTATTATTACTATTATTATTATTTGCACACATATCTAATGCTCCTACAAGACTAGAAATTTCTAAGGACAGAAACCATACCTGGTTTCTCTCTAGATCTATCAAACCTTAAAGAAAGAAATGGTGGGCACAATTTTTGTTATTTGACAAACCCACATGAACAAAAACCTAGACGGGATTCTTATCCTTCCAAGTTGACCCTCAGAGTTCCTATGATAAAACCTTGTTTTGAAGAGCTCTGGTACTTCAATCACTGAATCAATCACTTCAGTATATCTACATGGTCTCCAAAATTCCTCTGCTTTATTCTAAATTCTGTTCCAAACTGACTTATGTAATAGATAGGGAGGCACCAAGGGTGCTGCGTGTGGATGAAAAGAGGGAAGGAATGACACTCTAGGCCTTTTGTTCTCCAGAGGGAACTTAGTTGGGGAAAAATCATTTTGAAAAAGATATACCATGTCTGCACCTGTAGAGGGATTAAAAAGTATTTATTTCAGGGCTGCCTTATTAACTAACGGATTCAAAGGCAGTAAGAAAATAATCGGAAGGAATGGTAGTGAGCTATTTCTGGCAGCACAAGGGATGAAGGCAATTTGGAAAGGTGGAGGCTTCCTGCCTCAATAACTGAAATCCATTTCACAGTCCACAGATTTTGTGGTTGTACCTTGATACCACAATAAAAGTATTTCTGGAATCAAGGAATGAATTCAGCTCTTTTTTTTTGACATTAAAGATAAGTGCAGGAGCTATTTTTTTCGCTGTTTATTCTACTTTAGCACAGGAAACCTATACCCAGGAAACTGGTGAATCACTAAATGACCAGAAAATGCCAGAACAGACCCACTCAGTCTCAGTTATGAGAGACACTTAACTCCTAGAGGAGCTTGCTTACATGGGAATCCTTGCAAGGAAGCCCCAAGCACGCGATGCTAGTTCCTGATGACTGTCTTGTGTACTCCTCTGCAAGAACTATTTCCCCACTCTGAATGTTAGTGCTTCAAAAATCACCTCTGAAAACTGGTAGCGTCCAGTGAGTCACAGGATTTTCAAACCAGTTCATTTTAATATCCTCCTTCACTCTGCTATTCAACAGAATTGGAAGCTGAGAAGTCAGGACACACTAGTTTAATATTTCAAAATTCTTATTTGAGAAATCTGGACCTCTGGGGAAAAAAGGTTTCTAAAAAGGATAATAATAGAGGCAGTTCATTCTTTCCTTCTCCTTCTTTCCCTAAGTATTCATGAAACATAGATTGTATCAGGCAATGTGGTAGGAGCTAGGCATATAATGAAAAGCATAAGTGAACTAATTGGCTCTTCTCTTATGAAATGTATAACCTAATGAGGGATGTAGACATTAATTATGCATATTAATAAAAACTTACAAATAGATTATTGTTCCAAAGGATGAGAACAAAATTATGTGACAGACATCTGAGCTAGTGGCTCTTGAATTGAGAATAAAAGGTTAAGTAGAGATTAACTAGGTGAAGAGTAGAAAAGCACATTGCAGACGGGCATATATGTGCGAAGGGCCCCTGGCAGGAGAGAATTTGAAAGCAGATTAGCCTATGGCTGGAGTACAGGGTGAAAAGGGAAGCTATATAAAATAAGGCTGGGGAGATATACAGAGGTCAAGCCATACATAGGGTCATGCAAAGACTGTGCATGGGGTCTTGTAGATCATGGAAGGTTATTCCTCTTTAACCTAGAAGCAGTAGGAAAGCACTAGAAGTTGTAAAGCTGGAAGGAAGGGTAGGAAATATGGAGAGGAGGGATGAGAAACTCAAATTAGTATTTCAAATGGCATATATGGAGAATGGAGCAGAAGGGTTAAGGGCGAATGGGGCTGATGACAATCAAGTCTCCTAAATATACCAAGTACCTATGTTGAGCTAGGTACCTTATAAACTTCTTTGGTTGTGACTATAATCTCATAAGGAAGGACTTTCTATATTTAAATATTTTATTTTAAAATAGCTATAGATTTATAGAAAAGTTGCAAAGATGGTACAGAGAGTTCTTGTATACCCCACGCCCAGGTACCTCTAGTGTAAATATCTTGCATTACCATGGTATATTTGTCAAAACTCATGAATCAATACTGATACATTATTATTAGTTAAACTCCATAATTAATGTGGACTTTCTTTGTTTTTCCCCTAATGTCCTTTTTCTGTTTTCAGGATCCCAGTAAAGATAATGCATTACATTTTGCCCTTATTCTCAGACTCCTTTAAACTGTGAGCTTTTCAGGCTTTCCTTGCTTTTGATAACCTTGACAGTATTGAGAAGTAGTAGCCAGGTACTTCTGGAATGTCCCTTGATTAGGGAAACACTGGTTCTTCTCATGGATAGACCAGGTTTATGGGTTTTGAGGATGAAGACCACAGAAATGAATATCTGCTCTCAATATACCATATTGAGGGTACAAGCTATCAACATAACTTACCAATGATATCCACCTTGCTAAGGAAATGATTTCCAAGTTTTTCCGTTATAAATTTACTTCCTCTCCACCTCCTCTCTTCATATGGCTTTCTTTGGAAACAAGTCACTAAGTATAGTCAAACTTTTTGATACTAATCCTTGAATAGTACCTACATAAATTATTTGGAGTTCTTCTGTATGGGAGATTTGCCTCCCATTTGTCTCTTCTCCTTTATTTATTCAATCATTTATTTATTACAGTAGAGACTTAAGGATATTTATTTTATACTTTACATTATAATAGTCCAATGTGTCATTTAATGTGTTGCTCTAATTGTTATCGATTAGACCTTTGGGAGTTCTTTCTGTTGGCTTCTATGTCTCGTTAACATATGTCCATTATTTTGTGGGTTTTTTCTTTTTCTTTTTTGGAGCAATTCCTTACTTCCTGGCAAATCCACGTTCACCTTGTATATGGTCTTCTGTAGCCCCAGAATTAGTTCCTTCTCTAAGGAGCCCTGGTTAATTTCCTGGGAGAATGGTACCAGAAACCCAAATATGGGCATTAGATGTACTCATTGCTGCTGGGAAAAGAAGGATTTTTAATCCTCAATTCAGATGAGAACACAAATGATTACAAAGCTTAAGGGACTTGCCCAATAAAGGACATAGCCAAGATTCAACCAGATACCTCTTCTCCGTTCTCCTTTGTAAGAACACTCTAGATTTCATTCTATATCCACCATTTCCCTCACTGGCTCATACACTGTGGGGAAAGCTGACCCTATCCTCAGCTCCAGGTGAGCATCCTTCCTGGCTTAAGTCATTCAACAGGTCCCAGGTAGCTGACCACAGGGCCCAGACCATGGACATGAGATCTTGTATAACGCATATGCACCAATCAGAAACAAGATGACATTCTCTAGAGGGTTTCTGGGTAAGAGACGTTCTCACCTTTCCGAGAGAGATGCTGGGGGGAAATTCTTTTTTCTGTTGGATGTAAGTGCAACTATAAAAAGAGCCTATGGCAGGTAAGATGGTGAGAGAAACAGAAGGCTGAGACTTTGCTGAATTTACAACCATAGTAAGACACAAGATCATATTCAGTTGAAGATTCTGTGACCAATTAAAGATGGAAGGGGACTGACCTATTTGTTTACTGATAATTTATAATATGCTTACTTTGCTTCCAGAAAAGAATTAGGTGGTTTCCAACAAGGCATGGATGCAACAAACCTCTATAAACAAGGCTAAAAAGGACAAGAATCAGCTGGAATCTGGCAACGGTAACTTCATTCAAAAACCCAGGCTAAGGAAATGTAGTAAAACTGAGCAAAAGTGGGACTCTGAGGGGTGCCTGGGTGGCTCAGTGGGTTAAAGCCTCTGCCTTCGGCTCAGGTCATGATCCCAGGGTCCTGGGATCAAACCCCACATCGGGCTCTCTGCTCAGCAGGGAGCCTGCTTTCCCCTCTCACTCTCTGCCTGCCTCTCTGTCTACTTGTGATCTCTGTCTGTCAAATAGATAAATAAAATCTTTAAAAAAAAAAAAAAAAAGTGGGACTCTGAATTCCTAATCACAAAAGGCAAAATGAAGGGCTTGATGAATTATTTTGTTTGCATAATCAAATTTTAAAACTGCTTGTTCTGAGCCCTGAAGGGAACCTGCTACTGGACAACCTGCAAAGGAGACACTGGACTCCATAGGAGTTGGCATCAGGGAGAGTGGTTTCACAATGCAGGAACATTCCTCCAAAGGCCGTTCCTTATACCCACTCTCAGTAAAAGCCAAGGGCATAAAGGATAGTTCCGTGAAGGCTGCCAAGGAAACCCAGGATGTTCTGCCCAAGTGGGTAGACTTTTAGGGAACTGATTTAAAATCATATGAGATGGGGCACCTGGGTGGCTCAGTAGTTAAGCGTTGGCCTTCGGCTCAGGTCATGATCCCAGAGTCCTGGGTTCGAGCCCTGCATTGGGCTCCCTGCTGAGTGGGAAGCCTGCTTCCCCCTCTCTCACTCCCCCTGCTTGTGTTGTCTCTTTCCATCAAATAAATAAAATCTTTAAAAAATAAAAAATAAAATAAAATCGTATGAAAGGACAAAGAATCTCAAGGAATAAAATAGTTAACATGTCCCTTGCCTTTTCCCATCAACCATCTGTTGTCTCGGTTTCATCTTTAACTGGAGATCTGTGGTAGATAGCATGGAAATGAAAACTGGCTTTGAGTTCAGTATAGCATAGGTAAGAATTCTGACTGTGGAGTCAGAGACCTGGGTTGCCTTTCTCATTATTTGTGTGTTTTAGCCACCGTTTTTTAGTCATTGGTTTTCAAACTGTGTTCTACTGATTCCTGGGGTCTCCTGTAGGTCCTGGAGGAGGGCTTCAGACTTTCCACCCTCACTTCCAGCAGAGCAGCTTCAGACTTTAATCACTGAAACATTTCATTTGAAAAAAGGATCCTGCTACCGAAATAACTGCACGGCAGTAACAGAAACCCATTTTTGACACGGAAATACATCCACGTGCACTCACAAAGACAGAGAAGTAGAGGGCATACAGGTGTCAAAAGATTGTGTAGTAAATAGCCTCCAAATGTGTCCTCCGGCCAGACCCTCCTCCCTGGGTTCCTGCGCCCCTCCTGGGAGAGGAAGTACAATCTCTCTCTTCTCTCTTGGATGTGGGCTGGCTTGGTGACTTGCCTTGGCCAACAGGATGTGGCTCAGTTATGCTCTGGCGCTTCTGAGTCCAAGCCTTTGCATGAACTGGAAGCTTCTATTTCCTGGCTCTCAGTGTCGAGGTGCCATGCTATGAGAAGCTCAACACACGTGGAGAGGTTGTGGGGAGGGGAACTGAGGCAGTCAGTGGAGACCATCAGCATTCATGGTAAACCGCCTTCCATGTTTCAGCTGAGTAGACGCCGCAGAGGACAGCAAGCCCATGGGCTATCGCACAGAGAAGCAACAGCACCCACCTAATCCCCACCAATCCATGAAATCATGACAGATAATAACATGGTTGCTCTTTTAAGCCACAATTTGGGGGTTAGTTTCTTTTGTACTCATAGGTAACTGAAACAGAGGGTGTGTTTTCTTCTAAGTAGTTTTCTGATTCTTTAAAATATTATTTTGCAAGAGATACATTATTTAATGCCCTTGTTTGAAAATGAACTATAGAAGTGTGTAAGTACAGAAATGACATATTTTGCTTTTATGATGACTTCCTTTGTGCAGTTTTTATAACCAATAGCATGGACACTGGCCACCAAGGCATGATGTGGTCACGAAGCAGAATAAAGCTAACCAAGTGTCACAGGTGTTGAAGTTGATCTGCCAACACACACACACACACACATCCATGACACAAGTGATCTAGAAATGTATAATCAAAGAAACAAATAATTAACAGACTCTCTATGCAAGAGTTTGGTGAAGTATAAACAAAACATATAAATCAAAGAAGAGGTGAAAATGACACTAATGTTTAGAAGAGAGAGGGACCTAAAATATTCGGACCCTCACACTTCAGTTTAGGAGTTTGTGTGTGAAGTGACCCGATCAAACACGAGAAAACTACAGGAGAGAGAACTACAATTGAACAATGGTGCCAAGAGAATAAATTAACTGCATTCCAGTGAATGGAAAAAAAAAAAACAACAACAAACAAACAAACCAAAAACCAAAAACCTATGTATCTCTGGGAAACAGAATAGCTTATTTTTCTCTATATATTATTTCAGAAGCATAATATGCCCATGCTGTCCTACGGCACCAAAAAAAAAAAAACCATGCAAAAAACACCCATTTTTTCTAAGTTATTTCAGAAAGTCAGGTGGGAGAGGCAGTCAGCAGACCAGCTGACATCAGTGGGCTGGAAGGTGTCTTTGATTCCAAACAACATAAGTACATGTATGAGTTAACTGAGAGCCTGAAAGATACTTCTCTTGAGTTTCTGAAGCGTTTTTTGTTTGTTTTCTTGCAACTGGAGTTAACGTACACTCTTAAGTCATAATGCAAGGAGAAAAGTGATTAGTCTGCCAACAAGGGGAGTTAATTTAAATCCCCAGGTTTCATGATGGCATATGCTTGAGGATTTACTGTTTCCATTCCTTTTGTGTTTGACTTTTTAAAAAAAAAATTGTTTTAAAGATTTTATTTATTTATTTGACAGAGAGAGACAGCGAGAGAGGGAACACAAGCGGGGGAGTGGGAAAGGGAGAAGCAGGTTTCCCGCCGAGCGGGGAACCCAATACAGGGCTCTATCCCAGGACCCTGGGATCAGGACCTGAGCCAAAGGCAGATGCTTAAATACTGAGCCACCCAGGCGCCCCTGTGTTTGACTTTTTGAATGTCCTGTTTATGGAGTGTATTTCGTGAAGACACCTTACCTGTCTAGTATTGGTGGTTCATAGTCAGTGATGTCTAACTCAGTAATTTAGTGTGTACTTCAAAATAATCATTTATTTAATATTATGCAATCTGATAATATCTTTCACTTAGGGGTGTCCTAGGGTGCCCTGGGTAATGAGGTAGGGATGTATTTTAAATCGTCAGGGACTGGAGAGTTTGCTATCACTACACATACCCTTTGGTCTCATGCTCCTTCCCACAGAGTGATGCCCGGAAGATGCTGGGCTCATGCTCATTCTTAGTGACATCACTGTGATAATGGTGATGGCTTGTGGGCTGCCACCAAGCAACAAAGCTGCAGCAGTCACCACGGCCTGGGAACTGCCATCAGGGATGGCTTTCTTCCTTTATGGCCAAAGGCTTGGAGCTCAAAACATCACGAGGAGCTTTATTTATGGCAGAGAAGAGGGATCAACAGTCTTGTTTGTGTAGATTAGGGTTGAGGGGGGACCAAAATGGGGGCAGGAATCTCTCCCATCTGTTCTTGTTTTTCTAAAGGGCTGATGTCAGTGAACAAGTGAAAATGGCTAAAATTCCCTGCTCACTGCCCTCAATATCAGTTTATAGGTTTCTAAATTCACGCTGACCTCCTCCGGGGAATCTGTGAGAAGGTTCCAGATGGAGGAGGAAATACTGCAAAGTGCCACCTGATTCAAGTAGAAATCATTTCTATTAACCACCGGGGCATTTTACTGGGAGACTGTTAATAAATTCTAAGGAATAGGACTTAGCAGCTGCTGACTAAAAGAACAACTTCTTGGTTGTAATTAAACAACAAGAAGGTAAATAATCAGGCAGGGAAGACTGTGAGACCCCAGAGGTACCAGGAATTTGGGGCCCGGATGGGTTGGTTTGAACGTTTACAGTTTTCAGAGGTGAGTATCATGACTATGGAATCTGTCTGTTACTGTTATCTGTTGTGCACTTTCAAATCTTGTCCTTCAACTTCAACATGTGCATGAAGAGATTTTATTGCTGCTTTCTAGTTCCCTTTCGCATTTCCTTGTGCTTCTACCTCAACGGGCCTATAGTAAAATCCCTTATTAAAAAAAAAATGTATATATATACACACACACACACACATACATACATACAGTTTACAAAGAATTGTCAAGGACATTATCCCACCTGAATGGCACAACTGTGCGGTAGGTGGGAATGGTACTTCTGTGAAGGAGGTAGCACTGAAATAAGTCATACCCATTTTACAGACGAGTAAATTGAGGTTCAGAATGGCAACGAAAATCTCCCAGGGCAAGTCATTCCCTAATCCTGTCGTGCATTCACTCAACAACTATTTAGTGAGCACATGCTATGCTGTGTGTGTCATGGCATTATACTGGTGAGGTGCTAAGGCACTGTGGTTAGAATATGTATGGGAGCATATATTAGGGTTTAATAAAAAAAAAAATTCCAGCAGTTCATCAGGGTTTCTCAATCTTAGCACCACTAACATTTTGGAATGAATAGTTCTTTTTTGTAGGGCTTGCCTTATTCATTGTAGGATGTTTAGCAGCATACCTGGCTTCTAGTCAACAGAGGCCACTGGGTCCCCTTCCCCCACATCGTGATAACCAAAAATGTCTCTAGACATTGGTAAATGTCTCCTGGGGGCAGAATTGAGAACCAAAGAGAACTGAGTTTTGTGGCTTTCAGTTTCTTATGTATGAAATGGGTACATACATCAGTTTCTACTTAATAACATTGCTGTGGTTAAATTAATTGACCAAAAGTGATCAGAAAGTGGGAGATATTTCTGTATTATTCTTCTTATTCAGATTATCTAATATTTTTAAAAGATTTTAAATTCTTTGTTGAGGGGAGAGAATGAGAGCCTAAGTGGGGGGGTGGGGAGTGGGAGAAGGAGCTACTGGACAGGGAGCCCGAGACGGGGCTTGATCCCAGGACTCCAAGATCATGACCTGAGCCGAAGGCAGGTGCTTAACTGACTGAGCCACCCAGGTGCCCCCAGATCATCTAATATCTATGTTGTGTCTACTATGTACCCTGTAAACAGGAAGGTGGATGCAAATTCAGGCCTAACTTCTAGGCCTCGCCTCCCACATCTGTGCTCTGTTTTCTACACTGGGTGGCAATTCTTCTGAGCCTCCCACCCACCCAAGACTCATTTTGTTCTTGGTCTCACCATCTGTAAACATCTTGCTCTAGTCTGTTACAATCTCTTGTCATCTAAGTTGTAAGGAAGCTTTCAGATTTGAAAAGACTCTTCTCAGGCTGACCTTTTAGAACTTGCTCATAGGCCCCATGTCATCCTGCTCTCCTTTCTCATGATCAACCCAACAATGTCCATCAGCCCCTGATGTCTATCATCAGAAGGACCTGGAGATACCGTAACTCACTGTTTCCAAAGTGTCCACGGTAGCAGGGAGAGGAGGTATAGGAAGAGAGGAAGAAGAGAAATGGAGTTGACACTGTCAGAAATTTTCCCCAAATGAGCCCCAGAATATTGTTCTTATTCCAGAATGTGAATGACAATGTGACAAATAAATTGTTTTTTATTTCCTTTGTTACTAGGTTGTGATTTGATAGCTTTCAAAAGTTTCAGTGATATTTCTTTGTAGAAAAATTTCCCAGTTCTAACAATGAATACTTCTCGAATAAGGAATGGCTGGTGTTTGATTTTGTCCAAGCAGTATTTTCTGTAAGCAAAACAGTGCAATTAATTTTCTCATGTTGTACCTTAACTGCAAAAAAAAAAAAAAAAAAAAAAAAGAGCATTCTTCCACTCCATTTTTTGCTATATTACCTTAGGTGACTTATAAACACTTTCTCTTTAATAATAGGAAATGGGAACCTAAAGAGACCGTATACAATGAACTTTAAAATCATAATGTGAACATAATTAAGAGGTAATGCCAAGAGAATAGAATGCCATCTTGAGATAATGACCTCCAAATGCTGCAAAAAGTGTGGAAGGAGAAGAAAACCGGTGCCCAGAAATACAGGTTGGATGTCAGCCAAGACCTTCACTTGAATGTCAGTGCCCTAGGACTCCCTGAGTGATAACTGAATCAGTTTTGTAAAATATAGCCAATTCTCCATCATTCTCAGAAGGGGGGGTGTAGGGCATAAAACAAAACACAACATATTAATTTGTATTTGGATGATGTATTTGTATAATCCTTTGGACATGAGTGTACTTGACATTATAGAATTTCTTTCTGCCAAGTCGTCAGAATTTATCCGACCCTTGTTCTAATCTTTCAAAGTCTTAGGTTTGGCTTCTGGTTGGTAAATTAATTCATGCAAATGTGCTAACAGCTTCTCAGGTCATCTTTTCCAGGAGATACATTTCCCTTTTAATAAATGGAAAAGCTTCTAGGAAGAAGTAGCTCCTAAGGTGGGCAGGATGGGTAAGATTTCAAAGAGTGGCAATGGGAGATGAAAGGAGATGCCATTTTATTTTTATTTTTATTTTTTTAAAGATTTATTTATTTATTTATTTATTTGTCAGAGAGAGAGAGAGAGGAGCGAGAATGAGCACAAGCAGAGTGGCAGGCAGAGGGAGAAGCAGGCTCCCTGCCGAGCAAGGAGCCCGATGTGGGACTCGATCCCAGGACGCTGGGATCATGACCTGAGCCAAAGGCAGCTGCTTAACCAACTGAGCCACCCAGGCGTCCCGGAGATGCCATTTTATGTGGTGGAAACAACCTAAGCAAAGCATGGTGGTAGGAAAGCTCACAGCAAGTTTAGAAGGGTGACAAGTAGTTTGGTTTGACCATAGGGCAAAAGCAGTAGAGAAGAGTACTGGGAAGAGTACTGATTTTTCTTCTTCTTCTTTTTTTAAATATTTTTTTAATTTTTTAATAAGTATATAATGTATTATTAGCCCCAGGGATACAGGTCTGTGAATCGCCAGGTTTACACACTTCATAGCATTCACCATAGCACATACCCTCCCCAATGTCCATAACCCCACCACCCTCTCCCGACTCCCTCCCCACAGCAACCCTCAGTTTGTTTTGTGAGATTTAGAGTCTCTTATGGTTTGTCTCCCTCCCGATCCCATCTTGTTTCATTTATTCTTTTCCTACCCCCCAAACCTCCCACGTTGCATCTCCACTTCCTCATATCAGGGAGATCATATGATAGTTTCTTTCTCCGATTGACTTATTTCACTAAGCATAATACCCTCTAGTTCCATCCACGTTGTCGCAAATGGCAAGATTTCATTTCTTTTGATGGCTGCATAGTATTCCATTGTACATATATACCACATCTTCTTTATCCATTCATCTGTTGATGGACATCTAGGTTCTTTCCATAGTTTGGCTATTAGAAACATTTGGGTGCATGTGCCCCTTCAGATCACTACGTTTGTATCTTTAGGGTAAACACCCAGTAGTGCAATTGTTGGGTCATAGAGTAGCTCTATTTTCAACTTTTTGAGGAATCTCCATGCTGTTTTCCAGACTGGTTATACCAGTTTATATTCCCACCAACAGTGTAGGAGGGTTCCCCTTTCTCCACATCCTCACCAGCATCTGTCATTTCCTGACTGATTCTTCTTTAGACTAGAGTCCCAAACATGTACTTCACTTGCCAAGGTTAGAGGGAAGATGGGCTTTGATTTCCCTGGGCACTATATATTTTTTTTTTAATTTTTTATTTATTTTCAGCGTAACAGTATTCATTGTTTTTTCACCACACCCAGTGCTCCATGCAATCTGTGCTCTCCCTAATACCCACCACCTGGTTCCCCCACCCTCCCACCCCGCCCCTTCAAAACCCTCAGGTTGTTTTTCAGAGTCCATAGTCTCTCATGGTTCACCTCCCCTTCCAATTTCCCTCAACTCCCTTCTCCTCTCCATCTACCCTTGTCCTCTATATTATTTGTTATGCTCCACCAATAAGTGAAACCATATGATACTTGACTTTCTCTGTTTGCACTATATTTTTTAATACTAATTTTTCGCTTATCCTAAAAGTCTGGAAGATCAGTCAACAACGGGCCTGTAATCCTGCTGGAGCTGGAGCCAATCAGCAGCTATCCTCATTAGGGAGGTGTTCATTCTCCAGTTGGCCACAGTCCCCACTACTCCCTATTTGAGTTAACAACACACTGAGGGAAAAAGGAAGTTGTGATTTATTGTCAAGTTTTTCTTGTGGTAGAGAATCGTGATCTCCAGTAAGATGCAAGGTTGTATTGGTCTTACACTAGGTTGTATTTGTTCTTATACTGAGGGTCATAAGCAATAAAGTTGAATCTTCTTACACCAAACTCACTTCACTCATTTCCACTGACTGTGAGCATCTGAGATGATGACCCCTGCTTTAAATAGGGGAAGAATTGAAAAGATCTTTGGGGTGGGGAGTGACGTGAGCCAAAATATATCTTAGTTTGGGCATGAGAAACCATAGCAGATGAAAAAGAAAAAAGAGTGCTCAAAGACAAGAATCGAACTAGCCATTGAGTATAATACTAGAGGCTCAAGATCACTAGATCTGAACCGGGCTAAGAACAAGAGCCCAGGGGACTGGGCAGGTAACTGGTAGGGGTGAAAGGGATGACATTTTGCAGTTCTTATTTTATCTTCCTAAATATATCACTTTAGAAATTAGAAATCTGAAAGAAGGAAGAGGTTTGTTGAGGTGAATGATAAGCTCCTTTGAGATATGTTGAGTTAAGGATATGGGGCAGATTAGTTAGAAATATGAGATTAAGCTATAATGGAGCGACTGAAGCAAAGGGCAGGGAATTGGGAATCACCTGAATAGAAGGCAGCTGATACCACTGGAAGGAAGGTCTCTAAGGTCTTTAAGGTCTCTAAGGCTGAGAGACTAGAGAGAGAGACAAGTCCATATAAGAACCACATAAGAGCTACATTTAAGAGTCTTAGTTCATTCCAACTGTTATGAAAAGATACCACGAATTGGGAGGCTTACATACAATAGAAATTTATTTATCATAGTTATAGAGGTCGAGACACCCAAGAGCAAGGCTCTGGAAGATTCTGTCTGGTGAGGGTCTGCTTCCTAGTACATGGATGACCACCTTCTCACTGTGTCCTCACATGCCAGGAAGGACAAAGGAGGTCTCTGGGGTCTCTTTTATAAGGACACTTATCCCATTCACGAGGATTCTACCCTCATAACCTAATCCCAAAGGACCTGACTCCAAATACCATGTGGGGACTGGGCTTCGGCATATGAACTTTGGAGGGGGTGTGGCACAAACACTCAGTCTACAGCAAGAGGGATGAGGAAACCACCAAGAGTTGGAAAGGGAGCAGCCAGAGCAAAGGAGGCAGATCAAGAGAGCAAAGTGTTAGGAATGGCGGGAGGCAGGGAAGTTTGAGATGGGAAGGTATGGCCTACAGTGTCAGCGCTGTTGCCTGAGGCAGGACTACTGAATTAAGAGGACCCTATGAAGGTGATGCCAGATTCAGAGGGGAAAGGAGACAGTTGATGAATGATGTATTTAATAATCTATTGCATGAATTACATAAAGGCTTCCTCACCGGGGTTTCTGAGTATCAGAGGATAAGGAGGGTAAGAGTATAGAAACTAAAGGATCAGAAAGAGTTGTTTTAAAATCATCCAGGTCAGGATGCCTTGGTGGCTCAGTTGGTTAAGCCGCTGCCTTCGGCTCAGGTCATGATCCCAGGGTCCTGGGATCGAGTCCTGCATGGGGCTCCTTGCTCAGTGGGGATCCTGCTTCTCTCTCTGCCTCTGCCTGCCACTTTGCCTGCTTGTGTTCTCTCTCTCTGAGAAATAAATAAATAAAATCTTTAAAAATAAAATCATCTTTAAAAAAAAAAAGGTCACTTGCTAGAACATGCTTGTGGAGAGAGACCAGTCCTTCTCATGGTCATGAGTGACAATCTGGAATCAGGCATACATTCATCCATATTTTTAAAATGAGAAACCTGGTTTGGGGCTGTGCATGGATGTGTGGCTTTTGTTTTGTTTTGTTTTGTAAACCCACCCTGCCATTTTGACATCAACCACATAAGCTTCTCAAACTACGGTCACAGATCTGCACGACACAGCATACAACACGCAGGGTGCAAAGCGGCTGTTTCTTGATTGTCTCCTTTTCTCCAAGAATGGTGCGCTGCATTACTTTCAGTGAACTACCACACCCTAATTTCATCTTGTTCAGATGAAATCATACCCTCAAGCAAGTTATGGCCTTCCCACCCATTGCTCCCATTCTCCTGCACAGGCTAAAACATGGGCATAAAACCCTATAAAGCCAAGCAGACCTTCCCCTGAGAATCTTAAATGTAAGCAGAGCAGTGCAAGGGCAGAATTAAGCTGGAGATGCATCATTCAGATGGCAGCACCTTGAAGACACCGCCCAGCTGCCCCTGCTGCTGTTACCCTCTGAGCAGTCCTGTTCTTGGCATTCCCCAGGTGGGACAGCTCAGCTCTTCCCTAATAAATGCTGTCATTTAAGTTAGCTGGAATCAGTTTAAATTGCTGTCTATGCAAGTATTCTCACTGCTAAATATGTGTTTAAAGAGACCCTACTGGTGAGTTTTACCCATGATCTGAGGATGTGATGCCGTAGCTCAAGATGAGTGACCTGGAGATTTGCACGATCAACGATAAACATGGTTTAGAAACACACCATTAACATTAACCACCATCACAAATCCTCCTTGAGACACCCTCCTCTTGCTCTGTGGGAGGAGGACCAGTGTCTGATCTTCAGGGCTAGAGCACTAGTGCTTGGAACACCGCCAGCACACAGTAGGCGCTCATGCAATGGATGAGGGACTACATACAACAGTAGACCCTCACTGCCATCGTGGCAGCCACAGAGAGAACTTCAGTTTCTTCCTCATCACATTCCTCCAAAGTGGACAGTTGCCTCCTTTCTTTATGGACTAGGAGACTGAAACTGAGTCACTAAATAAATTTCCAAGGCCGTAAGAGACGTCAGGGTCTGACTTGGTGATAAAATGCAGCAGTTCCAGAGGCCATTTCTCACCTTCTCTGTATAAATGAAAAAGAAGCACCTGAGCTGTCTCTCTGTTCACTACAGCACTGTCGTGAGCCAACTCTCACCCACCAAATTCTGCTCAGGACCTACTAATCTCGCTGGGCCCTGGACTTTACGACTTCAGGTTGGGAATCGAAAGCTGTGGTTAGACAAGACCACTGCATGAGCTGGAGAAAAAGCAAGAGTGAGGACGAGAGAGACAGAGAATCCCACTGGACTTGTTACAGAATTTCCTAACTGTATATCCGCCTGCACACAAAGTAAGACACACCTCAAAAATGATTCTTCCAACAGCGGCCAATAATGCCATTTCTTCTCCTAGAAGTCATTGGGTTAAGATAGTAAATGAATAGAAAGCATGATCATTTCAACAATGTGGTCTTCTTTTTTAAAAAACTGTGTATGTCTAGATGCACATGGATTTAAAAGAAAAAAAACATTGTCACGTAGCAGCCGTCATCTGACTTGCTAATACCATACCTTGTAGAATATGGATGACAGCATTTTAGACTATGTTGTCAAACTGGTATGTATCAGAATATTTGAAAAGATAGATGCTCAGATCTCATCCCAAATCTTTGGATCAGAACTTCTAGTGGGTGGGACTCTACTTCCTGCATTTTTACTCTACTTCCAAGAGAATTCCTATGCTCAACAAAGCATAGGAACCAGTAGGTAGAAAAGAACCATCTGAACCAGAGAAGACTAATATCTGGCACACTTCCGACCACATTTTTCTTCTGCATCAGAGCAGACACCACTAATTCATTTCTGCACTCTTTCCCACTAAGACCCCAAACTGCCCACCAAAGCTACCATATGATCAGAGTTGGCTCAGAAGATAAACCTATTTCTTATCTCAGGAGATAAAACCCATATTTTGTTCCAGTCTTCTGAAAATGAGTTGGAACCAATAAGCCCACATCCTATTGGTGTATGGCAAACATGAACCTGATCCTGGAACCATATTCTTGAAGGATGTCATTCTTTTCTTTTTTTTTTTTAATTGAGATATAATTGACAAAATTATAATATATTTAAAGTATACAATGTGATGATTTGATATACATAGACATTATGATAGGATTTCTACCAGAGTTAATTAACACATTTATCCCCTCACATATTTACATTTGTTTTGTTTTTGTTGTTGTTGTTCTTTCTTTTTCCTTCCTTCCTCCCTCCCTCCCTTCCTTCCTTCTTGATGAGACCACTGAAGTTCCAACTACGTTCTTGGCAAATTTCAACTATACAATACAATATTACCAACTAGAGTCACCATGTGATACCCTGGATCTTTACTGGGGGTAGGGAGGTGGGGAAACAGGGCTAGGCTGGTAAAAGGGCGTACACTTCCAGTTATAGGATGAATAAGGTTGCCACATGTTTCAATTCCAATGGTCACCATCTTGTCCTGAGCCACCATGATTACTTGCCAGGACAGTATGTTAGCATTCTACCTGGTCTCCCAGCTTTGAGTCTGGGCCCCTGTACTATAGTCTCCACACACAGCTGCATGGAAGTTTTTTTCCTTTTAAATAACAAAATCTGTTGGTATTTTTATTAGGGGTATATTGAGTTTGGTAATTAATTTAGGGAGAGTTGACATCTTTATAATGTAAATGTGGGCATGTCATGCTCTGACTGGAACACATCAATGTCTCCTCTCACTTGTTTCTAGAATACCCATGGCCTCTCCATAGATGGTCTGTTCTCCACTAATTTCTCCAGTAGCATCTCAAGTCACACTCCCTCCTCACCGAACTTTTTGTTTTTTTTTTCAAATTTCTGAAACATCAAATGTTTTCCCATCCCAGAGCCCTACATTTTCTCTTTCTGTCAGGGACACTCAGCCCCTTTCTGTTTCCATGCCAGTTCCTCCTTATCCTTCAGGTCCCAGTTTAAATGCATGTCCTCGCAGGGATTCTCCAGATCACTTTAGCTAATGTAGTGCTATTACCTCCCACCCCACTGCTCTTCATTCCATCAATCTGTTCATTTCCCTTCTGGTCATTCTGATAAGCCAGGACTGTCTTGTGTATTCACTTGTTTTAGTTTCTTACTGTCTGTTTCTCACCCTAGGTTGTAAGTTACACACAATAAGGACAGGGACAGAGCCATTGTTTTACAACATCAGTTGTAACCCCAGCACTTAGCATAATGCTGGGCACAGAGCAGATTCTCAATGCATATTTGATGAATAAATGAATGGGGAAAATATTCAAAATTCCATTTCCCTCCATTTCTATTACCGAGATGAGCTACCAATAGAACATCTGAATTTCTTCATTTGCCACTTTATAATCACATCTGCCAGATTTATGTTCATCAGCTCTAACACGAAATGCATGAAATACATCCACATTTCATTCATGTTTCATGTGATAATCCATCAAAAGACCACCGAGGAGCTCTGACAAAGGTGGACAAAAGGACATGTTCTGTGCATGTCAATCAGCCTCTTCCCCTGGCCACTCATGTGCAAAGTAACCCTGGAGGCAGCGGGAGATGCTACACAGGGCTCAGTAACATCACTGCTGAGTGCCTCGTCGGCCAACGGCAAAGACCAACCCTGAGTTCCTTAATATTACATCACATCCTGGGAGGACCAGCCGGCCACCTGGTAGCAGACTGACTACATTAGACCCCTTCCATCAAAGAAGGAACAGAAATTTGTCCTTACTCTATTTTTTTAAAGATTTTATTTATTTATTTATTTGACAGAGAGAGAGAACAAACAGAGGGAGCAGCAAGCAGGGGAAGAGGAGAAGCAGGCTCCCTGCTGAGCACAGAGCCCAGCCCAGAGCTTGATCCCAGGCCCCTGGGATCATGACCTGAGCCGAAGGCAGACGCTTAACCAACTGAGCCACCCAGGCGCGCCGGTCCTTACTCTATATACACATATTGTGGGTATGAATTTTCCTTCTCTGCCCATGTGATCCCCTCAGGACCACCACCACGGACTCCTGAAATGCCTGATCCACCATCAGGGTGCTCTGCCCAGCACTCCATCTGGTGGAGAACTCATTTCCCAGCACAGGGAGTGGAGCAATGGCTTCCTGCCCGTGGACTTAACACATCTTACCACACCACCCTTACCCCTCACACGGAAGGAACTGGCCTAACTTAAATTTGGCAGTTTATTGCAGACCCAGTCACATTGCCAGTTAGCAGCAGTCTTCTGAAAAGAATGGGGCTCTGTCTCATGGAATAGATGCTTTAAATCAGAGAGTGATGTGGTGCTGTCTCCCTCAACACCAGAGCTCATGGGTGCGGAAATCAAGGGTGACAATGGGACTGTCTCCTCTCACTGTTACTCCCCCACAGCCTGTTTCTTCCTGTCTTGGAATTTTGAGTTCTGCTGGTTTCCAAGTCTTGGTTTTTCATTCCCCTCATCATTTTACACGAGTTCACTGGAGGTTAACTTTACAATTTAGTCTTTACTTAATGGAAAAAGCAGATGAGATTGGTTGAATTTTACTTGGAATTAATAGAGTCCAGAGAAGGATATGACTGTGGGAATTTTGCATCCCTTCGTCTTGGGGAAAGGGTGAGAATGTTTCTGGTTTTGGTTTTTTTTTGTATGAAGGATCCTTATGTCTCATGAGATGGAAACAGCATAGTTCTGTGATCATATGGAAATCAATATCATAGAAGAGTGTGTTTAGATGCTCAATAGCCGAAGAGGTGAATCAGGCTAATAATAATTGTCTATCAGCTCTAAACCCATTTTTCTGTACTCTGCTGTGTGACACTGGGGCTGGGAGTCTGCAAACCCTTTTTTTCTGCTTTGTTGTTTGCTCCACAGGCTCTGCCCATAGCAGAAGGCTGCAGAGCAGAGCAGGGAGAAGCTACTTGTTCCCCCTCTATTTGCTGCCTTTACTGAGAGCTGCTCCCCAGCAAAACGTCTTCCTCCTGGCAGCAACAGAGCCTTCCCCCAGCAGCTGCTGAATCCAGTGTGTAACATGCTCAACGCAGAGCCCATTCCCTCACCGCACCTCCCTCAGGGAAACCAGCATCCCCCTCCTCAGAGGTCTGGGTATCTCCAGCATCAGTGTCCAGGACCCTCTGCGTTGCTGCTCTGTGTAGCCTCCTCCCTTAAACTTCTAGGTCTGTAGAATTCCAGCCCCTTCTCTTGGCTCCTGCAACTCCAGCGGTGCTGCCTGCTTCCCTGCTCCCTCTGGTTGCATTTCTATGATGCCTTAAGATTCTTTTTACTTTTTTTTAAAAAAAGATTTTACTTATTTATTTGAGAGAGAGAGAGAGGGAACGAGTGAGGGGGAGGGGCAGAGGGAAAGGAAGAAGCAGACTTCCCACGGAGCTTGGAGCAGTCTCTGGGATGGATCCCAGGACCCTGGGAACATGACCTGAGCCAAAGTCAGACACTTACCCAACTGAGCCACCCAGATGCCCCCTACGAAGTGCTTTCTACTTGTACAGTTACTTATTTAACAACTTTAAAAATAGCTAGTAATCTTTTCGATTAGATCTGCCCTGTAATTGGCTGGGTTTCCGTCTCCTGGCTGGCCCTGACTCACACGGGCAGGCAGATCAAGAACAGTGGGTGCTGCCACAGCCTAGCAGAGCAGGTCTCAGCCTGGGATAGAGGGCAGGTGACAGCAAGAGGAGGGCCTCTTGGCAAAGAGGAGGGCTCCAATCTTCTTATTGAACAGACAACCCGAAACAATAGGGAGATGGGGGTGAAAACCCTATTAATGACACTGAAGGTGTTCTGTGGCAAGAGACAGAAGATAGACAGAGGTGCAGCCACCTAGAGGCAGGATGGCCTGCATTTATTAGCACTGTGCTGGGGACATAGGGCCCTTTTATTAGGAAAGGAGGAAGAGGTGCTGTCTCCCTCAACACCAGAGCTCCTGGGTGCGGAAATCAAGGGTGACAATGGGACTGTCTCCTCTCACTGTTACTCCCCCACAGCCTGTTTCTTCCTGTCTTGGAATTTTGAGTTCTGCTGGTTTCCAAATCTTGGTTTTCATTCCCCTCATCATTTTACATGAGTTCGTTGGAGGTTAACTTTACAATTTACCTAATGGAAAAGGCAGATGAGATTGGTTGAATTTTACTCGGAATTAATAGAGCCCAGAGAAGGATATGACTGTGGGAAATTTGCATCCCTTCGTCTTGGGGAAAGGGTGAGAATGTTTCTGTTTGTTTTGTTGTTGTTGTTGTGTTTTATTATTATTTTTCTTGTATGAAGGATCTTTATATTGCGTTTTTGTTTTTTTTTTGTATGAAGGATCTTTATGTCCCATGAGATGGGAACAGCATAGTTCTGTGATCATATGGAAATCAGTATCATAGATATACTTCTTCTATAAAGGTAGAAAGCACTTCGTAGGGGGCATATGCGTGGCTCAGTTGGGTAAGTGTCTGACTTTGGCTCAGGTGATGTTCTCAGGGTCCTGGGATCCATCCCAGGAAAGGGATGCAGAAAGGCATCCCCATCTCTCGTGGGGCATGGGGCTGACCAGAACAGCGCTCTGTGCATGGGAGGGTGTTCTGATGGATTATATTCTCAGAGCACCTCTCGCTGATATCCTTGACTGTGAAAAAGGACCCCTATAATAATGCCTAACATATATATAGTGCTTTAGAGGCTCTAACCCATTTTTATGGATGATCTGATTTGATCCTTACCAAAACCTTGGGAGATAGAGCAAGGCAGTCAAGTGCCCGGGCTTTGGAGATGCAAAGACTTAGACTGGAATCCTGGCTCAATCACTTCCTGGTTATGGATCTTGGGCAAATTACTTAAATGTTTTCATCCTTAGTTTCCTCTTCTTCAAAAACGGACACCCTAACATCCTCTACCACATAGGGTTCTTCTAAGAGTTAAGAGAGCGAAAATACATTAAGCATTTAGCCTACCATCTCATACAATCAATTTTCAAAATGCTCGCTATTACATCACAAATGAGGAAAGAGGGAGTTGAGAGGTGAATTTACCCAGCAAAGTCACTGAGTGGTGAATCCAGGCCTCACGCTTGTCTTGGATTCAAGTTCGTTCACACTTTTTTAATCAGCTGAACAATTCTTCTGGAAGCCCCTTTGCAAGGGGCCCTGACCCCTAGCCCACCCAGGTTTGTCCTGTGTAGCAACATTCACACATAGTTTCTGATAGGTCAAAGGCAGCAATGGGACTCCCTTTCCTAATAAATATCAGACAATCCAAGCACTAGTCCAGTGTGGGTGTGATTCATGGCTCATTTTTCACCCTGCTGGCCCTCTGTTTCCTCAAGTTAGCATGGTCACCTCCTACATCAGTGGTTCTTCTTAGCCTTACTACTTTGGCATCACCTAGGGAGTATTTTTTTTTTTTTTAAATACTGATATCTGGGTTCTCACCCCCAGAGATTCTGATTTATTTGGACTGACCTGTGTCCAAGACATGAGTCATTAAGAAAAAATCCTTGAGTCTACTGTAAAGCCAGGATTGATCAACATTATCTAGATACAGAGTGAACCAATGTGGCCAACGGTCTGGGTTTTTTTTTGTTTTGTTTTTTTGTTTTTTTTTTAAAGATTTAAGAGATTACAAGTAGGCAGAGAAGTGGGCAGAGAGGGGGTGGAAGCAGGCTCCCCGCTGAGCAGAAAGCCCAATGCAGGGCTCCATCCCAGGACCCTAAGACCATGACCTGAGCCGAAGGCAGAGGCTTAACTCACTGAGCCACCCAGGTGCCCCGCCAATGATCTGTTTTTATAAATAAAGTTTTATTGGAACACAGACACCCTTGTTTGTTTACACATTGTCTATGGCTGCATTTGTAGTATCACAGCAGACCTGAGCTGCAATAGAGACCATATGGCCCACATAGCCTAAAATGTTTATTAATGACCTTTTATAGATAAAGTTTATCTATATTTATTTTAAAGGTCTATATGACCTCTATGTGTTTTCTACCTCTACCATTCTATGGATCCATGATTCCTATATGATAAATGAGATAATACAGATCAACCCAGACAAGTGACTTTCAAACTTTTTTGACCATCACCGACAGTAAGAAATACGTTTTATATCTCTTCGTTGCTTTTTAAAAATGCATCTACAATGCATCTCTCTTCTAGAGGAGGGGCCTAATTAATGACCCACTTCAAAGAAACAGAATTTGGCAGAAGTAATGATTTGTGACTTTGGAGACTAGGTTATAAAAAGGCGTTGTGATTTTCATCTTGGTTGCTCTCACTCTGGGATTCCTCCAGGGATTAAGAAAGATAATGCGGGTCAGGCATCTGGACTGCTGTCTGCTACACAGTAAGTGCTCCTTCAAAAAAAACTTAGTTCTCATTACTAACATTATCATAACTCAATCCTGGATGGTGGCTCTCTTCTGTTAGGGATGATTCTTGCATGTTAAAGGAAGGAATCGGGGAACTAATCCTACAACTCATTGGTGTCACTAAAGCAAGAATTCTAAGACTAACAATAGAACCTCTATTTAGTTCTTATCATGCCTCAGGCCTGTACTACACATGCTTTGTCTCCCTTAATTCTCAGAGTAACTCTATAAGGGCTATGCCATTATTATCCTTAGTTTCTGGTTGAGAAGATGCCACACAGACTTCTTAAGCAATATCCCCAAGGCTACACAGCTAGTAAGTGGTAGAGGCAGCATGGAGACCTTAGTGGGATCCCAGAAACTGCAGTTTCATTCACATTATTCTTCTAGGACAAGAGAGAAAAGTTTTTGAGGAAAAGTCATTATTATCATTAGTGATGTGGTTGTGGGGAATGGGGATCCAGAACTAAAAGATCCTAATATAGGGGCCCAGAGTTTCCCTACCTAAAGGCACAGGTAAGAATAGAACATGAACAGGAGCATAGCCCCTGGCCTCTGGTGGGAGACCATGAAGCCCGAGGGCAAAGCGGTGGTTGGAAGAGATGCCCTCCCTGTCATCTGATTTCACAGTGCCTACCCACAGGCACTGTAGGCACTGCCTTGGGGCACAGAAGCGGCTCAGAGGAGGGAGCCTTGTAGAATCACTAGGAACTAGATATAGCCCATTCCCTGGCAGGGGAAGATTTGTTCATTTATCTATCAATTCATTCAGTCATGTGGACATTTAAGTGGCTGTTGCATGAGCAGGACTGTGGGAGACACAAAAATAAATAAAATGTGGTCTCTGCCTTTGAAAACTATGAAGGATCATGACCAGTCCCAGTGCTGCGGGCTGAGTCCGACAGAGATGGAATGAGGCAAGAGCTATGGGGCTCAGCCTGGGAAGCTCCGGAGGGTAACACTGAGGAAGAGAGACATCAGGAGACCAGCTGAGCTGTGTCATCAAGGAATAAACAGATGATGAGAACAGAGAGAAGGGTACACACATGAAAAATATAAACTCAGGAGGACCTGGTGACTGACTGGATGGGAGCAAAGGAAATGCCAGTTACTGCGATGATATTAAGTCTGCTTCTGATGATCTCTGTCTAATAGAACTTTCTCTGAAGATGGAAATGTTTTATCTGCATTGTTCAGTAGGGTAGCTACTAGTAACACATAACTAGTGCAATAACCTTAGCCCCATTTCACGGATGAAGAAACTGAGGCACAGAGAGGCGATATCAGTTGACCGGGATGGCACAGTCAGTAAGTAGAATCTCAGCTGAGACATCTTGGCCCTGGACCCCATGCTCTCCAGCACTCCGACATTATGTCAGCACCTGTCCTCGCAAATCTTTTTATAGAGATAAGCCTATTATGTAAGAAACATATTAAAATCTCGTGAGATTTTGACAGTAGTATTTATTTACAAGGTATTAAGGCAGCTTGCTTTTTAAGTGAAATCAGGTGTGAACATCCTGATTCAACTTTTTGGTAAATCTATAGGAGTTTGTCCCGATGGTTCATACTCCAACTGAGAGACTCTACTTAATGAATTCTGAAAATGTATTAAATTGCTTAAGGGACTCCAAAACCTTTTCTACCAGAAGTCACTTAATCCAGGGAGGAAACTCTCTGTGGGAATGGAGAATAGGTCTGTAGTTAATCTAAGGGAAATCGGCGGGCATATTTTTTGACTTCCAGTGTAAGGAATTGGCATTAGAGCTCACGGCTGGAGATGCTGTTGTGTGGATTTGAGAAAGCTCCTGGGAACATCTTTCTATAGTCCTCAAAGATTGCTGACATTTGGCCTATCCCACCAGGAAGCTGAAATTGAATTCTGATGCCAGTTTCCCCCCCCCCCCCCCAGTGGGATTAACGGCAAGTTGAAGAGAGAAATCTTAGAAGTGACAAACCCTAGGGATGGAGTAAGACTGAATTACAGGGCTCTGAGATAGATTTGATTCGAGTGGCTCCTAGGCCAAGACGGCACAGAGAAAGGATACGGACAAAGGTCATGTAATGTGTTACTCTAAGACGAAAAGCAGGCAAATTGTACTGAGATGAAATGCCAGATCCTGTTTTCTTTTCTTAGTTGCAAAGGGTGCAATTTTAAAAGATGAGTAAACACGCACAACAAATCAGTCAGTATATACCACACAATGTTCAATCCGGCTGACCCACCGTTACAGCAAAGTACCTCCTTTTGCCCGTCCCCTCATCTAGAATTATGTGTCCACAAGTGAATGTCTGGCAACAAGGAGAATGTTTAGCCAAGCAACACCAGGTCATCATGCTGTAGGATTTAATGCTTTTTTTTTTTTTTTTTCCTAAGACTTATTTATTTCCTTGAGAGAGAGAGAGTGTGTGTGAGCAGGGGGAGAGGCAGAGGGAGAGAGAGAGATACTCTCAAGTGCTGAGTGCAGAGCCTGATGCTGGGGGGGGGGGGGTGCCGATCTCAGAAGTCTGAGATCATGACCGAAGCAGAAACCAAGAGTGAGGTACTTAAGTGACAGAGCCACCCAGGTGCTGCAGGATTTAACTCTTAAATTCATTCATTCCTTTTACCTACTTACTGAACACGTACTTCAGGTCAGGCAAGATTTTAGATACTCGGGACATAGCACTGAATAAATCAAATGAATTCTCTGCTTATTTGAAGCTAACATACCAGCAGGAGAAAAGGCAATATGCAAGAAAGTTAAAGAAGACCATTTCAAATCATTACACCTGAGCTTCAGAAAATAAAATAGGATGCTATGATCCCACAGTCCAATGGTCCAGGGACATTTCTCTTGGCCTCAATAAGAAAGGATAACTTCATTCTTTACTCTCCGAGAATACTGCTCTTTTGCCCTCTGAATATGTTCTACCAGTCACCATTGGCAAATGGCAGCTGGGAGATGCCTGTCTGTGCCTTAGTCACGTGCATGTACACTGGGCTTCCATTGGACGTACATATGATTTAATGATATCCAGGGAAATTTATGGGTTCTATTTATTCATACAAAAGTTTTCTTCAATTTTTGCCTCCAACTAAGGTCCCTAATTTGGTCTTTCATCTGGCAGGCTTTCTTTCATCTGCCCACTCTGAATTGGACTTAGTCCTAATGATGATGGATTTGCTACACGAAAATGAAAGTTGCTGTCATTGACAAGTGGAGGTGATTACTGAGAACGACTTCTTCTTCTGGCACAAAGCTAATACCAGACAGACATGGCACCCTTGAACTTCTAAGACGGTGCCACAAAATTTTAACAGCCGTAGGAGGTGCTGGTATCAAGCACTCAACACTGTTTCTAAAGAATTTGCGGGTGTTCTGTAAACGGACAGCCTTTCAATCAATTTGCAAACCAAAACATGGAGAGACTCTTTCTCCCTCTTCATTGTACCCCTTCTGGAAAGCCCCATACGGGGAAATACTCCTAACAGAGTCAACGAAGTAGAAGGATCAAGAGCACAGAAAGATCCCACGTAAGTTAATCAAGCCCAGCATACCTGAACTTGGATGCCATCTGGGATTCCAGACTGGCGTCAAAAATAATTTAGGACCAAGGTGATATGCTTGTGAGATGGAAGCCCTGCTTCGGGAGAACACTGCTAAAACCACCTTCCTTCGCTGCGTTGACTTCCTGAACCTGACGACGGACTGCAGGATTCCTTCACCACTTGTGCCACAAGCGCTCATACTAGAGAGGTGAGAGCAGGTCGGGTGGAGTCGTTTGGGCTCCTCTCCCCCATCTAAGGCAGCATCCTTATCCTTCTAGGCAGCTGCCGTTAGAGGCACCCTGAGGAATTCTTCTCCTCTGCCCACAAACACCCTCGTCCACCGGCTCACGCTTCTTTCCTCAGTTGCTCCTCATTTCCCACCTGAGAGGCGTCAGGGGGGTCTTCCTGATTCCTTCCCGCTCCATTCTGCTCTCCACAGACTGTCTTTCCATGGCATTCTCCCTGCGTGCCTGTCCAAATTTCGCCCTTCTGTAAGGACAGCATTATCACACTGCAGTAGGACCCACTCTAGTGAGCTCATTTAGGCTTGATTTCCTCCGTAAAGACTCAGTCTCCAAATAAGGTTATATTCACCGGGTGTTAGGACTTCAACATCGAAGTTCAGGGGCAGGGGGTGGATACAATACACGCTATAACAAGAACTATGTCATTTTGTATCCATAACGCTCAATACAGTGCCTGACACATAACAGAGACTTAACCACTTCTTGAATGAATGAAAGACTCCAAAGCTGATAATGGGTCCCGAGGGAGTTATCCTGGATTGGTAAATTCTCATTAAAGAAGAGTGATGGGACAGGGCTTTCTGTCAGTTACAGTGGCCTCTAGCCCCATGTGGCCGTTGACCACTTGAGATATGACTAGTCCAAACCGAGCTGCTGTAACTACAAAACACATCCCAGGTTTCAAAGACTTAGTTAAAAAAAGGGAAATATCTTCTTAATAAATTTTGTATGTATTATACATTGCAATAATGTTTTGGCTATACTGGTTAAAAATATTAAATAGTAATTAAAATTCATTTTACCTTCTTATTTCTAATTTCTTTAATGTGGCTGCTAGAAATTTAAAATAATGCATATAGCTTGCATTATATTTGTTTTGGATAGCACGGTAGAAAGAGAGCTTGGAACATAGAGAAAGTGTTGCAGTGGGGAGAGAAAGGAAGATGTAGGCAGGAAATAATAATTATATTTGTTTGTGTGCATATTATATGCTTGTATATGTACTGCCTATGTGCAGATCCTCTGTGTTTGTGTTTCTGTATTCGTGTATCTATCTTTGTGCAAAGTACTCTCTATGCAAAATCTCATTTAATCATCACAGTCTGATGTGTGCTGTATTGTTATTATTATTACCTCCATTTCACAAATGAGGAAAGTGAAGTACCTGGAGGTCAGGTAACTTGCCCTTACCCTAGGTGGGAGTTTAAATTCAGCCATTCTGTCCCTAGAGCCCACTCCCTTACACACTGCTTCCTTTTCAGGAAAGAGCTATTTATTTGGAGAAGTCAAAAGCACTGAGAGGAGCAGAAGCCTGAGTCGGGTGTGTAGAACCCTATAGGGAAATTCTACCTTCTTCCTAGTCTTTATTAGGACCGAACCTAATCAGACATAATGAAGAAACCCAGTTGAGTCACTTGTGACCTGGCTATAATTGTCTCCACTGCTGGATCAATGACGAAGTAGAAAGCTGAGCAGATGTGGCATCTGCAGTAGCTGAATGGGATAAAGAAAGGGGCATAGGCTTAGGAAGCACATTTCTACTTTCAGGGAACCTCCAGGGACTGACTAGAAGTCGAGCAGAAAGCAAATAGACAGAACAATTAGCTAACAGCCTCCCTTTGCCAGGGCTCCGCCCTGGAAGAAAGCTCTTGTACGACTGAAAAAAAATGAGCTCCAACGCCAGAACACCTTCCTTTTCACTGCAAAGGCATTTGAAGGTACCTTCAAGAGCCAACTCAAAGCTGCCAGATCCCGTATTCCAGTCTCTTAGAGTTAATACCGGCTTTAATTAGGGCATCTCCAGCTCCCACGCATAGAGAAGGCGGGTGTCAAAGCAATAATCTGGTGAATCAGGTCAGTCTCTTCTCTTTTCTTCCCCTAACACTAGTCTCTCCCTCTTCCCCACCCACAAGGGGAGAAATAAAACAAAGCTACATTTCTTCCATGGACAAACTGGAGGTCATCGTGAGAGACACGTGCTTGAACCTCCACTCCCCAACTTATTAGCTACTGGACCTTGCACCAATTATTAACATCTCCAAATTGCAGTTTCCTTTTTTGTAGAACTGAGTTTTAATTAGTGCGTACCATCGGGGAGTTGTTGCTTATTATTAAATTAGATACTGCATATGAAGCCCTCGGTCTGGTAACTCATACACTGAACAGCTACTGTGCTCCTACTTTGTGCCAAACCTCCTGTTATTTTCCTTAAGCAGATTATTTAAGTGCCAGTCTAGACCACTGAGTCAGAATCTCTAGGATGCTGGCTTGGAGCCTTATTTTCAGCACGTTCTCCAGGTTCTGAGGATGGACTCTGAAGCTTGCAGGACGCCCCCCCTAGATCACACTGCCAACATCTCAGTAGTGATAATTATTACTTCATTTCACTTAATAAAAAGTCTTGGAACACAGACGATATTTCTCTATCCACACTGCTTGTTAACACACAGATATTTCTGGGCCTAATGACTGAATGCATCATTCCATCCTGGGATGCTTACAAACAACTGAGTGGACACGGGGGTAGGGCTGGGAGGGGTGGAGCTTTTTAAAAATATTCTGGTTCCTGGGCCCTACAGATCAGCTTCATTAGACCTTTCAGTGGTGGGCCTGGGAATCTTTTTTTTTTTTTTTCTTTTAATTGAGGTGTAAGTGCACAAATGTTTCATGTATAGCTCAAGGCATTTTTCTGTATGGATATGCCCATTAAACAATGACCTAACTTAAGACATGGAATATTTTCACCTATCTAGGAGGCTCCCTCATTCCTCTACCAGTCAGTAGCACATATGACCCCTATCCCTCTCCACCGATATTTTTTAAAGGCTCGCCAAGTGATTCAAATATACAGCTAGATTTGAGAATCACTGATTTAGAATCTAGAACATTGGACTTTCCATCTCTGTCCCCTCTCACCACATTTATGAAATTGTCTTGGGGCAGTTTCTTCATGAGGTTATAGAGAATAGAAAATAATGGGATCAATCTTAATTATTAGGGCAAAGAGGAAATGGAACTCTCTGTCTACACCAAGCTTATCATTGCTGCCTACCCATGCTTATCATTTCTTTCAATCCCTGATTTATGATCTCTGGGCCTATTCTTTCACGCTGTCAGGAACCCTTTGTGAAATGCTATCTTTTTAAGGCCTGTGCTCCTTCTCAGAAAGTAAGCCATACATTTTTGATGCAGCAGGAAAGCAATAAAGAAATAAGGTAGGAGTTCTTACATTTCTTTTGTGCCAAGCACTCCTTGGCGGCAGTGATGAAGCCTATAGACTTCATCGTAATGTTTTTAAATGCATACAATAAGATATATAGGATTATTAAAGAAGACACAGATGGCCAATGGACACATGAAAAGATACTCAACCTTTCTCATCATCAGGGAAATGCAAATCAAAACCATAATGAGGTATCACCTCACACCTGTTGGAACGGCTAAAGTCAAAAACACAAGAAACAACAAGTGTTGTGCACTGTTGGTGAGAATGCAAACTGGTGCAGCCACTGTGGAAAACAGTAAGATTCCTCAAAAAATTAAAAATAAAGTCACCCTATGATCCAGTAATCGTACTGCTGAGTATTTACCCATAGAATATGAAAATTCACTAATTCATTAATTCACTAAAAATTCACTATTCACTAATTCAAAAGGATATATGCACCCCTATGTTTATAGCAGGATTATTTATAGTAGCCAAATTATGGAAGCAACCTAAGTATCCATCAATAGATGAATGGATAAAGAAAATGTGGTATATATATAGAATGGAATATTACTCAGCCATCAAAAAGAATGAACTCTTGCCATTTGCAACAGCATGGATGGAACTAGAGAGTATAATGCTAAGCAAAATAAGTCATTCAGAGAAAGACAAATGCCATGTGACTTCATTCGTATGTGGAATTTAAAAAACAAAGCAACTGAACAAAGGAAAAATAAATGGACAAACCAAAAATCAGACTCCTACCTATAGAGAACAGATGGTTAGCAGAGGTAAAGTGGGTGGGGGATAGGTGCAACAGATGAAGGGGATCAAGAGTATACTTATCTTCATAAACACTGAGTAATGTTTATAATTGTTGAGTCACTATATTGTACAGCTGCAACTAATTTAACACCATACGTTAATGATACTGCGATTAAAATTTAAAAAATAAGAAACAGAAAAGGAAAAAAAGTTGTAGGATTACAAAGACAAGCAGTTATGTCAATGCAGATATAAAAACAATTTTAAGCATCACTTTAAATAAATGTGCTTATTTAATAACCCATTAAATAACAAGATCTAGGAACAAATCTAGTATCTATTGTAATTTTGGTGTAGTGATCAGTGTAAACACTATTTCAAGGTATCTGTAGCAGCTATGGAGACAATATGAAAGTATCTGTTAATATTATTATAGTTTTTTTTTTTCTTAAGTGAATGAAATGCTAAGTTACAGGTAAAGGCTACTAATAATAAAGATATAATTTTTTTCCCCAGTTGAGTTTGTGGACCTCCCAAATGCAATTTATAGCACCCCACCAAGTCTCCGTAAATCCCCTATGTGACAGTTTCAAATCCTGTCCTACCCTGATTTTCTGAATCAGAAGCAATTAGCTAATCACCTTGGCCACCTCAGCAATGTCACCTACTAGGAAGCTGAGATAAGGAGAGCTGAAGTGACTGTCCTGGGTCACCCAGTTGGTCAGTGGGATTGTATTCCAGGTTTCCCCCCATGCCAACAGTCTTTGCACCTTGGAATGACCTAATTGTTCTCTTGGTTTTGCACCAGGTTTGCCCAGGATTGACTGTATATTTTAGTATGTATTCATACTGTTGCTTTATATTCTGATAACTACATGCATGCCTATCATTTTCTCCTACTATGATTTATTAAAGCCCAAGACCAAGGAATTCAGTCTTATTTTCTTTTGTGACCCCACTAGCCCTATACTGGCTGCTCAACAGTAACTTAAAAGACCAACATATGGAATGCCTGGGTGGCTCAGTTGGTTAAGTGTCTGTCTTCGAGTAGGTCATTATCTCAGGGTTCTGTGATCGAGCCCGGCATTGGGTTCCCTGCTCAGCAGGGAGTCTGCTTCTACCTCTCCCTCTGCCCCTCTCCCCATGCTCCTGCTCTCTATTTCCCTTTCTCAAATAAATAAAACCTTAAAAAAAAAAAAAAAAGACCAACATATTCCTGAGCAGAAGCTTTTCAGTCCTTCTAAAATATCTAAAAGCATATATTTACAAAATGGATCTATCCATTTTCTGCAACCTAGTATCTGCACTTTAAAATGCATTTTGGGGGGCGCCTGGGTGGCTTAGTGGGTTAAAGCCTCTGCCTGCAGCTCAGGTCATGATCCCAGGGTCCTGGGATTGAGCCCCGCATTGGGCTCTCTGCTTAGCGGGGAGCCTGCTTCCTCCTCTCCTTGCCTGCCTCTCTGCCTACTTGTGATCTCTGTCTGTCAAAAAAAAAACAAAAACAAAAACAAAAACAAACCAACCAAACAAAACTTTAAATAAATGTGCTTATTTAATAACCCCCCAAAAAACTTAAAAAAACAAAATGCATTTTGGACATCTTTCCATTTCAGAAGATAGATCCATGTCATTCTTTAGTGACTGCAAAAAATTTTGATTGTATGGTTATATCAGAACTTGAAACAATTCCTCAAATCATGGCATTTTGCTGGTTTCTAATTTTAGCCACTAAAAACAATGCATATTCATGTACATATTTATTTGATCTCATATAGGAATATTCTGTAAGGTGGATTACTGGAAAGGAGATTATTGGACCAAATGGTGCTTTATGATTTAATTTTAACAGATACCATCTTATTTGTCTTCCAGAAAGGCTGTGCCAATTTACATTCTTAACAGTAAGGTAGTGAGGTACCAGTCCCTTGCATCCCCACCAACACCAGCTACTGGCAGACTTTATTTTTCATTGTTATCAGTATGGTAGCTGAAAAGTCTGACCCTGCTATCAAATATGCTTTTCTCTGATTACTGAGACTTTTTTCATATGCTTATTGTGTATTTGTATTTACTCAGTGTTTATGTCGTTGGCTCATTTTCCTGTTTGGGTTACAGACATGTTTCTCAGATGATGAATTAAAGATGAAGGCTTCTTGCTCACCCTTGAATTTCATTTCACCAGCTTGTACCCTCAACTTGATTGGTCATCGCTACTGATATAAAATAGGAGCAGCCAAAAACCCTTTTGGAATGAGGCAGGATCATAAATAAAAGACACTTAAAAAACCCCAAAAAAACATGTACACTCAGTTCCATGTAAAATGCCTCGATTCTTCTGACTCCACTGGAGGTGTCTGGCCCCCTCTCTCTTCCCCGGAGTCCTTGACGACTGGTCAGAAATTATGCTCTGCAGCAGTTCCTGGACATAACTCAGGATTATCACCACCATTTTGTACAATGGATCAGAATGGATCAGAAAGGTTAAGACTCAAGGTCATAAAGTTAATGGATGCAAATGAGCCCACGTAAAACTTGGCCAGTTCTGAGCATTGCAGAATTATGTCAGGATTTCTCACAGTGAAGGAATTGCTAATGACTGTATAGCCTTCCATCATGACTGAACTGTTGCTCATTTTCTCCTTTATACTATAATAACAAAACACTGGCTACCATTTATTGAGCTTTCACCAAGCGCCAGACACTGGGAATTTTATATGTAATCCTTATTAAAACTCTGAGAAAAATGACAGGCAGCTGTTTGGTCGTTTTGTTGTGTTCCTATGGTCCAGAGCAATTCTCTTTCTCCTGGCAAAGGACAACAGTTTCCTTCAGGGCATTCCTCTTCCTCACTGCTTTTAGTCATGGTGGGACCTGGCAATTAAGGAGGAGGGATACTGTGACCCAACCAAGGCCATTATGACTCTCTAGGGACTTGGAATCTTTCTTGTTAGAGATGATCCATCTCAGGGATTGTGAACTGGAGGGGGTGGGATGGGGTTTCATTAGTTCCTGTAGCCACTGAGCTGACTGCTTTTTCTGAATCTAGTTTTCACCTTTTCTTTCTTTCTTTTTTTTTTTTTTTAAATTCTCTGACTTCTTCATATCCTTCCAATATCTTTGCCTTTGGTAAATCGATCAGATTATCTATATGTTTTTATTCCCATTGTATGGATGAAGTAATGAGGCTTATCCAACTAGTAAGTTAAGGAGCTAGGAAATACCAAAAACCTATTCTATACCAAAAAGCTCTTTTTTTCCTCCAAATTTTTATTTAAATTCTAGTTAGTTAACATATAGTGTAATATTGGTTTCAGGAATAGAATTTAGTGATTCATCACTTACATATACATCCCAGTGCTCATTGTAACAAGTGCCTTCCTTAATACCTATGGCCCATTTAGCCCCATATATGTATAGACACACATTTATACACATGCATACACACACACACACACACACACACACACACTCCACAGCTTCTTTATTTTCAGTTGAGGGACACTGGGGTTCTTTCCACAGTTTGGTTATTGTTGATAATGCTGCTATAAACATCAGGGTGCAGGTATCCCTTTGAATCTGTATTTTTGTATACTTATATCAAAAAGCTCTTAAAACACTGATATGTAACCAAAGTCACAGTTAGTTGGTAGAGAGGAAAAGCAAGCAAGCAAACAAGTACACTTTGTAAGTTTCTTTTAATTTCTCTGTTACAAAGTAGTTCAGTTTTAAAAGCTTTTTTTTTAATAATGAAGGAATTGTATATACAGCATTAAATAGCTATGTATCATGGTTAATCAGTTGTTCAACTTTCTCATTTTTGCTACCTAATACCGCAAAAATTCCTAATTTTTTAGAGATCGTTTGGGGAACTAGAATCCCCATTAGGCCAATTTTGGGGCCCTAACAAGGGAGGCTCTGCCCTTCCAGTTACAGCTTTGAAATTGTGGTTTAACTGTGGTGAAAGGAAGCCAGAAGGGAGAGCTAACCGCTGCAGGGCTGTGGTCCCAATGGCAAGGGGAGGAAGTAGGGGTGGAGAGGATTGCTCTGTCAAAGTAAGAGATTTCTAAGACCAATAGGAGAAGCCTGCCTGCAGAATATCAGATGGTTCAAAGAAACCAATTAGATGGGTAATAAAAATAAATAAAAATTTTAATCCCCCAGTATTTGGCAAAATTTCCAGATATAAATAAGACATGATTAGGCTTATGGTCCTTAAGAGAAAATGCCCAAGAGCACAACAGTCTTGCTATTTTAAGTTTTTGCTGATGCAAAATTTCCTGCCATGTAGGACATTCACTTTTCCTGGGGTCAGCAAAACTTTCACTTAAAACAGTAAAGTTTCTACTTACAGATTAAAAAGAGGCTGGAGAGGTACAGTACCCAATCACCACACATGGGCCTCATTCGCATAGCGATTTGAATAAACTATAAAACAAATTTATGTACACACACACACACACACACACACAGGGAAATGTAACCACAGGTGATATTACGTGTTAAGAAAAATTTGTAAATTTGTTTAAAGTATGATAATGGTGCTGTGGCTAAAGTAATTATTTTTTAAAGAGCTCCTATCTTTTAAATATATGTACTGAGGGGCACCTGGGTGGCTCAGTGGGTTAAAGCCTCTGCCTTCAGCTCAGGTCATGGTCCCAGGGTCCTGGGATCGAGCCCGGCATTGGACTCTCTGCTCAGCGGGGAGCCTGCTTCCTCCTCTCTCTGCTTGCCTCCCTGCCTACTTGTGATCTGTATTTGTCAAATAAGTAAATAAAATCTTTTTAAAAAATAAATATATGTACCGAAATAAAGAGAGATGATAACTTGAGACTTGTTTCAAAATAATCTGAGGTCAAGGGTGTCAGCAGGGATGACGATGGAACAAGAATGATCACCAGTCAGGGGGCAAGAGGAGATAAAAGCTGAAGAACAGCTACGTGGGGGCTCATCAGTCTGTTCTTTCCACTTGAGCACTTGAGAGAGATTTCCCATAGTAAAAGTTTAAATTAAAATTACTGTGTTTCTTAAGCTAGGTATAGGCATTTATTTTATTATTATTCTTTAAATTCTCCATACACAGTACATATACTGTTTGTATATACAGTAGATTCCCATCATAGCGATTAATCTTTTTTTTTTATTAACCAACGTCTATAATACTTAGTAGGCTTTGAATGACCTTTGTATGAGTGTCATTTCTACTCCGTAACTGGGCCTTAGACAAGTTCCTTCCATATCTCTATTTTAAGTTTTCTCAACTTTAAAATCAAGATAATGAGAAAGCACACCTCACAGGATTTTTTGTGAACATTACATTGATAATCGCAATAAAATAGTTAGCCTCGTTCCTGCAATAGTTTTTTGACAAAAACTTGGCAAGTATTAAGCACTCCCGTTACAATTATTACTAATATATAACAAAAATTCTGAGGTGTTTGTTCATTCAATGTTCACTGAATGCCTAGTATGTTTTTGTTATTTTGGGGGGTGCTTATTTTTTCTTGGTAGAATACTGTAAGCAGAAGGGATTTAGTATATATGGGAAGGAAGCATTATATTACATTCACTTCAGTTACAAAAGACAACATACCCCCACTGTATTACAGTAAAAGACTTTTTAGCTAAACTTTAGGAATCTTTCCCACATATTAGCACATGCATATTAAATATGATAGATGCTATATGAAGATATTTAAGGTCTTATAAAATGAAATATTAAAGCATTCTGCTTAGTAACTTAAAATTCAGCATAGCATTTAACATTATATCATAATATGCAAATTCACATTATCACTTGTTTATAGATAAGAAAACAAGTTGTAATATGTGGTACAACATTTCAATTTATATTATTGTAAATCTAGATCCAGTAGAGAATGGTAGGAAAATTTCTGGAAAAAAAACAAAAATCTTGGAGTCTAGGTCTCTGAATGAGAGTTTTTTAAAATGTGAACTCAGACCTTTATGCAAATTCCGAACATTCTGTATTATCTGCTTGCTGTATAGTCTGATAGATCAAAGCACTTGGCCATTTTCTACAGGTGGCGTTACATGAGCAACTGTCACCCAAACGCCAAGACTTCACTGCTATTTTCTATTACCTGTCTGTATCAAAACCAAACCTTTAAAAATGACAGAGTTAGGGGCAGAGAGATAACACAATCTTTATTTTTCACATTGGACTTATGGGTTATCAGAGCAGTTAGCTGACAAGTATATTGGTTCCCTATTTTCTGTTTGCTTTGACTAACTAACCTCTACCATGTAGCTTCATAGAGTTTTTCGCTGAATTAGTGGATATTTTGGAGACAAAGCATCACACAGTCTTGAAAATCTAGTGTTCATGTTCCAAATGATTCCTTTTTAAAAAAGATTTATTTATTTATTTATTTATTTATTTATTTATTTATTTATTTGAGAGAGAGAAAGAGAGTGTTGGGGGGTGTGGAGCAGAGGGAGAAGGAGAGAGAGAAACCCAAGTAAACTCCCCACTGACCATGGAGACTGACATGGGGCTCAGTCTCACCACCGAGATCTTGACCTGAGCTGAAATCAAGAGTCAAGATGTTTGACTGAGTGAGGCACCCAGGTGCTTCCGAAATGACTCTTTTTTCTAATCTGTTCTTACAAATGTAGATCCTAGAAATGTTAATGGCTCATAATACCAACTCAAGACAACTCAGAGCTAATTAAAAACCTAGAGACATCCACATGGTAGAGATCTAAGCCAGCTCTTCAATTTCCAAATGTTTTAAAACTTCTCAGTGGCAGAGCAATTTACTCTTGCAGCAATAGCTCTAGCAAGTCTGTATACTAGAACTGATTGATTTTGTGTTTTTCTTCTCCTGTATGCCAGTATCTCCAATTCATTTGCCTCTCTTTCAATGAGCCCATCACACCAAAAACTAGACAGGGAAAACAATCAGTGAAGAGTTGTATTACTTGCTCATTACAAATCAAGATGAGATTGGATCTCTTATATAGCTCAGCACAGAATCTCACATGTTGTAACAAACACATTATTTGTTAAATGAGGGAACAAAGAAATGTCAAATGTTCTGGTAAGGACGCAACTTCGTCCTGTGGGACTTGGCATTTATCATACAACTGAATACCCCAATTCCATCTCCAGCTCTGCGCTCCATATGTATCTGCATGCCTCTTACATATGGCCACTTAGATCGCTAAAAGAAGTATCAAAACTAACCTGCACCAAAGAAAAAAATCTTGGTTCCTTCTACCCTCAAACTTGCTCTTTTCTCATGTTTGAAAGTTACATCCATCTCACTGCGCATATTTAAAAGCCTGGGGATTTTCCATATTTCCTCTTTTCCCTCATAGTCTGTATTCGTCTAGCAGTAATTCTTATAGATTCCATGTCTCTACTCTCTGTTGAATCTGACAGCTTCTCGGTATCTCCAGACCTCCATCATCGGTCACTTGACCACTGCCCAGATTCCTACCTGGTCTCCCCATGTCCATGCTTCTTTACCTCACTCTCCAGCCCAGTTTCCACAAAAAGCCAGAGTGATCATCTCAAGGCATAAACGAACTCTTATTACTACCATGCTTAAAATTTACCAGTGGTGTCCTGTTGTAGGTAGGACACAACCCAAACTTACTGTCATGGACTACTAGACCCTATAAGATCTGGACCTTGCCTACCTCTCTGACTTCATTTCTTACCATTGTCCTCCCTGTCCTCCATGCTCCTACACCACCCCATACTCATTTTCCCCTTGCTATTCCCTCTGTCCAGAGACTTGGCTCCATCTAGCTCATAGCTGCCTCCCTTTCATTATTTATGTCTTATACCAAATATCCCCTCTTAAAGTGATTTTTCTCTTGGCCACTCTAGCTAAAGAAAATGCTCCTTCCCTCCTTGATAACCTATCCCATCTTATTTTACTCATAACACTTACTAACATCTGCAATTACCTTAATTATTTACTTGCTTGTCTGTTTTCTCTTACCAGAATCAAAGCTCCATAGAACTGAGAACTCATCTGTCCTGTTTGCATCTGTCACATTGCCAGTATCCAGTATAGTCTGTGGCTCGTTGTAGGTGCTCAATAAATGATAGCCATATAAATAAATTAATTGATGCATTTTTTGTCAAGTTTTTTTTTTTTAAAGATTTTATTTGACAGAAAGAGATCAGAAGTAGGCAGAGCAGCAGGGAGAGAGAGAAGGGGGGAAGCAGGCTCCCTGCGGAGCAGAGAGCCCGATGCGGGACTCGATCTCAGGACCCTGAGATCATGACCTGAGCCGAAGGCAGAGGCCCTAACCCACTGAGCCACCCAGGCGCCCGATGCATTTTTTGAAAATCCATGCATTTAGATGTTTGAGGGCCCACTATAAACCAGAAACTTTTTCTGAGCATGCAAAGGCTATACAGTTTCCACCCTTACTGAGTTTCCATAAGCTCTATGTTTCAACCCAATGGGAAATGACCAGATGGCTGGCTGTTTTTCTGTCCAAATCTAACAGGCAACATCCAGGCTATTTCTCTCCTCTAGGATAAGCATGACAGCTAAAACAATAGTTTGGGAATCCTGGATGCTTCCCAGTTGAGTAACTGCTGCTCACTTCTTTGCATCCATCTAAAGAGAAAGATATGAGACTAAAGTGGGCTCAGTGAGTCAAACTGGTTTTGGCGGGAGACTGGAAAGTCCAATCCTCAAGGTTAAGAGGGTGGCACATTCCAATCCTACAGGTCTGAAGGATCAAGCACAGCCCACATTTCCAGAAGAAAAGAGTGTATTGCCAGTCATGTCAGGAATGTTTTGTTCCTGGCAGGCAGTTAGGCTGCTGCATGTGGGTATGTCATTTCCTTCTCAGAGTCTGTGGGAGGCCTCCTTGAGCCTGAGGCATGCAAAGGGAAAGGGACGCATTTGTTGTACAGAAGATGGCTATGGGATTCAGGTTTGGAGAGAGGCTCACAGTATTTGCTTTAAAATGCTGCAGGTACAGGTACAGGCCTATGATTTCAGAACATTTCTAGTGAGGGAAAGGAATCAGGAAACTTCTAAACACAAGGACTCCTTTGTAAGTTCAGAGTTCATGGACATGCCATCGGTGCTCAGATGTCAGTCCTTTGCATTAAGTCCTCCAAAGTTTTCAGCTCACAGTGGAGATAAAGAAGCAGATACAGATCAGGCCTCACCTGGGATCTGCATGGCCTCGTACTTGCCTGCCTTTCCAGTCACATGGGCTCCTTTGCCCAGCTCTAGCCACGTGTACCTTTCAAACCCTCATAATTTTATCCCTCTCCTGCCTCAGGGCCTTTGCCTGAGTACTTTTCCCTCTGTCCTAAATTTTCCTCCCTCCCTCTCTACCTCACTTGTTGAATGCCTACTCATCCTCTATGTACCAAACTTAAACACCAGTTAAGAAAAGCTACTTCCTGGGTGCCTGGGTGGCTCAGTGGGTTAAAGCCTCTGCCTTCGGCTCAGGTCATGATCCCAGCATCAGGCTTTCTGCTCAGTGGGAAGCCTGATTCCCTCTCTCTCTCTGCCTGCCTCTCTGCGTACTTGTGGTCTTTGTCTGTCAAATAAATTAAAAAAAAAAAAAAAGAAAGAAAAGAAAAGCTACTTCTGGCCTCCTGAATCTATATCAGATTCCCCCAAGAGCTCTGTTCCTTTCTTTCAGAGTTTTTATAAGTATAAATTCACTAGCAAGATCTTTAAATTAATTTTGGTCTCCCCTAAAGGTACATGCATAAAGTATACTGGTACAGGAATTTAATCTGTTTTTGCTTACCATTATATCTGTAAATATAAATAATTGGGTACTCTGTAAAGAAGAGTGATGTGCATTCTTGGAACACACACATGCTGAAAAATGTGGCCATTGCCAAAGGAAAAAGTTCATCCTACCATTGTGCTAGAGGTCTGACTGCGGTGGTCATTTGTTCTGTTAGCAAAGCGTGTCCATCTCCCTCCCTAAGCTAACATGGTAGGAGTCAACTTCCTATAACTTCTGGTTATTGAGTAGTGTTATGTGACTAGTTTCTGTCCAATGAATTGTGAGCACAGGTGCTGTGTCCCTTCCAAATTAGAGCCTTTTTTTGTTGGTGCAAGATCGCCTAGAATTTCCTTTTACTCTGGCACAGTGGGAACATCATTTGAAATTGGGGCTGTACCATAAGCTTGGGTCACTGAGTAATTACTATGAACAGAGCTCCTAAGGTGGATACATAATATAAAAGAGATATAAACCCTGGAGATTTGGGGATGCCTGTTACTGCAGCACAATGTAGCTTATCCTAACTGATATAAGGGATGAAACCAAACTTCCTTGCTTAAAAAATAACAATACATTGTTACTTTTGTAACAATGTAATGAAAACAACAATGATGGACATTTATTGAAAAGTTACCATATGTCAGATATAGTCCTATAAACTTTATAAGAGTGATGTCAAGCTCACAAAAATGATATAAGGGAGGCAATATTTTTACTTCCAGTTTACTGATGCAGAAATTAGGCTCAGGGAGGTCAAGTAAATTGTAAAAAGGCAGCTTGTTCATGAGAGGTGGAGTCTCATTCTGCCTTACTCCAAAATCCACGTGTTATTTGAGAGACAGAGAGGGAGAGAGAGAGAACACGTGAGTGTGCAAGTCTGCTCAGGCCTGCCCAGCTCAGGCATAATAACACATGAATGGATTAAACCAACACAGGTTTCTCAGCCTCAGCATTAGTCACATTACTCACATTTGAAGCTGAGTAATTTTTTGTTGTGGGGGCTTGTCCTGTGCCCTGTGGGACATTTGGCAGCATCATGGCCTTAGACACTACCAGATCCTGATAGTACGTACCTCTGCCCCAGCTGAACCAAGACTGTATCCAGGACAGGTGCCAACACTGCCCCCAACTGAGAACCACTGGTCTGGCAGCCTATTTCAGTCATTTGCTGAGGACTTAGCATAGTGCTCGGCTCCAGAGACGGTGACGGAAAATCAGAGGTGGCTGGACACTTCGGGGAGCTTACAGCTTTCAGAAAAGAGCCAAATGTTAACTGCACAATCCTATGAATAATTCCTTGTGGAAAGTGCTACAAAGGAAAAGTACAGAGCCTTCAGCTGGCATGAAAGATGTTCCTGGACCTGGCTGCAAAGAGGCAATTCATACTGACTAGATTTTTATCAAGAGAAGATGTTACAGGTCTCCAATGAATGCCAGTAGATTCTGCTGAACTCGAGTGTGACCAGGCTCTAAGTCACCTTAAACTCTAAGGTTTTTGCAGTTCAAAGGACTTTAATGCCAACTTTAAGACTGGCAGAAAGGTGGAGGGAAAGGTCCTAAGTGTACACTGCCTCCTTTGGCAATGTGGGCACTGGGTGTGGGGCTGGCCTCTGCCATCTGAATATACATGAGCTAGATGCTACCATGCCTTTTATCTATCAAGTGGCTGTCAGAAGGACTCAGTGGGCCTAGGGATAATGTACTTGGATGTTTATCAGGCCAAACAGATAAAGCATCCACCGAGACTGAGGCAAGGGAAAAATATATCCCTCTAAAAATAAACCTGATTTTAATTTCAAACTGGGTCAGTTTGGCTTGGGAATTATTGGGGAGGGTGGCTGAGCGGCTCAGGAGATGAAGTGGAACCCTTGCTAACTTAATTTGCATATGCTGCTTAAAATGTGAGAAGCCTGCTGCTTGGAGCCTGGCAGCTCTCTGGCCCTGGCAGTGCCCTTTCCTGCCTCTGCAGGTTCTGTCTATGAGGCTCTGTGGTAGCCATGGTGTCAGAGACATGCAGAACTCACCGAGGGCTTTGGAGAGCCTTCTCCTGGGGACCAGGTGTCTCGGCCAGGGCAGAAGAAGGGCATGGAGTAGAGGGTGTCACCGGTCAGGTGGCCTCACTGGAGTCCTGCTGTGTCCAAAAGATCCTGCACTTCTGGTGCTCTGAGATGGGAGCTCACGCTCTCTGCATGCACTTAACCATGTCGTACGTGTCAGAGTGGCTACTCAGAGCTGCTGTGGAATGGCGTGAAATAGAAGTGAAAACAATGGGGCAGGACTTGAGGTCAATCCTCACTACCTTGGCTTCATCCAGAACCAGGGAGAAAGCATGGAGTCTTTGGAGACTACTCTTTCCTTTACTCCCTCCCCCTTGATTTTCCCCTGTCCATATGTCTGCTGGCTCATCGCGTTCACTCTGACACCTGCTTCCCTCCTCTCCCTACGAACTCATCAGCTCTCACCTGGGCACTGCCGCAAGGGTGTCTAAGTCAGCAGTTCCCAGGTTTGGGGATTTTGTGCCCCATGAAATAATAATTTTAAAACAAACTGAGGCATGTTTTTATTTTGTCTGGTAAGGAAATAGAAAAATCCCTACCATCTACTATGATACTACATGTCCTATAATAAACAGGAGGCTTTTTCACACTGAAAACATAGAAAGGCAGTCGTCTCTGAATAACAAGACATCTCAAGAAGGTACAGCCAGACATTTGGAATTCTCACATACATGGCCACATGTATAACACAGACACACACACACAGACACACACAGACACACACACACAGAGGTTTCACCTTCCTTGTTTCTCAAGGGCTCGGTGAAAACCCCGCCATGAAGAGTCACCAGTGCGAGGGCCCGCACGTGGCCACCACCCCCCAACTTACTTCCCTGACTCTGATTTCTCTTTCATCAGTCCTCTCTATGAAGCCTCAGAAGACATCTTCCTAACAGGCAAATCTTACCACGCCTCGGCCCTGCTGAAAACTCTCTGACAGCCCCTCAACCACTACCCTCAGGTAAGGTGAAACACACTTGGGGAAACAGAGAAGTGAAATGGCTTGTCTGCGCCCCACAGCTGGTTCTTGGCTGGCATATAGGAAGCACCGGCATGTGTGGCGTTATTCTTCCTCTGTGTGAGGCTCCATGATTACGTTTAGACGGGCTGCTAAGACAGGACACTGGCCTTGCTCCTAAAACCATGCCCTAGAGGTGTCACCCTCACCAAGACAGGCCATCGGAACGTTGGCAGCCACGGCAGACGCAATCTCACTTCACAGTCACTGCCCGACTAGGACACATGATCACCGCTCCCCATGTCCACGAGAGGGTAACATCTCTCCTGAAGAATGCCACACTCACAAAAGGCAGAGAAGGAATGGATAGAGGACAGAAGCAGGCTGAGGGCAGAGCCGTGTGGATATTTTCAAACTCTGTCCTTGGATAACTGAAGGATGGAGGAGAGAGAAGTTGCTGGACAGGTGACCGTCTGCAGCTATTGCTGGTACCTCTGGCCTGGCACAGATCCATCCTGGCAGGGGGGCAGCGAAAGAAATGTTCACTTTGGCTTCACAGAAGAGCTTTGGAATTCATTTAGTTGGAAGAGTAGTTACACAAATTTCTTTCACAGTGCGTTACAGTGTGACTAGTGTATTTATACCTCTTTCCCCAAACTGAAACTTTCCTATATTCAGATTTGAAATAAAACTCTGGTTCCTGATAAAATGAAAGAGTCATAACCCCCAGATTAAATAAAAATTATCCTGAGGTTTTCAGCAGAACAGGCCTTAGCCAAAAGTATCAGGGGACAGGGTACTGCCTACTGCTGGCCAGAAACGTCAGTCCAGCCCTCGCAGGAGGAGACATAGAATTATCTTATGACATGAGATAGACTCTATGGAGAAGCTAATTTGCTTGACTTTTAATTGCAGGGATCCAAGATTGTTCATTTCTAGTTATGGGCAATATTTGCCAGTGAACCATTAAGTGTATTGATCAATGGCTAATGATAGATAATACAGGATTCTGGCAAAAAAAAAAAAAAGTAACAATATTTTCTGAAAGTAATTAACCCTTCTGCTTCCTTTATATTTTTCCTACTGATGGAAAAATAAATGCTCAAACAAAAAAAAATTTTTTTTTAAAGATTTTGTTTATTTGAGAAAAAGTGAGCGAGGGAGAGAGCATAAGCCAGGGTGGGGGTCGGGGAGGCAAAGGAGAAGCAGGCTCTTGCTGGGCATGGAGCCTTACATGGGGGTCGATCCGAGGACCCTGGGATCATGACCTGAGCTGAAGGCAGACACTTAACCGACTGAGCCCTCCAGGCGCCCCTCTCTTTCTTAATGGCACGGTAAGATCACAAAAAACACTCATAGGAGAGTTAGTTCCTGCTCTGTTCATAGCTCTGTCTGGTATTGGTAATCATATAGGTAACTTATGTGGCATTATACAGGTTTTTATAGACAATTCTGTTTGAAAAATCTTTGCTTTGAAGGGGCACATGTACCCCAATGTTTACAACAGTAATGTCCACAATAGCTAAACTATGGAAAAAGCCTAAATGTCCACCAACTGATGAATGGATGAAGAACTTGTGATATATATATACAATGAAATATTAATTCGTCATCAAGAAGAATGAAATCTTGCCACTTGCATTGATGTGGATAGAGCTAGAGTGTATTATGCCAAGTGAAATAAGTCAGTCAGAGAAAAACAAATACCATGTGATTTCACTCAGATATGGAATTTAAGAGCAATAATAGATGAACACAGGGGTAAGGAAAAAAAGGAAAGTAAACCATAAGAGACCTTTAACTATAGAGAACAAACTGAGGGTGATGAAGGCATGTGGGTGGGGGATGGGCTAGATGGGTGATGGGGATTAAGGAGGGCACTTGTGATGAGCCCTGGGTGTTATATTTAAGTGATGAACCAGTAAATTCTACACCTGAAACCAATTTTGCCCTATATGTTAACTAACTAGAATTTAAATAAAAACTTGAAACAAAAAAAAGAGTTATTGCTTTAAGATAACATAGGTAAGACCTATTTGTGGGTGAAAATGTGGAGTACCCAAATTCGCTTACGTTGCTGGTAGCAGCATTTATTGGTAAAACCACATCGGCAAATGGTTTGGCAATATCTACCAAAGATAAACATCTATATTTCTATATCTGTCACAGGATCCAATTCCACTCCTAGGTGTCTATTAAAAGAAATGAGTGCCAATTCAAACCCAGAGGGGTCTGTGTGCAACATTTTTTTTCCTTTTTTTTTTTTTTTTCCCTATCATACTGTCTATTTCCATCAGGCATGGATTGGACTCTTCTAAGACTTGGGCAGGGAGGGAGATGTTAGATGCTCCTTATTACCTTTAACAATCTGTTTCGAACTTAATTAGGGAAGTCTTTCTAAAATCTAACACTCATCTCACTTTTTCCTTAAATAAATTCATTTAAATTCTCTGGAAGATACTAAGAGCCACATCTCGGCTTTCTCTGTTCCTGCTATATCCTACTCCTTTAACAATTATTATTACCAAAGATCCTCAACAGCCCCCTTAACTATGGCTTTAAAAACTGGAGTTTGAGCTGAAGACAACTGTGAGCACAGTGTCGTTTCATATCCAAATTCAAAGATTCTCTCAGTGATAATATCTTGAGTAAATGGCTGAGTTTTCTCATTCTGAAGGCTGCTTGGGCAAGCTTGACTGTTTTGAGACATGACACACTCAATAATTCTCAGGTAACCTCTTGAACCAAGGGAAGAAGAAAAGTGAAAAAAATCCCCTGCCTTATAGTCCCCTTTCTCTTGGAAATAAATACTATAAATTTGACTCAAGGGCACAGAAGTCACTAGAAAGAGATGTATGTGTATGTTTAAAATGTTAAGCAACTTCATGTAACCGCTAGATTGGATACATCCTTGAAATCTGGAGCCAAATCTGGAATCCCTCCAAAGACCTGCTTGGTGACCTTGGCTAGTTAGCTTCTCCCAGCTTCATTTCTCACCCCTAAAATAGTGATATTAATGGTATTCATCTGCATGAGATAATACATTCTAATAACAATCCCCAGCATAAATGTTAGTTATTTTTATTGTTGCTTGCTTTTGTAATTAACCCCCTGGCCTTAGCATCTGAGATGCAGAAACACTAGGTGTATCTGGGCTTGCCTCAAGTGGAGTGGTCAAAGCATCCTCAAGTAGTCACCTTACTCTAGTGCAGGAGCCTGTTTTCTTAGTAACAAATGATGTGGAGCTCGGTGTTATCTCTGAAAGGCCAGAAACATTCTATTTATTTCTCTGAGCATGATCAGCCCATGATGGAGTGACTGAAGGCACTCTTCCAAATGCTCTAGGAATGGTGGGATTCATGAAGTAAATTGTTAGGGAATGGAAGGATGGAATGAGTTTGCAAACACATCTCTATCATGCCTCAAACTTAAACCTCAAAGGTACAGAGCAGGGTATACAGGAGAGACAACTTTCTCATTCATCCCAATAGTGAGAGGAAGTGATCTGCACACCAGTCAGATTGATTTTTTAAAATAAGGTGCTTAGTCTTTAATTCAGAGAGACCTTGGATCAAATCTCAGTTCTATAACTCACTAGCTGTGTGATTCTAGACAAGTCACTTAAACATTCTGTGTCTTGGTTTCATAGTCTCTAAAATGAAAAGAAGTACTTTCCTCATTGGGTTGCTGTGCGAGAATTAAATGATCTGACATATAATGAGCTCAACTGAAATTGTAGGTATTATTACAACAGTGTTACTCTTGTTGCTGGTCTTGTTGTTTTTTCCCAAAGTACTGAGCAACCCTATATATTCTGCCTTAACACTTTCTCATTCTGTGTCAACAAGGGAGAGACCTCTTTAGCACCTGTCATGGTCTTAAATGCTATTAACCAAATATTTCCAGTTCTCTCTGTTGGGCCCATGGTAAGGCTACACTACCTGGTCTCCCTGGGGTTGGTGAGTCCAGTTCTGCCCAACGGGTTCTGAGAGAAAGTGATGTATAGTCCCTGGGACAAAGCACTTAAATACTGGTTCTAGACTTTCCAGAGTACTCTTATTCCTTCTTACATGGCAATTCATGAAAGGTTGGAAATATTGGTTGTTCCATTCATCTGAATCTCTGAGTAACTGAGGTCTAGAATCCTTCCGTCACCCCACAATGGTCACATTGCATGTGCAAGAAACAAACTCTTGCTTATTTTAGCCACTGAGATGTTGGGGTTGTTGCTATATCCTATCTAGACAATCCTGACCATACCACAACCTTACTGATGGTCCAGTGGTTTTCAGTTGGTGGTGATTTTGTGACCCATCCCCTTGGGACATTTAGAAATGTCTGGGGCCATTTAGGTTGTCACAAACGGAAGGGTGTGTGTGCTACCGGCATTTAGTGAGTAGAGGCTGGGGGTATTTCTAAACATCCTACAATGCTCAAGGCAACCCACATGAGAACAAATTACCTAGCTGAAAATGTCAATAGAACTCTGGTCTAATACTGGGCTTCACTTGGCCCCTCAGACTCGTCACCATCTTAAACCCCCTCTCCCCCAGATCCCACTACCTGTCATCAGAGAATGTGTCCATAATGCCCATGCGCACACCATAATGTCCATGCTCATTTCTCACTATGCTTGCTTACCTGGGACACTGAGCTACGTTAACAGCAATAAGCATTTTGCCATGAGTATCCCACAGTCCACCTCTGGAAAGTGTACCCTGGGGCACAAACCTGAAATCCAGATACTGCAGGAAAAACAAGCCATCTTTTTCCTGAGGAGCCCCTTTCTGTTCTTCCATTGTAAGCTGCCACTGAATTATAACTTTCCTGATATCTTCTGGCAAAATTACATCAAAATCCATATACTATTTTGTTAAACATACCAGTTAAAGAACTTGGAAAAGAAGGAGTCTTTGATGTAAGTATGGGATGTCAATTTGAGTTCCGGCTTTAGACAGTCTGACACCTTGGGGCAAGGCCTGAGCTGAAATTCTAATAAGCCTCCTTCAAGAAGACTGACGACCGTATTTGATAGAAGTTTAAAAATGAAGTGTCCAAGGTAACAAGACTAGGGGCATAACTGGGCCAATAAAACCAGGCCACCTGCTCACTCCCAAATCTTTAGTCTTTTTTGTATATATTGATGGAGGGGGTGGGAAGAGGGCCTGGTGAGTGCTAGTGAATACACTCATGGTGGAATCAGCTTGGCCTTCAAATTCTGGTTGCTCTCAGTTTTTTATTTTCAACTTATTTGCACTTTAGTGTCCTGTATAAAAGTTGTGATGAGAACTGGGAAGGACGCATGCAAAATTTTTAGGACCAAGCCAGGCATTAAGTTATTACTTAATAACTAGCGGCTGTTATAGCACTGGAAAATGCAGCCCTTAATGCTGGGGCAGGGGCCAGAGCGGGGAAGAGAGGTGACAACAACGAAGCACAAATATTACTATCGTTTGTATGACAATGCGTCACTATTGTCTTACCTCCCCCATTTAGGAAATCCAACCTTGTCATTGCAGTTTAGTCATAACTTGTACCACAAAGTTGATTTGCTTTGCTCTCAGATTTCAGCACAATAAAGAACCCCCTACCCTGAGACCAGCTTTGTTCTGATTCTAAACCTCCAAAAGCTATTACAAGCATGAGGACTCCAACTGGTACTAATTTTACAACACAAATGAATTCCAAAGGGATGTAGCAGTATAATTTCTTCAATGCATATTTATTGAATCCGGGAGAGGAGAGAATAGGACAGGCTGGGTTCCTGCCCTCATGGAGCCTGCTTTCTAGCAGAGGAGACTGAAAACAAGCAAATAAAATAATGGTGGATGGTAATTTGTGCTTGAAATGAAATAGATAAGCTGCTGGATGAAGGGCTTAGGGACCATGCTATAATACTCAGTGAAGGCCCCACGGAGGTGGTGGCATTTAAACGGAAACTTGAGGATGAGAAGGATGTGGAGAAAGTTATGTTTTACAGGAAAGAACAATCTAGGAGGAGTAAACAGCAAGCGTGTTGTATCTTTCGTAGACACTGCCTCATTCTGGACTTGCAGGTCGTTTTGTGAAGTAGATGTTGGTGGTAGGCAGCTTCTGACATGGTCTCCAGGGATCCCTACCTTGGTATTTATACCCTTGTGTAATCTGTCCCCTTTAATTAGGTCTGGACTTAGTGCCTTGATCCTAACAAATCCAGTAACAGCAGAGCCATGGTATGTCCCTTCCATGATTAAATGATAAAGATTATGACTCCTGTTTTCTTAGCAGACTCTCTCTCTTGTTGGTACAAGCTGCCATGTTGGAAAGAACCACATGGCAAGAAACTGAAGGCTCCGTCCAACAGCCCACAAGGAGCTGAATCCTTCCAACAACCACTGAGAGAGTCTGGAAGCAGAGCCAGCCCTAGTTGGGAGGATGGTGGCTCCAGCTAATAACTTGACTGTAGCCTTTGAGAGAGCCTGGGACAGAGAAACCAGCTAAGCTACGCCATTTCCTGACCTTCAGGAACTAAGAGATACTACGTGTGTGTGGTTTCATGCCACAGTTTTGGGGTAGTACGTTACGCAGCAATAAATAGATAATACAGCATTCACTCATTCTCTTTTGAGATATCCTGCAGGGCGAACGGTGGCCTAGGTGCTAAGGAAACAACGATGCACTTCACAGTCCCCAGAGGCTCACAGCTTCTAGAGGGAGACAATATGCGTGGTACTGAAGAAGAGGATGACTGTAGTGCGGTCGAGTGTTCCAGTGACCACAGTGTCCTGCAGAAGCCATCTAGAAGGGAGAAGGGAGACAACAACTCCTCCTGGCAGAGTCAGGAAAGGCAGGAAGTGAGGAAACTGAGTCTCAGGGAAGGTAAGAAATTGCCCAAGGTCACACAGCTCATCTGATCTCCTTTGCTGTGTTCACACATGATGGAGGACATGTGTGTATCTCTAGTGTAAGACTGTCTGTTTTAGCCTACAATTCTCAGACTGTTTCTCTCTTACGTTTCTTAATAGTCTAAAAACAAATATATGGTGAAATGAATTCTTTATTGCAAATGCAAAACAGGCGATAGGTTAATCGGGTTTTGGTGACAAAGATTAAAGTCACACTTCCAATTAACTTTCATAAAACAAAAATGAGAACACTTCAGTCTAACTCATTATTCTGCATGCATTTCCACATGGTTGGGGGTCACGCATCTCTACACAAACAAAGATGCTGGTATTGGACAGAAAATGATTGAAACCACGCTTCATGATGGAATTTAATTAGCCACATAGATTAGTTACATAGAAATGTAACAAAGGCAATGCTGCCAGAAGAGCGTCCATGGACACTTCAGAATTTCAGAAAACTTGCCTGAGAGATAAGCCTAAGGTTTTTACTTTGGATTTGATAATTTGCTAAACCTGAAAACCTAGAAGGAGCCAAATTAAAGTCAATGAGAAATAATCTCCATTTTAAGTGTCTTATTAATTTGTTATTTTTTTAAAAAAGATTTTTATTTATTTGACAGACCACAAGTAGGCAGAGAGAGAGAGAGAGAGAGGAGGAAGCAGGCTCCCTGCTGAGCAGAGAGCCCAATGTGGGGCTTGATCCCAGGATCCTGAGATCATGACCTGAGCCGAAGGCAGAGGCTGTAATCCACTGAGCCACCCAGGTGCCCCAATTTGTTATTTTTGTACAGAGCTCTTTTCTCCCGAGTTCATATCATATATCACATTCAAAATTCAAATCTGTAAAGCTCTTATTTATAAGATTTTTTTTGTTTTTTCTTTCTCCTCTCTCTTTTTAAAATGTTTTCTCTGTTTTATTTTGTAAGGCATAACGTTTATTCTGAAGCATATTTTATGAGGCCTACATCTTTTAAAGTGCAAATTTTTAAGGTATAGCTTGATTAATTTGACATAAGTGCAACTTTGGGGAAAGTAAAGAATTCTTTCTGTTAGGATATGATATATTTAACTTCAGGGATTGACATACTGCAGCCTTTGGGTCAAATCTGCCAGCTGCCTGCTTTTGTAAATAAAGTTTTATTGGAACACAGACAATGAGGCCCAATCTTTTGCATATTTCTGTGACTGCTTTTGCTACAGTGACAGAATTAAATAATTGCATCACAAGCTGCAGGGCCCACAAAGCCTAAAATATTTACCAAACCCTGGTTTAACTCTTCATTTAAAACCTTTGTCATTTGAATATTCATGCATGCTTTTGTGGGTGTTCCTTCTCCAGAGAGCACCTTTGTTTTAAAACTAGGGTCCCTGGGCCCTGACAAGAAGGTACTTATGCTATGAAACATAAGGCAGTCACTTTGACAAGTCATCCAATTGGCTGGCTTGCACGCTAGCAAGGGCAAGATGAGAAAAACAAGCTTTTTCTGTCCTTAACCATCTTCTGAACACTATGGGGCTTTAACTATGTTTTCAAAAATTAGATCAGGAAACAACTGTATTGATATGATCAAACCTAAATGAGAGAAGTAAATATAAACCTAATCCATCTCCGTTGAATAAAGACACACCCACTGCACTCGTAATTAGCAAATACACAGAATCAAGTCCTTCGCTGACCTTTCTTTTCCTCTAACAAATTTTAGGGGGGAAAAAAGAGCAGCCTAAACAAAAAGACACTCTTAAGAGTTTTAATAAGATACATGCATACTTATCTTTCTAGAGTATGGACAGATCAAAAACTTCTACGTACTCTCCAGAGCCTTCTGTATCAGTGGAAAATCACAACTATTTTCAGCAATGAGTTAAAAAGCTTATTTTGGGATCATACAACTTTGAGTAAAACTCCAGATTTTGCTGCTGACTGCCTGTTTGACCTTGGAAATCTCGTTTAACTTCTCCCTCTCTTTTTTTAGGCTCCTTATTAAAATGTGGGTAAAAATATCTCGTTTATAGGCTTATTATGAGGATTAAATATGATAATATATGTAAAGTACTAAGCTTAGTGCCTGGCACATAGTAAATGCTTCATATTTGGTAGGCCTTAATACCGCTCAAACTGGAGGTCAGAAGATAGATCATTTCCTGACACAGAATCACTCACTAGCTGGGCAGGAAAGAGAACTAGGTATTTTATGAATATTTTCAGAAAGGATTAAAACCCAAAGGGTTAACAAACTTTAATCCATGCACTATACTCTATTACCCATGTTTCTGTTAACTGTAGGTCTGAGCCACCAAAGAAGGAATGGATACATGCTGGAAGAAAGTAAAATCAGATCATTACCAGGGGGAGTCTGGGTTGGTGAAACATGTCAGAAGGATTGTAAAATATCTTTATTTGCAAAGCTGTGTTAGATGGTTTATGACAGCTTCCACCATTCAGTGAGAAGTGGAAAAGCAGAACATACTATTTCATTTTTTCTTAGGTATTTTTTATTTATTTGAGAGAGAAAGAGCAGGAAAGGGAGAGGAAGAGGAAGATAATCTCAAACAGACTCCCCATGGAGCGTAGAGCCCAATGCAAGTCTCCGTCCCATGACCTAAGCCAAAACCAAGAGTCAGACACTCAACTAAATTGAGCCACCCAGGTGCCCTGAAGATACTATTTCTGTATGTCTTTTTCTGAGAGTACACCTCTTTAACACCTGTGATTACAGTTTTGTGGTTCAATGCTTATGAGAAGAGTTTGAAGAAAAGAGCATATTTATGACACTATTTTGGCAACTAAAGGAAAAGGCTTCTGAAATGTCTAGGGCAGTTTTGAAGGCTGCCTCCATCCCTACTGCCCTGTTCCTCAGAGGTAAGATAGTCACTCTCAATTTCAACTTTCCATAGCAGTTAGTCTCTCAATAACAGCAGGTGCAGGTAGATAGAAATATCTGCCATGCGTTCTAGGAAGAACTGACAGAGAAGTAAGGATTTTCTGATGACCCCATCATGACAAATCATTCCTCTGGAAAAGCTGTTGCTCTGGGAAATTAAACATTGGCATCTGTCTTTGTGTCTCTTACATCTTTAATGCCCTCTCATTTCGCCCCTACAAACAAGAGTAGAACATGTTCATGTGGTATACACATCTTGACTCCCTTCCGTATCCCAGGAATGCTGAAATTAAAGTACAACTAGCAAGCAAATCAACTGAAAACCAGCAGCCCATCAAATAACTAATGATGGTTAGAAGCGTTGTATGACTCTGCAAAGACAAGATTTAATTTATGCCCTTCTTCCTTCAATCCTGTGATGGGAGAGACAAGTTGAATGTGACCATAGGGCCAGTTCATGGCTGGAGATGTACTGTGAAGCTCAGGGGAAATCCCCACTATAAAAGAGGCTCTTAGTGGATTAGTATTAGTGGATTCAGATCTCAGATCGCAATGCCCGTTCCATTGCTGCGCTTGGCCGAATCAGAAAAAAAGACCAATGACACACCTTTATGGAATGTGAGCATTTAAGCCCCAGAAGGCCATAAATGCCTTGTCTTTGCAATAAGTTAGTCAATATTTAGTTGAACATCTATTTTGTGCCGAGCATTGTGCCAAGTGTTGGCCCTATAGTGGGGAATACGAGGGACACAGTCCTTGCTCTTGAAGAGATAGTCTGATAGTAAAAGAATGAGTAAGTATGCAAGGTAATTTCAGATTGTATGAAGTTCTGTGATGGTAATAAACAAGGCACTGTTACAAAAAAACAAAACAAGGAAAAGTCTATTTTAGGCAGAACGATGAGGGGAAAGTCTCTTTAAAAAAGATTAATTTAAATTGATACTTGAAGGAGTCCCTCATATGAAGAACCCTGAGATGGGGGAAGAACACTTGTGGCAGAAACCCTAGGATGACAACCCAGTGAGTCACATCCTATTATAATCTCTTCCCCTTGAATGTGGGTAGAACCGTAACTTTCTTCTAATCAATAGCACATAATAAGAGTGAAGAGATTTTACAGATGTGATTAAAGTTGTTAGTCAATTGACTTTAAAAGAAAAGAGTGATTATCCTGGGTGGACCTAATTTACTCAGATGAACTTTTAATTTTTTTAATAGGACATTTTATTTCATTAATTTTTTTTATTTAAAGTAATCTCTAAGTTTATTTAAAGTAACCCAACACGGCACTCAAACTCCTGACCTCGAGATCAAGAGTGATACGCTCCACCCGCTAAGCCAGTCAACCATCTCCCCCCATAATTCCCGATAATCCTTTTAAAAGAGGGTCTAAGGGCACAGGGGTGGTCCTTCAGTTAAGCGGCTGTCTTTGGTGCAGGTCATGATCCTGGAACCTTGGGACCAAGCCCCATGTCAGGCTCCCTGTTTAGCCGGGAGTCTGCTGCTTCTTCTCCCTCTGGCCCTCCCTACCCTCATGCACTCTCTGTCTCAAATAAATAAAATCTTTAAAAAATGGTCTAGAAATCTGAGACTTGAAGCACCAGAGACATCCTGTCTCTCTGTTGCTGACTTTGAGGAATCCTACAACTGCAAGGATGTGAGTCGTGCCAACAACAAGAAGGATATTGGAAGCAGATCCTCACCTGTTGACCCTACAGATGAGAACAAGACCAGTCAGAACCATAATTCAAGTCTCTGAGTCCCCAGCAAACAACCCAGCTAAATCTTGCCTGGGCTTCTGACCTACAAAAACTGTGAGATAATAAATGGGTATTCTCTCTAGCCACCACAGTTGCAGTAATTAGTTACACAGTGATGCAATGGAAACAAATACAATACTCTAAGTAGGGTAACACCTATAAAGTCATTGGGATGTGTGTTTAGTGAGCAACGGGAAGGTAGTCAGGAGCCAGGATCCATTCTGTGACAAATTAGGAAAGTTTAGGACTTACCCCAGCATCTGACATGCCATGTCTAGCGCACAGCAGGTGTCTCAAACATCCATTGAATGAATGAATGAATGAATGAATGGATAGATGATGAAAGTATGTCACTAAGTAGCTGTGTTAAGTACTAGACTGCCATTGTCACCCCCCTCCTCAGATTTCAAAGGATTTCTTCAATAGATATTTACCGAAAGACCATTATGTATAAAGAAGCATACTGGTGGTAGAAAGCCAAGAAACAGATTAAGAACTAGAGCCTGGCCCAAGAAGCAAATACTCAGCTAACAGAACTACTGGAATCTTCTGGATTAGGAAAAAGCTATGTACTTAACATAGAGATTAAAGACTCCATAAGGAGGTATGGATAAAACCCAGTAATCTGGGTCACAGCTGAAAGCTTGATAATTTGAGGTTTCTCTGCAGTGTCTAATAAACTATCTGAAAAGCTGCCAAGTGCTAATCAGTCTAAAGGAAATGACTCTGTAATAAGATAACCACACCATCAAAGGCCATATTGATGATGGCTTGGAGGAAAGGAAATGAAATGCTAAGAAAATCAGTAGTTTAGCAATGATGGAGAATTCAATATTGAAAATGCAAAGGTATTTGTAGATTGGGAAATTATATTCCGTGTACTTCTAATCAACCCTTCCAGGTTATGTGAACAAATCCCCAGAAAGTCAGAGAAGATAAATGAAGACAGCACTGTCATCTTCTGTTACTTGGAGCATACATGCTATCCCTGCTGGCCATGACGCACAAGTGATGGCTTAGGGGATGCTAAAGTCATACTGCGGATCCTTCCAGGAGCTGTGGGTATCATCAGTGACAGCCCAACCAGAAATACCTTTCTGCAAGGGCAGAATTGAAACGCGAAGAAACAACTGGCTTCCTTAATCCATATTCCCCATGCCTGCTTACAAATTAGCTGGGTTCTTCAGGGAGAGTTTATTTGCATTTAAAAATATATGAACACATAGGGGTGCCTGGGTGGCTCAGTCCTTAGGTGTCTGCCTTCAGCTCAGGTCATGATCCCAGGGTTCTGGGTTCAAGCCCCACGGAAGCCTGCTCCTCCTTCTCCCATTCCCTCTGCTTGTGTTCCCTCTCTCACTGCATTTCTCTCTGTCAAATAAATAAAATCTTTAAAAAAAAATATGAACATATAGACTTCCCTCTTTTTAAAATACCCCTCAGAAGTGTTTTTTAAGGGAAAACGATCACATGTTTTAGAATGAAGCAGTTAAGGATAACTCATACAGTGAAGCAGAGGGGTGGGTAGGAAGTAGCAGACATCTGGTACAACTGGGCAGCAAATCAACTCCAGATTTGGAGGCCACTGAAGAGAAAGGGGGAGAACGTGTGCTTTACATTTTTTAAACTTTTTAAAATGCCACATCACTACCACTACTACCACCATCTTGGCATTTTATGAAGACTGAAAGCAGGTCTTAGTCTCATTTCTCATAAGATGCAGCCCATTCTCAAAGATGTTCCTATGCTTTTTGAGTCGGGTTTCGAATTCAACACAAATGCTCAAATAGGGACACAACTGACTGCTTCCTCTTAAGAGTCTAGGACAATAAAAACACTACATTTCATAATACAAGTTTCCAGTTATTTTACATTGATTATTATGTGGATGATGGGCAAACCCTTCCATGAGATGCAGTCCTGCCTTCCCAAATAAACAAAATAGACTTAAAAAATTCACGCGCAAATGCGGAAACTTTTCCTAAGCCTCTCTGTGCGTGCGTGTGTTCAGTGTTTTGATAGACATGGTTCATGTTACAACAGACAACTGATATATCACTGATCTAATCTCTCTTTGATAAACATCATTTCTCATTTGAGATGAAAATTGCACTTACTGGCAGAACCTCATAAAGAGAGATCATGTGAACCTTCAGAAAGCACTACCGGGCTCACTCTCTCTCCCACTCTCTCTCTCTGACAAATAAATAAATAATAAAAAAAAATTAAAAATAATAATAAAAAAAAAAAAAGAAAGCACTACCGGAAATCAGATTCCAGCTTCCACTAGGACGTGACACGCATAAGAAGAAAACACCGCGAGCACTTCTGCTTTGGGAAGCATCTAGGAATTGCTTTGTCTCATAAGGAGGTCCAGAAAAGGTCCAGAAAAATACAAAACAAAACAAGAAACAACTGAAGCAGAGCATGGTAAGAAAGGAAGCCATAGCATTTTCAGTTCTGTATCTTTGCTCCGGTGGGTTGACAGAGTTCAGCAGAGCTGAGGGTAATCTGTGAGAAAGTGAGTGAGTGAGTGAATCTATAATTTCTGAAACCTGATTGCAGGGCGTGGGAAGTGGACACTTCATGGGAAAGCCGTTCTGGTCAGTCTGAGGCTATTTTCAGGGATGGCGTCAGAGAGCTCCATGCCTCCAGGCTCAGCGAATCAGGGCATGGTCGCCCCAGCCATGCCTCCCACGTCACCGGTGGTGTGAGAAGACATAAGAGCGCCAACGGATGAGGACTATTTTATGTTTTGCTTCAACGCCTATTGTTTAAAAAAAAAAAAACTGGAACATATAAGCTGCGATTTTGAATATATTACTTCTAAAGATAAGGATAGGTTAAAAAGTGAGTTAAGAATTGGTTTAATTAGAAATATTAAGTAGTCATTCAGGCAGTACTTGGAAATGGCAAAAATCATGAAGGCAATATATTAATGGCCGAAGTCTAGAAAAGAACACAGAAGATAATTTTCTCCCTATCCTAAGTTTTTAAAAGCTTCTTTGTTGAGATTTTTTTGCTTGCTGTTCCTTTTGACAAAACACCTATATGCTTAGGGCAGAAAATCTGGAATCATAGAAAGGCACAAACGAAAACATTAAAATCAACCATAATGCTATCTCTGAAGATACACACGGTTAAGATTTTGCTTCCTGCCCCTCAAGTACTTTTTCCATAAAAATGAGAGTAAGCCTTTCTATTGCTTCATTGCTTGATTTTCCACTTAGCAATATCTTGTGTACATTTTCCCATGTGGTAAGATTTCTTCTTCAACAACTGTTTTCTTGCCTGAAGAGTATTGTCTCACATGGTCAATCCAAAATCTAATAAATTAATATCTTACTATTGGGAATTACAGTTGCTTCTATTTTTCCACTGTCATATGGAATGCTGCAGTGAACGTATTTGGGCTTCATACTCTTGTACACATCTCTGAGTATTTACTCACAACAAATTGCTAGAGGTAAAACCACAAGGTTGAAAGGTTTCCCTACTATAAAGTTGTCGTAATGTAAATTAACAGATTAATCTACAGAAAGTTTATGATAACCAATTATTGCAACAGTAAGTTATGAGAATACCCATTTCTGTAACATTCAGCAATGTATCATCAATTATCAATGTTAACTTAAAATAATGCTTTCATTGTTTACCAATATACTTATACAACTCAGATTACTGAACACTTGGAATTTAAAAATCATCATGTGTTTAGAATTCATTTGTATTTTTTCTTTTGTGAATTACCTGTATATGCTCTTTGTCCTAATTTCTACTGATGTGAGCCAAGAAGAAAAAGGCAAGCTTGGTGTCTGAAAAGGAGTATGGAACACAATACTACATGTCTTAAGTAATTTTGCCCCAAGATTTTTTGCCCCAAGTACTTTCCTGTACTTCTCTTTTTAGCTAGGGGGACAATTATTATTCTTTGGGGAGAGGACGTTATTCTTTTGTAATGTAAAAGAATTTTAATCTAAAATGGAACTGGAGGATATAAAATGGGAAGTGTCATGCATGTACCCATGGGAAAACAAAATTCAAGGACTGGGAGAAAGATTTCTTATAAATGCCTGATTTACAGAAACCTGATAATCTTGGAATTTTCTTAAATGTTAGGGAGTTGGTCAGGGGTTGCTTCATATCAGTCTTGGGAAGTTTTGCTTACAGTTTCCAGAGGCATGAAAAAGAAATGACCCAGGTCAGGTTGGTCTCATGAAATAAGATAAATTGATCTCTGTATGACTGGACTGGTTTTGTCTCTTTGAGAAGTTTTCAAAGCTGGTCTCCTTTTGTTTTTAATTTTAACAGGTTCTAACTAGATACTCCCCTCTTTACATTCCCTGCCCATAAATACAGCCTACCTCAAACCCTCAGTGGACTTGCCTATAGTTTGTTACAGTTTACACATCCTGAATTGCAATTCTTCTGCCGTTTCCAAATAAACTTTGGACAATTTTGAACTTGCCTCAGTTTACCTCTTTATTTAGGATGACATTCCTTGATGTCAGAAGTGACATCTGAAGGGATGACCCCTGAAGAATGACAACCATCATAATGAAGCAAGGCACCACACCAAACCCACTGAGCTCACTGCTTCCGTGAGTCACCATCTACTTTTAGTTCGGTGCATCTCCTTTTAGATTCTGAGCTCCCTCCCTTTGGTTGAGCTTTTTGATTCAAGCTCTGTTGAAAGTCCTTTTGGATGACTACTCTATCGTTTGCTTTCTTATTGGGTGGACACTAGAATTTTGGTATAATTTCCTTAAACATTTTTGAGGAAAAAAAATAACTAAGTTAATATTGGTGAGCATGGGTAGAGCAAATAAATGATACATGAATACTCAGCACCTCCTTAAGAGAGACCAGTCCCCCAAGCAAGAGCCTCACCCACCTGGGTAAGTTGCTCACAGAGGGCCAGACTGAACTGTCAACTGCAAGATAATTTTATGCAACAAGGGACATGTGGTCACCAGTTGGAAAAATAGAGCAAAGGGTGTCTACCAGGGGCAAGAAAAGTATCTCATGAAAGGCACACTGTAAAATAAAATACAATTTCCAACCCTGAAAGCACATCCATCAGGCTGTTTAGTAATTTTTCTTTTACTCTCAGGAAAATCTCTAAAATGTGGAATCCCAACCATGTGAATGTTCCAAGGGTGGCCCTTCCTCTGGGCTCCCAGCTGGTTTTATGTTATAAAACTATGGTCTCTTCTTGTGTATATTTTTGACTAAATGGACCACCTTACTAATGATAATTTAGAATTTCAATGGCCATTATGGGGAACTTTCAGTCTCCCCACGCTTGTTTTTCTCTGGACTGAATTAGAAGGCCATGGCAATAGAACAAACAATCTGAATGGGATAGCTATTTTAATTGGCACCTGGAGGCTTCTAGAAGTATTTAGGATTCTAAAACTGCCTTTTTACAAAATACTACTTTTAAGTGAACTGAAACAAATAAGCAATGAGAGGAGATAGAGCAGCATCTGAAGTCTTTCCCTCTAAGCATCGGGGAGGTCTCCCCAAACCTCATTGCTCCAGATCTGCTATACCCACCTTTGCCCTCTTTTAACCTCTTCCTTTATCCCAACTCCCCTTCTTCTCCAGTGCTGAAACCTTGCCAACTGAGCCTGTTAAAACTCTCTGACGATCCTGTTAAATTATTAATTTCTTATGTCCCATGGACTAAAGCTGAACTTAGAGCTACAGTAAAAGATTTTCCCAAGATAACTGAGGATCCTCATAGATTTGCTGAATAATTCAATACTGTTACTCAAAATTATCAACCTGGCTTCTCTAACCTCCATCAATTAGTCTATATGTTGGAGAAGGTCAAACCAAGCACTGGATGAAAGGTGCTAATTGAGAAAACACTAAATATTCTTTAGAATTCCAAGTAAGTCAAGCGCCAGCTCTTTTATATGACCAAACCTGTGCCAGAGCCAAAAGGCTGCATCTGGCCATTCTGAGGGCTTTCCTTAAACCAGTAAACTGCAACAAATTCAGGCATGCACCCAAAAGTCTGATGAATCTGTTCATGATTAGTACAGCAAATTCCAAACTTTTTAAAGAGAAGTCTGAACTCCCTATAGATATCAATCCCCCAGGGTGGCCTTTAATTCAATGTTTGTAAGTGATTTAAACAGAGATCTATCTCTGTTAGTCAAGAGAACCCACATAGAATGAGAAACAATGCCCATCCTAATGTTGATTTTGTCAATCTAACTAATCAGTTAGCCTATGCCCTAGAAGATGCTTCCAAAAGAAGGGCAACTAAAACTTAAATCTCCAACTTCAACAGATGAGATCTTCCAAGCAGACTCTCTCTGCTGGACTCTGTCATTATCACAGAAAATCCACCCATCAGAGAAAGGACTGTTACACATAAAAAAGATTCAGATAACAGCTTTCCAAGAACCAAGGGTCAGACTCATCCCAGTGATGGGCCTCCAAGAAAACACTGGGACTGCTTCTCATTCTACCATCAAAGAGACTAGAGGAAACTACTCTCCAGATTGGGGATGAACCTCCCATAATATTAATGGACACGAGAGCTACACCATCCATGCTCAACCCCATTACAATTAAATAGTTCCCCCCTTGGAGTAATAGATTTATTCAGTTAATGGGGGCCTCAAATAAACCATAGTGTGTTCCTTTTTCTAAATGTATACATTTTTGCTTGGGACATTTGCAAGACAAACTTCTGTTTCTCCTCAGTGAATCAGCTCCCAAACACTTATTAGGACAAGGTTTCCTAGAAAAGTATTGTATTGCCATTTCCTTTCCTTGAAAGGGAGAACAAAACTCTTGAGTTAATATCCTCTGAACTTAAATCCCTTGAATTTAATCTCCAAGAAAATCCAAACCCTTTTTCTTTTGCAAGTACTTTACAAATCAGGGAAGATCAAACTTCAGACTTATCCCCATTATTAGGTTTAGTATCCCCTGCTCTATGTGCAAAATCTGGCAAGGACATATGCAAAATTCATAGTGTCCAAAGTTAAGATCCAAATTGATCCCGTGAAACCTCTGCCCAGAATCGACCAATACCCCCATGAACAAAGAAGCTCTATAGGGCATAATATCTATCACAGAAGACTACAAAGCACAGGGATTTATTGTCCCCTTGCACCAACCCTAATATTCCTATTTTACCTATAAGAAAACCTCATGGTTAAGAATGGAAATTTGTCCAAGATCTCTGAGTGATAAATAACATTGTTATTCCTCACCATTCTGTTGTTTCTAATCCCCAGAGTTACTGGCATCTATCCCCACTAAAAGCAAATTTTTCACCATAATCAATTTATAGGGTGCATTTTTTAGTATTCCAGTTGATAAGGCTAACCAATATCTTTGGCCTTTACCTGGTAAGGACAACAATATACTTGGGTAGTAATGCCAAGATTTCACTCAAAGTCCCTACTTCTCAAATATTTTAAAAACTGACCTAGTTGATATGAAATTTCCTAAATGCTACACCTTACTGCAACATGTAGATGACTTACTTCTTGGCTCACTCTCCTAAACATCCTCACAAGAAGACAGTATTCACTGTTAAAACTCTTAGCAATTAAGGGCCATAAAGTCTCAAAGGAAAAGTTGCAATTTGTTCAAGCTCAATCCGATATTTAGGACACTTAATCTCAGAACAAAGGTTACACCTAGATCCTGACAGCCTTCATGGCATCTTGAGCTTCCCAAAGCCTGAAACCAAATGTCAATTATAGGTTTTCTTGGGATATCTGGTTATTGTTGGAATCGGATTCTAAACTTGTCCATTAATGACCTAGCCCCTAAGTCTTATTAAAAACCAAGACCCCAGTGCTTGCTTCAGCAGCACATATAAAAACCAAGACCCCATTACCTGGAAAAACCAAGTTGACACGGCTTTTAAAACTTTGAAGGAAAACAATATATCTACTTACCCTGGAAAATCCAAACTATCAGCTACACTTTTTCTTTTTTGCATGTAAAAAAGAAGGAAATGCCCTCAAAATATTTAGCCCAAAATATAGGGGCTACTACCAACCTTTGGGTTATTAGAGCCAACAATCAGATCCCATGGCCTAAGGTTGCTTACCCCTGATGTCCTGAGGCTGTCCCTGCCACTGCCTTTCTAGTAAAGACCACTGAAGATATAGTCATGGGATCATCTTTGACCATCTTTGCACCTCATGCTGTCGAAGCTCTCTTAAACTCGTTTTACATCCAACACCTTTCAGCAAGCCATCTTACTTCTTATGAAATTCTCTTGCTAACTACCTCTCATATCACCCTCATTCATTGTAATAGTTTCAACAGTGTTACCCTTCTTCCTTCTTCCATGAAAGAAACTCCCTATGACTGTTTAACTTTGACGGATCAGGTATTAACCCCTCGTGATGAGTTATAAGAAACCCCCTTGACGGATGTTGATTTCTCGTGATTCACTGATGGCTCTTATTTGAAAAATGAAAATGGTAAATATTGTGCTGGATATGTGATATCAATTCCTTTTGAAGTCACTGATATTGCACCCTTCCTTTTGGCCACTTTAGCCCGACAAGCCAAATTATAAGCTCTTATTTAAGCATATATTCTTGCTAAAGGTAAAACCACAAACATCTATACTGATAGTTGATATACCTTTGCAGTAGCTCATGATTTTGCAATGCTTTGGAAATGAGGTTTCCTTACTTCCAGGTTTCCTTAAAATGGCCCCTATGTCCAAAATTTGCTATGGGTTACACTCTTGCCAGCAGCTCTAGCTATCATTAAGATCTCTAAGCTTCCCAGGAAGCCAAAGGAAACTACCTCACTGATATCTCCACAAAAAAAATGCTGCTTTTTGGGATTCACAGACTAAACCTGTCACGGTCCAGAAAACTACATCCTCTGGTGATGACCTAAGAGAATTAAGCAAGAAAACACAACAACTGACCTCTGAATAGGAAAAACAAAAATGGAGATCTAAAGGCTATTGGTATCATGAAGAAAAGAAACTCTGATTCAGATCAAATAACAAACTGTTCCTACCAGAAAATCTAAAATTTCCATTATTAACCACCATACATGAACTAAATCATCGGTCAATGGATAAAATAACATTCATAGATCAATACTGGTGGGGAAACATTGGCAAGGCCACAGAAAGCACCTTTCTTGATTGCTTCTATCCTAAATGTAATCCAGGGAAGTCTATCCATACTGCCCCCAAGATTTAATTTACCCAATGAACCATTTGAGGTCTGGCAAATAGATTTCATACAATTGTCCCCATCTCATGGATCTAAGTATGCTCTGATAATGGTTTGCATGTTTCCACATTGTACTGAAGCTTTCCCATGTACACAGATGACTACCTCTTTTGTAGCTGAAGTTCTATTAGAAAAGACTATTCCCACTTGTGGAACCCCCCTTGAAGTTCATAGTGATTGGAGAACCCAGTTTGCTGGTCAAAGACCTCGACAAGCCATTTTGTTTGTCCAATTCTGCAGCACTTTCATTGTGCTTAGCATCCTCAGTCTTTAGGACTGGTCAAACGTACAAATGGATTTATTAAGACATAGCTAAATTAGTTGCAATCCTCAAAGTACTCTGGCCAAAAGCACTACCACTGGTTCTTCTAAATCTTAGTACTTACTACCATTGGCACACATAAACTTTTTTGCCTTTTGAAATAATTACAGGATGGTTGATACCCTTAGGCCTCACTTTTTTTTCTTTTTTTTTTGCCCCACAACTAACAAAGGGGGATATACTTCATGCTTACAAGGGCCTGATCAAGTCCATAAAAAATAATCGCACTCTGAAAGAACAATCTTTCCCTAGTGCACTCTCGGGAAATGAAGATATCCAACATCACATCCTACAGCCTGAAGAGTTCATCTGTTGGAAAGGACATCTCCAAAAAGACTTGCTTCAACCTTGCTGGAAAGGCTCCTCCCAGGTATCGTTAACTAACTCCTGTGCAGCCAAATTCAAGGAACAGACTCCTGGATCCTGGTGTCACATATAAACGAAGTCCCCAAAACCTGAATGGACTATACACCAAATGGTGACCTGAAACAGAAAATTTCTAGGGACTGAATCACCTGATGTCTAAAATAGACAACTTACCCAAGTTGTCTATTTTAACAACTTACCCAGGCCTGCATAAATTTCCTTCTTTTTCCTCCCTTGTCTCAGTCTATATTTAGTTAAACCATGTCATTCATGCTTTCAATTATGCTTTCCCTAGTTTTCCTACCATTTTTTCTAAGATTTTATTTATTTATTTGACAGAGAGAGATCACAAGTAGGCAGAGAGGCAGGCACAGAGAGAGGGGGAAGCAGGCTCCCCGCTGAGCAGAGAGCCCAATGCAGGGCTCGATCCCAAGACCCCGGGACCATGACCTGAGCCGAAGGCAGAGGCTTTAACCCACTGAACCACCCAGGTGCCCTTTCCTACAATTCTTTACTTTAGCTTTAACACATCCTTTTATCCCTCCCTTAATAAAAATCCTCTCTGATTCTGCTAAACTTACTGATTGTCGGATTTGTGCATGAGCAAATAGTATTCTTGATGAATGTGAACTGTTGGTCTGGCCACCATCTTTAAAAGGATGGCAAAACCTATCTAGTAAGGATGTAGGATTTTCCTTTGATACCTTGGAAATCACACATGTCCTCCCTTTCAGAAGACTGGCATGAAATACTATGGCTTTCCTTTGGACATTCCATACTCATAATTGGATACCCCCTCACTCAGCTCTGGACTCTTACCCAAAATCTTTGTTATGTTTCAGAAACATAATGATGGGAATGGCAAAACTCTAGGATAGCTCCCACTAAATATTTGTTACTATACCATTTTATATAATCCAGGTGAACATGAATTCACTCCCTGTTGGACTCCAGAAGACTATATCACTGCCTCCATTAATGTATCTTTATGGTGGGGCAATGAAAACTAGTAATACTGGAAAATTGGAAGCTAATGGGCTCCCACTCAATGGTACTTCACTGGTATTTAACAAAAATTCTGGGGAATGGTGGAAACTTAATTCAACTTACTTTTGCAGTAGAGATCCTCTACTTCTCCACCAAAATCTTCCTTACACTAGATCATCTCTCTTGTTACTTCAGATCTACAGAAATTTAAAGTACTCACATAATCATTCCCACAATGTTAATAAATCAGATTATGATTATAATGATTATATTTCTGATCATGAGATATCCTCTTTTATTCCAGGGAAAAATATCTGGGCAAAGAGACCCAACTGTGCCTTAAAAGGCATTGAGTATTTCTTCTTACATGGAAGAAACACAAATTCTATGTTTCCTCTTAATTGGAAAGGATGTTTTGGGATCATGGCCTCAGCTCCGACACTGAAATTAGAAAAGCTCTTCTCTCCACTGCTTATATACCTAATGATATGGTACCTAATGGCACCCTCTATCAGCTTAGAAGGGTGTGTGAGAACTGGGAAGATTATGATTTTGGATGGATGCCTACATATAACCCTGCAGTAGATAGAAAGGGTTTGGGGCAGGCTTTCACCAGAACCTTTTTAGTTTGGGTTGGAGTAGCAGACCTTGAAAAAGCACCTCACAATCTTTCTATAGTTATGTTTACCAATTTCAGTACTTCTAGTTGAGCTTTGGAATATCAACAAACTCAAATAGATAGCCTTGCTGAAGTAGTCCTACAAAAACTGCAGAGACCTTAACCTCCTCACTGCTTAGCAGAGGTGAACCTGTGCCCTACTTCGAGAAGAACTTCATTTTTATGTCAGTAAGTCAAGGAAAATAACACAAGAACTAAAAATAATGAAGAACAACATCAATTTGCTAGCCGAAGTTGGCCAAGATCCTGGACCTTAGGGCATTTTTGAACTACTAAATATAGGCAAGTGGGGAAGCTGGTTGAGAAGTGCATTTCAATCAATAGCTATCACTGGGCTTTTGATCCTCAGTTTAATCTTTTTAATTCCATTTCTACTGTTTGGTATTAGTAAACAAATGCCTTATTCCCAAATGTATGTACAAAATAAAATTCTTTTCCTTTCAAAGGCTTTTCCTGGAATTCAACTGACAAGTAGAAACTAAACTATCTACTTTAGAGGGACATAGCTGAGATGCCTCATTTTTCAATCCTGTTGCTCAAATAAGGCAAGTGAAAACTCTGTATCATTTACCTTCTCCGTGGGACAAGACACCTGGGGATGGTCCTCCTGAGCTTAATGGGAAAAGACGCGCGCGGACCACCCTCCTAAGCTCCAGGGGCCATAGAATACAATCAACCGGCAATCCAATTACACTTTTAAAAAAAAATCAGCAAACAACATCTGGATGACATAATTGATCAGAGGTGTTTTCTGAAAAAGATCTTGATCGAAAAGGGGGAAAGTGAACGAATTTCAATCTAAAATGAAACCAGAGCACATAAAATGGAAAATCTCATGCATGCGTCCTTAGGAAAACAAAACTTAAGGACTGAGAGGCTGATGTAAGTAGAGCCTACTCCAAACCTTCAACAGACTCACCTGTAGCTTGCTATAATTTGCATGTCTGGAATTGTCATTCCTCTGCTATTCCCAGATAAACTCATCTTTTTGACAACTCTGAGCTTGCCTCAGTTTACCTCTTTATTTAGGTCAACAAGAGTATTATATGTTTTTTCTAACTCATGGGAAACATATTGAGGTTATGAGTCTAAATAATTCTTTTTTTAGGGGAAAGCATTTCCTGCCACTTAACCCTATTTAACAATTTAAAAACAGTAAGATGAGAAATGGCATAGCAATGCATTCATTCCAATAATGCTGCTGTTTGTAAGAAGAAAAAATCAATCTCTGGAATCATTTTGTGGCTAGCAGGTTTAGGAACACTGAACTAGCTCTGTGATTTTGAACGTTACTCATAACCCAGGCAGGTGATGTGACAACCCATATTCTTGTAGTAGAGAAGGTGGTTCTGGAGACAGGTGGGAACACCACATGCTCACCCCAATCTAAAAGCGCCATGTGCATGTAGCAGTATTTTAAATAAAAAGAAAATTTAAATTCAATTTCATATTGAGATTTATCTGGTCATTTCAAAATATTTCTTGACCCATCAAAGAAAACATCTACCTTTGGGTTGGCAATCAGTGCTCCGAATTGAAATTGGCTGAGAAGAAAATAGGATGTGAGAAATATCTTTGAATGTTATGTCTATATTTTATTATGAAATGATAAACAGATACCTACTTAGTAAAACATCCAGAAATTTCCTGAGGTATCATGGTTGATACCAAGACCCCCTCTACCAATTATAATAAACTGTCATCATCCATTTATTAACTCAATAGGCAATTCCTGAGCACCTGGTATGTGCCAAGAATTGTTTCATGCCACTGTTTTATGGAAATATTAAAAAATAGGGCAAAAGATGAGTCACTACCTTTACAGGGCTAACATTCTAATGAAGGGACAGGAGTGGAGCAAGAGACAGGTGATAAACAGGTAAAACAGATGAAGAAGGAATGGAAAATAGTGGTAAAAACTGTGATAAAAATAGGACAAAGGGTGGGATACGGAGTGACTCTGCAAGAAAGAACTTTCGACGGGGTGGTCTTGGAAGACGTCTTAGAGAAGTTGCCATTTAAGCTGCGGCATTCATGCAAAGGTCTTGGCAAAGAGCATTCTTAGCTGAGGGAAGAGCAAATGCAAAGGCGCGGAACCAGTTTGGTGCATTAGGGAAACAGAAAGAAGCCCAGTGAGTGAGCAGGTGGGGAAAACAGTATGAACAAGAGTGGTTCACGCATGACCTCAAGCCTTAGTGAGGAGTTGGGATGTCACTCTAAAGATGTTGAGGAGCTACTGAAATGTCTTACACAGAAGAGGGACATGATCCAATTTACATTTTAAAAAGCTTGCACTAGTTGTTGTGTGGTGGGCATGTTACTGTGGGGCAAGAGAGGAGGCAGGGTCACCAGCTAGGTAGACACTGTGGTCATTCAGGTAAGAGTTGCAGGAGCCTTGAACTAGAGGGTAGCCATGAAGGCAGAAAGAAGTAAGCCTCAAAATCTTGTAGTTCTTTTGGTAAGCATTTATGGCACTATTATGTAGACTTTTTGCCTCTTCTGATAGACTGACTATATTCTAACTGCCACCATTTATAAAGTGTCCCACGTTGCTCTGGGCTTTATCCACATTGAATCCTTACAACAATTTCATCCCAAGCTCATGTGTGAGGAGGTTAACTAACTCCCCAAGGCCACAAAGCTAGTGAAGGTCATATTAGGATTTACCTAGGTCTGTCTGATTCTGAGCAAGGCACAACTCGGCCTCTACACTATAGTGTCTCCATTTAACCTACCTTAGGGGCAGAGTTAGCCCAGGGAAACTGGAACACAGTTGAGTTTGGTTAATGGTTCTCAAGAGGAGAGGGCAATAAAACTACCAGGAAGGGAAGCCCTTGCCTAAAATGCAGATTCCTGAGCCCTGCCCTGAAATGGGGAATCAGAATCTCTAGGCTTGGGGCCTGGGAATGGGAATTTTAAAAATGCTTCCAAGTGACACTCCCTAAAATTTGCAGAGACTGCAAAGTAGGCACTCACTCAATAAATATTTCTTTTCTTTTTTTTTTTATAAATAAATATTTCTTGAATGAATAATGGAAAGGTTAGTAGGATAGGAAGATGTAGAGCACCTCACTCCCACAATCTCTGATCCAGAGAAAATACAGGCCCACTTGGAGTGGGCTCAAGCAGAGTCTCAGCTAGCCCCCTCAAATGCACTTGGAAATTCATGATGTGACTAATATACTGGTATGATATACCCAGACCTTCTAGAAGCTTTCTGATGGGGTACTAAGTCCATTTGTCACCCCAGCTAAGGAAGTATAAACTGCTCAACTGGTAAACATCATATATTTTAAAGGCAAAACCATTTTTACAAAAAACTGTTTTGCTCCTTTAGCTTTGTCAACACATGGGAGTCAGGCCATACTCATAAAACCAACTTACTTATTAGACAGGAGATACAGAGTGCCTGGGTCCACAACTTTTAGGGGTGTACCAAAATGTTTTCATTTCTTTTAAAATGAGAAGATAAACATGAACATATTCTTTCCTGGATTATAGTAAATTTTTATCAATGCAGTTGTAAAATATAATTTTAATTATTATTTTTTTTAATCAAGAAGTGACCCATGAAGACAACAGTGCCTAAGGCACACAGAAGTAATAAAGTAACCCTACTTAGTCACAGCTCGGGCCCCAGAGAGAGGCAGCTTACCTGGCATGCATTGTACAGGAGCTGATGTTCGAACTTCTTGATCCCAAGAATGTTCTGGAACATCTCATAGAGCTGTTCCTTGCTCAGAATCAGCTCAGAGGCTGCACTGGCTGTCATCCGGGCCTGCTGCTTCCTGGGGTCCTCTTCTCCACGGTAGATGGCATCAAACTTGGCCATCCAGGAGCTCAGCACGGTCTCCTTGCTGAGGCCATCAATCTCGGGCAGGCTGCGTACCCTCTTCTCAATGTGCTTCTTGAAGACCTCCCTGGAGTCATTGGCGGAGCAGCCCCCACTCTGCACCATACGGGCTACACGGTCACTCTTCAGGAACACCTGAGCAAGAACAGGGACAGGAAATATATTAGGGATTCAGCCCTGGAAATACCAGTTTCCTAGGGCTGAGGGCTGGGCTGACCACCATCATGGGCACCTTGGGAGGGACCAGCATCCTGCCTCTAGTTGTGTGAACTCAGAGAAGTCCCGTACATGTTTTGATTTTGTGTCCGTATCTGGAAAATGAAAATAATAATAGTACTTACCAGGTTGTTAAAAGGATTACATTGGAACAGTGATATGAGAGGCAGCATATACTACAAAGACTCTGTGCTCAAACAACTTGGGTTCTTTCTCTGCCACTTACTGATTATTGTTTCCCTCATCGATTTAACCTCTCTGTACCTCAGTATTTCATCTCTAAAATGGGATAATAGTAGTCTCTACATCATAGGTATTTTTAAATGAAGATTAAATGGATTCAAATATGATAACCACTTTAAAAAGTGGCCCATAGTGATGTCATATGGGTTGTTATTATGGTTATTATTATCTTTTTGACGTTTTACATTGAAGTATAGTCAACATACAATATTACATTAGTTTCGGGCGTATAACATAGTGACTCAACCAGTTTATATGTTATGTCACACTCACCACAGTGTAGCTACCATCTGTCAGCATACAATGCTATTATAATACCATTGACTATATTCCTTATGCTCTGCTTTTTATCCCAGGACTTCTTCATTCCCTAACTGGAAGCCTCTATCTCCCACTCCCCTACACCTATTTTTTGCCTATCTCCTACCCCCTCTCCACTGGCAACCATCAGTTTGTTCTCTGTATTTATGGGTCCATTTCTGCTTTTTATTTATTCATTTGTTCTGTTTTTGAGACTTCACATATAAGTGAAATCATAGAGCATTTGTCTTTTTTCTATCAGACTTATTTCACTTAGAATAACATTCTCTAGGTCCATCCATGTTATAGCAAATGTCAAGATCTCACTCTTTTTTATGGCTAAGTAATATTCTCAAGGGTGTCCCTGTACACGCACACCTGCACACATCTTCATTATCCTTTCGTCTATCAATGGACACTTAGGTTGCTTCTATACCTTGGCTACTATAAATAATGCTGCACTGAACACAGGGGTGCAGAGATCTTTTCAAATTAGTGTTTTTGTTTTCTTTGGGTAAATACCCAGTAGTGGATTTACTGGATCATATTGTATTTCTCTGTTTAATTTTCTGAGGAACCTCCACACTGCTTTCCGAAGTGACGACATCAATTTACATTCTCCCCAACAGTGCATGAGCATTCCTTTTCCTCCATGACCTCACCAACTCTTACAAGCCAGCGTGTCTCAGAGTGCTCACTGCAGGGAGTGCCCTAGTGGGGTGACTAGAGCTGAGGTAAGGTCCTGGCTGAGGTGCCCCATGCAGGGCATGCATGACCTGGAACCCAGGTCCTTGGGTGACTGGAACCAAGGCAGGCATGGACTGGGGTTCCTGGAGCATTCTGCACAGGGGGTGCCCTTGTGGGGGTCGGAGGAGGGGCTGGGGCCGACTTGGGCATGGGCTACCAGGTCCTGGAGCACTGTGTGCTGGGGTGCCCTAGCAAGCTGCCCAGAGCCCAAGTGGTGTGGCCACAGAGTGTTCTGGTGTGCTCTGTACCTGTGTCGCAGCAGCTAGAGCTTTAGTGAGCATCAACCAGAGATATCCAGGTATACAGAGGACTGCGCCACCTTGGGGGGGCCAGTGGTTCTGGCGTGGCCTAGGGGCCCCGTGGTGCTGAGGCAACAAGCGTGCTATGGCTTCCAGACCCCTGCCCCTGTCACGTGTAAGGGGTGTGAACCCGCGGTTCACCAGCTTCTCTGAACCAGAGTTCCAGTGGCTCCCCAGCCAGCTGGTGGCTATCTAGGACTAGTCCCTTTGTATTCTCATTGCTCTTTTAAACTGCGGCTTTTGGGGCACCTGGGTGGCTCAGGTGGTTAAGCTTCTGCCTTTGGCTCAGGTCACGATCTCAGGGTCCTGGGATCAAGCCCCCCATTGGGCTCCGTGCTCAGCAGGGGCCCTGCTCCTCCCGCCCCACACCACCTGCCTCTCTGCCTACTTGTGATCTCTCTCTCTCTGTGTCAAATAAATAAATATATAAAATCTTTTAAAAAATTAAAATTAAAAAATAAACTGCGGCTTTTTTTCTGTGCCCTCTGGGTCCATCAGTAGGTCTCTCCCTTCTGCAGTTGGCAGCTTTGGGCGTGCAAGTCCCTTTAGTTACCCTGTCTCTGTCGCTTACTGTTCTCTGTGTGGTCTCTTCAGCTTTTGTCATACAGAAGCTATTCAGCCAGCCCTCAGTTCTTCCTCAGGAGAAACTGCTCCATAAATAAGTGCAGATTTGGTTTGTCCCTGTGGAGGAGGTGAGCTCAGGGTCTTTCCACATCGTCACCCTGGACCAGAACCCCACCGTGGTTGTTACTGTTAAGTGCAAAGTACATGGCATGAGGTCTGACACATGTTAACCACGATTTATATTTCATTCTATCCTTTCAAGGATACTCACCACACTTGAAATTGAACAAGGACTGGGTAAGTATGTATTTAATGTCTCCCTTCCTGAAATGTGAACTCCATTAGGGCTGTGCCCTTCATGTTCCCCACAATGTCATCCACTTCTCCTATAGAGACTGGCACTTCGAAAGCAAATGAATAAAGAAGGTAGGCATCATATTCAGTCCATCTTGTAGACTGAAAGCCAGGACTCCAGAGTTTGATAACTCAAACTGGCTGATGACAAAGGTATTTTTTTTCCCTTCACCCTGGTTCCTTCCTTCCCTAAGGGTCTTGCCTGCCTGGTGCAGAACCTCTTCTGTCTGCTGGAGAACCGCTGGTTGTTTTGCTGGTGCTGCCTACACCCTAGGACCAAGCCATCCATTAAGAACGGTTTACTGTTGCTCCAGCGCCCACCAGGTGGATGTGTACACAAGCTACATGGTTCTGGGGTATAATACAAGGTGGTGAAATTGCTGCTTCGTATTCATGAAGAGGAAACATCTGACATTTTTGAGCTGTGTCCTGGCCACACTTCAGAAGGTGCATAAATATCCTTCCAGAGGCAGAACAAATGTTCACTCCCCTGTCAGATTTCAGGAAATGCCCTTGTTAGCCAGGAGACAGCAGTGCTTGAGGGACATCTCATTGCCTCCTGCTTCATCTCAAAGCCTTCCTCAGGGAGGAGAGATGTTAGAAAGGTGGTCTCCATCTACTGCCAAATTAATGATCTAATTTAAAAAGAAAGAGGGCTGAGGATCTGTTTCTCTGTGCCTGGAAACTAACTGGTACTCAGTTGAGACCTTAGAGTTCATTTAAAAATCAATTGTAGAAAAAGAGCTTCAACTAAATCCTCAGACCTTATAAGCTTTAATGAAATAAAGAATTTTCCTGAAAATCTATAATGTTTAATGCAGATAGATTCTCCATCTACCTGATATATTGTATCTCAGTTATAGGTCTAGGTCTCAAAGAACATCAAAGTTTCAAGGCAAAGAGAGGAAGTTTCTGGAATATAGTATTGAGGCAGGAGCTATAAATCATAGTCCCAGGCCAGTTCTACTACTAACTTGCTGTATGACCTTGGATAAGTCACCTCCCCTCTCTGGTTCTCCAGTTTCTTATTTGTACATGAAGAGAATTGAACTAAAAAAAAAAAAAAAAGACAAAAAATGGAGGTTGCCCTTTTGGTTGTAATAGTTACAGTCTTCATGATCACATTCATCCTTTCTTTGGGCACTCACTAGGTAGAAGGCACTGTGCCAGGTGCCAGTAATATAGTGGTAAGCAAAGAGATGTGGATCCAGCCTTCATACCTCCATGACATCATCCTAGTAATTCCATAGAACTATTACAATCTGGGACAAGTGTTTTCAAGGGAAAGTACATGGGACCATGGGTGTCTATAGCAAGGAATCTATTCCAGTATAGAGTAAGGAAAGCTTTCCTGGAGGAAAATTCCTTTGGGATGATATGCAAATGATGGGTAGGTAAAAAGAGAAAGGATATTTCAGAGAGAAGGAACAATATGTGTAAAGACCCTGAGCGTCTGAGGAAATAGGCAGAGCCATCGTGTCTGTGGCAGTGAGGAGTGGAGTGTGACCAATGGCAGGAAGGAGCCAAATGGTTGAAGGTATGGGCGGTCGCAGTAAGGATATTGGTCTTCATCTGAAGGGCCCTGGGAAGCCACTGAAGGTTTTAAGCAGGGACATGGCATGATCAAGTTCAGATTCTCTGGCTTTAAAGTGGAAAACCAACCTGAAGGGGGCTAAGAGAAAAGGTAGGAGGCCAGGTCAGGGGGCACTTGCAGGAGCACCAATGAGTGATGATGATGGTGGGGATGGAAAGGGGTTAATTCTTTGTTGTCAGCGCTAATGAACGTCAGTGACTTAGAACATTTGATCAACAGCTATACTCTCCTCCCATCTGTCCTTATCAGTGTCCCACAAAGCTGGAGCAGGCCCCCATTATAAGCTCTTAGCACCATATTCCTTCCCCGTAAAGCCCTTCCACAGCTGCCATTTGTCTCTGTGACTATTTGGTTAATATCTGAGCTCCAGCTAGACTGTAAGTCCCAGGAAGGCAGGAGTTACATCTATTTTTTTTCCCCAGTCCTTTTTCTGAGTGCCTAAGACAGTGCCTGGCACATAGTTGGTGCTGTGTTAAGAATGAGTGAATGAACAACATGAACAAAGTAGCTGTCTCAAAGCAAAGACCCTATTGAGATTATATCTGGAGGGGAGCAAGAAGGTGAAGGGAAAATAAGCAAGCACATTATACCAGTCTCTTGAAACAATGGGCGGAGGCTAGATTTTCCAAGGGACATGACAATAGGAGTAAGAAATGAGGTTGCTGGGACATTGCTCCTAGCTCACATCCATAACTGACTGGGTGACCCGTGGATCCTGCACACATCATCTGCTTCACATAAACCCTTCTTTGTATAAAGTAGCTACTCAACAAATATCTATTCAACTACTAGCGGATGACCAAGTCACTTAACGTCCGGAACCCTCACCCTCCTTTGCTGTCACATGGGATTAATTCAGCCAGCTTTCTTTGACAAGGATCAAACTGAAAGGACTTGGAAAAACAGAGGGCTTCATCTGCCCAGAGATAAGATATGACTGCCAGGCTCCAGAATAAGGGGAGATGAGTAGAATGTCAAGAGCATGAGGAAGGAGGCTGGAGACTGAGGAGACAACAAAGATGAAGTGCCAAACAGGAGACAACGCAGCCAAGGGGAGAGAAAGTGGCAGCAGAAAACTAATTTTCCAGGCACATCATCTGTCTTAGCTTTTCGGTCTGTCAGAGGGGAAGTGTCAGCAGGGTCTGGGTGAGCCTCACCCTGTAGCGAATACGGCACCTGAGTACCGATGTGCTTGGATGTCTCCAAAACCACACCGGAAACCCATTTGTAATGGGAGCTGTAGCTGGTGTTTCTGTTTCCTGTTTTGTTTTTTGGTGGCTATTGCAAGAGACTTCAACCCCAGGCACAGTTCTATGCAGCACATCCATAAATCCTTCCTGCTGCTCTGCCAACTTCCCAGATAGGTCATAATGGGAGATGGAAGATAAACAAATAAATACAGAATGGTGAAGGGCAGTCAATTCAGTGACTTGACCTCATCCATCAGTCCTTCTCTCCATTGCCAGAGCCAAGCAACCTCAAGGTTGTTTTAGGAACACACACACATACATCAGTATTTAATGACTGTACAGGGTACAGGGTAAATCTGGCCCAGCTCCCACTTTTTGATCCTTTCCCGCTCTACAAAAGCATGTCTTTCTGACATAAATAAGAAAAATACCTAGAAGTTAGAGTAAAAAAGGTTAAAAACACCCACAACAACTTGGTTGCTGCTAATGAATGGTACACAGGTACTGGGAAGAGTAGACTGTAGTGTCAGACAGCCCAGAGTTCAAGTCCCAACCCTACCAGTTGCTGGCTTTGTTACCTGAGCAAGTTACTTAGTCTTTCTGGGGTTTGGCAACCCTACCTTTCACATGGGAATCCTAACAACGCTCCTATGTAGGATTTGGATGAGGATTCACTGAACGAATGCATATCAATTGGTGAGCATATAAATGGCACTGGGTAAATGGGACAGCCACATGTAGAAGAACGACACTGGACCACTTTCTTACACCATACACAAAGATAAACTCAAAATGGATGTAAGACCTAAATGTAAGACAGAAATCCATCAAAATCCTGAAGGAGAACACAGACAGCAACCTCTTTGACCTCAGCTGCAGCAACTTCTTGCTAAACACGTCTCCAAAGCCAGGGAAACAAAAGCAAAAGATGAACTATTGGGACTTCACCAAGAAAAAAAGTTCTTGCACAGCAAAAGAACCAGCCAACAGAGCTAAAACTCCCAGCATACAGGAGAAGATATTTGCAAATGACATCAGATAAATGGCTAGTATCCAAGATCTATAAGGAACTTACCAAACTCAGCAGCCAAAAATCAAACAATCCAGTCAAGAAATGGGGAGAAGACATGAACAGACACTTCTCCAAAGAAGATATTACAAATGGCCAACAGACATATGAAAAAATGCTCCACATCACTTGGCATCAGGGAAATGCAAATCAAAACCACACTAAGATACCACCTTATACAGTCAGGATGGCTAAAATTAACAAGTCAGTAAACAACAAATGGCAAGGATGCAGAGGAAGGGAAAGCCTCTTATACTGTTGATGGGAATGCAAGCTGTAGAGCCACTGTGGAAAAGAGTACGGTGGTTCCTCAAGAAGTTAAAAATAGCACTACCCCGCCTGCACCCCAATATTCATAGCAGCAATGTCCACAATGGCCAAAGTGTGGAAAGAGCTGAGATGTCCACTGACAGATAAATAGAAGATATGATTATATACACACACACACTGGAATATTACTCAGCCATCAGAGATGATGAATACTTACATTTACATTGATGTAAATGGATGGAACTGGAGGGTACTATGCTGAGCTAAATAAGTCAATCATAGAAAGACAATTATCATATAGTTTCACTCATATGTGAAATATAAGAAACAGGGCAGAGGACCATAAGGGAAGGGAGGGAAAAGAGAATGGGAAGTCACAGCGTGGGGGGGGGGGGCGGGGGACCATAAGAGACTCTTAACTGTAGGAAATAAACTGAGGGTTGCAGGAGGGGAGATAGGTGGGGGGATGGGAGAATGGGCGGACGAGCCTTAAGGAGGGCATGTGATGCGATGAGCACTCAGTGTTATACACAACTGATAAATTATTGAACACTACAACTGAAACTAAAGATGTACTCCAAGTTGGTTAATTGAATTTAAATTTTTTAAAATTGCTGAACATAGTATCCATAATGGTGCTTATTACATTTACTACTGAATGTAATAAAATTTAGCTATTATTTTAATTTTTTATTAAAAATTTTTTTATAAACATATAATGTATTATTAGCCCCAGGGGTACAGGTCTGTGAATCGCCAGGTTTACACACTTCACAGCACTCACCATAGCACATACCCTCCCCACTGTCCATCACCCAGCCAAACTATCTCTCACCCCCCACCCCTCCCCCAGCAACCCTCAGTTTGTTTTGTGAGATTAAGAGTCTCTTATGGTTTGTCTCCCTCCTGATTCCATCTTGTTTCATTTTTTCCTTCCCTATCTCCCAAGCCCCCCACTTTGCCTCTCAAATTCCTCATATCAGGGAGATCATATGATAATTGTCTTTCTCTGATTGACTTATTTCACTCAGCATTATACCCTCTAGTTCCATCCACATCATTGCAAATGGCAAGAGTTCATTTCTTCTGATGGCTGCATAGTATTCCATTGTGTATATATACCGCATCTTCTTTATCCATTCATCTGCTGATGGACATCTAGGTTCTTTCCATAGTTTGGCTATTGTGGACATTGCTGCTATAAACATTCGGGTGCACATGCCCCTTCGGATCACTACGTTTGTATCTTTAGGGTAAATACCCAGTAGTGCAATTGCTGGGTTGTAAGGTAGTTCTATTTTCAACTTTTTGAGGAACCTCCATGCTGTTTTCCAGAGTGGTTGCACCTAGCTATTATTTTTAAATAGAATATCATGCAGCCATGAAAAAAGATAATATTTTCTCATTAGCACCAAAAGATGTCCTGATAGATTGTCAAAGCAGATAATTCTAATGGTAGAGGTACAGTGAAGTTGGTGGATAGGAGCATGACCCTGGATTGAGAACAGTACAGGTAGTAAAACTGATGAGAATATGTCCTAACTGTGACTTTGCAGGGGTAGGAAAGAAACCGAAACCTACTGTGCTAAGTGAAACAAGTGGGTTAGTAATATTTTTTGGTTATTCTCCTGATAATGTTAATTTAGAAATCAAATAGCTATCTTTATGTGTATAGACACTTTAAAGATACCTGAAAAGATACATACTAACATTTAGTAGTGGTTGTCTGGGGTGACAGGATTACAGGTGGTTTTTCCAACCATGTACTTTAGATTTTTTCTAAAATCATTTTCTACATCATCTATTTTTTATAATTTCTGTAGTACATATTTATCATTTTTATGTTATGTTTTACTTTACAATCACTTAAAACACCTCTCCCTAACTGGAAAAATTACAAATTTTACCTTCACTGAGTCAAGGAGCACATCAGTTTCTAAAATAAAATGCACCTTTGGGTCCAAAAGGTACATTTCACCAAAAGTAAAAGAACCTGGGGCAAATTTTAGAAGAGATCTGGGACTTTAGAAACAGTAGGCAGTGGTAGGTTAGCAGCAAAAGCAGTTCCATACATTTCCTATTTCTCTACCCTGGCCCCCAGCCTTGACCTTGTACCTCCCCTATCCCAAACCCAGGCCTTGAAAGTAGGGAATGGATTGATTCTATGAATTTTCAACTCTCTCCTACTGTTTCTATGCAGCAGATGTGAATAAGCACCATCCTCCCCCTCCAAACTAATATATTTATGATGGTACTTTCCAGGTGCCAGATTTAGGGTGAAGGAGTGTGTGTGTGTGTGTGTGTGTGTAATTTAATCCTGACCACAATCATGCAGGAAGATCCTTGTACAAACAAAGTAACTGAGGCTCAGCCTTGGTTGTGGTCCCACAGCCAGTGCACAGCGAAGCTAGAACTCAACCCCACATCTTGCAGACACAACATACCCTCCTGATCCGCTCTGACCCCAGTCACTTCCTTCCTTGCTCCACTTTCCCCACGAGAACAAAGTTAACCATGGGTAGTCACTCTTCTCCTAGGGAAACATCTGTTTTAAAGCCACTGAGGAGCTATAATGGTTTTGCTTATTGGAAAATATATAGCTTCATTTCAGAAATATAGCCAGATATGAACTGACTTCTACTCCACTTAGATTAAAAAATAAAAAAAGGGTCAGACATAAAGACTGAATATGCTCTGTCACCCAGTGTGAGGACACCTGCAGTTTATGCCTGCCAATGGTGCTTCCCCTTCCCATCACAGCGCCTCAGTCTGAGAACGTCTTTGCCACAGTACACACTCTCAGTGGGACTGTCAGTCATGGGAGTATGTCCTTCGCCAGGGGGTGGGTTGTAACCTCAGGTCAGCTGGTAAGACTTCCCCTTGTGGGGATCAGATTCAGGGTGAGATGGCCCAAGAACGGAATGGGGTTGGAGGAGAGTCATACCAGTGATGCAGTATCCACTATATCCTGCTGCCTGGCTTTGTGGGGTTAAGCTCCTCGGTTTTCTTCTTTTCCGTACCGTGGTTATTTCCTTTGATAACTTATTGCTGTTGTTATTGTTTTTGTGCTGCGGCTGCTGCTGTTGCTATATTGTTGTTATATTATTATTATCATTATTATTATTATGGCTTAATTTAACCAGTTGTCAGTTCATGTTTTGTTTTTGGGGGTTTTTAAAAAATTTATTTTTAAATTTTTTTAAATTAACACATAATGTATTATTTGTTTCAGGGGTACAGGTCTGTGAATCCTTAGTCTTACACAATTCACAGCACTCGCCATAGCATACACCCTCCCCAATGTCTATCACCTAGTCACCCCATCCCTGCCACCTGCCTCCCCTTCACAAACCTCAATTTCTTTCCTGAGATTAAAAGTCTCTTATGGTTTGTCACCCTCTCTGGTTTCATCTTGTTTCATTTTTCCCTCCCTTCTCCTATGATCCTCTACCTTGTTTCTCAAATACCTCTTATCAGTGAGATCATACGATAATTGTCTTTCTCTAACTGACTTATTTTGTTTAGCATAATACCATCTAGTTCCGTCCACATCATTGCAAATGGCAAGATTTGGGGGGTTTTGATGGCTGCATAATATTCCATTGTATATATGTACCACATCTTCTTTATCTATTCACCTGTTGATGGACATCTAGGCTCTTTCCATAGTTTGGCTATTGTGGACATTGCTGCTATAAATTGGAGTGCATGTGCGCCTTCAGATCACTACATTTGTATCTTTAGTGTAAATACCAGGCTGGTTTGGTGTTTGCAAATTCTTTTAATTTTTGTTTGTCCTGGAAGCTTTTTATTTCTCCTTCTATTTTCAATGACAGCCTAGCTGGATATAGTATTCTTGGCTGCATATTTTTCTCGTTTAGTGCTCCGAATATACCATGCCAGTCCTTTCTGGCCTGCCAGATTGCTGTGGATAGGTCTGCTGTGAATCTAATATTTCTACCATTGTATGTTACAAACCTCTTGCCCCTAGCTGCTTTCAGGATTTTCTCTTTGTCTCTGAGACTTGTAAGTTTTACTATTAGATGACATGGTGTTTACCTATTTTTATTGACTTTGAGGTTCACTGTGCCTCTTGGATTTTGATTCCTGTTTCCTTCCTCAAATTAGGGAAGTTCACCACTATAAATTGTTCCAATACACCTTCTCCAACCCCCTCCCTTCTTCTTCTTCTGGGATCTCAGTTACTCTAGATTGTTTCATCTTATGGTATCACTTATCTCTCGAATTCTCCCCTCATGGTCCAGTAGTTGTTTGTCTTTTTCTCAGCTTCTTTACTCTCCATCATTTGGTCTTCTATATCACTAATTCTCTCTTCTGCCTCATTCATCCTAGCAGTAAGAGCCTCCATTTTTTATTGTACCTCAATAATAGCTGTTTTGGTTTCGACTTGGTTAGATTTTAGTTCTTTGATTTCTCCAGAAAGAGATTCTCTAGTATCTTCTATGCTTTTTTTGAGCCCACCTAATATATTTATAATCATCATTCTGAACTCTAGTTCTGTTATCTTACTCATGTCCATATTGATGGTCCCTGGCTGTCAGTATTGCCTCCCGTTCTCTTTTGAGGGGTGAGTTTTTCTGCTTTGTCATTTTGTCCAGTAAAGAAGAGATGCGTGAGAAAACAGAATGCTAAAAGGGTAACAATGACGCCAAAAAATATACACTAAACAAATCAGAAGAGATCTGAAAATGGGGGGGTGGGGAGAAGAAAAGAAATATGATCAGGCTGGTAAACAGAACAGAACCACACACTTGATTTTGGTATATTTTAGTCTGTTAGATGAAACCGCCTCCCAAAATTTTAAAGAAAGAAAAAACTTATATATACACAAAAATAAAGGTAAATATGATGAAGGGATGGAACAGAACTATAAAGATAAAAAAATAAAAAGATTTTTAAAAAGGAATTGATAAGAAGTTGGTTGAAAAAGAAAGAAAAAAATTAAAGAAAAAAAAAGGAGGAGAGAATGATCAGCAGGAGACTAGAACAAAGCCATATACCAGATTTAGGGTATATTTTAGTCTGTTAGAAGAAACTGTATGCCAAAATTTCAAAGAAAGAAAAACTTAAAATGTATACCAAAAATAAGGCTAAATACAATGAAGGGATAGTATATGACTGTAAAAATGAAAATTAAAAAAAAATTTTAAAAAAGGTATTGATAAGATGATGGTTAAAATAGGAAAAATTCCCAAAAAATAGAAAAAAAAATAAAATTTTAAAAATTTAATTTTTAAAGACTAAAGAATCATGAGAAAAAATAGCCATGAATTCTATGTGCTGTCCCCTAGTGCTAGAGTTTTGCAGTTCTCACAGATCGGTGAACTTGGTGTTGGCCGGATGTTCTTGCTGATCTTCTGGGGGAGGGGCCTGTTGCAGTGATTCTCAAGTGTCTTTGCCCGAGGCGGAATTGCACTGACCTTGCCAGGGGCCGGGCTAAGTAATCTGCTCGGGTTTGCTCTTGGGAGCTTTTGTTCCCTGAACCCCTTCCGTAGAGTTCTGGAGGACAGGGATGAAAATGGCGGCCTCCCAATCTCTGGCCCGGAGGAGCCAAGAGCTCAGGTCCCCACTTCTCAGTGCACCCTCAGAGAAAAGCAGTCAATCCCTCCCGTCTCCCTGGTCTCCAGCCACACTTCATGCTCACCTAGCCTGTGACTGAGTGTGTCTAACTCTGGCGCATGACCCCGTTTGGAGTCTCCAACCCCAGCAGATTCCTGCAGTGCCCTCCATGCCGCTCCTCCCAATGGAGCAAGTGGGGGGGGGGTCTCCCCAGACCTGCCACTTGTGGGGTCCCTGCCTGAAAAGCCGTGGCCCGACTGTGCCACAGATCAGAGTTTAAGGAAACCCCAGGCTGAGAGCCCCCACCTTGGCTCCGTCTCTGCAGCTGGCTTTCCCACTCTGATACCTGGCATCTCTGCTATACTCAGACACCCCCGTCTTTCTGTGACCCCACAGGACCTGAGACCACACTGTCCCTGCAAGGGCTCCACCCCCGCTGAGCCTCTGGAGCGATGTCCCTCCGTGGAGCAGACTCCTAAAAGGTCTGACTTCTAACGGTCTCATTTTGTGCTCCACTGCTCTCTCATTTGCTAGGAGCTAGCCCCTCCCCCCGCAGTCTCTCTTCCTGTATATCACCTCGGATTCACTTCTCCACACATCCTACCTTCCAGAAAGTGGTCACTTTTCTGTTCACAGAATTGCTGCTCTTCTTCTCTCTCCTGTTGAGTTTGTAGGTGTTCAGAATGGTTTGATAACTATCTAGCTGAACTCCGGGGACCTGAGGATATTAGGTTCCTACTCCTCCGCCATCTTGCTCCTCCCCCACCCGGTCAGTTCTTGTTGCTAGCAACTACAAAATTCTGTTTTATAACAGCAAAGTTAGCTTGAAAAAACCAGGAGGGTATGTGCTATGGTGAGTGCTGTGAAATGTGTAAGCCTTATGATTCACAGACCTGTAGCCCTGGGGCAAATAATACATTATATGTTAATTTTTTTAAAAAATCTTTCATAAATAAATAAATATTATTTAAAAACAAAAACAAAGCCAAGCGGGCCTTTGTTAGATAGTAGATAAGAACAAAATAAACCGAAACAAATTGAATTAGAGCAGTTTCACCAGCTAAAGCCCAGATATCAGCAGAAGCATTCTAGAATGGGTGTCTGGGGGCACCTGGGTGGCTCAGTAGGTTAAAGCCTCTGCCTTCGGCTTGGGTCATGATCCCAGGGTCCTGGGATCGAGCCCCGCATTGGGCTCTCTGCTCAGCAGGGAGCCTGCTTCCTCCTCTCTCTCTTTGCCTGCTTCTCTGCCAACTTGTGATCTCCGTCTGTCAAATAAATAAATAAAATCTTAAAAAAAATAAAAAATAAATAAAATGGATGTCTGTACATCTTCTACCTCATTCTACATCCCCACTTCCCACCAAGCCCCCATGTTTCCTTCCAGGCAAGCTCTGAGTGAGAGAAGTTTTGTAAATCTTTTCCATCTACCTCTTTTCTCTGATGCCAGGACCAGCATGCAGAGGAACCAAAATGAAGCAGGGAGATGGGGAGTGAGGGTGAGAATGCAGGGTGGGATGGCTCATGTTTTAGACATTTGTTTCAAAAGCACTGAGTTTTAGGGAAGGTGTGGGGGCCCTGTAGAAGTGGATTAGCTCTCTGCCATCTCAAGACTATAGCTGTGGGAAGGGGACGTCACTTGGTCAGATCTCCCAGATCTCAGAGCACCCACTTCAGCACCCAGCCCTCAAAGCCTGGATGCAAGAGATTAAAGGATTAATCTGCTGCCCTGCCTGATCGGCTTTGACGATAAGGGCCACCAGAAATGGATAAAATAAACTCCCGCTACCCTGGCCCAGCTCAGGTCCCACGCCCAAGTGGCTTGATGCTAATGCTGGCCAGTGGGGTTCAAACGCGCTGGGTGGGCCCAGGTGGAAAAAGAACAGAGCCTACCTATTCCTTTTATCTAAAAAAATTTTCTTTACTACTCTAGGATGTTGAAAAAACATTATTGCTTTGGAAAAACAAAGTCAATGCCTGAAACAACTTTTTCTAGTATAGTCATCTCAGAACTTTTTGAGGAAAAGTTGTTTAAAAATATTACCATTAGCAAACTGGGATGTGAAGGTGTGGTATAGTGGAGTGGAACGTGTGTGTCTCTGTGTGTGTGTGTGTGTGAAAGAGACAGAGAGAGAGAGAGAGATTGAACATGTATGTAGAAGGATATCCATTGGCTTTGTCTGCCCAGCAAATACATCCCCTTCTTCTGGTAAAAAGCACCCTCATTTCTCAATGAGAAATCACTGCATTCTCACTACAGAGGGTTCCAGCATGGCTGGGCCTGCTCACCACACCCAGAGGTGGTATTTGTCCTAGCCTTGATCCCCTGGTTTAGTTCATCCTCCATCCATGGTGAATGGCTCCAGAAGGGACATGTGACCCATGCCAGCCCAACCAAGTGACCTAGGGCCTTTTGCTGGGACTCTCCACAAAGACTATTCTCTGCACTCCAGCATTTGCCAAGTTGGTAGGGCAGGCCTGAAGCTGCCGGGATCTTCCCCAGGCAGAGAACCAGCCCAAGAATAAAGCCAACACAGGGAAGAACAAAGTTGAGGTGTGGGGAGAAAGATACCCATTCTGCTGGCATCTCTGGACTTTCTGGATCCAGCCACAGCTAAAACCAGGTCTATTCCTGGCCTTTTAAGTTGCTTGAGCAAATAAATCTCATTTTTGGCTTAAGCCAGTTTGACCTAGGTGTCTGTCACTTGTAATCCAAAGAGACTTGAACAAGACAAGTACTGACCAGGAAGCAGTTGGATCCTGGAGGAGGATGGAGAAAGAAACTCTAGCTTTTCCATTGCCCAAGGGTGAAGGGAGAGGGAGAAAGGGAGGAGTAATGAACTTGGAGGTCTCCCAAGGAAAGTGTTCATCTTGATCCTTTGATTGGGGACCTTTGCTTCAGAGGATTTGATTTCCCAGAAGCAGGCATCCCAAGAATCTAAAGTTTACTAGTGAATACGGTAAATAATTCAGCCACACTATTTCCTGTGACTCAAATCTTAATACTAACTACTCAGTGATTTCACAATGCCCGAATTCACACCAAACTAGAAAGAAGCTCTTTCAAATAAACTAGCCACTATAGAAAAAAAATATCAGGATCACTATAGATATAATGGTAATTTCCGGAGACTCATTAGCACATTGATGACTATTAATTTTCAAAGTTAATTAATAGGTAGAAATGGCACTTTCTTTTAATTAATGCCATTAGTCAAATGAGCTTTCTAATTAAGATTTGCAATCTATGAATTTATAAATTGGTGAATAACTCTAAACATGGAAAATTATTGGTGAGCGTCTGCCTGGGCTGAACTGGCTTCAGAACTTGAAAAGAAGGGGAGGACTAATTTCATTCCCCGGCGGTTTCTCAACAAAATCTTTAGTTAAATATATTCACGTTATTCATTACCATGCCATCATCATGGTTCTGAATCTCATTTCCACTTTCTGTTAAATTCAAGTGAAATATTGTATCACATCAGATAAACAAGTTTGATCCTTAATGGCAATATCAATACTATTTGTAAAATGAAAACAAAACGCTTACATTTGACAAATATAAAAATAAACCACACTTCTACAACAAACACAAATAGAAATTTCATTGAAATGAGTCTGCGGCTGGACCTAGCAAACATCACAGAGACAAAGGCTGTTTACTATTAAACACTAATTAGCAAACCAGTCAATAGTATTTGCACAAGATCTAATTGCAGTCTTACTCTACTCTCTCCGTGAAAAGAGCCAAGTACTTCAGCAAGTGGGAAGGAGAGTGTTACTGAATCAATTAACTAATATTTTTAAAGCATCTATTGAGGATTGGAGTGCCCAATGTGTTTGGAAGACCAGTGAAGTGGGAGCAGCAATCTTTTTGTTTTGAGATAATTTGCTACCTAATAATTAAAAACAGAAAGAAAACAAGTGAAGCAATCCTATGGGGGAAAAAAATCAGAGTTTGTTAGATTCCCTTACATTTATTTTAGTTTATTATTATCACTTTGAATTGCATATGGCAGGATGCCGTGAGATTTTCAATGCGTGGTGCTGGTTTCTAATGGTTTTAATCTAGCCTTGACAATGGGTATAACATTGGGGCATAGCATTCCAAATTCAGAGAATATCTGGTTCACATGAAAAAAGATGAATATAAAGTAAAATGTCTTTTCAAACCATAAGAGACTCTTTTTTTTTTTTTTTCATAAGAGACTCTTAATCTCACAAAACAAACTGAGGGTTGCCGGTGGGAGGGTGGGTGGTAGGGAGAGGGTGGTTGGCTGATGGACATTGGGGAGGGTATGTGCTATGGTGAGTGCTGTGAAGTGTGTAAACCTGGTGATTCACAGACTTGTACCCCTGGGGCTAATAATACATTATATGTTAATTTAAAAGAATTGGGGCACCTGGGTGGCTCAGTGGGTTAAAGCCTCTGTCTTCAACTCAGGTCATGATCCCAGGTTCCTGGGATCGAGCCCCACATCAGGTTCTCGGCTCAGCGGGGAGCCTGCTTCCCCCTCTGTCTCTACCTGCCTCTCTGTCTACTTTGTCTGTCAAATAAATAAGTAAATAAGTAAATAAATAATGTTCTATTATTTTTTAAAAGAAAAAAGTAAAAAGTCTTTTTTTTAAAGTAAAATATCCTTTAATGACCATATAATAACTTAAAAAATATGCACATCAAGTTAACATGGCCCAAAGGAAGGTATGGCATAGCCACCTAATTAATAATGTATAAAAAATAGCCAATGTGTACATTATGGAAGAATAATTATAAAATTTAAATATACTAATTCCAAATCACTTTCCTGATAAATAGACCTTTGAAGTCTAGAGGTGAAAGTTCACTCGGGATATATGTTCAGGATATATTCTCTCACTTACAGATTTTCTCTTGAGAAGAGTACAAGACCTCGAACGCTATTCTCATTTATAGAAAAGAACTCACAGCACCACTGTAACACAAAGAACAAGGAAGCTAGTGAAGGCACCCTCCTGGGAAATGTGAACATCCTTTAGAAAGGGTATAGTTGTTTGAGGGCAAGCTCCCAACTCAGTTCAAATCTTCGCTTGTGGCATTTAACAGTTGTGTGACTTTGAGTAATTGACCTAACACCCCCCCACACCTTTTTTTTTTACCTAACCCTTTCTGAGCCTCAGTTGCTTTACTGGTAAAATGGAAATAGTATCAGGACCTCGCTCATGAGACTGTTGTACAGATTAAGTAAGAAATCATACATGGGGTTATAGACATTGGGGAGGGTATGTGCTATGGTGAGTGCTGTGAAGTGTGTAAACCTGGCGATTCACAGACCTGTACCCCTGGAGCTAATAATACATTATATGCTTATAAAAAAATTTAAAAATTAAATTTAAAAAATATAAAAAAGAAATCATACATAAAGCAAGCAATGTGCCAAATGCTTTGCATATAAATTTCTTGTTTAGTTGGTAAACAAGGGGCTTCGATTTCGTTTTCTCCACACAAAACGCTGTTATTTCTTAAAACTGTAACCAGTCATCAGCCCTTTTGCCGTGGCAGGGATGGTCCTGTAGGAGGCTAAGGCTGCTGTTCCCACTGAACAGTAGTCTGGAAATTCTGGGCTTCAGGCTTGAGCAGTCTTAACATTCTTCTGCACGGTGAGACTTACCTCATAGTAACTCTGGACGGCATTCATGAAGGCTTCGTCAGCCACGATCTGGGTCTCCCCATTGAGGAAAGCCTGAAACCGGTCCTTGACTGTCTGCAGCTGCTGTTTGCTGATCTGTAAGGAATAGAGGAAGAGGGAACAGTGAGGACTTGTTCTAGACAAGGATCGTGGCTACATGGAATATGCTAGGCCCACTGGTGTGCTAGAGCTGACTTGGTCAGGCGTGCAGAAAATGATTGTTAAATTTGCAGGAGTTTTGTGAGGTGGTTGTTTACTAAAAAATAATATAAATTCCAGTTAAATAAATTACATTGAAAACAAGGGTAACATATACTCAAAATTCATTGCTTCCTGATTATTTTAGCATTATCTGTGCTTTTGAAGTTACTAACATCTATTGTGTTTGTATAGTGGAAATGATACACAACAGGTGCTACCATATACCTCCTCCCAACTCCACATTTGATGACATCTTACTGGAAGCTAGGTATCCATCAGGATGGGAGCATTTACACCAGGAAAATTGGCAAGTGCTACAAATCTGATATTTTTGTTTTTTAGTTTTTGTTTTTTTTCATGAGAGATGGTTATTTAACACGCCATAACACAGGCCCCTCAGGTGGTCTGAAATATCCTGCTTTGCAAAACTCTAGTCATCAAAACAGTATGGTTTTAGCACAAAAACAGTCCCCCAGAAATAAACCCATAAGTACACAGGCAATGATAACTGACAAGGGTTCCAAGATACTCAGTGGGAAAAGGATACACTACTCAATAAACAATGTTGGAGAACTGCGTATTCATATGCAAGAGAATGAAATAGACCCCTACCTTACACCACTCACAAAAACTAACTTAAATGAATTAAAGACTTAAATATAAGACACCCAATGTAAAACTATTGGAGGAAAACATAGGGGTAAACTTCCTTGACATGGGTCTTGGGAGTGAATTTTTGGATACAACCTCAAAAGCTCAAGCAACACCAGCAAAAACCAAATGGGACTACATCCCTACAATAATCTACTGCATGGCAAGAGAAACAAAAAGTAAAATGAGAAGGCAATTTACGGAATGGGAGAAAGTATTTGTAAACCATTTACCTGGTAAGGGGTTAATACCCAAAATATATAAGAACTCATATAATAGCAAAAAAAAAAAAAAATCCAATAAAAAATGAGCAGAAGACTTGGTATTTTTCCAAAGAAAACATACAGATGGTACACAGAAAGATACACAAGATCACTTCTCAGGGAAATGCAAATCAAACCCACAATGAAGCATCACCTCATACCTGTTCGAATGGTTATCATTTAAAACAAAATGAAACAAAACAAAACAAGAGATAAATGTCAACAAAGTTGTAGAGAAAATGGAACCCTTGTTCCATCCTCTTGGTAGCAATGTAAATTGGTGCAGCCACTATGGAAAACAGTACAGAGTTTCCTCAAAAAATTAAAAATAGAAGTACTATATGATTTAGTAATTCCACTTGGGGGGATATATCCCAAGGAAAGGGAAACACGACCGGAAAGAAATAGCAACACTCCGGGGCGCCTGGGTGGCTCAGTGGGTTAAGCCTCTGCCTTTGGCTCAGGTCATGATCTCAGGGTCCTGGGATCGAGCCCCGCATCGGGCTCTCCACTCAGCGGGGAGCCTGCTTCCCTCTCTCTCTCTGCCTGCCTCTCTGCCTACTTGTGATCTCTCTCTCTCTCTCTCTCTCTGTCAAATAAATAAATAAATAAATAAAAAGAAATAGCAGCACCACTATGTTCAGTGCAGCATTATTCACAATAGCTGAGACATGGAAATAACCTAAGTGACCATCGATGGATGAATGGGTAAAGAAAATGTGACACACACACACACGTACTCACACATGCTTATTACTCAGCCAAAAAAAAAAGGAAATCCTGCCATTTTTGACAACATGGATGGACCTCAAAGGTATTACGCAAAATGAAATAAGTTAGAAGGAGAAAGACGAATACTGCATATGCTCACTCATATGTGGATTCTAAAAAATGTTGAACTTCTAGAAACAGAGAGTAGAATGGTAGTTGTCAAGGCCTGAGGAGTGGGGGAAATGGGGAGATGTTGAACAAAGCATACAAACTTCCAACTCGAAGATGTTTAAGTTCTGAGGATATAGGGTATAGCATGGTGACTAAAATTAACAGTACTGTATTATATGCTGGAAAGTTGTTAAGAGAGTAGATTCCACAGCCCTTTATACTTGTTACTTATGACTCAGTTTGTCAGATGATATGTCTCTCTTGTTATTGGCTCATTGATATTTTCCCAGGACCATGTTAGTGCTTTATGTGAGACAGGCACTCCATAAGCTCTTGTTGAATAAATGAGTGCAGTATACGAAAGAGAAATTATTTTTTAATACCCTTTAATTGGTTCTGACTTATATAAAAAGAAAGCTAAAAACTTTGCTGTTTGTACTATTATTTATACTTCATAAAGTTTATATATTATATATTATTTATATATTATATATAATATATATATTATATATAATAGTATACATATATATTATTTATACTCTATAAACTGATCATGGGATGCTGTGTCTGAGAACCACTATTGTAGAAGAAAGGGTAAGAAGAACATTCTGGTCCCTGTTCTATCAACCATTGTGTCATCTTGGAAAAGCCACATTCTCTGAATTGGCCAGAGGGTTAAAACCCCTTCTAGACTGGGGCTGGGTTTAAATAAATAAATGTGATATCATCCTTAGGTTTCTCGCTTGGAAAGTGGTGATAATTCTAATTACTGCCTTGGCATACTTACAGCTATTTGATAACAGGATATGAGTTCTTTTTAAAAATTATGAGTTTCTATATACATTTAATGTACTGTCATCATTAGAATCAATACAAGTCTTGCTAGGAGAAAATAATGTTTAGAGCTATAGGAGGCTGAAGCCTGGCTTGAGTTTGGACTCAATCAGGAAACAAAGTAGAGTTTTGAGAATGGACAGAGATGGGAGGTGAGGTGCTTTAGCTAATTTTGTAACTTCGGGAAAAGTGGGACTAGTCAGGGGCACATATAAAAGAGGCAGGTTTTTGCCACATTGATATTCGTCACGTTCTACTAGAGCCCCATTGTCTAAGGCTGACCACATGTATAATTTTACATTTTCTGGAAGTCACATTTTAAAAAGTAAAAAGAAATAAACATTAATATACTTTGCTGAATCCAATACGTCAAAAATACTATTTCAACATATAATTATTACATAAACGATTAATGAGCTATTTTACATTCTTCCCTTGTGCTGTATCATTGAAATCTGGTGTTATTTTACACCCACAGTACATCTCAATTCAGAATCACCACACTGCCAGGGTCCAAGAGCCACAAGTGCCTGGTGGCTACCGCGTTGGACAGCGAGGCCTAGAGGACGGAATGAACTCACTATTAAGCCAGCCAAGCAGGCCTTCCCGGTCAGACCCAGAGATCCTGGTATCACTGGAGTTATACAGAAAAATCATGGTATTTGTATGCATTTGAAAACATTTCAACTGAATTATCAGGGACCAGTTGATTTTCTCGTAAAAATGGCACCATAACATAAATTTCTCTGAAGCAGGTCAGCCTCAACTGGCCTAAGTCACAAATCCTTACGGTGCGGTAAGTACCAACCGAGGCTCTCACAGAATTTACATTCGGAATTCCCTCCAGGGCTGGAACCAACTCTGCATGAGGGGGGCTTGGGGTGAGGCAACGGAGCAGGAGAGGGAGAGGCCACCAACACGCCTTGCTTTTGCCTTAAATCTCAAGCAACTGAAATGAAAGTAAGGACACACCCCTGAATGATGAGGATTGATTGTTGACCCAAGCCAGATCCATTATCACTCTAACCTTGGTTAAATAACCAGAGCGCTCAGCTCGTCAAGAAACATTTACAGAGCATGTGGCCTGCCCGGCCCTACCCAGCGCCCTGCGGTTTCAGCGGTCCACAAAACAACTCAACCTCTGATCTCCCAGGCCAGGGCAGGACAACGGGGAGTCCAGAGAAATAAAGGAGTGTCCTCAGGCACGCACCTCATAGTCTAGATGGAGAGGAAAAAACAATAGTATAAAACACTTAAAAGGAGAAGGCCTTCGGAAGCATTAAGGTCAGTCAGATTCGGGGAACACCCATCGGGAAGCCCCAGAAAACAGCTCCTACCTCCACAGACTACCTCAGGCTCCCTGCGGGAGAGTCAGGGGCACAGACTCCAGATTCCAGAGACGGAGCTATGCTTCTGTCTGGGTTTGATGCCCGCCAGTCCACGTCCACTATTTTTCTCGCCCCTAATTAAACCAGCAAAGCATCTCTTGAGTCACCGCACTCACTGTGTCTCGCTGGGCAAACGATTACCCTCTCTACCCCTCGGTTTTTCATCCGTGAAAGAGGGCCGACGCTGACCTCACAGGACTGTTAGGAAAATTAACTAGCGGTAAGTGCAGAACCTGGTGCAGCACAAAGGACCAGTAAACAGTACCTGCTGTGATCTGTGAGGATGACTCCGCAGCTCTGAGGCCTTCCGCATTCTGTTCCCCCCAGCAAGCATGCCTGTGGGAAGATTCCAGATGTGTGTTCCAAACCCAGCCCTCACGCTCCTTCCCAGACCTCCCTGGGTGGGGCTGGCTGCTTCCTCAGTATTTTAGTCACAGTCCTAAGGGTACATGGGTCATACTGCCAAGCAGAAGTTCATTCAGATGCCAGGGCTCAGAGGCAGGGTCAGAAGTCAGGAGTTGGGAACAGAGCCTTGAGGTCAAAGAGATGTGGGTTCAAATCTTGGTGAGAATACTCATTTCCAAGGGTAACCTTTGGCAAACCAATTTCCCCAAGCCTCGGTTCTTCATGTATAAAATAGGTATTACAAGAACTGCTCCCAGGGTTGCTGGAAAGATAAAAAGAACGAGGAAGGATGTGCCTAAAGATCTTAGCACGCCGCCTGGCACGAAGAAGAGTCAAATGGTACAGGGCAGACCATAAGCTAAATGGCCTTGAGGCCCACATGGTGTTGCCTCTGTCTACTGCCAGCTTTGTTGGGCCTCACTCTGCTCTCCACCTACTCTGCTCCAGCTGCCCTGGCCTGTGTTCTCTATCTCAAGCGTGCCCCCAGCATTTCTTCCCCAAGAGCCTTTGCACTTGCCATGCCCCCTGCCTGGGATGCTCTTCCCCATCTCCCTGTGGCTGCCACCTATTCCCCCGCTCAGCCTAGCTAGCCGAGATCTCACAGGAAAGTCTTTGCTGACTGCTGCTCTTTCTACAGTAGTGCTTCCCAAAGCTGATGTCTAGCACACCGCCCCGGACCCCATGCAATGGCCTTACAGCCAGTATCACAGTCAGCATCTAACTTTTTTTTTTTTATAGATCTTATTTATTTATTTGACAGAGAGAGATCACAAGCAGGCAGAGAGGCAGGCAGAGAGAGAGGAAGAGAAGCAGGCTCCCCACTGAGCGGAGTTCGATGCGGGGCTTGATCCCAGGACTCCGGGATCATGACCTGAGCCGAAGGCAGAAGCTTTAACCCACTGAGCCACCCAGGCGCCCCAGCATCTAACTTCTTGAAGATACGTTTATTTAGTTGAATTACAACATGCATATGGGAAAATATACGTCATAAGCACAGAGCCTGAGAAATCTTTGCCAAGTGAACTTTCTAATAGAACCAATCCTCCTATCAAGATGAAGAACATTACCTGGACCCCAGAAGCTCCTGCACCTCCCCCATATCATTGCCCCTCTCCAAAGATGACCACCAGCCTGACTTCGATCACCACAGATGAGTTCTGCCTGGTTTTGAACTTGACGGCAGTGCAGTCATGCATTATGAAACTCTGCCATGTGGCTGAGGGTAGCAATAGTCTGTTTGTCCTCATTGCTAAGTATTCTACTGCTTATTTACTGTCCTGTTCAGGGACATTTGGACCTTATTTGTTTTAAAACTGTGCTTGCTTTTTCATTTTCGTTTCCTCTCTCCCCGTAAGAACACGTTTCATGTGTACAAGACCCACATCTGTCTTGTTTATTGCCGTGCTTCTAGTGCCCGGCACATAATGGGCTCTAACCAAATATTTGTTGAATGAATGCACGAGCTTATCAAGTGTTGAATGGATACCAGGCACCACGTTAGGCTCTGGAGACAGGAAACGACCAAGGCACAATCTCAGCTCTCAGTTTTCCTACACTGAGGTCAGGGGAGTCCGGGATCACATCTTCCCTTTGACGCCTTAGCATCCTTCTGGCCACTCTATGAGTAATGAAGATCTCACTTAAGAGCTCACACAAATAGCCAGTGTAAGAACTAATCTGCGGGTTTGTGTCTGGTTTAAAGTTAACTGACCTAGATAGAACAGAACACTGAAGGTGACCTTGCATGAACACACCGAAATAATTGGCCCAGAGACGCCGACAGGACAATTCTAAATAGACTAGACAGGCTTCTCCGGGCCATTTACAAACAGAACTCTCCCCAAATAGAAGTCCATCTCAAAGCACTCAATACGTAGCAAAGCCACTTGTGCATCAGATCAGAATTCAGAATAGAAGTAATGAGTTCCAAGAGCAGAAATCCTGAAAAGATGAAAGGGAATTATGACAGAGGAAAGAAATGCAGCAGCCCTGCTGGCACCACGCCAGCGTTCTCGGTTCGGTCCACCTCATTAAGCGGGGCCTGAAGATTCCCACCGCGTTTCAGGCAGTTCATAAGGTCCAGCACGTTCTGGAGAAGCACGGCCCGGGATATAACCGGAAGAGAAACCTGCAGGTCTAGGGGCTGGTCTCCAGAGAGGCAATGAGGAAGTTCCAGCAAGCACAGGGCATATCCTGGCTTTAACACAAGTCTTTGGGCAAGTAGCTGACTTTGGTTTTCTCCTCGGTAAAGAGGAGATCTTTTATCTACCTTACAGGGTTTGTGTGAGGACTGGGTGAGATCACGTACATAAGGCAGATAGCACAGCACCTGGCATAGAGTCAGGATTTGACTAACAAAAACAATGATAAGAAGTATTATTGTTTTTTTAAGATTTTTATTTATTTATTTGACAGAGAGAGATCACAAGTAGGCGGGGGGTGGGGGGAAGCAGGCCCCCCACCAAGCAGAGAGCCCAATGTGGGGCTCGATCCCAGGACCCTGGGATCATGACCTGAGCTGAAGGCAGAGGCTTTAACCAACTGAGCCACCCAGGTGCCCCAAAAAGTATTATTGTTATGTTGGTGATTTGCCTTTTTCCTTTCATTGAAATTTTATCTTCCTCAATTTTATCTTCTCCTTTGTTTTTCAGTCTTTGGAAGTTTCTCTGATGAGAAACCTCTGATGAGGTTTTCTTTGTCCCCTCTTCCTCTGTCCTTCCATTTGAGAGGCTGAAAAGCCCAATACTCTTTTCCCATCTCCCTTCCTGCTATAGGTAGACATGCAACAGGGCCAGACAGATCCTCGGGGTCTTCTGGAAAAGTTTTTGAATAAAATCCTTATAAAAAGCAAAGTGTCGCTGATATAACCCTTTCCTTAGGCCAAGAGCATCATGGAGATGTTGGCCCTTATGCTTTTAAGGGGTTGAGGGGTTGAGCAAATGTTTATAAACACCTACCTCTGCCCTAATAATGCAAGAAAAAAAGAGTCTTTTTTTTTTTTAAAGTTCAGATCATTGTGTGTTTCCTTTTACTTGCATCCAAAGGCTTTCCCGGTAGCTACCTGAGGCTTTCTCTGGGCATAAAAGAAAGTATTCATACTAATGTGTGTTTCCTTTACTATGCCTCATATCAACAGCAACTATATTATAAAAGAGGGAGAAGCAATATTTACCCTAAAAGAATGGATCTAAAATGGTAGCGCTCTAAGCATAGGCAGTAGGTAGTAGAAAGTTGCTCTGGAGTGTAAGGAGATGTTCCAGTTATACCCATAACTGAAGTCCAGGCCTAATGTATAAAGTCAGCATTGTACATTACACTCTAATAACATGAGCTACGCTTTTCCTTTTTTAAAAAATTGAAGTATAGTTCACACACAATGTTATTTTAGTTTGAAGTATATAACATAGTGATTCAACAGCTCAGTTTCTAATGCTGGGCTCACCACAGGTGTAGCTGCCATCTGTCACCATACAACACTGTAACAATACCATTGACTATATTCCCTATGTTGTACCTTTTATCCCCTGACTTATTCATTCCATAACTGGAAGCTTGTATCTTTTACTCCCCTTCACTCCCCTCTGGCAACCATCAGTTTGTTCTATTTATGGCTCTGTTTCTGCTTTTTTTATTTGTTTGTTCTTTTTCTTTTCTTTTCTTTTTTTTTTTTTTTTGAAGATTCTACATATAAGTGAGATTATATGGTGTTTGTCTTTCTCTGAGTGCTTTTTCTTTTTAAGGGAGAAATCATTATTTGGGAGAAAAGTCGTTTTCAAAACTCTACTTCATTGTAGAAAACTGATAGGAACATTAAGTCAACAAGTACTTTGAAAGCCATAACTTAGCCTAGAGAGGTGAGAGCAACACTTACTTAATTTTCTTTCTTTGAAGGTTATCAAAAACTTAAATTTATACTGGTCCATTAATTTTATTTAAAAATAAAGTAGCCTCTTCTTACAACCAGATTAAAATACTGTCTGTCCTAAATGAAGTCTTGATTCCAGGAAATCTAGAAGTTGTGTCATCCTAACCAACTATTTACTTATTTACATAAAATTCTTTTCACTTTCTATATTACGGACATTTGCATAATGCACTCTGAAAAAGGTGTTTTAAGTAAGTTTCATTCATTTTGCTTGAGCAAAAAAAAAAATCCATCTGAAAGCTTTCATCATGGGAAACTATCACTGAATAATTCTGAAGTGGAAGTTGAAGGAGCAAAAGTACTAAAGGTGGGGGAGGTTATAATAATCTATAACCTGGGACTTCTCTTTGGAACATGGTTTCCCCAAACTCAGCCATTCAGTTAACACCCTCTCCATATACCAGCCATACTATGATTTACTTTATATTTTGCCTTGAATATATTGCAAGTCATTTTTTTTTTAAACTGACACTTGTTCTAAGGAATAATACCTGTGGAATCACAGGCTTTATGCGCTAACTATAGTTAAAATAGATAGGTACTATTACCTTGTATGCATCTACCACATTTTAGGAAGTGCTTCTTTAAAGATTTTATTTATTTGAAATAGAGATAGAGATCACAAGTAGGTAGAGAGGCAGGCAGAGAGAGAGGGGGAAGCAGGCTCCCCGATGAACAGAGAGCCCGATGCAGGGCTCGATCCCAGGACCCTGAGATCATGACCTGAGCTGAAAGCAGAGGCTTAACCCACTGAGCCACCTAGGTACCCCAGGAAGTGTTTCTTTAGAAAAGAATTTAAAATCTACTATAAAAGTTCTTGCCCATTTAAAAAAAACTTTTTTTAGAATAGCAGCCACTGAGCATCTTTAAGTTAGTTACTACTTTCTAAAAGCTAACTCTTTATTTTTAAATCATTAAGTAATACAGACCCACCAGCCAGGTTACTCTTAAAGATCAGTTTGTTCAGAAAAGACACAAGAGAGGGCTCTATGACCGAGAGGAAAGCAGCCTTGCAGACAACATTAAACATTAGCTATGTTGGGATTCTCTCAGAAAACAATTATTTAGTAGAAGAAGAAAAAAAATTAAGAAAACTGAATCTAGGGGCACCTGGGTGGCTCAGTGGGTTGGGGCCTCTGCCTTTGGATCGGGTCATGGTCCCGGGGTTCTGGGATGGAGCCCCATGTTGGGCTCTCACCTCAGCGGGGAGCCTGCTTCCCCCTTCCCTGTCCCCCGCCCCCCCCCCCCGCCTCTCTGCCTACTTGTGATCTCTGTCAAATAAATAAATAAAATCTTTTAAAAAAATTAAAAAAAAAAGAAAACTGAATCTAGAAACTGAGTCAGGATAACAGTTGTATTAGAGAAGGGATGAGAGGAGAAAAAGGTTAGAGGTGGGGAAAAGAACAGGAGCAGGAGTGCCCTATACACAGACTCGCAGAGAATCTGAGAAGTTGAGTCATGCGTCCGACCACGGAACAAAACACCTGTAGTTCAAAACAAACAAACAACAAAAAAACCCCCACAACACACACACACAACAACAACAATATACTCTTCCAATTTGGAGAAACTTGGGCAATATTCATCTAGGTTCTTCTGACAGGTGGTCAAGCTTGGATTTTTTTTTTTTTAAGATTTTATTTATTTATTTGACAGACAGAGATCACAAGTAGGCAGAGAGGCAGGCAGAGAGAGAGAGGAAGAAGCAGGCTCCCCGCCGATCAGAGACCCGATGTGGGACTCAATCCCAGACCCTGAGATCATGACCCGAGCTGAAGGCAGAGGCTTAACCCACTGAGCCACCCAGGCGCCCCTCAAGCATAGATTTTTAGGCCAAAAGTCCTCATTAAAAATGTTCTAGTGGCTGCAGTTCTCAAATATTTTGGTTTCAATCTCTATACTCTTAAAATGTATTGACCACTACAAAGAGCTTCTGTTTATACAAGTTATGTCTATTGCTTTGTACTATAATAGATGTTAAAACTGGAAAATTTAAAGTATTTACTAATTCCTTTAAAATAATTCATTTTCTGTTAATCTAAATAATCTACTTTTATGAAAATTACTATATTTTCCAAAACAAATATTAACGAAATGAATGGCACAATTTCATAGTATTGCAAATCTCCTTCAGAGATTAATCAAAGGCTGTTGGAATCTCATCTCTGTTTCTGCATTCAATCTGTTGTGATAAGCTGTTTTGGTTGAAATATGTGAAAAAAAAAAAAAAAACGGGCCTCCCACAGATATGTTGCTGGAAGAGAGAGTAATGTTTTAATAAATGTTCAGATAAATGTGGAGAGTCTTCTTTGATATTATACCAATGCTCAACCAGTGGTATTTTCTTAAAGGTTAGTTGTAGTATGAAATTGGAAATCATAGTAATGAACTATTACCTTAAAATTCACCTGTCCTTCTTGCTTTTAGAAAGAATCTTTTACCCATGAATTTTGTTTAAATATCATTCTGGGGGCACCTGGGTCGCTCAGTGGGTTAAGCCTCTGGCTTCGGCTCAGGTCATGATCTCAGGGTCCTGGGATCAAGCCCCGCATCGGGTTCTCTGCTCAGCGGGGAGCCTGCTTCCTCCTTTCTCTCTGCCTGCCTCTCTGCCTACTTGTGATTCCTCTGTCAAATAAATAAATAAAATCTTTTAAAATGAATAAATAAATACCATTCTGGTTATATCGGAAATATTAGTTCATTGAGTTATGCAAATATTCCAAATATTGACATATTTCATTACACAATATGTAAAATATCATATTAGTTAAAAATAACAACTGGTATCACAAAAAACGGCTTTGGGTATTGGAAAGCTGTCAAGCTTACAGTGGTGGATTGAAAGCTCAAATCTTATCATTGGCAAAAAAATATTGTTAGCTATTTTTCTTGAAGTAACAGGCTCCCTTCATTCATTTTCCAGAAAACATCTGGGAAATGCCCAAGTTTGAATAACCTTCATTTGTCTGTCAGTTGTTCTTTCAAGTAAAATTGATGTTCTATTAAAAAAAAAAAAAGAAAGACTAGTTCTGTTTGGCAACTCAATAACATAAGTCCCTTTCCACAAGACAACCACTGCCTGACCCTTGTCACACAGCCAGAGTGCTTGATGTGTATTTACCATTTCATTCTACAAAGTATTAATAGAATATGTACTTTGAGTCAAAATTTAACACTAATTTATGTTATAATAATGCCAAATATTTATCATTATGTCAAATTTTAACATTATTAAATTCATATTAACAGATTAACAAATGATGTCAAAATTTAACATGCATAATTTCTACAGCTTTATCATGAAGAGTATTCAGAAACGGTTTTCAAACAGTGAGCTCGTGGCTATGAGGAGGACAATGTCGAGTGTGGTTCGGCACCACTGCCTAGGTTTGCACCAAGGTTCCGGAAGTTTTACTCACCACTACTTTTGCATCATTGGTGTCAATACAGTTGAAAAATGAAATAATGTCTTTGTAGGATTGGGAAAATCACCCCGGGGGTTTATGGACCACACCTTGAGAACCAGTGTGAATGGGTAAATCAATGAACCTGACCAGCTATTAATGCTGGGAAGTACTGGCCAGGGGGAAAGTGGTATCATTGGATCCTTGAGAGGTAAGTGCAGGGCCTTATGTGCCCAAGTGTGGAGTCCGGGTTTAATTCAGAGCAGGATGGGAAAGCATAGAAGTGTTTTATGCAAGGCAGTGACATGATTTGAAAGCAGTCGGGAAGGGAAAGGTAATGAGCTCTCAGATTCATTGCAGAATCAGGACGATGTTTCTCGCAAGCTGTGACATCTGAGGAGAGGAGGATTTTGAAGTGTCTAGAATCTCAGCTGGCACAGAAGTCGGCAGAAGAGGGAGTGGCAGGACAAGTGCGAGAAGAGAGGAGAAGGGGATTCTAGGATGGGAGAGTTGAGAAAGAGACGAGACATCGTGGGGCCTCGTTGTGGTGACACAGTAAGAACTTCTTTCGTCAATTTATAATTCAGATTCTGCTGACCAAAAAAAAAATAAACAAATAAAATAAATAAATAATAAAAAGAACAAGAACAAGAAGAACAACAAAAAGAAAGAGGATTAGAGGCTGCTCTCTGTATAAGCATCGAGCATGCACAAGAGAGCTGTCCAAAAATAAAGTCACAACAACCTACTGCAAATGAAACAGCAGATAGTTCCATTTGGCTGGAGCCCAGATTAAAAAGACTAGCACAGCATATGAAATCACTAAATCACCAAACACCATTCTGAGTCTTATGAGGTTTAATAGTGAACTTATCGGTAGCAACTATTTCCAGAAAAGAAGTTGAAAAAAATCTGAATGCATCTATGAATAGGTTATGGAAGATTCTCTAATGTAACACCTCACAAACTGAAACTGGGAGCTTCACTGAAACTGATTTAGATAAGAACCTTGCTCTGTCGGTCATGAACAGCGAGAGAAGGATACTACTGGTCGGCAGGCATTCTTCAGGCTGCTGGAATGTTTGCAGGGATGTGGAGACCTTAAATGGTTCTGACAATCTCCCTTCATGACCCAGAATTGCAGAGAGAGAAAATGGGGCAAAGTCAGAAATTCTCTGCAGCTGGGGAATACTAACAACGCAAGCGTAAACCCTAAGTAAAGGAAATGACGGACTTTAGTTAATAATAATGTACAGCACAGGCTCCTCACTTGTAACAAATGTAGCACAGTCATGCAAGATGCTAATAACAGGGGAGGCTGTGTTGTGGGGAGAGGGGATACTGAGTATGTGGGAAGTCTCTGTACCTTCCACTCAATTTTCCTGTAAACCTAAAATTGCTTCAAAAAAATAAAGCATATTAATTAAACACATACACTCTCTCTCTCTCTCTCTCTATCATGCATACACACACACACACACACACACACACACACACACACACATGCATGCACCTGGAATCAAATTTTCTATAAAGGAACCCAAATACAGCAGCACATGCCATGCAGACCTAAGCCTGCGCAAGGGAGAACAGAAAATCCTGCCCCTGATCCTTGTCCTGAAATTCAGAAACAGGAAAACATAAAAAACCATTGGTGTTTTTGAGTTCCAGCACTTTGTGGCAAGATTGACCAGCTGGGTTATGCAGAGGTTTTCTGGACCTTTCTGCACCTACAAATGAATTCTGGCTTATTAAAGTGATATTGATCATTGACTCAATTCCCTCTTATGAGATTTTGTGCTCCTGATATTTTAAAGGCAGTAGTGATTTAATTACCTGTACTGCATCTGACAGAAACATAGTTTCGGTTCCTTTTGGAAGCAGCCAAGAGGCTGAACTTCAAGTTGAGTCAGACCACTTGTCCTAGGAGATACGAGCAGAGTTTATTTCATGCCTTGGTAAGCACGTAGGTAGACTGCATGAAATATTACTGAAATCTCTTTGAAGAAAGTTCCTTTTTTATCTCTTGTAATATCTGTCTGCAATCAGAGAACAGTATGTTTTTATGTTGTATCTAGAATATTGCCTCTATGGTTGGTTAACAATAATTCTATTTTCATTTTTCTGCAATTCTTCACAATTCCACTTATGCCTTCATCTTTTGGGGCTATGAATGCCACTTAAAGGTCTTTCCTTTTCCCTTCACTTTCTTCAGTTCGCTAAGCCTTATTTGCCTTCAAAATGCTGCGTAGGGCCACCTTCCCCTGGTAGCTTCCCCCAGTCACTGAATCAGACACACTTTCTCTTAATTCCTTCATCCCCTGCCACTTAGCCTTTACTATAAATATTAATGTAAAGCATGGAGTCTTATATCTGCTCTTCTCACCAGACTGTTAAAGAGAGGGAATTTTCTTTTTTTAGAGTGGGCTGGACAATGCAGGGCTCACACTCAACGACTCTGAGATCAAGAGCTGGATGCCTAACCGACTGAGCCGTCCAGGCACCTTGGAACCTTCTTTTTTTAAAATCACTGAATCTTGGGTCTATAGCAGCCGAGAGACCCAACAAACTTGGCAGCTCAGCCTTTGTATCAGTATTGCCCACGAAGCCTGTAGAGAATATTGATGCCAGCAGCCCCACAGACCCAATCACTCAATGTCTGGGGGTGGAGACCCGCGTGCACACAAATCTAGAAACTTCTGAGGCACAGCCAAAGCTAAGAGCCCCTGCAAGAAATACAACTTCCTGAATGAATTGAAGTATGGTGTATTTTTATATAGGATTAAAGGCATTTTCCTGGTCTCTTGCACATGGATTGTCCCATCAACTTTATGGGAAATAGAGACTAGATCTTTCCATGCAGTTCCAGAAGACTAAGCTAGCATTAGATAGAAAGCACCAGAAAGCTGATTTAGGAACAACATGAGGACAGACTTCCCATTATTTGGAACTTTTGAAAAATGAATTAGGTTGCCCTTTGACGCAGAGATTCTTGTCACTGAGAGCATTGGGCTGTTTAGAAGGGATTCATGGCTGAACTAAGAGTTGGAGTAGGTGGCTGTGGTAGCATACAGGGTTTATGGTACTGTATGCCTCAGAGGCACTTTCCAATCTTGGAAGTGTATAATCAGCAGAGACAGGGAACAGGTCATTGTAATGATAAGTAAGCCTGCGGCTTTGCATTTCCTCCTGGGAAGGCTGCCCCCTGATGTGCCAGCAAGGCTCTAACAACCAGATCTCTGGGTGAGGGAGAGGAGAATCCTCATTTGTAGCATCTGATGGTTTCCATGATATATATATTTCCACCATGAGGGATCTCAGGCTACCAGTGTGACATTATCTAGCTCAAAACTTTCCGGAAAATGTAACAGGCAGTCTTGAGACCTGGTTCAAGCACACTGCTGAAAAGCGGTCCTATTTTCCCCTTCTCTGTTTCCCCTCATTTCTCCCATCCCTCATCTTTTATCACGATATAATTCATGACCAGGTAGAATTTAAGTTGAAACTCCAAGAAAATTCATCTCACCTCTTTAAAATCTAGAGTTCTTATTTGAATCAAGCAACTGGGAAATATTCATTTGGGGCAAATGGTCTCAAGGGAGAGACTTAGCACCTACCTGCAATGCTTTACCGCCCAGTTCCCACTCCATTTTAATATAAAACTCAAGTGAAAGGTCATCTCCTCCAGGAAGTTGCCTTTGAACATCAAGAGAAAGCTCTTACCTCTGTGGCTCCTTAAAATGGCAGTGCTCACCACCCTTGTACTTATTCGTTCAATGTGATCTTCCTACTTATGATGTGTCCGTAAGGGCTGGAAGTGAGTCTGTCCAGCTTGTTCCCGAATTTTCTGCACTAGCAGAGTGCCTGATACACAGAAGCTACTTATACAGGGTATGTTAGATAAATGAACATATCATAAAATACAGCTGGGTTTTGTTTTGTTTTTTAAAGTCTAGGTGGGGAATGAGGAGGACCACGTGCTCTTCCTTCCTCCACCTTTGAGCTCTGTGACTTTGAGCTCTAATTCCTCCAAGTTTGCTGGTCTTCGAGCAGAGATACTCATACTTCCATCTTGGGTTCTCAGAGATTAAACTAGATCATTTATTAAGGAAAATTATCTAAAACTTGGAAATAAAGGTAAAAAGATGACTGTATCACTTTTTGTTTGTTTTTTTGGTCACATAGGGCACTGCCTACCAAATCTACCCAGAGGTCACCTCATGTGCAGAAGAAATCCAAGTTTGTTTGATTTACTTCTTTCTATTCATGAGGGCCCAGGCTCTGTGCAGCGGAAAATTAATTTGTAGAATATGGTAAGCTACATGTAATTTCTGTCTGGTCAAAAAAGATAGCCTTCGGGGCGCCTGGGTGGCTCAGTGGGTAAAAGCCTCTGCCTTCGGCTCAGGTCGTGATCCCAGGGTCCTGGGATTGAGCCCCGTGTCGGGCTCTCTGCTCGACGGGGAGCCTGCTTCCCTTTCTCTCTCTCTCTGTGTGCCTCTCTGCCTATTTGTAATCTCTATCAAATAAATGAATAAAAATCTTAAAAAAAAAAAAAAGATAGCCTTCAAAGTCACACAGCTTTATTAACCTACAGAACACCAATCAATTTTGAATATAACTTAGTAAACTTATTTTAGCGCTCCCTTACTGACTGAATAAATCTCTCATCCTCTAAGGCTCTTGGAACCAGCTTTTCCATCTTGCTGGTACTTTCCATAAGGAGTTAGATAAATCCTTGATAAATGTTCATTATGTATTTATATGTGAGATATGTTCTCAGGTTCTGGAAAAATATACTTCGACAACAGGACTTATCATAGAACTGGGCATTTCAGGTTTTGTCTCCTGATCTTTGTCTCCAGGACTCCGTTTCCACATGTATAAAAAGAAAAGGTTGAGCTGGTGCTTATCAGGGTTCAGTCTGTTTCATGAGCTATGATTTTGGCTGCTAATGTGAATGAGACCCATGGAGACAGGCAAACTTGAGACATAGGAGATGAGTTTTCCTGGGGTGAAGAGGGCATACATTACTGTATTCACAAATTGGATAACTAGAAGCCACACCCAAGGTTTGACTTCTCAGTCTCCCAGCGGTATGTTTACTGCCCTGAAGGCTCCCAGCACACACAACCACCAGCCCTTTTCCACCGAGTTGGGCTGTTGCCAAGCTAAGAGCAGTGAATCTGCAGGAAGGAAAAACCTGAGGATTTCTTAATAAATTTGCCATTTCATATTAAATGAATAAATTCCTTCAAAGACTACTAAAATACTGAAGGTCTGCAAAAAAGAATTAGATTACCTAAATAACTGTATATCTAATAAAGAAATTTAGTTCCTAATTTAAAACTTTCCCATGAAGAAAATTCCAGGCCCGATGGCTTCACTGGTAAATTTTAGCAAACACTTTAGAAAGAAGACAGGTGGTAAACAAACTTGGAAAACAGAAGAGGAGGGTATACTTCCCAACTCACTGTATGAAGCCAGCATTACCCTACTACAAATATGGGACAAAGATAATAGAAGAAAGAGAAGGCCAACATCCCTCACAACTATTGACACAAACCAGTTACAGCATCTTAATAAATCAATTCAAATAATGTATAGAGGAGGATACTATATCATGACCAAGTAGGGTTTTTTCCAGGAATGGAAGTTTGATTCAACATCTGAAAATGAATCCATACAATTCACTATATTAATAACCAAACATGTAGCCCTTTCATCTAGAACTCAGTATATCCCCGCTTATTCCTTTTAATCCATGTTTCATGGATTTCTTTTTCATGGAAGTTTTATATGTCTTCTGTCAGATTAATTCCTAGGTAATTTATATCATTTTGCTAATGCCAGAACGTGCTTTTCCCCCAATTCAACTCTTTGAAATCAAATGTGTCTTCTGAGCGATATTATCTTACAAACAATAACAAAAATAGCTTTCTATGGTCAATAGTTAATTAAACTTACCAATGTCTTTTACCAATTAAAACAAACAAAATAACCAGGTCCATATATTTTGGAAATTCATACTTAAATATTTATGGATGTAATGATGTTATGTCTGGGATTTGCTTCAAAATAAGTCAGTAGGGAGGCATGAGGACTACAGATTAGCCATGAAGTGATAATTAATGAGTACATGAGGGCTCACAATGCTGCCTTCTCTACTCGAATATACATTTGCTATTTACATAATTTAGAAATAGTTTTTCATTTTCACTCACTACATTAGTGAGTGATCTCACTCTGGTGGTAGTGGTGGTTGGGGTGAAAGCAGGCAATATCAGTGACCACGGTCATTTGTAGCCATTTAACTTCCCCACCATGATACCACTGAGTCTCAACCTTCTAACACCGTGAGTTTCATGTGATTTTACTGTACTTCAAACATTTTTTTAAAAATTGGATTTTGAATGTCACACACCTTAAGCCTGGCTTTTGCTATCCAGCCATTTCTTTGGTTGATATATAGTTCATAGCGCAGTTCCCCCAGTTCTTAATAGTAAGATCTCTGGCCACTCCCCAAACGGACAGAACCCATACAAAGAATGCCATGTGAAGCCACTGAAGACGCATCAACTTCCCACCACCCATCCCTGTCTGGGGTGGTTAAGTTGATGATAACAGGATTGGTATAGTCAGAAAAATGGCAGAATCAACACTTCCACTCTTATTCTTCTTCAGCCACATTATAAGGTAAAAACAAAGATCAGTGCCTCAAATTTATCAGGCCAGCAGCCCTCCCCATTTTACAATTATGAGGAAAAATATCTGATATGTGGATAATCATCAACACTGAGCCATGCTCTATGCGTACTGTCATGAAACATTAGCTAATGATATGAAGCCATCACAATTAGCAAGACATACAAAAACGAAGCACCTAGACCATAAAGACAAACTCTTAAAAACTGATGTTCTGAAGAAAGCAATTTAAAAGCAGAAACTGTTTTAGAAATGATTCTTTTATTGTGTGATGGCAGGATGTATCCATATACTTGATGTACTATGAAAATCTCTTTAAAATATTGGGAACAATTTTCGAAACCTGATGAATCAGTTTTCAGAGGTTTTGAAATAATGGTTTCTGTAAGTTTTAAACAAACTTTTAAAAAAATACGAAGATACAATACTTGTTGAAGAACAAAAGACTCGCATTGGGAAAGATAGCAATTTACTAACTGGATTTCAACAAAAATCCTTGCATCATTGGTATATATAACTGAAACATGGATATCTTGATTTCAAATGTGCAGCCAATGATGCCCATTTTCCCATTCAGATCTAAGGATCTTTTTGAAGAATCTTTGCTAGATATGACCAAGTAATGGGAAAAAACTCAGAACTGGGAATTTGAGTTACCAGTCCAAACACACTGAACAAAAATTTTCAAAAATACTGAAGCATATTTAAGCATATTACTTTCACCAAAACATTAATTATAATTATGTCTTCCTGGGATCTAAAATACTTTGTTCCATTAATAAATATAACATCAATCATTATTTCATCTTTGTTGCATCATTAATTTACTCCATATATATATATAATTATGCATATAGTATACTAGTATAGAATTAGTTATTAAGAAATAAATATAAAGAGGGAGTATCCTCAAAATGTTTTACTAATGGGCAAGTGTTAAAAAATATTTGAAGACCATGGATATAGTAATTAACGGTCTTCATTTTGGAATCAGTTTCAGTTTGAATTCTAGATCCACTGCCCCCTGGATATGTGGCCTTTGGACAAAAACCCAGCTTCTCTAAGCCTCACTTTGTCTATAAAATTGGTATATTAATAGCATCTCTATCAGGATTATTATAACTACTAAATGAGAAAATGTACACAGTTGTTGTTGTCTCCTTGGAACACAGTAGGTAGACCCAGGTGTGAGGTGCTCTCATGGTCATGGTCATCATGGTCATCACCACAAAGTCACCCGTCTCTCCGGTCGTTACCATCCAAGTTATGCTCCCAATAAAAAAACTCCAGTCACCTTCAGTGTGTCTTTGAGGGACTCTCACAGTTGTATAAGAAATTCCATAACTTATTTTGGCAGTTTTATTAAAGGCACGGCTGCTCAACTAGGTCAGGTGTCCCTCAAGGCTCACTTGAATGGCATGGGGCATACCACACACAGTCAACTCTGAGATAATGGAAGGGCAAACGATGCAATACCTTTCCTCACTGGTTAGCTCCCTTCATTTGTTTACAAAGTGTATGAATGAAAAGAGGCCCTTGGAAGAAATCAGACAGGGCACCGCACGTGTCACCATACATATCCTTTCCCTAGCTTCTGCTCAGGTTCTGCTTCTGCGGCTGCTTCACACGGTTTGTCTCCCCAGATTTCCTTCAGTGAGAATAAACTGAATGAAGAGGAAATTGAGGTGTATGCATTTTATGGTGGGGATACCTAGGAAGTTGGTGACTCATGGAAAATGACTTCTTTCTCAATGTCCACTTGAAAAGATTCGTGCCCTCAACCCATGCATTTTAAAGACCTATCAGAATGACCTGGAAGACCCACACAGCTGCATTTTAAAATCCTGCCAAGCCACTGCATGTGTATTATAGTCCCTGTTCTGGCTCCTGATTCAATGACATGACTTGTTGCCAAAGAGACTTTCCTGCAGACAGGGCCTCTCTTAAATAACAAGGTTATTAGTGTGCTTTCAATCAGATGACTTGTTTATTTGAATAATCTGCTATCTTGCTCCTCTCTGTGTGCTCAACCAGAGAGCTAATGAACACAGGCAAAATAAATCTCCTCTTACAAAGGAAAGCAGGATTTCATTCAGCTATTTTCCCCAAGAAGACTTTAAAAATAAATTCCACTGAACTTCAAATTTGAAGGGCTCATGGCTTCGGGTATTTTTTCACTGATCTTCAATAGGACTAAAACTAGGAAACAAATTTAGGTTGTAATATTGATCTGGCTACAAATTCAGTCCTGGTGATTTGGTAGTCATTCCAATGATCAGAAAATACGTTCTCACTGACTTCCGCTGAGAACGGGACTCACTTCTGAATGCTTGGCTTTGGGGGGCAGATTGTGGTGGTTTGAAGCACAGGTCTGAGCTCCAGATAGAACAGCTCTACAATTTCCACTACGTTCTCCTGGACAAATTAATAAGCTCTCTCAGCATCTGTGGGTTAGTATCACCTGCCTTTGTGGTTATTGTGAGGACTAAATAAGATAGTATGTATAAACACAGACTTCCTGACCAAAAATAAACACTCATTTTATGCAAGATCTTATGAGTACCGTGATGATCATTACTATCACTGGCACTATTTACCTGATTATCATGAAGCAGTCCAACGCTTTTAAGTGAGAACAGAGATGCTTTGGTTATCGTTCTAGTCCCAACATTTTTTTGGATCTCTGGTGTGCCAGAAGCATTTGCTATGCGACTTTGAGTTTTATTTTCTCCAAGTGGAAAATGGCTCAATAAAATCTGCTGAAAGCTTTCCCCAAGAGGTAAGCTCAGCAAAATCTAATGCACTAATCTCTTAGAATTTGGAAGCAAATGTCAAGTCCATAAAATAGAACCATGGGGACAAAAAACTACACATTCAGTTCTCAGTCACTGGTGTTCACGAAGTTCTGGTGACAATGGCCACTGCTTACTGGGTGTTCATTCTGAAGCTAGATTTGGTGCTGAAAGTTTTATGCACACTGTCTCAGGGGCTTTTCTTGCCAAACCTGAGAAGTGGGCACTGCTGTTAATCAATGAGGAAATCAAGACCAGGGGAGACTGAGAAATATGCCCAAAGTCACAGAGCCAGGATGACAGATGCCAAGTTCCAATACAAAGCCAACCTTTTTAATAACCCCATTATATTTCTCTGAAAAGAGGAGAGGTGCGTGAGTCCAACCAGCAGACACACTAGAAAGCACTTACACTGGCAACGGCACACCTGTCAACACTTACTTTGTTTTTCATAAATTCGATAGTATTTCGCCCAGACTGATTTGCCCCAGTGGGTTGCATTCTTTGAGCATAAAAATCATTTTGTTCAATCCTCCCATTTTGCAGATGGGTAAACAAAGGCCCAAAGAGGAGATGTAATTTGTGGTAGGTACTAGTTAGAGCTGGTGTTAAATACACAGTGATAATTAGACCAGAGAATGCTTTGAAGATACATCCTCATTTGTTTTCTGAGTGTCATTAGAACAATTTCAGTAAAGTTCTGGTGCTTTTGGAGTTGTGACAGTTCTGTGGCTTGTTGTTTTGTTTGTTTTTTTAAACCAAACCAAAAAGTGTCTTTTTGTTTTTTCTCAAGCACAGGTGTTGGATCCTAAGTTTAAAAAAAAAAAAAGAAAGAAAGAAAGAAAAAATATATATATGTGTATATTGTTTGTGTAGCATTGCCATTTCCCATAAAGATTTAGATATCTAATGTATGGAAAGGATAACCTATAAAATGATGAGTAAAAAGACCTTTTTTTAGGCCAATGAAATGACAGGGGAATGTATTTGGGACCCTTAAAGAGGGTCATTTTTCTATATTAACAATATTCCATAGCAATGTGGTCAATAGGACTTTCTGTAATGATGGAAATGCTCTATATTTGCCTGTAGACAAAATTTGTCATTGTTATAGACAACAGCCACATGTTGCTTTTTAGCACTTGAAACATCACTAATGTGATTGAGAACCTGGATTTTAAATTTAATTGTTTGAATGAGTAGCTACATGTAGCTTGTGGCTACCACACTGGACAGCTCCAGTTGGAGTACTGTGGTGCGAAGTGTGGTCCACAGACCAGCAGCATCAACATCTCCTGGGAGCTTATTAGAATTGGAGAACCTTAGGGTGTCTGGGTGGCTCAGGCAGTTAAGCTTCTGCCTTTGGCTTAGGTCATGATCCCAGGGTCCTGGGATCTAGTCCTGTTAGGTTCCCTGCTCATTGGAGAGTCTCCTTCTCCCTCTGCTCCCCCAACCCATTGTGCTCACTTGCATGCTCTCTCTCAAATAAATAAATAAGATTTTTTTTTAAGATCTTATTTATTTATTTGACAGAGAGAGAGAGATCACAGGTAGGCAGAGAGGCAGGCAGAGACAGGGGGAAGCAGGCTCCCCGCTGAGCAGAGAGACCGATGTGGGGCTTGATCCCAGGACCCTGAAATCATGACCCAAGTCGAAGGCAGAGGCTTAACCCACTGAGCCACCCAGGCACCCCTTAAATACATAAATAAGATCTTAAAAAGGTAAAAGAAAAGAAAAAGAAAAAAGAAGAAGAAAAGGGAAAGAAAAGAGAAGGAAGACCTCATTCCCTACCTAAAACCCACTGGACCTGAATCTGCATTTTGACAAGATGCCCCAGGTGATTCACATGCAGACTGACTTAGAAGAAGCCCCACTAGAGACAGCTGCTCAGATTTCCATTTCATTCCAGCTGTCAGTCAAGCAGCCACTGATCTTAGGTACCACTGATCTTAGTATCTGTCCATGGCCCCAGGCATGGACTAGGCCCAGCTGGGAAAGTAGAGAAGGGAACAGAATGGGCATTAGGTGACAGAGCAGGGCAGTTACAAACTTGAGCCTGAGATCAGACTGTTCTAGCAACACTAAATGAGCAACTCAATTTACTTCTCTGCGACATTTCTCTATCCTCTAACAGAGTTAGTTTGTAAAGACTACATGTGCACATTAAGTGCTTGTTAGCAGATACCTGGCATATAGCAAGTGCCCAATAAATGGTCAGTTTTGTTCTTATTTTAGTTATTCAGGCCCTTAAGATGCACCTACAGGGGACTCCCACTCTTCAACCAGTGATTTAGGCGAACCCTTCTCGTAAATGAAAGTGTCAACTACGGGCCATGCTAAAAAGTCACTGGCTTCTCATGTGGCTTCATTCTCAGGGAATCTCACGCTCACCAAACTCAGCATTACCAAGAAATAGACCCTCTGTGCATGGATACATTTTTCATTATGTGAAATATCATCAGGTAATTCACTCATGTGAATAGCAAGTGCATTACTCATTTTTTTAAAGGCCATGTCCTGTGCCATAGGACCAACTAAACTCACATGGTAATTTACTTATTTAACAAACATTTACTGCTAACTTTGGGAGACAGTATGTATAGAGATTTAGAGAATGGATTCTGGAGCCCAACTCCCTGGACTGGAAACCCAGCTCTACCACCTACGAGCAAATTTTTCCTTTATCTGTAAAATGGTAATAATAGCATCGACAACCTCACAGGGCTGTGCAAAAATTAAATGAGTTGTCACATTTAAAGTACTTAGTAGAGGGACGCCTGGGTGGCTCAGTTGTTAAGCGTCTGCCTTCGGTTTAGGTCATGATCCTAGGGTCCTGGGATCGAGTCCTACATCAGGCTCCTTGCTCAGCGGGGAGCCTACTTCTCTCTCTGCCTCTGCCTGCCACTCTGCCTGCTTGTGCACGCGCGCTCTCTCTCTCTCTGACAAATAAATAAAATCTTTAAAAAAAATAAAAATAAAAATAAAGTACTTAGTAGAGTATCAGGTACTTGGCAGCTCAGTAAATATTAAGGTAGTAAGACACTGAAAGTGAATAAAATAAAACCTATATCTACCTTAAAAAAACAACTGAGTAGCCAAGTGACTTTAAAAAAAAAAAAAAAACTGCCTAAAGCTTATCTGTCAAGGAAGTGTTCAAATGTCTTTTTCTTCACAAATTAGTTCTGCCCCTACTTTGCTCAGTTTTTAAACCAAATGTTGCAAGAACTGGTGAATGCCCGTGACAACAAGTGTTTATGATTCTAGTGAAACTTAACACACAAAACTGAATATGGTGCAGAATATGGTATAACTAATTAACTGACTTCTTATAACAAGTATATTAATTGGTAGTTTTCCTCAATGGTTTTTTTTGGGGGGGGGGTCAATGCTGTTCTTAAGGGTGAAATAGTTATCCTTATAAAGCAGGCTCCTTCTGGATTCTCTGTAACTGAATGTTCTTGGAAAATATCTAACGCAGACCTGAATTATACAAAATCAGGGTTGGGCTTTTTCTAAGTTTTTATTTATTTATTTATTTATTTATTTATTTATGTCATCTCTACACCCAACATGGGGCTTGAACTCACGACCCCAAGATCAAGAGTCACATGCTCTTCCAACTGAGCCAGACACGTGCCCCCCAGAATCAGTTTCTCTGGAGCTGCTGACCAAACTTATCCATGAGCTGAATTAAAAATTATGGAAGAGACTGAAGAACAAAACTCCACATTTATGCTATTATATGCAGCAGACCATCCCATTAAGCATCCTGTTTTTCACTCGACGGCATGACGGGGAACCCAGGACATAAACATTTGGACACAGACCACTGCCAGAGAATGGCTGCACTGAACAACAGAGGACCCTGCCCTTGGTTCATCCTGACCCTGGCTACAGAAAACATAGTTATTTCTATTGATCTGGGACAGCATTATTTTCTGAGGGTAGTTAATCTTGTTTTTGGAGAATTTCAACAGATAGGTTTATGGATTTCCCATTTTCAGAGGAAATTAAAGAGACAACGGAAACCATCCTGAGCACTCAGTGTGTGTGTGTGTGTTGTGTGTGTGTGTGTGCGTGCGCGCGCGCGCGCATGTGCATGGGTGTTTGAGAATTTTGTTTCTCAGAATCATTATTATAAAGTGCAGCTAACACTGTGGAAAAGCCTTGGAAAAGCACAGGCTCTCGTTAACACCTGATTTGTTGAACGGGCCTGTGGAGCACTCTGGGCTGCCCCAGAGACCAGAGCCTCAGTGGAACCCAAGACACTTGGATGCTAGGCACACATAAGCCCCCATTTCTTAACACCCCACAAACCAACAAAACTTAAAAACAAAATCTGCCCAAATGAATGTATGAATAAACGGGCTAGTCGGCAACCCAGATGATAACTATAACGTAAGACGAGGATTAACAGCTCGTGCTCTGAAATCAGTCTGGGTTCAAATGCCAGCTCTCCCACCACAGCCTCTGAAGGTTGCTCATACATATAACAATCTTACCCACCTGACAGGTGGGTACAGTAACTAAGTTCATGATAGAAGCTTGCGTTTATATCAGCTTGTGTGGAGCAGCTGTTGGAAGCACTTTTGATATATGACCTAATTACTCTTCACAATGGTCCACCACCAGATAGCATTATTATCCCCTTCTCCTCCCATGTCAGAGATGGGGAGATGAAGTCACACATATTTGGTAACCTGCCAACCGCCATGGAGCTGGTAAGTGCAGGAGGTAGTACTTGAACTCAGGGAGTCTAACTCCAGAGGCCATGTGTTAACCATTGTGCTGAGTTGCTTGGCATAGTCAGTGGCATAAGTAATTGATGCTCTTAGTTTTTACCGCTATTGCAGTTATGCTGGACAGTAATGAAAAATGGAGGAGAAACCTTTCCTAATGCCCCTTATGCCATCACCTGTCTCTTCCTAGGGAACTGAGGTCCTTGATATTTTTGTGGCCTAGAAACTCTGTGGTTCATGTTTGCAAGGCAGGGCAAAGTGGTAAAGAATGCCAAGAGTCCTTCCTAATGAATGTTCTGGTCTCCACAGTTTAGGTGAAGAATTTCTCAAAACCTAGTTTCTCCCTTCCTCTTTTGCACATCAGTTTATGAAATGCAGATGGAGGTGATTAGCCTGCGAGAGGCTCTCCTTCAAATGCTTATCTCTCTGCCAGAGCCTCATAGGCTGGAAGGGGTCCTTTCTCTGGGAGCCTCTGAGTCCTCTGTCTCAGAGTTACTGACAAGCCACCCTTATTTTTAGGGAACATCTTCCTCCTGAACTCAGGCCCTTTACTACTCCAACCTGACTTACATATAATGATAGAAAGTCCTTTCCTCAAAATCTTTAACTTTGTCCCACCTCAGTGCCTTTGCACATGCTAGAACACCCTCTCACCAGCCCTTGGTAAAGTGAGCTCCCCTTTTGACCCTTCAGGCACTATCTCCAAAATCTTCTTGAAGAGACCTGCTTTGCCCATCCAATTTCAACCTCTCCCCCACCATCTTTTCATTACTTTCACTTTATTTCTTCACAGCACTTATCTTTTATTTATTTTTTTAAATAATCTAGGTATATGTCCTAGAAGTAAGCTCCATGTATTACGGTCTTTTTTATCTTGTTCATCACTGTACTTCCTGTATTAGCACATGAATGTTCAATAAACATTGATTCAACAAATACATAAACATGCCCCCCTTCGCATTATCTGTATCCCTCACATCTGTCTTGCCTCCCTAGAATCGTATTTTATGGTCTGTCCTACCTTATTAACTTCCCATTTCATGTTCTTCCTCATGGCCCCTCATACATTGATTTATTCATCTAACAAATGTTTATTGAGTGCCCACAAACTGCCAAGTACTGGGGCACAAAGATGAATAAAATACGTTCTTGCCCTGGTAGAAGTTTTAGGCCACTGGGTGAGGTAGATGATTTCAACAGAAGGTTCTGACTACCACTGGTATTAAAGAGTGCAGAGAGGGACGCCTGGGTGGCTCGGTTGGTTAAGCAGCTGCCTTCGGCTCAGGTCATGATCCCAGCGTCCTGGGATCGAGTCCCACATTGGGCCCCTTGCTCGGCAGGGAGCCTGCTTCGCCCTCTGCCTCTGCCTGCCACTCTGTCTGCCTGTGCTCTCTCTCTCTCTCTCTAATAAATAAAATCTTTAAAAAGAAAAAAATTAAAAAAAAAAAAAGAGTGCAGAGGACTCTTAGCCAACTCTATGCAGTGGGTGGGGCATACAGAATACACTTCTTGCAGGACATGAAAGAGAAGCCAATTTTTGCAAGACAAGTGGGAGTCAATTAAAGAAATTTGGGACAGCTATTCCAGATAGAAGGAACAGGATGAACGAGAGTATGGAAGTCATGATGGTGGAGAAATTCCAAGTGGCTCAGTATTAGATGGTTAAGTCTATGAAGGGATGGCATGGACCTGACCATGGGCGGTCATGAATCATGTACTACAAAGCTTGAACTTGATTCTTGAAGCAGTGGGGAGCCACTGCTTCAGGAGAGTAAATCTGCAGAGAAGGTATTAAGTTCTCTGGGTTTTTAAGAAGCAACCTTGAAGCTTCCTTTCCTTGAGCTCCTAAAGAGCAGCAATTTACACTTGGTCAAGTCGAAAGAAGGAGCAATGAAGTCCAAGAAGGAGTTACATAAGATGACAAATGCTGTGTTAAAAAGACATTACAATTTGTTCTGCAGCAGGCGTAGAGCAGACAGAGTCTAGGCATGAGCATAATTGCAACTCTTTTTTTGTACTGGCATCATTTGCTTAAACTAAAAGATGATTTCACTCTGATTGGAAACCATTTCTGATTCAACTTAAATGACCTGCATAAATATTTTATAACCATTCAGAATCAGCATATTTTGAGAATAAGCTAGACTACCTAATAAACTTGTGTGCTTCTGTGCTGCAGAGAAAAAAAATAAGATTTGAATAAATGAAGGGAATGTTGGAATCAAAAAGATGTGTGACAGAAATTCTTCGAATAAACAAACCATTGCTACGGCAACACTTGTTCCCATTCATTTAGTAGTTAGGAATCACCTACCAATTAAATAAATCCTGGCATATTTCTAAGTTTAAATCATCATTTTTCTCAAAACTGTAGGCCTGCTTATACTTACAATTTTACCAATGGCATAATTTTTCCTTTATTCTAAGAGAAAAATAAAAGTAAAATGAGGGTGGGAAACAGTGTGGGGAAATTAATCCTGTACAGAGTAAATTATCCAACCCAAAAGTTTTCCACCAGGAAACCAAAATTTGAGGTACTGGCTTTTCTGTGGGAAATGTCCAAAAAAATAGCCTTTTGACTCCAAACATTTTTATTTTTCAGTTTTATTTTCCAGTTTGTTCTTTCTTCTACGGTGTGCCTGCAAACTGTGTCTCATAGCTATATTTGATTTTCTTATGGATAGCGATCAAGTTGTTGGCTTCTACATGACACTCAACATCCAGCACTCTGCATGTAGGAGATGCTCAAGAAACACTGAATAATGAATGAATCAGTCAATCAATTCGCCTTTCACTTTTCTCCTGTCTTATGTATAAGAAAGGCACTGCCATGAAGGCAAGTTTAAAAGGTTTCCTGCAAGTTACTTATAACAACAGACTCTTTTGGGATGGCAAAATGGGTGCATGTAGTTTTTTAAACACCACCATGAAGAATAGGGGGAAAACTTCATGTTTAACATTCATTCATTCTATAAATCCTGAGTGTCTACTGTGTTTCTGGGACTATTCTTGGGGCTGTGAATACATGGGAGGCAGACAATATACATGTAAGTGTTAAATACATTGGGAATTCCTCATTTAGATAAGTGAAATGAATGACATAAACAGGGATATCAAATTTCCACTCATTTTTTAAAGTTCAGTCCAACTGAACTTTACATTTCCCTATATTCTTCCATTAAACTTTCCATTCAGCTTTCCCCAATATTTTTCCATTGCATTTTAATCACGGTGTATTCTAGTAACAGGCTGGCTTGTCAGAGGAATAAAAATCTCACACATAGTAGATATTCCTTAAGAATTTACCCATACTCTTAAATACCACAATGTCCCAGGTACTGATGGAGAATCCACTGCCATGAATCTTTCTAGATCTAGAAAATATTTTGGCAGTAACCTCATAAGCCACTGCTGGTATCACCCTCCAGAAACGCTCACCCAAGTTGGCTGCTTGTCATTTCCCAGCATCCTGCTGTGATGGTCCATCTCTGCACAGCCCATAGGGGTCACGTATTTCTAAACTGCCCATGTTCTCTGAGACAAGAACAGCAGGACTTCATACCATTGCTGACAACCCTTTACCCTCATGCTTTGAGGGACCGTGCCTTTCTTAAATAAAAAGCTAACGTGCCAAATAAGGGGGGTAGTTGCCAAGAGTAAATTCAGAACTCTGGCTTTTGTAACCTGGGATTCATCTGTCCAGTGTTGTCTATACAGCCTGGGGGTGCAGTGCTCCAACTCCCAGCTTCCAACCTACACTCCGTCACTCACTCTCCCAAGTTCACTGTTGAAACGCTCTCTCTTGACATCTTGGTAAGAAAAAAGATTATACCTTTACAGACCCAATCTAAATTCTATCTTTAGATAGCAACTTGTTTCTTCGATGGCAAATATTCAGGTCTAAGTATATTTTGTAAAGCAGCAAGATCATGTTAGGGTTGAAGGCACAGATTCGGGAGTCAAAGAGACCTATATTCAAGTGTTGGCTTTGCCATTTTCTGCGCATGTGACCTTGGGGAAAGTTGCTAAACCTGTCTGAGTCTCTACTATGTTGACATATAAATGTGAATAGTGCTATCTACTTCTAGGGCTGTCATGAGGGTGGAATGAGATTATGTACATAAAGGTGCTGCCTAATGGGAAATGGGAGCATTGTTAAATGTTAGCCACCAGCATGGCCACCGCCGACACCACCATTGTGGGAGTGACTGTCCGAGGTGTTTCTGCGATTCTTGTGACCACGTTTGTTCTTTATTACCCTCGTGAGGGTGCCTGTATTTCGGAAGAGAGAGAGAGTGCTTCACAGCAGGGTGGAGGGAAGGTTTGTTTCCTGACCAGAGTAGTGAAGATGTCAGCTCCCTCCAGGTCAGAGGCTGGGGAATTTTGCTGGCAACAGCTTATAAAGTTGCGGTTTCCTAAGCTTGGACCTCCTCAGCTGTAACACAGACCTACTGAAGTATTGACTTGGGCCACTCCAAGTGACGCTCATCAGACTTGGAAAATATGGGGAACCAGTATAAAGAGGAACCATACGTCCCCTGCCGTGCCATGAGTAGGAAAGTCTTTAGCCACCGACACAGGAATTTTGTATGTTCTGCCAGCATCTGTGAATCTCTGGCAAGTTAACTTGTTAGCTTTCAAATAGAGTAAAATCTCAGACCCTTCACAGTTCTTGACAATCACCACCATCATCATCAGTCTTCTGAGTGAAAAAAACGTCGAAAAATATTAAGGTCATTATCCTAGGTTAAGCTCCTTGTATGATTCAGAGGTACCACCCGCTTTGGAGGCACTAATCAGTTTAATATACAGATTATGATTCATTTATTATACTCAGAATCATGTAAAAAATGAAAATTAAATGAACTGGGAACATATTTTATTATTTATTTTTAGAGAGAGAGCGAGCGAGCACACACAGGGGGTGAGGGGAGCGGGAGAGAAAAGGGAGAGGGAAAGAGAGAATCTAAAGCAGGCTCTACACCCAGCACAGAGCCCGACGTCGTGACCTTAGCCAAATTCAAGGGTCAGTCACTTAAACGACTGAGCCATCCCGGCACCCCTTACTGGTAAGATATTTTAAATGCCAGTTAACTTTGAGTGTGTTTACTGGACATGAATTAACTTGACTGACTACACAGAATTACATTTAAGTTACAAATTGCAGATTTGTGCCGTCCTCGTTAATACAAACGGGTCCAATTATTTCTGCTTATTTTGAAGGCACAGAGTTCAACACCAAGCCATCCATGCGATTTGGTATATACATTGCACTGCCATGATCTTGTTGAGTGTGTTTCTTAACATCCTTTTTAATCTATGTCATTTTAGTTAAATGATTTGGAATAAACGAGAACAACAACAAAAAGATTAAAAAATCACTCCCAGAAAACTCATTTACAAAACATTCTTCCTTGATGTCTCAGCAATAAAACAATGTTAGACCTAGAGCCCCCAGTTTAATTTCTCTTCTTTCTATTTTTATGTAGGGCTCTCGTTTTTCCCATCAAGGGAACGCACAGTCTAGCTATATTCGTTATGGTGGTAGGCTGGGGTAGAGGTGAAGGACGGGATCAAATGAGTTCAATGGACCTTGGTTCACATTCTCAATCCATCTCTGTTACTAACCCTGGACTGAGAACCTTGAGGATGTCATCCATAAAAGAGGCATTATAACACATCCCTCAAAGACTACTTAGATATTCAGCTGAGAACATGAACACTCCTTAAGTGTGTGCCTATAAAATTAAAAAAAAAAAAAAGAATAAATGATCTACTTAATACACACCACTGATGCAAGAATTTTTTGGCAGATGTACGGCTGAATTAAAAATAATCCCTGCCAACAGCTGCTTTTTGGCTTTATGACTTTTGCTTACTCTGAAAGATTAAGGAAGAATTAAATACACAGAATTTATATTTATTTGCCACAGGGATGAGGTTAAAGATATTGTCTTCTGTATCGTCCAGTGAGGTCTCAGTGAAGACCTGAGTAAAACATTTCTTTTATGCCTAACTTCCCTGATAATCTTGTCTTGCCCAAGGAATTTTTAAAAAATATTTTATTTATTTATTTGCGAGAGAGATAGAGAACACAAGTAGGCAGAGAGAGAGGGAGAGGGAGAAGCATGCTCCCTGCCGAGCATGAAACCCTATGTGGGACTCGATCCCATGACCCTGGGATCATGACCTGAGCCAAATGCAGACACTTAACTGAATGAGCCACCAGGTGCCCCTTGACCAGGGAATTTCTATTCACATGATCAGTCATGTAACTTTCCTGTTTTGCTAGGATGCCTAAATGAAGTTCTAAATGAAATCTGTGCCTCAATGCTTAAAACCCCAGAGTTCCAACTTCATTATATTAATCACGATACTGCTTTATTTAGTGTCAGTAATGTGCAAGGAGTTTTTAAAAAATCATCTTTACTCTTCACATTAATCCTAGAAAGTGGGTGTCATTGGCCCATTTTACAGATAAGAAAGCAGACTCAGTCAAAGGAAGAAGTCTGTTCAGAGTTACAAGGAAGTAAAGCTAAGATCTGCATTTGGGTGGTTCCGACCTTCAAATCTTGTTCTTTCCCAGTGTCATACTACTTCCAGTTTTGATCATCTCGCTTGTCTAAAGTGTCCCAGATCCTGATTTTTTCCTCTTTATTGTTACTTGTTTTGTTGGACACAATCCTGTAGGCATCACTCTTCCATCACACTTTGTGTTAACACATGATTTTCCATCCAGTGCGGCTTTCATGAAGACAAAGATACAAATGAGCAAATTTATCCTCCAAAGCTGAGCTAAACAGCAGAAGTCTATTCTGTGTAAGCAAATAATATGTATCAGTGGAAATTAAACATGATTCAACTACAGGACACATACATTCCGAATATAGCCTACTATTATGCAAGGTGGGCAGCAGCCAGTGATGTCAAATGAAGGCACGTGTGCACGCACGTGCACACACCCAGACCTAGACACCTGTAAAACACACAACCCTGGGCTTCTTGAGATGAAGTCAGTCTGCCTGCTGGGCTTTGCACATGTTCTCTGCCTCGAAGGCTTTACTTGTCTTGACCTTCTTCACTATTTCACGTCCACTCATTCTTCATATCCCCAGCTTTATGTCCACTGAGCGGTTTCCTACTCCCCTCACTCCAAAACTAGGTCAAACTTCCCGAATCCCCCTAAGAGATACCCAGCACCTTCCCCTTCAAAGTGGTGGTCAGAATTGTCACTTTTTATTCGTGTGATTCTTGATCGGCTTCTCTCTTCTCTCAACACCTTAAAACTCAGTGAGGACAAAGAATGTGGAGGCTAGCCCCCAACTAACACCAAATGCATTTTCACTGAATGACTCAGTAACTCTTTGGCGGCTGTTCTCTTGGCGGTGGTTTGGTTAGAGATCTTGGGTGAAAAGAAAAGGACTCAAAACACCCCCTTGAAATCTCAGATGTTGAATGAATCAAATAAAATGAATCAATATTTATGGCCACGTATCAAGGGACATTCATGTTAGGCACCCTTACACTTTTCAAATCGAGAATCTGAAGCTAGCTCACTCTGGTGTATCACTGGTTCCAAAAGGAAGGTGCAGCCATCCTTCCCTGTCCCACCATTCTCTGGTCCAGAGCGCTACCCAGAGAAGGGATGCCCTTCCTCTGTGTCCCCAGACTTACTCTTCACCATCCACAGTTCTGCACTGCTAAGAGGCACTAGTTCTGAGTTAGGGTAGTGCTGAGTGGGTTTCTGAGATGAGCAAGAAGAACCCTCAAGGATGGAGAGGGCTGGGAGGCAGAGAGCACTGGTTCCTCCACGAGCCGGTTTGACTCCTGTATTTCCACTCCTCTACCTGCAAGGTTAATGCTCCGGAAAGCTGAGCCACACAACTCCCCACCACTGTTCTTGCTGAGTGCTTTATGAGTGGACGGACCTATGGAGTTCACGTACCCACTAGCTGGGTGAGGAGGGAACCGTTGCTCTGAGGTGGCTGATTTTTGCAAGAACCACGTGTTGAAGCAAATGCAGAGAGAGCTTAGAAAGCGGTCTGGAAGTTATCAGCACAGCCATCGCTGAGTGATGGGATCTGAGGTGTTTTATATGTTTCATTTTTCTGTAAAGCAAGGGTTCTGAGCCAGGGAAGATTTTGCTCCCTTCCTCCCAAGAGACGTCTGACAAAGTCTGGACATGTTTTTGATCGTCACAAATGGTGGGAGAGAGGAGGTTGCTACTGGCATCTGGTGGATAGAGGGCAGCGTAGCTGTGGAACATTCTACAGTCAACCCTCTAGTCCCTCTCCTTACAACCCTGTCCCAGGTCAACTGCAATGAAGTTGAGAAACCCTGATATAGCTATGTGACCTTGGGTTTCTTAAACTCTCTGTGCCTCTGTTTGCTCATCTGTAGAAGTGGATATAGTTGTAGTTCTTATTTTACAAGGTGGATATGAGTGTTAAATAAGTTACCATCTATTAAAGTGCTCTCAGCTCACAAAAAATGCACAACAAATGTGAAGAAACATTAAATCGATTCCCAGCTTAAAAATACACGCATTTCCCCCACTGCTTTCAGAATAACTTCAAGCTCTTGGGGCACCTGGGTGGCTCAGTCCGTTAAGCATCTGCTTTTGCCTCAGCTCATGATCTCAGGGTCCTGGGATCGAGCCCAGTGTAGGGCTCCCTGCACAATGAGGAGTTTCCTTCTCCTCCTCCCTCTGCCCCTCCCTCCCACTCATTCTCCCTCTCTCAAATAAATACATAAAATCTTTTTTTTTTTTCTTTAAGAATGACTTCAAGTTCTTCATTGACCTAAGATGGTCCCTGTTTTTGTTTTCCATCATGGTCCCTACTTCTTGTATACTGCTCATCACAGTACTTATTAATTTGTTTGCTGACTTAATTAATGTCGCTATCTCCCCACAGACTGTATGCTCTATGAGAAAAGGGACATTCTGTTCTTCTACCTTAGGTAAGGACTGGAGTAAAAAATTCAATAATGAATGAATGAATTGGAGAGCTGGAAGGATAGCCCTTCCTTTAAGATTGGAAGAAATGAAACAAACAGTTGGAGACCCAGAGCCATCTTGAGGTAGAAGGGCATTCTGCTTTAATAACCTTAACCTTCTCCAGAGGAAAGCGGACTGTTGCCAGGGGCAACAATCTGGGTAGAATGGAACTGAGTTGAGGCATAGGGAAAAGTGACAAAGAGAGGGAAAACATAATCAAACTGTATTTAAGGGCAGTCTTTAATTAAATTAATGTTTAATTCCACTGACCTATTTCATATTCACTAGTTTGATGAGTTTGTGGCTTTGGTTTCCTATAGGAAAGGGCCTCTCCAGAGGCAACGGCTGCGAAATTGTGTGCTCCACACATGGGTCCCTGGTGATTTGGAATGCCCCAGGAAATTTCCCCAGGAAATTTCCCCCAGGAAATCCGTGCTGCGGTTGCTCCACAAATCTGTAACACGGATTCGACGGAAGTGGTTTCATATTGGGTGGCTATAGTTTGGGTTACAACCAATCACAGCGATTTCCCATTTTCTTGTATTTATTTAATGTAGTGGAAAGACAAAGTCACAGAATGTCGAAGTGTTACATACGTGCTATGGCCTCCTCTTTTTATGGAAGAGGGAGGACAGAAATCTCAACCTTACTGAGGGAAGAAGGGAATGATAATCAGGGATCTTAAGAACCAGCGTCAAATAACATGCAGGCCCAAGGGTGGAGACGCAGAGATGAAAACACTCCAGGCCAGGCTTTCTCAACTTTGGCACCACAGACATTTTGGTCCAAATCCGTGTTGTGAAGGGCTGTCCTGGGCACAGGAGACTGTGTTTGGATCCCTGGCTTCTGTCTACTAGATGCTGACAGCACCTCCTCATTTGTTATGACCAAAATGTCTCTCGATGTTGCAGGGTGTTCCCTGAGGGGCAAAACTGCCCCCGTTGAGAACTACTGATACTGAGAATTCATTGCTGACAAATATTTCTTCAGTAAGCATACTATACACATCATCTCATTTACTCAAAAGCAGCCTCAATGGAGCTATTAACCTCCTATCCCATTCTCTAAGAAGAAACTGAGGCCAGGTTGTTTAGTAACTGTCCTTGATCATAGACTTAGGAAAGGGTAAAGGCATGATTCAAACTGGGATAGGTCTAATCCCAAAACTTACCTCCAAACTACTATGCCATTATGAAGAATCTTTCTCAGTCTCCATTTAAAGACGAATTGTCAACATGTTCTGAACGGTCTTTAACGGTTTTGATTCCTTTTTTCCACAAACACTGATCAGCACCTATTGTACAGAGAGCAGCTGTGCTCATGGTCTAGGCCAGGAGAGGCTCTGCTTCTCACTCCTAGGTTACTTCTCATATCCACTCTCTCCCTTTCTCCTCCCTGCGTTATTAGGGATGTTGATTTCTATAGACTGACTTGGCTTCCTTGTGTCTGGCTTTCTCTTGGGCTCATCCAATGAGAGGCCCCCGCAGGAGATGAGAGGGTGGGATGTGAGAGAGGTTGGAGTATTTATTCTAGTGACTCCCTTCCTGTCCAGGCTGGTTACATACTTCTCTGTCTAAAGCCATGGCTCTTGCCTTCCTCCCCTGTCTCTTAAGCTATGGATACTAGAGGCTCCCTGCTGTTGCCAACCCCAGGGTACTCCTTTATCCTTTCTGGGTCTCCCTGACCTCTGCCCACTTTTCTGTAAATAATCCCATGGATCAACACACCTCAGTTACCTAGTCTGGGTGAGCCAGCTGTTTTCCAATAGGGCTCAGATGACTATAAGAGGGATGAAAGGACCCACTAAAGAAAGGCACAGGGCCTAACTCTTGGAAAACTTGCATCCTAACTGGGGGACAGATCATTCAAACTAAACAGCTAGAGTAATTACATTGTAAGCACAGAACCTTTACAATGTATTAATCATAGTGGCCTTGGTTAAGACTACAATTTATTGAACATCTACTTTAAGCCTGGGCCTTTAAAGTCCTCCTCTCACTTGTCCTCACAATAATCTTATGGTGTGAGTATTACTGCTCCCATTTATGGCTGAGGAAATAAGATTAGAAAGATTAAGTAATTTGTTTAAGGTCATACAGCCAGTAACTGGCAGAGCTTGTTACTGAATTTAGGGATGGAAAGAGAGTCACATTTGACTAACATCAACCTCATTTGCAACCAAATACATTTTTTCTTTTAAAAGCAAGCCTAAGAACTAACAAGTATTTTAGAGAGAATTGTTTGCAGTTGAAAGGCACTAATTCAGATAACACTAATTCAGAAATGGAATCTGCAACTGTGCCTGAATGAGAAGCTGGGATAATTATTTCTTCTCTAACATTTATAGTCTTAATGGAGACAGCAAAAGCTGCAGTCCAAAAGCGATCACTTTTTCAAATCAAGGGCTTTGAAGTTCAGAATTACTTAGATGGGGCTTTAGCTTCTGAAACAGCAGTTAATTCTTACACTTTAGAAAAAGTCTGTTCATGATGTATTTTTGCATTCAATGGGCCTATAAGGAAACAAAGACACTTTGACACCAGAGTTTGACCCTGCCATTTCAGCGCCACATATGTTTTGATTATAAACATGTGAACGTTAATCAGATTTAAATCAGCACTTGGAGAAGCTCCATCAAGGCAGTAGCTTCTCAGGTAAATGTCATTAGGCCAACTTAATTCCTTAATCAAGTTTCCATCCAACCCAAGTCAACCATCTCCAATTTTTCCACTTTCATTTTTGTTGGGTCGGTGGCTCCAGGAATGCAGGAGAAACAACAGATATGACCGCCTTGACTGTCCCACCATAAGGATGTATGCGCAGGTCACGTCTCCACAAGTAACCTGATACCTAAGCAAGAAACCAGAACATCAGGACTCCCCCAACCCTCCAGTCCCCAAATACCGTACCTTCTATGGCTGTGAACCTATTCCCTCTCTTACCCCAGATAAAAGACCCACTCAATCCCCTCCCAGCGTGACTTCCCTGACTCCCCTTTCCGGAGTCTCGGAACCTCGCCCGAGGGTGCCCACGTCCTCCCGGCGCGACTTTCCTGGCTCCCCTTCTCCCGAGCCCTGAAACTTCGCCGGAGAGCGCCTTTAATAAATCTTGCCTTGTGCCTACCTTGCCTGGTGTCATGTTTACCTCGCCTGTAAAACCTTACAATTTTTATCTTATCAAAGTTATTTTCATTGGGGTGAATTCATTTCTTTTCAAATACCTTAATAAACATTTGCTTCTTTTATCAGGCTTTATCACAATTACTTCAAAGATTTTTTTTTTTTCCACATTGAATCTTCTCAGGGGCTGTTATTTCCACCAAAGCTCATTTTTCTAGGTCAACTATTGCAAAAATCTAAGTTTTGTCAAACAGAGGTTATTTCCCATCATTTTAAAGGCAGTATCAAATTTTATCATTTGTAGCTTTAGATATCCTCAGCTTTACTCCATCCGAATATTTCTAAATGAAATAAAAGTAATTCTCCACTCCACTCTTAGTCATGAACTCACTCAGGGCTCTCATGAGGCCTCAGGACCCTGGTAAATGTTAGATACCAAACCTAGTGCTGGGCAGGGCACACTGTCCAACCAAGCTCCCTCCTTTCCTTCCACTTCTAATGATCAATGATGGAGATTCCAAAACCAAAAGAATTCGAAGGGGGAAGCCAAACTAATAATTGAGGAACCGTACTTATGAAACCATATGCTGTTTATAAATCAGCCCTTCCGTACCTGGAACTCATGACTGAGTAAGTTAGAAAGGTGGATGTTGAGATATAACTGCATACAATTTTTTTTTCTTTTTTCAGGGGGTTGGGGCAGGGGGTGGGGGGCAGAGCCTTAGCTTTCATCCAAATTTCAAGGAGGCGATGATCTAACAAAAGCAAAGAGCCAGAGATGTAAATTTCAATAAAGAACTGGATGTAAAAAGCATGCTTGAATGAGTCAAGTCAAACTCTCTAACACTGCTAGTATGTAACAAAAAGAGTGGCCTAACATTTTTACCTAATTGCTCTCTCCTCTTGTTTCCACCCACTCCTCCTACCAGCCAATCTTCACAAAAATCTGTGCAGTAACCCTTTCCTGTGTTCCTTTGGGACTGTGCATTGCATCATCACCACGAGCTCTCGCTGCTCATATCTTCCTTTCTCAGGAGTACACAGTGTCCGTTGCAAGCTTCCAGAAAATCCACGCATTTGGCAGTATGGATTTGTATCTGTTGTATTAAAATAATCACAAGAACCAATATTCATAGATGAAGGAAGATGCGAGTGCTTACCAAAAGCCCCGCGTTACAGAGACTTATTTCAATCCTGTCCCATCCCTGAAGGCCCATCAAACTGTTCCTGAAACCTTCTCATGCCAATCTCTCTTCCTTCTCTCACGGGTATGGCGCCCAATACTTTTGGCCAAGCAAAGGAACACCTGTGTCAGATTGCAATTGGCAATTCGTGGTTACTTCATACAGGACAAGGACTAGTGTTTACGACATGCTCATCGGCTGATTTTTGTCACAGTCTTTCTCTCCACAATGAGGACATCCATTATCTCTGAGTGTTGTAGTTTAAGCAAATTAACTTTTATAAGCTGTTAAAAAAGAGAAAACAGACTCAAAATGAATTCACTTGTGCTAAGCCTCACGTCAGCAAACCAAAACTTAATACCTAACCTAATTGCACTTTTTTTTCAGTCTCTCTGAAGGAATGCGACCTTTAACCAGTCAATCTGGAACTACCTGGTCAGCACTAGAGAGGTAATCTGCCTGAGAGACCCCTGCCTTCCCCCAAAGGAAGATGGCTTTGCCTGAAACAATCCACTCTTTGTGAGAACAACTTCTTTGCCCTGCTTCCTTCTGCCAATAAAAGTTTTCTATTTTGTTACAGCTCCTGAGAATGCCCTTCTATGCTAGAGGGGATGCGGCCTGATTCATGAATCATTGAATAAGGCCAATAAGATTGTTAAGTTTATTCAGTTACATTTTGTTTTTTAACCTTAAGAAATCAAAAGGCACATTATGTTGAAGTTTGAATTAAACTTTAAAAATGTTATATTTATTCTGCTTTAAAATTTTAAATTGCCTTTTGTTTACCTAACTGTCCTCCCATGGATTCAGTCTCTTATCTACCTAAATGTCTTCCAAAAGATTAAATAATATTATGTTCATCCAATGAGAAATTATGTATGAAATGGAAATTATGTCATTAAAGTTTTTTCTTTCTAAAAACATGTTTACACAATACTTATCCAAAAAGATTAAATAATATTATGTTCATCCAATGAGAAATTATGTATGAAATGGAAATTATGTCATTAAAGTTTTTTCTTTCTAAAAACATGTTTACACAATACTTATCCAATAATTCTATTCTGCAAAATATTTACACAATAATGTCAACTGAAAAAGACAGGATACACAATTATATAAATGTTGTATAACCTCAACTATGAAAAAATAATATCCCAAAAACAATTGGGTGGAAATGTACAAAAATGTGAACATATTTTTCTCTGGTGGTGGGAAAACAGGTGATTTTAAACTTATTTTTATATACTTTTTCTGTATGAGTACATTTTATACAATAAGCATTTTAATTTTACTGTTATAATCTGATAAATGTCACTTTTTGAAAGCCTTTTAGCCTTCATTTATAAACTGACCTTCAGGGGTGCCTGGGTGGCTCAGTGGATTAAGCCTCTGCCTTTGGCTCAGGTCACTATCCCAGCATCCTGGGATCAAGCCCCGCATCAGGCTCTCTGCTCAGGGGGGAGCCTGCTTCCCCCTCTCTCTCTCTGCCTGCCTCTCTGCCTACTTGTGATCTCTGTCAAATAAATAAGTAAAATCTTTAAAAACAAAAGCAAACAAAAAACATCTCTTAAAAAAACAAATAAGCTGACCTTCACCTGTGGTTGATGATGCCCAGACAATCCAGCTAATATGCCCAAGGTTAAGTAGCTAGTGAGTATTGGAGCTGAAGTGTGAACCCAGAAGCTGTCACTCTTCAGAAGAGATTCCTTCTTGCTAGCAAAGGAATTAACAAAAAGGCATCTTTTTTTTTTTTTAAGATTTTAATTTATTATTTATTTGACAGACGGAGATCACAAGTAGGCAGAGAGGCAGGCAGAGAGAGAGGAGGAAGCAGGCTCCCTGCAGAGCAGAGAGCCTGATGCAGGGCTCGATCCCAGGACCCTGGGATCATGACCTGAGCTGAAGGCAGAGACTTTAACCCACTGAGCCACCCAGGAGCCCCCCAAAAGGCATCTTTTATTCTGAATCCATGTAAACACAAAATCATACAAGTCTTCCAGCTTCAGACATTCACATACTCTCATCTTTAAGTCAGCAGCAAAAACCAACTGTCACATGCCGTCTCAGGCCACACGTGCTGTGGGAAGGGTTCCACAGGCATTATGTAAGTCACTCACAGGAGCCATTCACTGGTTCAAAGCGCACCCTCCCTGTAATCTGAAAGAACACATCCATGCTCTTTTAGGAAAGCCGTGTTGGGCCCCTTTCTGAAAGTGAAAAGATTGAGTGGATTCTCCATCACTCATTTGAGACAGTATCCCAAAGTATCAGCCCAAAGACATGGTTCTGAAGGCAAGTGATTTCTGTTGTATATGTAAGATCTTCCCAGAGCACTCTTGCTTGGTGACCTTCCTGACCCTCCGACTTCCTGGTAGAAATTAAACAAGCTTGGTTCTGAGGACAAAACCATGGGAGTAGAAGGGCACTGGCCAGAAGTATCTAAAGTAGGTCATGTTCCACAATGTCTCCCTTCTCTCCCCACAGTCTATTTTCCGTACACTCACTGTTCTCATTTCTCTCTTCCACTTGACTCTAAGCTCTTTCACTTATCAACAAATCCCTCATGCTTTGCCTAGTAGCCACCAGAGAGAAGCTCAGCAAATGTTTACTGAATGAATGAATGAATGAATGAAACACGTGGGGCTTTCCTCTTCACCCAAGGCATGGCTATATAACATGTTTTTGTTATTTGTGCACACACTTGGTGCTTACTAAATGTCTATTAACGTTATGATAAAAATGATAAAGAAACAACGTAAAAGATAGTTGCAACCAAATTAAGCCCACATATGCCACGGAATCTGTGGGTAGATGTGGAAAATAAGTAGTCAGAAAATAAACACATCTGAAAAAAACTTATTTTTCTGATCCTGTCAAACCCATTGTTTTCTGGGCTGAACCACCAGTCTTGGGAAGGTGATGTCAAGGTCTAACAGCACAACAGAAATTTAATGTGAGCCACCTGTGTAATTTCAAATTTTTTCAGTAACCCCCTCAATAAAGTAAAAAGAAATAGATGACATTAATTTTTGTAATTTATTTAACCCAATGTACGTACAGTATCATCATGTAAAATGTAATCAGTATCCAGAGTTATTCCTGGGGTACTCTTTTTCATGATTCTTCTAAATCTGTGTGTATTTTACAAGTATAGCACAGGTTCACAGCTTGCCAAGGTCTAATCAAATACCAGAGAGAAGTTATAGTACCGGAGAACCCAAGCTATAGTTACCGTCAAATTTACGACTCCTCTGAAACTGGCAAAGCCGTATTCGTGTTTTCCCTATTGAGTTTGTTATCGCAGGAACTCATTTCTGATGGGGCTGGAGGAAGCTCTGTGTGCTCTACAGTCATCAGGGATTCTCTCCATGAAACTTAATTGTCGAGCACAGGGAGTACCCACTCTCTTCCTCTTTCAACTGTTTTCATTACTTTAAAGATCAAAGCAATTAGTCGAAGATATGAATCACTAAACAAATTTTAACATTTTAAAAGCAAACTCAATTCTGAGCACCCAGCAAAGACAGGAACGTCACAAAACAGATTTTGCTTTTGTGTACTTTTGTGTACTTCTGTCTTCTTTTTTGGTCTTTCCCTCCGCAGAGCTAGTCAACTCTTTTCGAATTGTTCTGTCCTTGAGGACGCAGTTTTTGAAAAAAACAAATTTGTTTCTTAGATTTCTGTGAGGCTACAGTTCTTCAGACACGTGGAGACAAAATAGGTATGTAGGGGCGCCTGGGTGGCTCAGTGGGTTAAAGCCTCTGCCTTCAGCTCAGGTCATGATCCCAGGGTCCTGGGATCGAGCCTCGCATCGGGCTCTCTGCTCAGCAGGGAGCCTGCCTCCCCCTCTCTCTCTGCCTGCCTCTCTGCCTACTTGTGATCTCCGTCTGTCAAATAAATAAATAAAATTTTTAAAAAATAGGTATGTATACATTCACCAAGAGAAACCTAGGAGGTTGATGTGGCAGCATGAACTATAATAGCCCCATATCGCAAAAAACAAAAAAACAAAAAACCTGAACTCTCCACCGCCATTAGAATGGGTGAGAAACTGTAGTATAACCAATTGAATATCCATAGAATGAAAATGAACCCATTACTGCTACATGCCACAACGCAGTGAACCTCACAGACACGCTGGTAAGAGAAAGGAGCTGGCAATCAGGGACATCGAATTGCATGATTCCATTTTTACCAAGTGCAAAAACAGGCCAAGCGCATCTGTGGCATTAGAAGTCAGAAGTGTGATGACTCTTGCTGGGAGCAACGGTCCCTTCTAACGTGGAGGGGCTGCGGCGGTGCCAGAAACAGCCTATTTCTGGATCTGGGGGCAGATTACATGGATAGACACACGTTCGATCTGTGCAATTGTCTGTATGTTTGTTATACTTCTCTATCATTTACATAAAAATAACTGGACACATAAGAAAGTTAGAATCTTGATGTGATACACTCGTGCCTCCTGTGTTTCTATTTTAAAGACCGGTCACCTTCTGTTTCTTTGTGCTGCTGCCTTCTTGAATTTCTAAGTTAGCTGAGATACAACAACTAATATGACTTTTAGGAAAATTGCATTTTTTCCCCTCTCTATGTGTGTCTTTTGTTTTCTCTGTCTCTTTCTCCTTCTCTCCTGATTCTACCCTTCTTGAGGTTAGCAAATTCACCGAAAAAGGAGACATTGGTAGTGACTAAACTTTTCTGATTGGATTGGAACAACTGGGGCCGTCTCTGAAAACTTCATGTTCATCGTTTCATGGTAGTGTCTGGGACTTGGATAGTTAAAATCGTTTATTGTCAGTTTCTCAATTCATTTTCCAGTTTGAGCTAGAAGAGAGAGATCAATTTTTCTCCACTCATCTAGCTCCCACGGACAGTGACCAAGGAAGACGGATGTATTTTTATAAAGCTATGAATTAACACTTGCATGACAGATACTCTGACCCTGTCTTGCTTCATGAGGGCTTAGCATATTTATAAGAAAGATAGGTATGGGGACACCTGGGTGGCTCAATGGATTAAAGCCTCTGCTTTCGGCTCAGGTCATGATCCCAGGGTCCTGGGATCAAGCCCCACATGAGGCTCTCTGCTCTGCAGGGAGCCTGCTTTCTACTCTCTCTCGGCCTGCCACTCTGCCTACTTGTGATCTTGTCTGTCAAATAAATAAAATAAAATCTAAAAAAAAAAAAAAATCTTTTAAAAAAGAAAGAAAGATAGGTACGGACAAAAGGATAAAAAGGTTATTACACACACCAAAACACACACACACACACACACATATATTTTTTAATATGTATTTTATTTTTTTTTTAATATGTAGTGGGAAAACACTTCCTTCCCATTTCAACGGTGCCTGGACCAGTGCCTCTGTAGGAAAAGGGTATTCTAGCTGCAGATCTGGATGTAGTCCCCAAGGAAGTGACTACATTCTGGGCTTAGAGGATGTCCCCCATTCCCCACTCCCACATATCCTCAAATAAATTTGTTTGCAAAGATGGGTATTCATCTGTGCCTCCCACTGAAGGAACTTGTATTAAAATGACCTATTTCAAACCATCGTATGGAAACTACAGCACAGAGTTTTTGAAAAATATCTGTTTGCCATTTAGGACAGCCATTTAGAGCATTACTCCAGGGCAAGAAAAAGGAAGAAATTTCTCCTTGATGGCAAGTTAAAAAAAATAATAATAAAAATAGCACAAAAATCAGGCACAGTTAAACGAAACCTTGCAGGCACTGCTGGATAAGACGGCCTTGCCATCTGCAGAAAGTGGCTGCAGGGCAGTCTAGCATGGGGCTGTGCATTCAGAAAGCCTCACGTTTTCCACAGGGGAGTTTTTAAAATGCAGTTTCCCCTGGAGTAAATCAAACAGTATTGACACATCGTCATCACTCCTTTCACATTTCAGCAGCGTGTGCGAATCCCCCCCCCCCCAAACTTCCAGAGTCTGCAGTGACGAGGATAATGGAAATCTACTAGCCGCCAAAGCTGCTCAGGGTGGAACCCACATTCTCCTCCATCCTCTCCTTATCAAATGTTTCAGAGAGTTGCAAATGAAGGGAAGGATCTGGGTTGAACTTTCTTGGCCTTTCTCAACCTTCACCTAGTGGGAATTAGCAGGAAATAAAAACAAAGCCCGATGAGGTCCTTGGAGCAAAGATCACGTGGAGACTCAGGATTTGAACATCTTCCTTCCCCAAGATTTAAAATATCTCCTCTCACTTACACAGAGAGTGAAAAGTGGACTGATGAGCCTTTCTAAACATTGGGATAACAGAATATTTGATAGACACTGCATAATTTGTTTGCTTTTGCTCTCTGGCTAGCTTTAGAACCTCATATCTTGAAAGGTCAAGTACACGGTATTGAAAAAGGTACTTTCTTGCTCAGGAATGGTGGGCATCACAAATCAAGCACATCCTACCTTCCGAAGAAACAGGGAAGGAAGGGCCTCTGCACGACCCTCCGGGATCCACATCAATCAGCATTTTCTATGAGTTGCATTCTACGTGCCATCATTGTATTAGCTATTTAAGGCTGTCGGGCTCCTTGGAAAAGAGAAATAATCTACTGGTACATTTTCAGATGCCTGAGTTTGTAGAAATTTTGATCCCTTGAATAATTCATTAGCCCTTCCACTCTCTGAACTTAGGGTCAAAACCACTTTCAAATCTGGGCTTTCCTTTAAAGAGAAAATGTTTAGGGTTTATCAAATAATTGGGTGGAATTATTTGTTTAATCTTTTCTTTGGAGGGTAAGACGTGGTTCTTAACAGATAGTTGGTTCAATATGTTCTGTGAATCAGTATGAAGTTTCAAGGAGCTATTGAGCAGAAGCCTAACATTTTGGGTCAGGAAAGCTGTCTGCTAGACAAATAACAATATGAATATTACCAGACGGTTCAAGTTGTTTCCCAAAGATGATTTTACTTAAAAAAATGCAAATTTCATACAGCCTTCCAAGTTCAAATGCCCACATGACCACATTTCCCTTTGAAGGAGGAAAAACAAAATGTGGTTAAAATGCTCCTGCAAATGGGGGCACCTGGGTGGCTCAGTGGGTTAAAGCCTCTGCCTTCCGCTCAGGTCATGATCTCAGGGTCCTGGGATCGAGCCCCACATTGGGCTCTCTGCTCAGCAGGGAGCCTACTTCCTCCTCTCTCTCTGCCTGCCCCTCTGCCTACTTGTGATCTCCCTCTGTCAAATAAATAAATAAAATCTTAAAAAAAAAAAAAGATGCTTCTGCAAATGGACTGAAGCCCCCTTTAATAGCTATAGTGATACCTTCTATGCAACCACAGGTGGTTAAAGGGACTGCATCCAGCCTGGGAATTTTCCAGCTCAAGTTTCACGTTAAAATTCACTGTCTTGTCCAGAGTGAGAGGAAAACAACTCACTGAGAGTTGCTGCTCAAATGCTTTCTTTAATCATCTAAAATAATCACCAGGCCAGCCTTTGGATAGGATAATGTGAAGTTACGCGCTAGGATAATGTGAAGTTACGCTTACCCAGAACAGGTGAAGTGTTAGCAAACTCTTGTCTTACTCATTAACACATGGTCCTCAAACCTGTCTGCCCTTCAGAATCACACGGGCACCCACACCAGACCTGCTGTATCAAAATCTCAAGAAAGGCTAAGCCAGGAAGAATATTCCTTCAACCCGATAATAAAATGTCCAACAACCCAGTTTTAAAGATAAGCAAGAGATAGACCTAAAGTTCAATGTTGGAGGGGAGGGAAAGTACCCATAGCTCCATGCAATGCGAGTAGGTGTGTAAAATCATACAACCACTCTATGTAATGATTGACAGAGAAGATAAAGACCTACCTTACAAGCCAGCAACCCCTCTCCTAGCTATTTACCCAAAAGAAATGAGAACTAACGTCCACAGAAAAACTTGTTTGGAAAACACAGCAACTGTATGCATCATAGATAAAAAACTGGAGAGAATCCAAATGTCCATAAAAGGAAAATGGATATAAATTGTGTTATAGCCACACAATGGAAAACGATTCGGCAGTTAACAGGAATAGATTACTAATACACCCTCACACAGTTGAAACTCCAGAGCGGTATTCTGAATGGGGAGAAAGAGACATGCAAAAACGCCATGCATTGTGTGTGTCCTTTTATGTGAAATTTTAAAACAGACAGAACTAATTTTCGGTGAGAGATAAGAACAGTAACTGGCGTGGCACTGGGGGGTTGGGAGTGGGGGCAGGAGAGCAGGTGCCAAGGCCTGACTGTGAAGGGGCATCCGGGAACTCGGGAGGGTGAGAGAGGGAGGGACAGGGAGCCTGTGTGATCCTAAGGGTTGATTCTGCAGATCTGGCATATTAAAACCCTACACATTCCAAAGAAAGATATGCCCCCCCCCCACCTTTAGCAGCTCTCGGGAGATGATCTCTACACCATTGAAATATCTGGCTTGGTAAGAGCTTTCGCATTTACCTGCACCCTTGAACCAGGCTAGATAGTTTAGGCTAACAATGTGATTAATGCTGGGGCCTCGGGCTGTGGTGTAACAGTTTGACCTCCGGAGGGGGTGGGGGCTGAGTGACCAGCCCCGGGGACACTCCAGGCCTACATGATTGACCTCCAAGAAAAACCCTGGAGGTCCAGGCTCAAGTGAGATGCTCTGGCTGTTGCCACACACTGTTGTAGGACTCCTCTAGGAGAGCACAGTGGGAAGCCAGTACCCAGTCTCTCTTAGAGCCTGCTCTGTCCATCTTTTTCCTGTGGTGATTTTAATCTCTATCCTTTTGCTGTGATAACGGTAAGCAAGAAGGTAATGGCTTTTCTGATTTCTGTGAGTTCTCCCAGTGAATCACTGAAACTGAGGATCATCTTGGGGATTCCAGAGACAAGAGACACAGGCACACAGACACACACATACGCATGTGATGCCAGTAACTTGAAATTCAAGAAATAGTAGTACAAGTCTACTGTGCCGATGGGAGCAGAGGGTTTGGATCATTTATATTTTGGTTATATATTTGGTTAAATAAAAACCCAATGCTTCAGGATAGGCTAGACCTCACTACGCCAGAGATACAATCCTGTGTTCAAGGAGGGGAATGGTCTAGACTTTTCTCTGCTGGCCTACATCTGAGAAGGTGCAGGAGGCTGCTACAGAGGGTGCTACGTAAACTACTGAGCACTGTAATGAGGGCGACTCACTGTGATTTCCTGAAATGTTCCATAGGGAGAGATGCCGACTGTCCCAGCCCCCTCCTTAATCTGGGCTTGCCTGCCTCCCCAGACTCAGGTCATCATTCTCCCTCCCTTGTCCACATTCCATTCAATACTCTGTGGCTTTCTGTCTCCCTCTCATGTTTTTTCCTTCAGAGTCCAACTTATAAACTACAATTATTTTGTAGTCTGCTTATATGTTTTTAATCTCCCTTACTAAAAATCTGAGCTCCGTGAAAACAAGCATGATGTCTGTAGGTCCTTATTTTATCTCCAGCACCTAGGTTAGGCCTGGCATGGACAGCAACACCATCTGAAGGGAGAAAGCCTGAACAGATCCGTTCCTTAAGCGCAGCCGGCTCTCTGTCTCAAGGCCTTTGCATGTGCTATTCTTTCTGTTTAGAACAATCTCCCTTTCTCCTTTCTGCTAGATGATGCTTACTTACCCTTTTTCCTCATCTTCCACATCCTCCTCAGACAGCCGCCCTCAGATTATGTAGATGAGGTACTCGTTCCATAGTCTTCTGTACTCATTGTCTACTGCTACATAATTACCTCAAAAGCAGGAGTTTCAAAAACAACACCCATTATGTCTGATGGTTCTGTGGAGCAAAGGTCTGGGCAGGCTCAGTGGGGCTCTCTGCATTAGACTTAACTGTATTCATTTCCAAGTAAGCAAGTACCAAAAATCAGGTGGCTTAAAAAAACAAAACAAAACAAAAAACAGTTTATGGTTGTAGAAGCTGAAAGTGCAAACTCAAGGTGTCATGGCCGTGTTCCCTCAGAAGGCTCTACTGGAGAGCCTTCTTTGTTTCTCCCAACCTGTGGTACCCCAGGCATTCTTGGCTTGTGGTAGCATTATTCCAGGGACCATTTCCATCTTCACATGGCCATTCCCCGGTGTCTAGGTCTTCACCTGGCATTCTTCAGGTGCTCTGTGTCCAAATATCCCTCTTCTTGTAAGGACACCAGTCACACCGGTTGAAGGGTTAACTTAACTTGAGCGAATCTGCAAAGATCTTTTCTCCAAATAAAGTCCCATTCACAGGTCCCGGGGATTAGGATGTCAATATGTCTTTTTATGGTGCACAAAGTTCAACCCACAGCAGTCTCACTAGGCTGAACTCAAAGCGTCAGCAGGGCTAGACACTTCTCTGGAAGTTGTGGGGAAGAGTTCACCCTCAAGTTAACTCGGATTGTAGGCAGAATTCAGTTCCTTACAGATGTAGGACTGAAGTCTCTATCTCTTTGTTGGCTGCCAGCTCGGGTTCAGCTCTCAGCTTCAAGAGGCCACCAACATTTTGTAGCACATGGCCACCTCCATCTTCAAGCCAGTCATAGTGCATCAAACCGTTCTTAGGCTTGGAATCTGACTTCCCCTTCTACCCACCAGCTGGAGAAAATGCTCTGCTTTTAAAGGCTCCTATCGGGGCACCTGGGTGGCTCAGTGGGTTAAAGCCTCTGCCTTTGGCTCAGGTCATGATCTCAGGGTCCTGGGATTGAGCCCCGCATAGGGCTCTCTGCTCAGCGGGGAGCCTGCTTCCTCCTCTCTCTCTGTCTACTTGTGATCTCTGCCTGTCAAATAAATAAATAAAATCTTAAAAAAATAAATAAATAAAGGCTCCTATCATTAAATCAGGCCCCTTGGCATAATTTCCCTTTTGTCATTTAATATAACATAATCCAAAGACTGATAAATTATTATATTCACAGGTTCCACTCACATATAAAGCAGAAGGAATTATAAAGATGAGGGTTACTGAGATTCACTATTATAATTCTGTCTACCTCACTACTATAATTCTTCCTTGCCTGTCTCTTTGGTATCTTTCCTCAAATGTCTAATTACTTACTCAAAATTTGCCTTCCATGTTAGATTGTAAGCTACAAGGGAGTAGGGAATAAATGTTTGTTACTCACAGCTGATGTTTGAGCACCCAAGCAGGAGACTGAGAAGGTCTTTGGTGAATCAGTGAATCAACAAATGGATGGATGGATGGACGGACGGACAGACAGATGGATGGATGGATGGATGGGGAGTTAAATAGGGAGATAGTAAGATGGATGGATTTCTTCTAGTTCAACATAATAGCTGACCCATTAGAATATTTGTTGAATACAGAAACATTAGGAAACATAGTTTGGGCTGATGGGACTTTCGTTTTCAAGCACGAAAATGGTGAAAAAAAAATTGGATTTGCAGATTAAGAACCCAGATGTCAAGGTTGAGATAATGAACCCAGAACCTTGACTACTGACTGTCAGAAACTTACAAATGCTTAAGTTCTGTCACTACATGAGAAATGGCCTGCCATTTATTCTGCCACTTTCTCTTGGTTTCTCCAGGAATATCTATTATGTTTTCAAAAAATTAATAGGTGCAGACATATGACAGCTAATGAGAAAACAACGTGCATTTTGCAGCTGTACTAACTTAGCTGATACGACTTAAACCAACAGGCAGACTGCATTGCTAAGACTGAAAACCTACACTCAGCCCTCAACGAAATCACTAAATGGATAAACAGTCACCCTGTAAGTACAAAATCCCGAATGAACTAGTGGAAAAATTTTTTTAGATATATAGTGCTGCATTTCTGAAGAAATAATCAGACTCATGTATTTCAAAGTTAATCACATGTCCAAAGTCTGTCCCTACCGAAGGTAATACAAATGGTTACCTTTAATTATATTTTCCCCTTGGGTGATTCAGTGCAGGACTATTTTTAATTGAGTTTTTAAAATATCTTTTTAAAAAATATTTAAGAAAAGTGGTTGAGGGCAGAAAGCCTGTAGCTAATAGAACAGCAGACTTCAAAGAGGGGGCAAGATCAATGTGTAACTCCAGGATTAAAATATACAGCTGTAAATTTGCAAATCTGAATACATTTTAAGGCCACCTCCACCCTCCACCCCCTAAAGGCCTCATCCCGTGACTGACAGTTACGGTTCTATCAGAAAACCAGACTGCATGTATTCTGGGACACCGAAGGAGGTAAGCCTTAATCTGTTTAATCGTTTCATCCGTGATTTCTTTGAATGAAGGAAAGCAATTACTATTTCAATTCCTGCTGGTTGCCTTTCCTAGGAATGTAGTGATTGGGGCTCAGGAGTCCTGTCAGTTCCATCCCTGCTGGACCCTGGGGGGCTGTACCTTTACAAGCTGCATGACAGCCCCAGGTAACACTGCCCAGGCTTCTCTGCCGTGGCTCCTGCTGTTATTCTCCATCCGACTTCTCTTTGCAGACATTACATAATGCACAAGGGGGAAATGGCCTGAAATAATCTCAGTTTAGGAGGAATCGGACAAAGAACCAAATCCAAACTGACATCCAAGGCTGACACCATTGCCAGTCAAGTATCCTGATTCTGAAATACTTTCTGGCCTGTGTTTTGATACCTGTTGCTGTAAACCTTAAAAAAAAAAAAAAAGTATCTTCAAAGATACTTTTTTCTTTGAAAATATATACAAATATATATATTATATATATACAAATATACAAATATATATACAAATATATTTTCAAAGAGAATATGTTTTCTTTGAAAATAAAATACAAGTTCAAAGCCCAGCCAGCTTCTCGACCGAAAGCTAAAGCTACTGATGTTTGTATAATGCTGGATATTCAACAGTTATCATCTGTTTAAAATGGTGTCAATTATACCATTAGTTACATCAGTGGGTTCAAGAGCACCTGGAATCTGGAAGTCAAATATGAATCCAGGGCAGTCAATGGGGGCTTCATCCTAGGCTCTGAGTGTTGTCTCCAATGTTGGAAGCCAGAGCATGTAAGGACCCTGGAAAGTGAGCTAATAAAAAGAAATCGAGGGTTGCATGCAATGTCAGAAAATCCAGGGCACTGAAGATTATTAAAATAATCCCTCACGTTCACAGCTGGGGTTTTGTCTCTTACAAAAAACATTCATGGGGCCAAGAAAATAACATTTAGAGTGATTTTATTTATATCACTTCCTGCACAAGCAAAACATGTCAGTGCTATTCTTTTAAGGTAATTCTATAGCCTGAAGTTTATTCTATCAAAAGCTGATGTAATTTGGTGTATTTAAAAAAGAATAGGCCAGGGACTGGAATATTTTAATTTGCTTCTCTAATAAGAGGTTCTCTGGAGTTCTTCTAAGAACACTTGTTTTCCTAAGCTTCCTTTTTCCACATTTTCTCCCACATACACATGCCAGAAAAATGACACATAAGGTACATCCGCCTGATGAAAATATTACGTGTTGGGGGTGAAGCTGTCGGACAAAAAGCCAAGAAGTGTGTGTACTTACGTGTGTGCAAGAGCATACATTTGCACATACATCCAGCATGAAACCCCTCACTCTGGATTTGTTTCTAGGGGGAAAAATCACTTTTATTTATTTTTTTTAAAAGATTTTATTTATTTGACAGAGAAATCAGAGCTAGGCAGAGAGGCAGACCGAGAGAGGGGGAAGCAGGCTCCCGCTGAGCAGAGATGTGGGGCTCGATCCCAGGACCCTGAGATCATGACCTGAGCCGAACGAAGGCAGAGGCCTAAACCACGGAGCCACCCAGGCGCCCCGGGGAAAATCACTTTTAAATGGCAAAATATCAAAACTGGCTGTGTACCATCATCAAATATGCTTGATGACGGCACAGCCTTTTCTACATGGATTGTTTAGAAGTTAATCAGGAGGTCAATTTCTGAAAAGTCTGACAACTCAGGTTTTTTGGGAAACTGGGTACCTCATTCCTCATTTGCTTGGAGGGGAACTATCTTCCTCTGGATGGGTATCAACAGTCAGATATGTGATGAGGCACTTCATGCCCCTTATATTAGGGTTCCCAAAGGGTGATCATGAAGGGATCACCGGGGTTCCCAGAGTGTGATCCCCAAACAGGCAGCAGCAGCACCAGGGAACCTGTTAGAAATGCACGTTATCAGGCCTCACGCAAGGCCTGGGGAATCCGGAACTCTGCGGGTGTGGTCAGGCAATCTGTTGGGATAAGGCCTCCAGGTGATTCCAATTCATGTTCAAGTTTGGGAAGCAGTTCCTTATGTCACTGAAACCTTGTAACTGCCTTATGAGGTATGAGTTATCATCAACATCGCCAATTTCTCACAGATGGGGAGGTGAGGTCATTTGTGGCATAGCTGGTCGATAATGGGGCTGGGATTTAAACTCCAGTAGTTCAGGCTTCTAAGCTTCAACCATTTCCCTTTCTGTCTTCAATATTTTCACTGTCGGCTGTAGAAAATAGCTTCAAACTTTGAAACCAGCTCTGCATGGCCTTGCCCAGAAACGAATCAGCTTCCCTAGGCACAAGGATGAAATGGTCCTTCCTATGTGCACACCTGCAGTCAAAATTCTTCTTTTATCCTCACTTTTCAATCTGACAGACACAGAATCGTACACTTGAGCTGGGAGTTTCAGCAGCAGTTAAAGCGACAGAACAGCTCAGGGTGAAGACCTCAAATTTCTTGACCTCAAAGAATACAGACCTTAGCCTCCTAACTATGCACAGACCATGGGCTTATGAGTAACTGAAACAGGACTGCTGTGCTTGATCTTACATCCTAATGAGACCCGGAGGCACAGTCCCTTACCCCATCCCCCAGATTCTGAGTCAGGTGATAGAAGAGACAGTATGGAGAGAAGCGAAAGTCAGAAAGTTTCTTGTGGACTACTGACATTCCCAAGACCATTTTGTGTGCCTACATTTCCAACTGATCAGAGTTATCAAGAAAGATTTTTCAAAAGGGGGGTTTGTTGCAGTAGGTTTACATTTTCCTTAAAATCGGTGTCATAGTGCATGCATAACGGGTGAGATCTGAATAAAGCTGATGGACCATATTAACTTCCTGGTTGTAATGTGCATTACAGATGTGTAAGCAGTTACCACTGAAAACAACTGGGTGAAGGTATAGCCATCCGCACCAAAGGGAACTGAATTATTTCTTACAACTACATGTGAATTAATGACTACCACAGAACAAAAAGTTTTTAAAAATGGTGTCATGGTTGGATGGGGTGAATGGGGAGATGTCGGTCACAGGGCACAAACTTTCAGTTATAAGATGAATATGTTTTGGGGATATAATATAAGCTTGGTGACTATAGTTAATAATACTGTATTGTATCCTTGGAAATTGCTCAAAGAGTAGATCTTAAGTGTTTTCACCACACGCACGCAGAAGGTAACTATGTGAGACAGTGGGTGTGTTAATGAACTTGATTTTGGTGATCATTTCACAATGTTTATATGTATATGTATATATGTATACATATATATATTCACATCAAAACACCTTTAAAATTATGTATACAGGTTAAATATATACAGTTTTTATTTGTCAATCATACTGCAGTAAAGCTGGAAAAAAACTGATGTCATGGCAAGAAGTGGTCTGGGGAAAGTAACCTGGGACCGCAAGATTTCAGATCCTTAAATGTCATGGCTTCCCGGGCCTTTGAGTCCCTGTAGCTCCCGGGAACCTGAAAGGAAGCCTCTCACATCATCTTGCCCATTCACAGGACTCACTGGAACCCAGATGCTTTTGCTCACTCTTGAAGCCACACTCAGAGAGCGCCTCCTCGATCTGGTAATTAGGGGGCATGTCTAGCACCCAACCTTAGGAGTGGTTGCTAGGTAACGTGGCCACTCTGCTATTTTGGTACAGCATATCTGAACCTATTCCTTCCTCAGAAGGGGTGGACAGGTTGTGGGGAAGGATCTTTGCTGGAAAGAAAACTGTTGGTTGCTGCCTATTCAGTTCTTTTTTTTTTTCCCTTGAACTGCCAGACGGAATATTTAAAAATACACCTAAGCTGTTGTTCAGAGCCAAGGATGTCACATCAACTGACTGCCTGTTAATAGTTTTGATGGGAGGCTTGATATGACATCCTGGCATTTCAGGAGATAATTTGATTATAGACAGTATCAGATAATATAGTGCAGGTCAAAGGGGAGGCTGTTTCTTGATTTTAACCCCAGTCCTATGAAGGAATCTCTCTACTTCATAATACAGTTCCTAATCATATCTTTCCAAGAAGTCTGCCAATGGGATTGATGTTTTCATTGGTGGTGAGGTGTGAAACCAAGGTAGCTTGACTTCTTTTCAAGCAAACGTTGGGGGCCTGGATAAGATGAGGGTATATTAGGTCAAAGATACAGCACTAAACCCTCACAACATTGATGAGGTAAGTATTTTAATCATTTTATAGAAAACTGATTAGGAAAGTGAGTTAGTTTACCCAAGGTCCCACAGCCAATGTGGCTGGGTAGGGTGAGGCCTCAAACTGAACACCTTTGGACTCTAAATTCATATTCCTAGCAGTCACACTGTATGCTACATAGAACTTTTCTGATCCTAAATTTTCCTAAGACTCTATGAATAATCATAGAAAGTATTCTTCTAAGTGGCTTTGACATTAAATTAGATACTGGCAAATGACCACTGTAGCTGACACTTTCAAAAATAAGTATATCTTGGGATTTTCCTAAGAGTAGAAAGAACCAAAAGGTATTAATGGGTCAAAATAACCCTCTCAGCCCAGATGATCCAGATTAAGCCGTGTTAAAAAACAAACCCCTCCACAACACACACACAAGACAAACCGAGAGAGAGATTATAGATGTGTACTGTTCACAATTTGTTGTAAAGAGCTTTGCCTTTGCCACTTAGCATAGCGGTTATAATACCTCCCATGCATATGATGTTTTAGGGCTTACAAAGCACTTTCCCATATATTATCTGATTTGATCGTCTTAATAAGCCTGTAAGCTCAGTAAGACATTTCATAAATGAGGAAAATGAGGTGTGCACAGGGTGAATACACTGCCTACAGCACTGTGTCTCAAAGCGGGGACTTCTGAGTTTTGTCCAGGACAATACTTCATTATACGGGGCTGTCCTGTGCACCTTGCAGAATGTGTAGTAATCCTTGGCTCCCACCTATTAAATGCCAAGAGATCTCACTAGGCATTGTCACAACCAACCCAAAATCTAACCATATTTGTGCTTTAGGGGGGTTGACAACCCCACACCTTATGGAGACCACCCCCACACCTATGGCTGGGGTCATCGTGCGGTCATATTTTTCTAAGTCACGGGGTCACACTTTTATAAGTCATGGAGTGAGAGCTCAAATCTGGTTTCCAAATAGCAATTCTAGCGCTCTTTCTACCATATTGTTATTTTAAGCCGTAAAACGTATGGTTGCTTAATCAAGGTTGGGTGGTCTCCATAAAATAGTTCCCGTTATGTGAATCACCAGGGAGAGTACTGGAAAGTATCTGGGTAAAAAGAGAAGATTATCACCAAGGAACTGAGCAAATAACCAATGGGTCACTGAGATAATCCTACCTTTGACAAAAAAAAGAAAAAAAATTTTTAAAGATTTTATTTATTTATTTATTTGAGAAAAAGAGAGGGTGGGGAGAGGCAGAGGGAGAGGGAGAGAGAGAATCTCAAGAAGACTCCACGCTGAGCACAAAGCCAGGGGGCTTGATCCTACAACCCCAAGATCATGACCTGAGCTGAAATCAAGTGTTAGACTCTTAAATGACTGAGCCACCCAGGCATCCCCAACCCCTTTTTAACTTAAGTTCCTGGACTCTGCACCAAAGGATACAGAAGAGCCTTAAAAACACAAAGGAGCAGGTCTAGATTTATCTTGCAAATCAGTCATCTTTTAATATTCCTTTTAATTTAATGATATGTTTACAGTTAGAAAGCCAAATTGGATCTTTATTTAAGTATGCTTTTAATAACACATAAATGTATGCCAACAGATCTTTATAAATTAGCTTTTCTATTTAGTATTCTGCTTAGAACCTATTTTATATTTCAATTTCTCTGTAGAGAATACAAATAGACTGCTTATGAACCCAATCGTACCATTAAATGAGAATGTCTGCTTTGGTCTACCTGTGTTTTTTATTAAAAATTTGATTTTCGGGGCACCTGGGTGGCTCAAGGGGTTAAGCCTCTGCCTTCAGCTCAGATCATGATCTCAGGGTCCTGGGATCGAGCCCCACATCGGGCTCTCTGCTCTGCGGGGAGCCTGCTTCCCCCCTTCTCTGCCTGCCTCACTGCCTATTTGTGATCCCCCTGTAAAAAAACAAAAAACAAAAAAACAAAAACAAAAACAAAACTTAAAAAAATTTGATTTTCATTCCCTTTAATTGATCTACGCATGCTCCATTTCATCACAGTCTCCACCACTCCCAAGTGTATTCAATTTAATTTCTTTTCTTATGTGTAGGGTCCTTGTAAGCAACTGAATTTGATGGCCACATATAATTGCACAGTCTAGGGCCGATTATGCAAGAAGAAAAGTTAAGGACTAGTGAAAATGATGGCATATCAAAATCTTAGGGGCCTGATGCTCATGGTTTCAAATTATGCAGACTTTTCAAACTCTGAAAACTTGGTTTCCCAGCAAAAAAAAAATAAATTAGACTAGTATTATAAGTTCAACCATGTCACAAGTAATTGTAAAGACTGGATGAATGGTTTTGTGAGAAAACATTTTGATAAAGCTTAAAGTGCAATGTTTAGCTATCAAGGGCCTACAATTTACCAAACACTCTTGATTCTTGGGTTCTGATCCAAGAATAATGAACAACTCAAGGCTTCATGGAGGTTGTTTAACTCTTTAGGTTTTGTATTCAATGTGAATGAGTACTCCACTCATTTCTGACAGCCCTCTCTTTGAAAGAGAGCCAAAAAATTAGTCCATATTGAGAAAAATGCAGGATGGAAAAAGAAATTGGAGGAGACGCTATCTCAGCCACCCACGTGATTGCAACATTCAGGAATTACCCCTGCGGAAGAGTCTACCTGCTTTCAATTAGCAGGGGCATCTCCCCAACTGAAAGTTTGTCCCCCCACCCTGTCTTCTGCCCCAAGTGGGTGGGTTTCTCCTCTCTTTAATCCTAAAACCTCCTGCTCTTTGCTCTATGAAGGCACCTTCATAGAACAAATCATTCCATTACAGAAATCATTGTGGATTTGGAATGATTCATTGAAATCATTCCATTACAGAAGACCATAAGCATCTTCACATTATCCCATCTTGGGTGGAATTCTGGCACCTAGTGGGTCCTCACCTCTGAGACGCACTGAAAGATCCAACTAGTGCTCATCTTTGATGATGCTTCCCTTGGTTCTGACGTTTTTACCAATCAGGATCATCTTTAACATAAAAGAGAGCATTTACTTCTATCTGAGTTCAGAGCTTTCTCTTAGTCCATTTGAATCCCAATCACTTGACAGTCATCTCTTTCCCGCCTCAGACAGGCTTATCAGCCAAATGTGTACACTAAGTAAGGGAAATGCTAAAAATGCTTGTGCTGTTACCTTTGTAGCCCCCTCCTCATTTTTCCCTGGAAGAGTAAATACAGCAAAAACAAGGAGAAGGGATATGGCCATGCTTGGTGCTAGGAGCTAATTAGAAACTCCACAACATTACTCTGTCAAGAACAAAGTCTCCATACAGAAAGTTCATTCTATAGCTATACACACATGCTTTAAGAAACCTTTCAATATATGGCCTTTTCATGTTAAATACATGTTAATATTACACTGAGTGGGGTGTGCAGGACCTAGAGATTTCTCTCCTAAGATAAGACTCTAGATGGTCTTTGGAGAGTCAATTAGACTATTCTTAACACTAAGAAAAAAACAAACACCACACAAGAGATCATCTTGTCCAAGCTCTGGCTATACATGCCCTAGGATATTCTTAGTATCCAGTAGGTCTTTTTAAAAATAGATGTATAACATCCTCACATATCCTCATGCAAATTGTGCATTTTACCAACTGTTAGCCATGGATCAATTCCAACTTGCTGGGGAGGATTTATTCCTTCATATGTACAAATGTCAGAACCGTTATGTTTCCTAGACATACAATTGCAGACAAATTTGTACCTTTTTTGAAGAGTATAACCAGGATACTTCCATGACAACAAACTGCCCCCATTTTCAGGGCAGCGGGGCATGGAGCCTCCCTAGAGTCCCGGGCAGCTTGTAGCTAGACACTATTCACGTTTAACCACAGATACAATAACAAGCATCAGAGTAACTAACATCCATTATGTGCTACAGGGCAGGTACTGGGCAGAACTTTTCCTATACTTAACCCTCACAAAACCTCTTCGAAGTAAACAGGATTAGCTTCATTTTTCAGAGGAGAAAACTGAAACACAGAGAGGTAAAATAAACTTTTCCAAAGTCACCCAGCTAAGAAGTGACAGTCACTTGTTATACCTGGACATTTCACAATCTTACCCTCTGTATGAGGTTGCTTCCATGACAGCGGTCACATTGTTATAGTCACTGGTTAGAGAATCGAGATGGTGACTTTGTCCTTTGGAATGAGCACTGGGTACAAGTCTTAAAACCTGGATTGCAAGCACGGCTTCATCACCAAATTACTGTGATGCCTCAGAGAAATCACTTAATTTCTCTTAGCCTTCAGGGTTTTACTTGACTCAGGCATAAGAAAACAAAACTTCTTGTAAAAAATTAAAGAAGGTCATAAATACAATATTCTAAAATGTAGATTTCATGAACATATTCTCCACACACCTAGAACTGTAGTGGAAGTGCTAAAATTTTTTTGTTGATAAATGATGCAACAATGGAAAAAATCACTACACAAAAGGCATCAAATGTACCAAACATTTATGGAGTAGGTGATCTGAGCTGACTACCTATTAGAGGCTGCAAGCCTCACATATAAATTTCATTAAGTCTCAAGACCGCCCTACAGTGTAGGCATTTATATTCCTACCCATTAGGAGCAAGTAAGGAAACAGATGTAGAAGAGAGAAGTGTTTTGCCAAGAGTTAGAGGTAATTTTTGAACCCAGGTTCCCTCTGGTCAAGATAGGGTAGGAAAACAAAGATGAATTATGCACCTGTTTCTTTCCTCAAGGAGCTCATATCTGGTTGTCGGAGGTAAGCCATGTGCAGAAAGAAAGAATTGAAACTGGCTGGGTTAAAATTATAAAAAGCAAAACAAAGCAAATATAGCAGGGTGAGAATAATTCTGAATGGGACTGACAGGTTAGTGTTTCTAAATCCAATCCTGGCTCTACTTTAGAATCATCGGTGCTTGGTACTGGTAGTTTAAATAAAAAAGACCACAGGTGACCCTAATGTGCAACTAGGCTGAGAGGCACCAGTCCACGCAAATCTCTTATAGAAGTGCTTTTATGGTAAGCGTTCAGGGCTAAGTGACGTGTCGTTATAACTTTAGAGGCATAGAGAGCTTAAACGACTTGCCCAAGACCACATTCTATATAATATGTTAAAGTTAAAGCAGAATCCAGAAACCCTGTACCAGGATCTTAGACAACATGTTGAGATAAAGGTGCTTCGCTATGTTAAGACAACCTAAAATGTAACCGGGAAGGTGATTTCATTCTACACGAGGACGTTGTAGAGGATAAATTCCCCCTTCGGAGCAGAGGGTTCACCTAGCATCACAGATTCTAGCAGGAGGCACACTTGTTACCCGTCCGGCTAAGAAACGGAGAGTGGGGAAGAATCTGTTTAACTCCGTCTCTCCTCACATCGCTTATCATCAGCCTCTGATGTGAAAACATGAGGCTCTGCTTAGTCCGTATCTATGGAACCTGAATGTAGAAAGACAAGCTGCTGTGGCGGAGGCATTGCCTGGCACGACAGATGAAGCCAACTCTTTCGACTGCTGAAAAATCTCCCAGACTCACAGTCAGAAAACTAAAGGGCAGAGAAGAAGGGCCATCTGCTTCTTGCTGGCTACGGATGCATTTCTGCTTGGATGGAATGAAGAGCCCCTCCACTTCTTTAAAACAACAACAACAACCAACAACTTCTTGTTCATTTTTGGAGGAATTGCTCCTTCTAGGTAGGGAGTGTTTCAAATCCATATCTATGGTTAAAAGCAGGAAAGAGCAGGAAAGCCACAGATTACCTTCCTTTTGTCCCCAATTCTCCTTCAACGGTCTGATCTTGGGAAGCGTCTAGACTACTTTTCTATATGAGAAAAGATAGCAGACTATTCTGTTATTCTTACATTTTTAACAAAGGATAGTTTCAACAATTATGGCTGCAATACCTTTTAGTACTACTTTTATCCCGGAGGAGATGTTCATTATCTAAGTTCTGGGCCTTGCACCGGTAGAATATAAAATACGATCTTAATTAATAGCAAAAGAACAAAGGTTTTCAAAGTGGGCTCTGCAGAACACTGGAGTGCTTCAGGATCCTGGGCGTGTAAGGGAGACAGAGAGAAGGCACTGCTGAAGATGGGGTCACTCCTCTCCCTCTGTACCCCTTCCCCCCAAAGAGAGCATCTCCATTTTTATCTGTTTATCTCTTGGGGCTCTGCGTAAGATTGTTGTTGAGAAAACTATTTCAGTTACTAAAAAAAAAAAAAAAAAAAAAAAAAAGGAGGAGAAAAAAATCAGATCACTGACCACACGTATAGTATAATCTCATTTTTTGAAAAGTGTACAAAATTTAGACTGCATGGGAAAAAGATACAAGAAATATGCATGCCGAATTATCATCTCTTATGAATGTGATCAGTAATGAGTCATATTTTCACTGTCTTACTTATTTGCATTTTCTAGGTTCTCTATCGTGGGTCTTTGAAAGAAGGAAAAATAATCATGAATGTAGGTAGAAGAAAAAGTCAAGTTTTCAAATGAATTTAGACCCCTAAGGACTCCTTAGCAGTGTGAAGTTTGGTACAACCTGAAGAGGTGAACTTCTAGGCTTGTCATTGAGGATAACACCCACCTGCTGGTGTGCAACCATTTGCTTTGGGGTACCTCTACCCCTTACACATTCAGAATGGGGCAAACTGTCGGCTTTCTCTTGGTCCCACCCACCATCCCTATGATAATCATCATTTCCAACTGGATGGAGATGGGACATCCAGTAGCAGGCAATTCAGACTAAAAGAACAGCCTAATGTACTTGGTCAGATGCCCTAATTTTATAGATGAGAAAGTCCAGAGGAGAAGTGATTGCTGAAATGCACAACACAGGACCAAATCCTAGATCTTCCGTGTTTTTCTAAATTAACTGGGTGTGGTTTGTGTGTGTTCAGTGACAAGCTGAGGCAAAAGCGCAGTAGTTCAGGGCACCAACCCTGGGGCCTCGGAACCACCCCTAACCAGCTGCAACCATAGGTTGGTTACCTAGTAGTTTCTTTACATGAAACATCAGGGCCACATTACTGTACAGCGTTTCAGCAAGGCTTAGTTCAATAACCTCATGCACGGCAGCTAACACAGGGCCAGACCTAGTCTGGGCTCCCCAGATATTTAATAGTATGCCAAGTTTTATTACCATATTTCCTCTGCTCGTCCTGTCTATCTGCTTGTATTTGATTTTAAGTCCAGCCACATTAAAGGGGATGAGCTAATACTACAGTAAGCAGCTTCCTTGGTATTTGGGAAAACTAATGCAAGAGACAGTGATGTTCTACCAATTGTAACTCTCTTACACAAACATATCTGGGTAACAGGGAGGAGTAGTCTCATAATCTGGGCTGTCATCAGAATTCAGACAGGGAATTTTGAACATCAATTTCCCATTTGCTTAGAAGAGAGGATAATGTTTAGAGGAACAAGCTTCATTGGAATATAAACTATGATGAAGCAGAGATCTTTATATAATTTAATTTGAAAGTTTCTAAATCTCTGCAAAATATAAATCCATTTTAGTAGAAACAATACCACAGAGGTCACTTTGATTTGGAAGAAGGAAGTTAGAGCACATTTTTTTTAGTTCTATGGGAATAAATAAAGATAGAGAAAACAGTAGAGTTACCTATTTCCCATTAAGTATTTAAAATAAAATCAGAGGGGCGCCTGGGTGGCTCAGTGGGATAAGCCTCTGCCTTCAGCTCAGGTCATGATCTCAGGGTCCTGGGATCGAGCCCCGTATCAGGCTCTCTGCTCAGCAGGGAGCCTGCTTTCCCCTCCCCCTCTGCCTGCCTCTCTGCCTACTTGTGATCTCTCTTTCTGTCAAATAAATAAATAAAATCTTTTTTTAAAAAGTTTTAAAATAAAACCAGAAAGAACCAATATTACAGTCTATCTGGCAGCAAAGTAAAATAATCAGGAAATGGTAAGGAGATTGGTGTGTCAAATTCAGAAAATTCCATGTCCAATGCCATACTTCCGTTGAATTTTTGAAAAGCTTATTTTGACCCAGGTATTGGGACAACCTCCACATTCAATTTCCTTGCATCATGTCTGTCCAATGACACCCAAACACACCCTCCCTGTTACCTTTCATTTTTGAGTCTGCGATGTGTTTATGCTCGGCTTTTTATGAGGAAACGGGGAGGGGCACGTAAATTAAACATCAGTTTCCTTCACCACCACGCTTACACACCTTGTAATCATGAATTATGCAGGCCATTGTTGCCTCTCTTATTATGAGAAAGTGCAGCTGCACGGACCTCACAAAGCAAACACGGGAAGTCAGAGAAGGGGCAATCCTGACAGGAGCTGCTGTCAGACGTCTTCCTGTTTCCTGGGACGTTCACCAACATGCATTTACAACATTTCAGGGCAACTCGGCTTTCCTATCCTGGACTGAGACTTGGCAATGTCCAACGGAATTAGAAACGAAAGAGAAAGAAGCTGAAACTGTACAGGTTAAATTATTTTTGAATCCCTGGGGGTGTCCAACTCCTCAGGTAGACTCAATCAAAAGCTAACAGTGTCCTCTTCTCCCTTTCTCTCCACCGTCCTGCACTCCTTTACCAACAACTGTGCCTGTTCAGACACTCTGCCTAGAAGAGACTTACTGATTGAATGATTCAATCACGACACATTTGTTGAGCACCTTCCGGCGAATCCAGTGTTCCTTCATTTCTGGATGCACACTGAATCACCTGGGAGACTGTAAAAACGTGCTGATGGCTGGGCCGTGGGATCTTTCAGAGCTCCTGAGTGAACGCAGCATGCGCCCGAGGTTGAGAATAACTGTCTAAACACACGGGACTTAGAGACAAGTCGGGCACTTCCCCTCCTCCCTAGCAACTTCCTGATTATCAGGCAAATTCAGACCCAAATAAAAGAAAAAAAGTTTGAGATAAAATATCTTGGAAATGCTTTTTCCTTTCTTCCTTCTTCCTTCCTTTTATTTAAATAGGTATTGAGAATCTGGTATGCGACAGAAACCAAAGCAACGGAATCAGTGCCCTGTCCCCCAAAAGTATGTGGTCTGGTGGGAGACACAGACAATACAATGAGATGAGGAGAAAAGTAAGCACAGGAGTCAAAGGGACCCAAAAGAAGGTCCTTTGGCCGGCCAGGATGTAGGTTTAGGAAAAATCTTTTTTAAGGGGTAAAATGTAACCAGAGTTTTCGAGTTTGTGCTGGAATTGGCCCACATATAGATATAATGTGTGTGTGTGTGTGTGTGTGTGTGTGTGTGTGTACACACATATTTGTGAGTATATAAAAGCAAGTGTATCCAGCAATTGCATTACTGGGTATTTACCCTAAAGATACAAATGTAGTGATCCGAAGGGGCATGTGCTCCTGAATGTTTATAGCAGCAATGTCCACAGTAGCCAAACTATGGAAAGAACCTAGATGTCCATCAACAGATGAATGGATACAGAAGATGTGGTGTGTGTGTGTGTGTGTGTGTGTGTGTGTGTGTGTGTGTATATATATATTCCATTAATAATGGAATACTATGCAGCCATCAAAAGAAATGAAATCTTACCATTTGCAACAATGTGGATGGAACTAGAGGGTATTATGCTGAACAAAATAAGTCAATCAGAGAAAGACAATTATCATATGATCTCTCTAATATGAGGAATTTGAGAGGCAAGGCAGGGAGTCATGGGGGAAGGGAGGGAAAGATGAAACAAGATGGGATTGAGAGGGAGACAAACCATAAGAGACTCTTAATCTCACAAAACAAACTGAGGGTTGCTGGGGGGTGTTTAGGAGGGATAGTTTGGCTGGGTTATGGACATTGGACACTTGATCTTAGCCAAAAGGCCGAGAAGCGATGGGGTTATGGACATTGGGAAGGGTATGTGCTATGGTGAGTGCTGTGAATTGTGTAAGCCTGATGATTCACAGACCAGTACAGCTGGGGCAAATAATACATTATATGTTAATTTAAAAAAAAAAAGGTGGGGGGGCGCATGGGTGGCTCAGTGGATTAAAGCCTCTGCCTTTGGCTCAGGTCATGGTTCCAGGGTCCTGGGATCGAGCCCCGCATCGGGCTCCCTGCTCAGTGGGGAGCCTGCCTCCTCCTCTCGCTCTCTCTGCCTGCCTCTCTGCCTACTTGTGGTCTGTCAAACAAATAAATAAATTAAAAAAGAAAAAAAAGAAAAAAGCAAGGGTAGTCTGGTCAGACAAAACTACACATGCAAAGGCATAAAGAAGAGAAAGCACCATACATCTTTGGAGCCATGAAGTTTATTGATGGGGCTAAAATAAAAATCACAAGCAAGACTGGAGAAGCTAGATTCAGATTATAAAGAAGCATCATTTGCCAGGCTCAGAAGTTGGAGCTTCATCCTGAGGGCCATGGAGTAGCTTCTGAAGAACTTAAAACTAGTAAGGACTAGGTTTCAAGATAAATCCTGGAAACTTCTTTTGCTAAAAGAAGGAATCAGGAACAAATTTGTTCATCCTAGCATATTTACAGTAAACAATTTCTCTGTACATCGTTATGCCAATGTGGGCAACTTGCTGCTCAGCCTGAATTTATTAAATATTTTTGTAGATGGTTGTTTATGATGGAGGAGGAAACCTCACACCATGTCTTGGTATCTGAAACACCTGGAGGCTCCTTTTCCAGGTAGTATGTCAACAACAGTAATATTAACATTGATGACTTCTATCACATTCTACGTGCCAGGGAACTTGTATATACATTTCTTCCTTTTTTTTTTTTTTAAAGATTTTACTTATTTATTTGAGAGAGAATGAGAGAGAGAGAGCACGAGCTGGGGAGTGTCAGAGGGAGAAGCAGGCTCCCCGCTGAGCAGAGAGCCCCACGTGGGACTCGATTCTAGAACTCCAGGATCATGACCTGAGTCGAAGGCAGTCGCTCCACCAACTGAGCCAGCCAGGCGTCCCTATACATTTCGTCCTTATTAGCAACTTCTGTTACGTGATTTACACATAAGGAAACTGAAGCTCAGTGAAGGTAAGTGACTTGCCCAAGATCACACGGCTTGTATGTGACATAGCTGGGCTCCAACATCGCATCTGACTGCAAAGCCAGGGCTCTTTTGTCTTAAACATTTTAGTTACCTCAGCCCACAGGGAGAACACCTTCTGCTCCCCCTGGCCTCACAGCAGAGGGTAAGTTGAGAGAACTACAGCATGAACTATCTGCCAAGGCGTGTAGAGCAGCCCTATGAAACCCAGTTCAAAAAGAAAGTTGCAGAAAGCACAGCCCGTTCCTTCCAGTTACACCAACAGAGCATCATGAATATTAACTGGAGTCCAGGCACGTGGACCAATCAGAGCTTATTTTCAGAGTAGCTTAATGTGCTGCACAGATCTTCCAGAAGTCATGGGGAACAGCTCCTGATTCATAGCTTGGGTTACTCAATGTTCCGATCTCTTTATACATTTGTTTCCTTTTGATCTTGGGAGCTGCCCTGCACCATGTTTTACAGTGAATTATCCAGTGACTCAGTGCCAGGATGTGAGGATATAGCCAATTAATAGATATTTATTGACATAGGAAGACTACAAAGCAAGCCACCCTAGAGCAAAGAATACAGATTTTGTCAGATCCAGATTTAAATCTCTGCTTCACCACTTGAGCTCCAAGATGACTTGGGGGAAAAGACTAATCTTCCCTATATCTCTATTTCTTGATCTGTAAAATGCACAGGAATCGTGACCACTAGACATAATGCAAGACGGTCAAAGTCCGGCCACACAGTGAGCCCTCAACAAATGTAGAGTTTCCTCCTGCAGATGTGAGTAAAGATGGATTAATTAAGCATTAGTGGAAGAGCCTCCAAAATGGCCGTGGTAAAGCTGACAGAGAGGATTAACTTTACATGCATGGACTAGCTCTTAGGAAAATGGATGTCACTTTCTGATACGGATGAAAAATCCCCATGCTCCTTAAGTATGTCACTGAGCAGCAAGTGCCGAACACGCAGCATGTGTGCAGACTTGAAAAGACACGGCTACTCATGAGGCACTCCAGAGACTAGCCAGGGGCTGCTTTCACTCCCTTTACATGCTGGTATCCTCACTAACAAATGGGGAGTGAAAGCATGCGGCTTGGAGATGCCTCCCACATGGGTAGGTCTCCTGGTCTGACAAAGGCAGGCAACACCATTTAAAGTGTTAGGGAAAGAAAACACTTGGTTTGTAGAAGGCAAAGTCAAAACTCAAGGTCAGGAAGCAGGAGGGAATGAGTTATGAACCATACAATACTTAAAAGATCAAAGAGCCTTGACCAACTATAGAGGCAGGAAAACCCAACATTAGGGTCATTTAGCTGTGGTTCTCATACAGGGGATTCTTATACTATCTTTAGGGAATCTATGAAACTCCTAAAACCATGTGTAGAACAGTACATGTGTTTGGGGGGCAGAATGTCTACATTCTTCAGATTTTCAAAAGGGTTAAGGGCATAAATTCTATATTCAAACCCTGACTCTGCTCATTTCTAGTTTTGTGATTGTTATGAAAATTGCTCAACCTTTCTGGGAATGATAATAAAACTTATCCCCTACTGTCACTGTGATAATTAAGTGAGCTAATATTTATAACACACCTAGAAAATACCTGGGACATAGTCCGTGTTCATTAATAATTAAAATATTCATCTTGGATGTAGAAGAAACTGCTTAATTCCTAGGTTTCTGGGACTTAGATAATTCTTGCCCTAAAAATTAATGAACAAGTCACTTGAGAAATCTAGGCATCAGGTGTCTAATATATCAAAAGGGATGCCTTTGAGCTCTAATAGTTTTAAATAATTGCTTTGCTCCAGGCACTGGGTAAGCCCTTCTAATATGAAGGTAAGATAGTACCCCTTCCCTGGAGGAACTCATGGTTTGGGATGGGCAGATGAGTATAAAATAAAGATATAATTGACCCTTAACCAATGTGGGAGTTAGGGGTACTGACCCTCCCCACAAAAATCTATGTATAACTTTTGACTCCCCGAAACTTAACTCCCAGAGCCCCAGAGACCCCCTGACCAGCTCCTGGGACTGTGCGTGCTCAGTGGCAACTGTCTCAAATTTTGCAACAAGAATCCTTCACTCTCCATCAATGACCTTGGTTTGGGGCATTGTCCCAGCTGCTCCAAAATTGGATCCAAGTTTAAATGCACAGGACCCAGAGGAAGGCGGCACATGGAAAACTACACGGCATGGATGAAGAAGGACAGAGGAGAGCAGGGGGAGAATAATCTGAAAATGATTAAATAACACAGCTGGGAACAAAGCCAAGGGAAATACACCTTCACAATGGGACTGAACGCTTTTAATAACATGATTGATGAAGAATTCGATCACATGATAAATGGCTATAAAATCCAGAAACAGAAGGGAAATGTGTACCAGCAACATCTCCTTCTGAGATCCTCCCATCTATAGACTAGAGAAAGTCTGTGTAACTCCTGTGAAGTCAGAGAAAAACAGGAAGCATTTGAGGTCATCAGGTGAAAGTAGCACAAGAGAGTAAAGAACATATGAATTAGCATCAAGTTAAATTTAAAAAGGAAGCAAAATAAACCACAAAAAAAGCCACTTGACTCCTAATAGCCTACTATTGGCCAGAAGGCTTACCGATAACATAAATTTGATTAGCATACACTTTCTATGTTATATGTATTATATGCTGTATTCTTACAATAAAGCACGCTAGAGCAAAGAAAATGTTATTAAGAAAATTTTAAGAGACGGGAGCCTGGATGACTCAGTCAATTAAGCAACTCTAGATTTCAGTTCAGGTCATGATCTGAGGATAGTCGAGGCTGAGTCCCATACTGGGCTCTGTGCTGGGTGCAGAGTCTGCTTGAGATTCTCTTTCTACCTCTCCCTCTGCCCCTCCCCTGGCTCCCTCTCTCTTTCTCTGTACTACATTTAATGAAAAAAATCTGCATATGAGTGGACCCATGCTGTTCAAACACATGTTGTAGAAGGGGCAACAGCAATTTTAATTAATTGGCAAGTTCAATAATGGAGACATAATCAGAGGATTATGGAGATACGGATGAGAGATGGCAATTCAGTTGTGCGGAGAGATGACTTTCAACACCCATCCAGGAAAGCTTTGCTTAAAGAGATGGTATTTCAGAGACAGGGAATGGTCTGGGTCTTTTAAGTAGAGAGCATTAGCAAAGGCCAAGAGATGGGAATCACCACTGCACTTGTGAAGGGCCATGGTGAATTCATGGTACTGGAGTCCAGTGGGATAGGAAGTGGAGGGAAGGGAGTAGCAGGATGTTGCTGGACCATGAAAGATGTGGATGCCTTGGTAAGGAGCTAAGACTCATCCTAGTAGGAAACATTATAGGGTTTACACAGAGAGATGAATCTGGCAGTAAGTGTGAAGAATGGATTGGAGAGAACCAGGACCAAAGGAAAGGAAACCAATTATAAGAGGCTTTAAATTACACAAAAAGAGAAATAAGGATGGCAAGAACTAAGGCAAAACCATTTACTGGGTTTGTGGCTCCTACGAGGAACAGAGGTATACAAAATATTGAGGAGATAAACATGGATGACTTATTGATTACACATGAAATGCAAGAAAGACACATTCAAGTCTAACCACTGAGACTTCTAGGTTGGGTGAGAGGTGAATGGTGAGTCCAACATCTGAGACTGGGAGAGTGAGGAGAGCAAAAGCATATGTTTAGGGGGATACGTAGAAGGTAATAAGTTCCATCTGTGACATACTGTGTTGGAGCAAATTGAGTAGGACATATTGAGTGAATCCAGATGAGGTCTCTAATAAAGATTAAATTAGATAATGCACATGGGTTGCTTTGTGAACTACAAAAACCTAATTACCCTCATTATAATTGCCATTAGCTTACAGGACAAGTCTTGCAAGTTCTTATTTAACCACTCTCATTCTTAAACCTTCCATCCACCTCAGTGGGGGCAATAACCACCCAACATCTCTAACTCATAAGATATTTGAGTATTAAATAAAATTATCTATGACACATCAAGTTCTTTGTGGAAGAGACATATAAATCCAACATAATATTAAATGGCATTAAATTCAAAAAGATGAGGCAGGGTACAACAATGATTTCCATGATACTTTCTAAGTGAGAAGACAATTATAGCTGTGAAATGCATGGTTTAACACAACAGCTACATTGCCATGATATTTTCAATTACGTAAGTGAAAATTTAGTTTTCCTACCAGTCATATGTCTATTTTAGAGGATTCTTTCCCAGAAAACAAAATATTGTGCATGCTTTTGCATTTCGTTGGGGGAGGGTAGATATTTGAGCACGCCTGGAAGTGTATTGCCCCAGACATTTACCAGCTGGAAATAAACAATATAATTAACAGCCCGGGTCCCTGGAGTTGGTTGATAAGTCAAAGGTGAGGAAGCAGTACTCTTTATACAAAGTTTTCACACTTTAATATAAACCTTTGATATCCTGATCAGCAGAACTGGCTCACAGGAAACAATCAGAAGTAAAAATTAAGGACCAGCAACTATTCGAGGTACTGAGAGAAATGTAGGTCCCAAATGATGTATATTCTTGTTTGCATATCTGATTTTCTGGATTACTACCAATCCTTTGCAATATACTGACCACATCCAGAAACCACAATAGAATCAGTCAAAATTCTATTCTGTAGTACGAATAATCTCAGTATCTCCAAGAATCAAATAGTCTTTATATTTATTCTAAAAATCCATTCACTTTTGAGCAAAAGGGACCTCATTTACTCCCTTCCCCATCTCCAGGCAATAAATGAGATTCCTAAATTTCTCCCTGTAACGCTTTCTATTCTTTAACAGCCCATATTGTTGGAAAATATCTCCTCTGAGTCTCATCTAAATCCATTGTTAGATACCAAACAGCATGTGTAATGTTGAGAGGAAAACGTATTGACTAGCATGAGTAAGACAAGGAAAATCTCTCAGTCCAAAACAAACAAAAGGAAGGTCACTGGCCCAGGGGACATGTGGCACACTGTACGAACTTGGTTCATAGCTATCTTTTCAGAGAGGGAGAAACCCTTATTTCCTAAGTACTCCTATTGGTACTTGGATCTACAAGACATCAAATAACTCACATCAAAAGGGAGTAAGATGGAAAATCCTATGGTTACCTGACATCCCCTTGTAATACTGGAATTTTCCTAAGAAGACATTTTGAAATTATGTCTGCCATCTATAATGGTCTCTTCCGGTTATCAATGTATTATGTTGCTCTGCCTTATAGTTCTTTTCCCCTACAAGTGAGGATTGAGCAAAATGACTTATTTCCTCTAAGTGAAGGCCACTGTTCACTTACTACAAATGGTTCTGTAACAATTCTCCTATTTATGGACTTCAGGATTGAGGTATCCTCATATTAAAACCAGTATCCTCATATTAAAACCAAACATGAAGAAATTATTGAAACACATCCACAAAGCAGATAATTCTATTTGAAATAAACCAGGACATCCAGGATGGTTTATATAAAAGACAAAATCTACATAGACCTTGTTCATCATCGGTCAAGAAGGCAGAGCATTCACACACCTATCTGGCAATAAGAGCTGACACTAATATAGTCCTTACCAGCTTCTAGGCATTGTTCTAAGAGCTTCATATGCATTATTTCATCTAATTTTCAGAAGAACCCAAGGAGGCAAACAGTATCATACCTATTTTTTCAGATGAAGAAACTGAGGTGCAGTGAAGTCAAGTAACTTGCCCAAAGGCACACAAGCTAGCAAATGGTAGAGATGGGATTAGAATCCAGGTAGTCTGGTTCTTCACTTTGTACTCTTCACTGCTTTGGAGTGAGGATTTTCTTTTGTAAATGTGATCAAGATCATCCTGTTTTTAATTGCACAGCAAGACTGTGTGATTTTCCTGCAGGATCATCTCAAGTATCCATGTGACTATCATCATCATCATCATCATCATCATCATCTTAAAATAACAATACTTCTAACTGCTTTTTATTGCAGGTCAAAAATGTACTTAGTAAAATAACAGGTACATCGCCTGGAATATCTCGTTTAATTGACTTCTTATAAAGATTCAAACCTCATTTTACAGGTAAGGAAATTGATGCTTAAAGTAGTTAAATACCTTTCCCAAGGTCAAAAACAAGGAGGTGGAGAGCCAGAAATCTTGACTTCATGTCCCATTGACTTCAATAATGATACGTTGCCTCCATCTCACTCTCTTTGCTCAGAATTATAATTTAAAATAATGATAATTTAAATGTTATGATAATTTAAAAGTTTTAGAATTATGATAATTTAAAAGTTTTACACTCAACTTCATGATGTCCAGGATTAGCCATACATATCTGTACAGTGCACACACACTCGTACTGCTTAGCCACTGCTCACTTTGAAGGTTCTTGGACCTACACCAAAGGAGCCTGAATGATGGTTTAGGTTCTTTCTAGGCACTGGAAGGAAGGCATGGTATTTTATAAAGCACATGACAAATGTGCTTAAAAGAAAATTGACAATTAATCATCAAGTTTAATGTCACTATCAGGCTCTAGTATAATGAAATGTTTTTTCATCTGTGTTTTATCAGATAATTAATTTCCTTTTTTTTTTCCCCCTGAACTGAAAAACATTAACAGGTAATTCTATCAAGAATGATCTTTCCCATGAAACAAATCATGCAGTTTAAAGTTAGAGTGAATTAATCTTCTGAGTGTCATAGGGAAGTAGTTAATCATTTCAGTGATTGTTAATAATCACTATTAAACAGAAAACAATTCCACATTATTTCCTTACTCTGTTTATGGCTAAAACCACATGTACTTTCCATTATTAGTGAAGTTAATAAAATATAAAGATGCATGGCCACGCAACAGAAATATGTGAGATATTTACGCTAAAGACAGACAGCATCTCATGTTTGTATTTTGAACAGAGATACAATTGAATTGTAAAATATGCCCAGCTCACAGTGATGTAAATAAGACAGCAGTTGGGGGGTGTGTGTGTGTGTGTACCGACACACATGCATATGCAAACTACTGCTGAAGGAAAGCAGTGCAGAGGCAGACTCAACCTCATCTGGGCTGAGAAGAAACCCAGTTACTTTCATTTCATTGCTCCACCCTTTTTAAAACAGAACTTCTGCGTTATGGTCCAAGACGGCTGCTCAAGCTTCAGCCATCCGGTCTGCTTTCTAGCCACCAAGAAGGAAGAAAGAGAGGCCACTAAATAACACTTCCTGGAAGTCACCTGGACACGTGCACTTACATCTAATTGACCACAGCTTAGGTCCAATGCAATATTTAACTAAAAGAAGGGAGTTGGGAGGGGTCTTCATTTTCTCTCCAGCTAAAAAAATAAGTCCCTATTATTAGGAGGAAGAGAATGAATATTAGAAGAAAATTAAAAGTCCTTACCAGAGCTTAAGGATGTAAAAAGACCAATACTCTTTTCCTTTAAAATAAGACATTACCCTTGGGCTTTACTGGTATTCTACCCCCCCCCAAAATGTAAGTATGTGAAATCTAAAAGTTTAATTCACATTACATAATCCAGAGCTAAATGCAGATATTTCACACATAGGAGTGAATGTTAGTATCATGCTCTTTCAAAATGTCTTTCATTTAGTCTTTACCCTTATCGTCTAGGAATGGAAGAGAGAAAACAAGGAGATAAACAACCATGTTAAGGTTAGACCTTTTCTGATAAAGTTAACAAGCATAAATGTCATCCATTAGCATAAACTTTGGTTCATCAGGTTTAAAACACTGAGCTAACACCAACATGCTGGCAGCAGTGATGGCCTGGCCTCACAGCCAGCTAGACTATGGGTCCTGCCCCACTCACCTGGAGCAGAACAACCTGTGCATACAGCCCATATAAAGGACACCCCTGGAGCACCCAGCTCTGATGGCCCAGGGTACTGTGCTTCTGGGCCCACAGGACATCTCCTACATAAGGCCACTCTTTCAAGACCAGGAGAAGTATCTGAACTACCTAACACACAGAAACAAACCTACAGAGTTGGGCAAAATGAGGAGACAGAGAAATATGTTCCAAACAAAGGACAAGAAAAGAACACAGGAAAAGAATGAAATGAATACAGATAGGCAATTTACCTGGTAATTCAAAGAAATGGTCATAAAAATGGTCATAAAAACTTAGACGAGGAATAGATGAACACAGTGAGGCTTTCAACATAGAAAATATAAGAAAGTACCAATCATAAGAATACAGTAAGAGAGGGTGCCTGGGTGGCTCAGTGAGTTAAGCCTCTGCCTTCGGCTCGGGTCATGATCTCAGGGTCCTGGGATTGAGCCCTGGGTTGGGCTCTCTGCTCCGCAGGGAACCTGCTTCCCCCTCTACCTGTCTCTCTGCCTGCCACTCTGCCTACTTGAGATTTCCCTGTCAAATAAATAAATAAATAAAACCTTTAAGGAAGAAAAAAAAGAAAGAATACAGTAAGAGAAATGAAAAATATACTAGAGGGAATGAATAAACAGCAGATTCGATATTGCAGAAGGCCAGAACAGTGATCCAGAATACAGAGTAGTGGAAATCACCCAAACTGAATAGCAAAAAGAAAAAAGAATTTTTGAAAAGTGAGGATGGTTTAAGGGATCTCTGGGATAACAGCAAACATACTAACATCCACATTATAGGGGTCCCAGAAGGAAAGGAGAGACATAAACAGGCAAAAACAGTATCTGAAGAAATAATAGATGAAAATTTTTCCTAACCTGGGGAAGGAAACAGATCTCAGGTTCAGGAATCAAAGAGAGTTCCACACAAGATAAACCCAAAGAGATAAACACAACATACATTATAATTAAAATGTTAAAAATTTAAGATAGAGAATCTTAAAAGCAGAATCTAAAAATCTAAAAAGAGAAAAAATGTTTGTATAAAGGAACCCTCATAAAATTATCAGCTGATTTTAGAGCAGAAATTTGGCTGGCCAGAAGAGAGTGGTGTGATATATTCAAAGTGCTGAAAGAGAAAAACTTACAACAAAGAATACTCTATCCTGCAAAGTTATCATTCAGAATTGGTGGGGAAATAAAGCATTTCCCAGACAAGCAAAAGCTAAAGGAGTTCATCACCACTAAACTGACTTTACAAAAAATATTAAAGGGACTTAATTAAGCAGAAAAAAAAAAGGTCATAACTAGAAATAATAAAATATATGAAAAAAATATTTCAGTGGTAAAGACAAACATTTATTTAATTCTTTTAAGATTTTATTTATTTATTTGACAGAGAGAGAGAGATCACAAGTAGGCAGAGAGGCAGGCAGGTACCCAAAGGCAAACATTTAGAAAAGGTAGTGGATTGGGGCACCTGGGTGGCTCAGTGGGTTAAAGCCTCTGCCTTTGGCTCAGGTTATGATCTCAGGGTCCTGGGATCGAGCCCCGCATCGGGCTCTCTGCTCAGCGGGGAGCCTGCTTCCCCCTCTCTCTCTGCCTGCCTCTCTGCCTACTTGTGATTTCTGTCAAATAAATAAATAAAAATCTTAAAAAAAAAAAAAAAGAAAAGAAAAGGTAGTGGATCAACCACTTACAGAGCTAATATAAAAGTTAAAAGACAAAATAGTAAGACCAACTAACTCTACAATAATTAGTTAAAGGGATGGACAAAACAGAAGATGTAAAACTGACATCAAAAACATAAAACATGAGGGGGCAGTGTAAAATGTGGTGCTTTTTGAATGCATATGAACTTAATAACCAACTTAAAATAGATTGCTATATACGTAGGTTGTTATAGATGAACCTCATGGTGACCACAAACCAAAAAACTATCACACATAAAGTGAAAAATAAAGAGAAAGGAACCCAAACATAAGATTAAAGAAAGGCATCAAGAGAGAAAGAGAAAAAAGAAACAGAGAAGAACTATAAAAACTAGAAAATAACACAATGGCAATAAATACATATCTGTCAATAATTACTTCAAATGCAAATGGATTAAATGCTCCAATTAAGAGATACAGCATGGAGGCACCTGGGTGGCTCAGTTGGTTAAGCGTCTGCCTTCAGCTCAGGTCATGATCCTGGAGTCCCTGGACCGAGTTCCGTATCAGGCTCCCAGCAACCCGGGGAGTCTGCTTCTCCCTCTGACCTTCTCCTCTCCCATGCTCTCTCTCTCTATCCCAAATAAATAAATAAAATCTTTTAAAAAAATAAAATAAAATAAAAGACACAGCATGGCTGAATGGATCCAGGAAACAAACACCAAGACCCATCTACAGGCATATCTTTGGAGATATTTCAGGTTCTGTTCCAAACTACCTCAATAAAGTGAGTATCACAATAAGGCAGGTCAAAATACTTTTTAAGTTTTCCCAAGCATTTAAAGTTATGTTTATACTATACTGTCATCTGTTAAGCGTGCAAAGGCCGTATGCCTAAAACAAACAAAAAAACAACTCGCATGCTTTAATTTGAAAATATTTCTTAAAAATGCTAACCATCATCTGAGCTTTCAGCAAATTGCAATCTTTTTGCTGATGGAGGATCTTGCCATGATACTGATGGCTGTTGACTGATCAGGATGGTAGCTGCTGAAAGCTGTGGTGGCTGTGGCAATTTCATAAAATAAGAAAATAAAGTTTGCTGCATCAGTTGACTATTCCTTTCAGAAAGAATTTCTCTGGGTCATATGACGCTGTTTGATATCATTTCTTCCACAACAGAACTGCTCTCAAAATTGAAGTCAATCTTCTCAATCCCTGCTGCTACTTTATCAACTAACTTTACGTAATATTCTAAATCCTTTGTTATTATTTCAACAGTCCTCACAGCCTCTTCACCAGGAGTAGTTTCCATTTCAAGAAAACGCTTTTCTTTGCTTACCCATAAGAAGCAACTCCTCATCTGCTAAAGTTTTATCATGAGATCACAGCAATTCAGTCACATCTTCAGGCTCCAATTCTAATTCTAATTCTCCTGCTATTTCCATAAACCTTCAATTTGTAAACAAAAACAAAAACAATACCTATGAAGTATAACAAAATAAAAAGCGATAGTGAAAACAGACTATTGGGACTTCATGAAGATAAAAAGCTTTTGCACAGCAAAGAAAACAGTCAACAAAACCAAAAGAGAAATGACAGAATGGGAGGAGATATTTGCAAATGACATACCAGATAAAGGGCTAGTATCCAGAATCTATAAAGAACTTATCAAACTCAACACCCAAGAACAAAGAATCCAATCAAGAAATGGGCAGAAGACATGAACAGACATTTTCTGCAAAGAAGACATCCAAATGGCCAACAGACACACGAAAAAGTGCTCCACAGTGCATCAGTGAAATACAAATCAAAACCACAATGAGATACCACCTCACGCTAGTCAGAATGGCTAAAATTAACAAGACAGGAAATGACAGGTGTTGGCAAGGATGTGGAGAAAGGGGAACCCTCCTACACTGTTGGTGGGAATGCAAGTTGGTATGGGCACTCTGGAAAACAGTATGGAGGTTCCTCAAAAGAAAATAGAGCCACCCTACGTCCTAGGAATTGCACTACTGGGAACTTACACCAAAGATACAAATGTAGTAATCTGAAGAGGCACATGCACCCCAATGTTTATAGCAGTAATATCCACAAGAGCCAAACTATGGGAAGAGCCTAGATGTCCATCGACAGATGAATAGATAAAGAAGATGTGGTACATATACACAATGGAATATTACTCTCCCATCAAAAAGAACTAAGTCTTGCCATTTGCAATGATGTGGATGGAACTAGAGGCTATTATGCTAAGCGAAATAAGTCAATCAGAGAAAGACAATTTTCATATGATCTCTGTGATATGAGGAATTTGAGAAACAAGACCCAGGATGACAGGCGAAGGGAAGGAAAAATAAAACAAGACAGAACCAGAGAGGGAGACAAACCATAAGAGACTCTTAATCTTAGGAAACAAACTGAGGGTTGCTGGAGGGAAGGGGGTGGAAGGATGGGGTGGCTGGGTGATGGACATTGGCGAGGTATGTGCTATGGTGAGTGCTGTAAATTGTGTAAGACTGATGAATCACAGACCTATACCCCTGAAACAAATAATACATTATATGTTAATTAAAAATAAATAAAATAAAATGCAATAAAACATGCCTGTACAGAGAGAGTGTACCTCAAAGTAATAAAGGCCATATATGACAAAACTACAGCTAAATGGAGAAAAGTCGAAAACTTTTTTCCTAAGGTCAGGCACAAGAAAAAGATGCCCACTCTCACCACTTTTATTCAACATACATTGGAAGTTCTAGCCATAGCAGTCAGACAAGAAAAAGAATTAAAAACATCCAGATTAGAAAAGAAGTAAAACTGTCACCATTCCCAGATGACATGATACTACATATAGAAAACCTTAAAGCCTCCACCCAAAAACTGTTAGAACTAATGACTCAATTCAGTAAAGTTGCAAGATACAAGATCAAAATGCAGAAATTGTTTTCATTTCTATACAGTAATAATAAACTATTAGAGGGGCGCCTGGGTGGCTCAGTGGGTTGGAGCCTCTGCCTTCGGCTCAGGTCATGATCTCAGGGTCCTGGGATCAAGCCCCACATCGGGCGCTCTGCTCAGCAGGGAGCCTGCTTCCCCCTCTTTCTCTGCCTGCCTCTCTGCCTACTTGTGATCTCTGTCAAATAAATAAAATCTTTAAAATAAATAAATAAATAAATAAATAAACTATTAGAAAGGAAAATAAAGGAAAAAATCCCATTTACAATTGCATCAAGAAGAAGGAAATACCCAGAAATATATTTAACTGGAGGTGAAAGACTATACTCTGGAATCTACAAGACATTGATGAAAGAATATGAAGATGACACAAATAAATGGAGAGATATACCATGCTTATGGGTGGGAATAATTAATATTGTCAAAATGTCCGTACTATCCAAAGCAATATATAGATCCAGTGCAACCCCTATCAAAATACCAATGGCAGTTTTCACAGAACTAGAACAAACAATCCTAAAATTTGTAGGGAACCATTAGAGACTCTGAACAGCCAAAGCAATCTTGAGACAAAACAAAGGTATAAATACCAACCTCTGGAATTTCAAATTATACCACAAAACTATAAAAATCCAAATAGTATGAGACATACAGATTAATGGAAGAGAATAGAGTATCCAGAAATAATAACCCACGCTTATATGGTCAATTAATCTACAATGAAGGAGGCAAGAATATATAATGAGGAAAAGACAGTTTCTTCAATAAACGGTGTTATGAAAACTGAACAGCTACATGCAAAAGAATAAAACTAGACCACTTTCTTATATCATATACAAAAATAATCTCAAAATGGGTTTTGACTTAACTATAAAACCCGAAGCCATAAAACCAGAAAAAAAAACATAGGCAGTCAGCTCTTTGACATTGGTCTTAGCAATTTTTTTGGACCTGTTTCCTCAGGCAAGGACAACAAAAGCAGTAATAAATAAATGGGACTATATCAAACTAAAAAGCTTTTAAAGAATGAAGGACGGGGCACCTGGGTGGCTCAGTGGGTTAAAGCCTCTGCCTTCGGCTCAGGTCATGATCCCAGGATCCTGGGATTGAGCCCCGCATTGGGCTTCCTGCTCCGTGGGAAGCCTGCTTCCCCCTCTCCCACTCCATCTGCTTGTGTTCTCTCTTTCACTGTCTCTCTTCTCTGTCAAATAAATAAATAAAATCTCAAAAAAAAAAAAAAAAGAAGGAAGGAAACTATCAACAAAGTGAAAAAGCAACCTACTAAATGGGAGAAGATATTTGCAAACGATGTATCTGATAAGGGGTTAACATCCAAAATATATAAAGAGCTCATAAAACTCAATGTCAAAAAAAATCTGTTTTAAAACTGGGCAGAGGACCTAAATAGACGTTTTTGCAAAGAAGACCTACAGATGGCCAACAGGCACATGATAAGATGCTCAGCATCACTAATCAACAGGGAAATGAAAATCAAAACTACAAGATATTCCATTGTCAGAAGATCTATTATCTATCAGAATAGCTATTATCAAGATTTCTACAAGAAATAACAAGTGTTGGTGAGGATATGGAGAAGATACACTGCTGGTGGGAAGGTAAATAAGTACAGCCACTGTGAGAAACAGGATAAAGTTTCCTCAAAATATTAAAAAATAGAACTACCATATGGTCCAGCAATGTACCTCTAAGTATTTATTCAAAGAAAGCAAAAACGCTAATTAGAAAAGACATATGCATCCCATATGGATAATATTTATGATAACCAAGATATGGAAGCAACCTAAATGCCCATCAATAGATGAATGGATAATAAAGATGTGGTATATTCCATATGCTAATAATGCAAAAGAGAAGGTAGATTCTTAGTATAATATGTAAACTAGAGAAAAAGGGGTCTTAATTATGTGGCAAAGTGACAGGCACAGTTCCAGACAAACTCATGGTCAAATTCTCGCTAGGCTGACTGCAAAGAAGAGAAACTAATCATGCTTAACTTATGATTTTATTGTATTTTACAATTTATTATATTTACAAGAAAACACAATTTATTAGAAAAATACTGGGTAGGTCCCAAGGGTCTTCAGGAAGGCAGAATGGGTTTGGAATATAGGCAAGAACTAAAGCCAGGCTGCTTGAGAAAGAGCCAACTTATTCTTGGAAAAAGGCATAGACATTCATCATCACAGGGTAAGTGTTTCAACTCTCTTTTCCTCTATTCCCATTGGACACAGGATGCTATCATTGCTCATGAAATAAATTCTAAATAGTTCTTATCCCTTTGCATTGTTTTATACTTTTCTTTTCAGAAGGAAATGCCCATCCTATAGGCCAATCCCAAGTCAGATTTTCAGGCCTTGTTGGATAGCATCTTGAGTTTCCATCATGTAAGACTGAGCCCCATATCTCAAGACTCACATCTTTACAATTTTCCTTTAATAGAAGTGTCCAGATGTTGAGAGGTCAAAAATGTAGCCTCTTACATAGACTCTGCCATTTACCAGATGCATGATCTTCAGCAAGTTTATTTACCTCTGAGTCTCAGTTCCATTACCTCTGAAAAAAAGATAGTTAATGAATATCTTATAGGTCATTATGAAGATCAAATGAGGTTATAAATAATAAGGCCATAGTAAGCCTTCAACATACTGGACTAATGTGCAATTGTGAGGAAAGACAGAGAAAATGCTTGATCCCATCCATGTTAATATGAGTGACTTTCATGGCTATTACTCCTACCATAATTGTCAGGAGTGGGTTTTCAGAATTTAAATCCCAAATTCCATTTAATCCCTGCTGCCTGAAGTATTTGATGTAATTGATCAATAGATCTCGTAAATTTCTTTTAATCTGCCAACTTTTTCTCTTCTTTTCTTACCTCCTGCCCCTTTTCTTTCTCTCATCTTTCTCTGTTATGTTGTTGCTGTTGAAAAACCTGGTGTTTTTATTCTGAAAAGTTTCTGACAGCCTGAGTTTTTCTGAATTCAACCCCATTGTGCATGGGGCATGTTCCTCTCTCACTTGTATTTCCTGTAATTTTGTAGTGAGATCTAGATGACGGATCAGATTCCAGTTCAATTTTCTAGCCAGAACACTTGGTAGGCAGTGTGTTGTGCTTCCATCAGGAGATATGTAAGTCTAGTTATTTCTTTTTCTATTTTGTCAGTACTTATGATCACTGCCTAGACCCTTTAATTCATTGGGGGTTGCAGTTCTATCATTTCTTTTTTATACGTTATTTGAAATGCTCTGCAAGGAAAAACTTCCCCTTATCTGGTTGACCTAAGGTTCACTTCTAAGTAAGACAGGAAAAATGCTTAAGTCTTTCCCTTTATTAATCAGTTCTCAAAATATATTGGTTTTCTAACATCCTCCAAAAGCTACCGATGAATGGTTTTTTCTTAGTATCATAATAAACTTATGCATTTGAATAAATTTGATGAGTTTCAAACCATATCGGTTATTACCCTTACTAATGCTCAACTGGCTCCTCTTCGGCCAGTCAGAGCCTTTTCTAGTAGGTTCCTGGGCCCCTTGGACATGACCTCGTCGTCTTCAATAACTTCATTGATAGCTCCTTTGTTTTTTGGTATGACAAAATGTTCCTGCCCCACCACTTCAGGTTACAAAACGCCATTAGCATTGCCTTCGAGAAGACTTTTACATCTATCCCTTTCTTTTTCCTCTGCCAGGAATCAAGTTCAATTCATAATGGCTCCTTCCATTAATTGGCTCCATCATGAGACTGTTAACATTTTCTTTTTAATTTATACCCTCTAATCTTTCTTCACCCACACTTCAATGACTACCAAAAAAAACAAAAACAAACAAAAAAAACCCAACCCCTCTTATAGGCGTAGTTTTACCTTATTTAAGAATCTTTACTAACTCATGCCTTCTTAAATATAAAATAATCTCAAATCCACTGGCCAGATTTTTTAGGTTTATCATGCTCTGGCCCTAGCTAGCCCCCTTTTACTTTGAATTTCCTGAAGCACATTCCATGGTCCAGCCAAACTATATGACCCCAATTCTTTAAAAATGCCCTGCGCTTCTGTACCTTCATAACTTTGCTTCAGGTGATTTATGATTTTCCACTTTTTGAAATATCAGTAATATTTTAGGACTCAGGTTAGAAACCACCTCCTTCTGGGAGCAATCATAAGCCATGAACCATCTTTCTTTGTCTCTTCCTTCTGGCATTTTCCCGCTCAGCACTTCATGTCTTAGTTATTTATGCATGTGTCTACATAGCATTGAGTAAATGAGTAAATAACTACAAACATAAAGTAACTCAGGTTAGAGCTGTTTTACCGATTTCCTTCAATATTCGATTATTTTTTCATTTAAAATAATGTTTAAAAAATACTGGACTGATAATATCTTCTGGCATCTTCTTCCCAATTTTCCAGTGATCTGTAAATGTACTGCAAGCCCTTGGAAGCCTATCTAAGCAGTGGTTCAGTTTATCTTGCACTTGACGTATTAATTTTGCACAAAGGGAACAAAATGAATTCCTATATGAACAGCAGAACAAACGGGGAGACATCACTCTGATCACTGCCACTTTTTATCATCTCGTTCTGTAAGGCAGAATAAGGAAAAAAAAAAAAAAGAAACCTTCAGAAAATACATATAATTCTACCAGGTCAAGTTAAAATGGATTCCATCATACTCAATCACCCTGTTTTCAGTATTTATGGCCCATAGTCAAGAATAGAGTGATATATTGTGAGAGATCATTTAAAATATATAGAATAAAATAAGTATAAAGAGAGACTGAATTCTTTTTTCTTGATGTCATTTTATACTCAACCTGTGGGTCCTCCATGGGCATGCACTGTGTAGCATTTTCAAGGCCATTAAAAAAAATTTTTTTAATGAATTAAAATGCAGAAATCTCAGCTCATAGTTTTTAAAGTGATTTGCTTTTCAACAACTCCAATCTGCAATTCCACACCTCCAAAATCACGCAAATTGAGAAATAGAATCTTTGTGGCTGGAATGGATAGAATATAATCACTAATATTCCTGTTAAAACAGTAAGTTTCTCTCTGTACATTCCTTTCACAGTTTTGCCCTGTGAAGGTCACAGCAAGCAATCAGTGTATTTAGTGGCAGGAACATTCATCTTTTTTGGTGCAGTGAATATTATCCTACAGTTTCTAATATGAAGAGTATAATTTTAAGCTTCAAACCACACATTTCTGAAGGAGAACACACATTAATGACAAAGGGGATTCTGGGAAATGCCTATAGGATGGGGTATTGTCTACTGTCAAGGAATATGAAGAACAAGAAGAGTTTACTATCTTATGGATTTTATATGTTGCTTTCTTAACACGAATGTAGGCAAGAAATACCACCAAGTTAAGAACAGATTAGCTTACAAAAGATGGCATGTATCTTTTGGTTGGCTGGGATTGTGTAGTCATTATTAAAATCATGTTCTGGGGCGTCTGGGTGGCTCAGGGGGTTAAAGCCTCTGCCTTTGGCTCAGGTCATGATCTCAGGATCCTGGGATCAAGCCCTGCGTTGGGCTCTCTGCTCAGCAGGGAGCCTGCTTCCTCCTCTCTCTCTGCCTGCCTCTCTGCCTACTTGTGATCTCTGTCTGTCAAATAAATATATAAAATCTTTAAAAATAACAATAAGATAAAATAAAATGGTGTTCTGTTTTCCTTATCTTCTTCCTATAAAAACTCCTACCCTTGAGCTTGAAAACATTTCCCCTTTGTGCATGACAAATTCTTCATTAAAAAGTCAAATAATAGTAGAATTAAAATGGAGATGGAGGGCTAATTTCTTGATTTTTTAAAAAGTTGACTGCTTCTTATATTTTATATATTTTTATTCCAAAGATTCGAAACTGTAAGTATTCATTCAGTACATTTTAAACCTTTTAGTCTAGGCTAAGCTATTTAGAATGAGCTCTATTCAAAATAAACATACATCTCAGCCTCTCTTGGGGCATACTTAATGGCACTAGATGTAAGTGTCAATTATTTTTAAAGAAAACTATGACAAATTTAATCGTCTTGATTTAGAATTTTTCAAAGTTTATGTCTGAAGGGATAAGAACAATGGTATCTTGCCATATATAGTAACAAAGAAATCAATGCTAAAGAATGGGAGTGCCTGAATGGCTCAGTGGTTAAGCTTCTGACTTTGGCTCAGGTTATGATCCCAGGGTCCTGGGATCGAGACCCACATTGAGCCCCACATTGGGCTCCTTGCTCGGTGGGAAGCCTGCTTTTCCCTCTCTCGCTCCCCCTGCTTGTGTTTCCTCTCTTGCTGTGTCTTTCTCAGTCAAATAAAAAAAATTTTTTTTAAGTTAATCAATGAAATTAGGAAGAAAGATAATCATATGGGAAAAAAAGCAAAATTATTATTTTGAGATAATTCATTCTCAAAAAACAACAAAAATAGCTTAAAATTATTTAGAATAACAAGTGATAAATACATAGAACAATTTTATTTTGGGGGGGGGAGCACCTGGGTGGCTCAGTGGGTTAAGTCTCTGCCTTCAGCTCAGGTCATGATCTCAGGGTCCTGGGATCAAGCCCCGCATCAAGCTCTCTGCTCAGTGGGGAGCCTTCTTCCTCCTCTCTCTCTGCCTGCCTCTCTGCCTACTTGTGATCTCTCTGTGTTAAATAAATTTTAAAAAATCCTTAAAAAAATAAATAAAAATAAATAAAAATCTTATGTTTTTGTACATGCCAAAAAAAGATAAAATGCTGTGGAATTCTTATCCAATACAATCAGGATAGTATTTGTCAAATTAATTTAAAAAATAGTTGAAGTAGAGAGTCATAACACATAAAGCAATAAATATCTAATTTTACTGAACATTTATGATTATTTGTTTGCTGATTTTTTGGTGTAGGGTTACAACCTTGCCTTTTAGGTATAGGTACATGGACTGAAGTTCCACATCCTCATTAACACCCATAATATGTGGTCTATGATTGCCAGTTTTTATTTCTTTCAAAAGAAGTAAAAAGATTAAAGAACTTATGAAGCAATCTGACCAAAAAAACCTTTAGATTTTTATGACTTTTCTGGTAACCAAAATGTTACTGTAGCTTTGCCCAGCGACAATTTAATGACATTTAAAAAATGTCATTGAATTGTCCCAAGGCAATCAACTTGGTTAATATAAACAAAGACTATCCCTTGTTTTCACAATCATATCCATTGTTATATAATACTTAACTGAATTATAAAATTACAGTAACTACAGAAACTAACTTAAATAGGTTTGGAAATGCAATTACTTTTAATGAGCATACAGCTCATCTGATGGGCGCACAGAAATATCCAGGTATATTAGAGAGTAACCCATTGGTCCTGAGCACGTATGCTTTGCAGAGGGAATGGAGAGTTTTGGTTAATGCAGGGAGTTAGGAAAGGGTACTCACCTGATACATATTATAGTTTACTTGGGAATAAATTTAACAATAAATATTTAGGGTATATATGCTTAAAACTGCAAAAACAAATTGTAACACATCAAAAATATTTGAACTAATGCCAAGATATTCTTAGTAATTAGAATTCTTATTCAGTATCATAAAGGTGTCAGCTTTCCCTGTATTAATTTATAGATGTGATGGAATTTCAATCAAAATCCAAATGATCTTTTGTTTTCAAACTGACAGAATCATTAAAAAATATTTTCCCAAAGAATAAAAAATTCAAGAAGAGTCAGGGATATTCTGAAGGAGTGTAATAAAAAGCTTTTTTATTAATATATCCTAAAACCTATCATAAAGCTGGTAATGAAATCATAGTGGTTATGGTGCAGAAAGGAAAAGTAAGATTAATGGCTTTCTACATAGAACTAAAAAAAAACCCCCCAAAACAAAAAAAAACCCAAGCACATATTAATAAGAATTTAGTGTATTTGATAAGGAGGCACTCAACTGGAGAGCAAATAGATTATTAAATCTACGATATTGAGACAACTAACCAGTTGCTTGAAAAGAAAAGTAAGTTGGTTTCAAATACTTCAAATGGTGTCATTACACCATAAAAAATTTCACTAGTCAAAAATGTAAAGACAAAAAATGAAGCCATAAAGTAGAAGAAAATACATATGAACTCTTTCATAATCTATGAGTGAAAAAGGTATTTCACCACATGAAACTCAGAAACCATAAAAAAAGTGGTTAGATTTCACTACATTAAAAAGTTCTGTTCAGCTAAGCAGAAATAAGTCAACAATGTAACAAACATAAAAAAGATCCAACAACAGAGGACAAAACATAAATTTCACACATAGGACAAAGTGTTAATACCACTAAAATAGAATGAGCTCTTAAAAACAAAGCAAAAGGGGCGCCTGGGTGGCTCAGTGGGTTAAAGCCTCTGCCTTCGGCTCAGGTCATGATCCCAGAGTCCTAGGATTGATGGCCACACCGGGATCTCTGCTCTACGGGGAGTCCGCTTCCTCCTCTCTCTCTCTCTGCCTGTCTCTCTGCCTACTTGTGATCTCTGCCTGTCAAATAAATAAATAAAAACCCTCAGAAAAATGGATGGAATGTAGGAGGGGATTTATAAAAAAGAAATATAAACAGGCAATAAAACATGTCAAAAGGAAATACAAATACAGATTTTTAAAAAAGATTTTATTTATTTATTTGACAGAGATCACAAATAGGCCGAGAGGCAGGCAGAGAGAGAGAGAGACGCAAACGAGCTCCCTGCTGAGCAGAGAGCCCGACTGGGGGCTCGATCCCAGGAGTCTGGGATCATGACCTGAGCCAAAGGCAGAGGCTTTAAACCACTGAGCACCCAGGCGCCCCACAAATATAGATTTTTTAAAAATACCCATCAGGTTATTTATTTGAGAGTGAGCAGCACAAGCGCGCGCGCGGGGGTTGGGGGCGGTGGGCAAAGAGGGAGGAAGAAGGAGAGAGAACCTCAAGGAGACTCCTCACTGACTACAGAGCCTGACATGGGCGCAATCCGAGACCCTGAGACCATGACCTGAACCTAAATCCAGAGTCCAACTTGACTGACTGAGCCACCCAAGCTCTTCAAAGATGTCCAGTTTTAACATGAGGAAGGAGACATGCAAAAACAAACAAACAAACAAAAAAACCCCACAAACCAAACAAAAAGAAAAACAAAAAAAAACAGATGTGCTTATTCTCCACTTCCCCACTAGTGGGAAAGTAAGTATTTACAGATGCTTTGGAAACTGGTAACAAAATTTTAAATGAACATACTTTTTATATTAAGGATATACACACTGAAAGAATGTGGAAATTTGGAAAAATTGTAGAAATGTATGTACACAAAAATGTTCACTGTAGAATGCAAAGAGTAAGAAACAGATCAATATACAACTGGTTGAATAAATTATGGTATATCCATATATTAGATTGCTACAAGCTATTTAGAAGGAGACATTTTTATATTTACTGACATGAAGAAATTTCCTTGATATACTACTGTGCAAAAAAGCACACTGCAAAACAATAGGTACAGAATTATTACTTTTATGCAAAGTATATTATCTAGGTAGATAATACAAATATATTTTACGTGTAAACTGAATGTCTTTGGGATTAGTGGATTACTTTAAATTTTATTTATTTCCATACTACTTGATTTTTCTGAATGTTTTATTTTTATTTACAGAAAAATATGTAAAATATTCAATTTAAGCCAGAGTGAGGAAGAATTATTTCATTGAATTCACTGAAAAAATTCAATGAATTTATTTTTTTTAGTTATAATAAAAGCTAACTTTATACACTAAGATATGATTTATACTAATCAACAAGCTTTTGGGCTAAATTACACAAAGAGAAGGAAACAATTCTTATTTTGCTTCTTATATGGTAAACAGAATTATAGTTCTACCTTTCTCTGAATTTAAATATGTTAAATAAATTCAAAAGTTAAGGCTTGATAATTCAAATCCTAGAATTCCTGTTTTAAAAAGAAATACAGCATAAAGGAGAGGAGTTTGGGCTAAACGTAAGGAAAATTCCAATTCAAAAGGACCTGCACAAGGAAGGCATTTACTACATTTTTAGAAATCAATATAAAAGGTAGACTCCAGGTATGGCAGAATGTTGTGGCCCAATACTGTCATCACAAACTCATGTCATTTCCATATCTCAACTATTTCATTGTCTTCAGCCCGGCTTCAAAACTGGGTCTCCTCACGGTTCTAAGATGGCTGCCAGTAGTTATGACAGCACGTTTCTTGGTGTGTCCATCAGGAGAGGAGGAGTAAAACTTTTCTCCCAAACATTCCCTTCAGTCTGATGGGGTCCATTTAGGTCACATGGTCACCTATAAACCAGTGGTCTCTCCAGTAGAGTGTCATTTCTGGTGGGTTTGCTCTAACCTGCATCTATTTCTGAAGCTGGGGATGAGGGGGAAATGATCTAAAAAAAAAAAAGTAATTCTCTTTAGAAATGGGGAATGCATAACAGGTAGATAACCAAGTGTCCACTACGTAGGGTATGTAGATTTTTACAATATTTATAAGGTATAACTGAAAGTTTCATTTGAATCATCTCAATTGGCTGGTTATATTGATGAAATTCAATGGGTAATTCTGCAGACTGTCTACATTACTTTACTAATATGTGTTGCCTTATATGTGTTTGGGGTCACGGAACAAGTGAAAATTTTCATCGAACTTAGCATAAATGTCTCATATTGCTGTTGTCCCTAAAGAACCCAAAAACATTTCAAGGAGGCAGGTAAATTTGGTGTAAATAAAAATTTTTTAAAAAATACATGGCATTCTCTCAACATCTTTGTTGCTATTTTAGCTGCAGACAATCTTTGGATTTTTTTAATCCTAGGAGTGAATTTTTATTCTGAAAATGTAGCTCCATGAGAAAAATAATATTTAGTAATAGACTGTACTGGAAACAGAAGAATACGCCAAAGGATAGTGATTAGAGAAAGCCTGTTGGATGAGTACCCAACAGAAATGCAGAGATCTAACTAATGAGTAGACAAGGTAACGTTATAGATCATAAATCTCCCTAAGTTTTGGTGTACACAATATGTATAATGTTGAATTTCCAACAATGTCATTCATTGCTAGCTCATAAGGAAGTAAAGATACTCTTAATTTGGCATAATATTTAATTCATGCTGCGGCAAACCTCTATTTCTTTAGTGAAAAGTGGTGAGAGTGGATGACTAACTTCTATACTTCTCTCGAAGAGCTCAACACAGCCCTCTGACTCAAATCCTAATTGAATATTGACTAAAAGATAGCTTTGAGCTCTCAGCACACAGAAATTAAAGGAAAAATCTGAAAAGCTGATTGGACCAAATAGGAGATCCACAATTGTTTAGAACTGCTGCTCCAGGGAGATAAGGTGTGTGGGCAACGTGCTTCTGATTAATTAAAACAACCACAAATCTTAACCTACGTGTGTTCACTTTGAAGGTCTATATATATGCTGAATCATAATACACAGCAGTATATAGGCTGCCTGTGAAAAGTAGATAGCAGCAAGAAATCCTTTTCTTTCCTCCCTTGCCGGGCAGACAGGAAGGGTAGCAAATGATGGGGAGTTGTTGTCAAAGCTCATAGGAAGTTGTTTCTAACTCGGTCATGGAAAAATGCTAGAGCGAGTCATGTCCTTTGCAAATAAGACATTCTGCTTGTGTTGGCATTATTCTTTGGAGATTTTGAAGCCTCAAAATGCCTTATAGGAAAACACATCACTTCGAGACAAGGTCAAGGCCAGTCGCTCCCCATCTGGCAATCAGCCAGATGTCTGCATTATCTTTGATAGGTCCTATGCCTCAGTTCAGTGCTTTTTCAACTGGAGCTACCAGGAGTACAGATCATTTTCAGAGGCTCCTGACTGCCTGCAAAATAAAGGACAATGGACAAAGTCTAATAGTGTTCGATATTTACCACTACCCAGTTCCAAGCCACCTTGCTGCACTTACGCCTTGTGAGTGCCCTTTGTTCTGGCTTTGTATGGCTTCTGTGACTTTGCTCATGCTGTCCCTAGAATACCTACTCTCCTGCCACCCCACGTTCAGATTCTACCTGTTCCTCAGCTACAGTGCAGCCCTCCTCCAGGACACCGGCTGTGACCCTCTGGCAACTGAAGGGGTGTTTTGAAACCTTGAGATGGTGTTATGTCTTGGTGACCTAAGAATACCTGAATCTTGTCTTGAACCAATGTCACCTATCCTCTCAAGAGAACTATACACACAGATAACAATGTCAAATAAAAAAACAAATTCCCTCTTTATTATCAGAACTTTGGAAGATGAGACTGCAGCATCTAACCTTTCTCTACTTCCTATGTCCATATGCAAATCACATCATCCCTGTGAACAGATAAAGGAAAAGATGATGGCACCCAAGAATGTGCAAGAAGAGAGACCACTGGAAACTGTATGCTTCCCTTTCAATGGGAGAGACTCTGACCGCTAATAAATTGTAGTCCAATATTTTCTCAAACATTACTACTAAGATCAGAATCTTCCCATTTGAGGAATGAGAAAGAACAGAGTATGAATGTTCCTTATCCCCTGTTTGCCTTCACAAACCTAGGTCAGGTTTTAGGATGGAATTATATGGTGGGAAGGACAAATCCAAGATTCTCTTCTAGTCTATTTAGGCATTCTTTGAAATTTTCTCTCCAGGAAAGCCACAAGCCCAAGCCCCCTCCTCTGTCCTTCAATGGGCTTGATCTGAACCTGGGCTTATTGTGGGGCTCATGCCCCCTTGGGGCCAGATTAAGCTCCATTTGAATCCTCAGGGTCAGCTGGAACCTTTAATGGAATCACACGTACATTTTCTGAAATTATACCAGGTTTAGTATGATCTCTGTCCCAGAGTCCTTATGTTCTTCATAACGTTACGCAAAAGTGCTTTTGCACCCTCATAGGAAAGTATTAGAATATTGGTCACTAAAATTAAATATAATTTAAAGGGCAGGCAATTTTGTTTCACATATTTAAGATATTTGAGAAATGAACACATACCCCACACATTTATGACAAATACATAAAAATTACTCTGATAAAATGAAGACAGTAATCAACAATTATTCTAAAGCAGTGCTTTTGAACTAGTGATTTAAGACACTTCTACATATAGGCATTAATTTTCTGAGATTTTCTACAAACTTCCCCACAATACTATAAAGATGACCTGTGCCGGATAAAAATGTTCAAGCCCAAATAGTGACTTTTTCTCACAGTGTGAAGACATTTACACTCCTCCTTTCTCCCTTCTCCATGCTTTCTACATGCTTTGCTTAGATTAGTCCTCTTAAAATACTACAGTGGTCATGTTTCAGCTCTGCTGGGAATTCTTCAGTGGTTCTTCACTACCTATAAAATAACCCCTGTGCATGGCCAAGGAAGCCATCAATAAAATAAAAAGGCAACCTACTGAAGGAGAGAAGATATTTGCAAATGATGTACCTGATAAAAGGTTAACATCTAAAATATATAAAGAATTTAAGCAACTCAAAACCAAAAAAACAAATAATCTGATTACAAAATGGGCAGAGGATCTGAATAGACATTTTTCCAAAGAAGACACATTGATGGCCAACAGACACACAGAAAGATACTCAGCATCACTAATCATGAGGGACATGCAAATCAAAACCACAAATGATGTTATCACCTCACATCTGTCAGAATGCCTAGTATCAAAAAGACAAGAAGTAACAAGTGTTGGCAAAGATATAGGAGAGACGGAACACTCTTGCGCTGTGCGTAGGAATGTAAATAGATGCAGTCCTGTGGAAAACAGAATGGAGGTTCCCCCCAAAACTAAAAATAGAACTCTTATATAATCGAGTAATTCCACTACTGAGTATTTATCCAAAGAATCTGAAAACACTAATTTGAAAAGATCTATGCATCCCATGTTCACTGCAGCATTATTTACAATAGTCAAGATATGAAAGCAACCTGAGTGTCCATCCATAAATGGATAAAAACGATATATAATATAGTAATATCCCATTGCATATATGTATGCAATGGAATATTACTCAGCCATAAAAGAGAATGAGATTTTGCCATTTGCAAGGCCATGGATAGACCTTCAAGGTATTATGCTAAGTGAAATCAGTCAAGGCAGAGGGAGAAAAATACCTTATGATTTCACTTAAATGTGGAACCTAAAAAATAAAACAAACAGAAACATAGTCATAAATACAGAGAAGAAACTGGTGGTTGCCAGAACGGATGGGTTAGGGATGGGTAAAGTAGATAAAGGGGATTAAAAGGTACAAATTTTCAGTTATAAAATACAAAGATGAAAAGTACAGCAAAGGGGAATGAATGAATGAATGATAAAACCCCCATTTTCCCAGGGCCTGTACTCTAGTGTTGAAGGACATCCACAATCATAACCAAATCTTTATTCTTACTTCTTTTATCTCCAATATGGGAAATTTATTCAATCATATTTGGTCAGAGGTCCTCAGAGTTGCTTTGCATTACCTCATCTCTAAATACTTGGAAGTATCTTTCCTTCACTCCAAAATATATCAGATCACTATCCTTTGATCTTCTTAGACACCTGGAGGCTTAAATCAAATGTCTCTTCCTCCGTTAAGCAGGGACAAAGGCTATTTTATCTGTGAAGTGACCAGAGTCTTGAAACTTCCCAGGAACCTAAAGAAATGTCTGAGACCTTACATAAAATGTATTGTCTCCAATATGTAAAACTAAAAATGAAAAATCAAAATGATAATATGTCCAGGCCAATGACTTCTAAACATATGCCAACTTCATTAATTCTGAAATATAATACTCCTATCACTACATTTGAAAACAATTGGTGCAGTTGGTTTTTCAGTTTGCAAGGATTCCTGTAAATGCACCATGATTCCTAAGAAATCACAGTCATTTATATTAACCAAGTTACAGAGACAAATAGTTTTAAAAGCAAGATTTTAAAAATCCTTTCCTTTTTAACAATACTAAAATAAGTGGATGTGAGGTATATTTTAATAAGTTTGCTCTGAGACGGAGTGGGCCTTCCAAAGTCTGCAGTGGCCTCAGCCATACTAAGTATGAACCCAGGACTGATAGCACAGTGGTGAGAGCCCTAGGTACATTCAGGAAGCCAAGGGTGGTATCCTGTACTTCTGTCCAGCCAATGGACCTCCCCATGGCTCCCTTTACCTGCCACAATACAGAGACTTAGAATATATGCCCCACTGCTCAAAAAGGTTTTAAAGAAGAAATGAGATCTTCTCAATGAACACGCTACAAATGGTAAGGAGTATTTATTACTCTTCTCTAAATAATCATGAATTCAATAATCATGAGTTCTGCATCAACAATCTATTGAGTACCTACAAGTGTATGCCAGACATTTGTAGACACCAGAGGATACTAAACGAAATCATCTTTGTAGTGTCAGGACAGAACAACAGATACACACTGAAGTAAAATGTGCTCAATGCTCCAATTCAGTTAGCACAACATATGGCTGAGAGGGCAGGCTAGAGTCAGAGCTCTTGGGCCCCAACTCCTCTCGACCACTTACTAAAGGTGTGACCCAAGACAAGTATCTTAACTGCTTTGCCTCTTGGTCTTCTTACTGAAGGATCAAGATGATTAATACTTATCTTACAGAGCTACCGTTACTTACAGTTACTGTAAGTTACTAAAGATGAAAGGAGATAAGGCTTAGAAATCAATACAGGAGTGACAACAGACAACAAACACCCCACAAATAGTCATTACTTATTCCTGTTCTTTATAATGATGGGTTATATGACAGGTTATCCTCATCCACTTAGGAGAGTGATAGCAGGCAAGGTAGGGGGAGGGCTTTTCAAGCAGGAGGAACAGCATGTGTAAAGACACTGAGGCACAAGTGAGCATGCCACAGCTCAGGAATGCTTAGTAGTTTAACATGTTAAAGCCAACGGTGGAAGCAGAACTATAGGAACAGAGCCTGGCTAGCGAGAGAGGATCCATTTAGTCCATGCAAATGAGCTTAGAGTGTATCCTGTGCAAGAAACAGAAAGCTACTGAAGACTTCTGAGCCGACAAAGGTCCTGATTGAGTCTGTGCTGCAGAACGATCACCCTGGTATCTGAATGGACTGTGGGCAAGAAAGGAGGCAGAGAGAACAGTTAGAAGGTTATTGCAAAAGTCCACACCAGCAATCACCAGGACCCAAAGCGGGGCATCAGTAATGAAGATGAACAGGAGGAGAAAGAGGTGAAAACTTGCTGAAGAGGGTTATCCACAGGACGTGTGCGGCCTTTGGTGGCGAGGATGAGCAACAGTGAAGATCTGAAGTTGAGTTATACACCCCTGTGTCGAACAGCTTGGTTATATAGTAGCACCACTAGGATAGTCACTGAATTAGAAAATAAAGGGGAAAGAGACTAGGTGAGAAACTCTATTGTTGGGTGGTCTGAAGACATCCTATGGGAAATATCATGACAGTCCATGTTCTTCCAAATTTGGTCTGTAGACCTGTGCCATGAACTGCTGATTATTGGTCCTTAACCAAGATAGAATGTTAGTACCAGAAATTACATCAGCTTCATTACTAAGCTGTTCAATTCAGCAATTTTATTTATTTATTTATTTTTTTTTTTTGTAGCAAGACTTTCTTGAAGAAAGCAAGGAGTTAACTTAGATTCTCGTACAAGTTCCTTATTTTAGGGTAGACTCCTGATGAAGCATTCACTGGCTTGTACCAGTCTAAGATCACACCTTCAGCAGCCTTGATATATAGGTTTGGAAGGCTGGTGAGAGAACCATGCTAGAGCCAAAGATCTAAGAATGGGAAGTATAGGGATGTTAGTAGCTAAGGCCATCATTAATGGTGAAGTGGCCCAGAGAGATGACACAGAGAAGAGGGCTATAGCAGTTTGCTAGGGCTGCCATAAAAATTAGCACCAACTAGGTGGCTTAAACAGAAATTTAGTCTCACAGCTCTGGAGGCTGGAAATTCAAAATCAAAGTGTTTGCAGGGTCGGCTCCTTCTGAGGCTATAAGAATATATTGCACACCTCTCCCCTAGCTTCTGGTGATTTTCTGGTAATCTTGCTGTTCCTTGCTTGCAGAAGCATTAATCTCTGCCTTCCTCTTCTCATAGCATTTTCCCTTTGTGTGTGTGTGTCCTTCTGTTGAAATTTTCCCTTTCAATAAGGACATCAGTCATAATGGATTAGGACCTTGAAGGACCTCATCCTAACTAGTGACATCCTCAAAGATCTTATTTCCAGATGAGGTCACATTCTGAGGTACTGAGGATTAGGACTTTAACATGAATTTTGGGAGGCTGGGGGTGGGGGACACATAACCCATAACACAACCCATAACAAGGGCCAAAGGGGAGACCTAAAACATACCAATATTTAAGACTGAGACATTCACCACATCCTGCCTTCCACTATAAGTTATGTTCTATATTGGTGCATCTCAACTTCTCAACCAGACTGGTAGGTTCTTAGAGATCAGGAAGTTTGCCTAAAATGTCTTTGCATATTTTGCCTCCAGGATTTAGTAAGTTTCTTGTATGTAGAAGTGGCTCAAAACAATGTTGTTTGGTGATGTATAACAAACAAAAATTGAATATGGAAGAGCCCTCAAGAAATGTTTTGAACACAGTATGTTATGACACGCTGCCTTATAGACAACAGTTGCTGTACTTGTCAGAAAAATCACCAAAGTCGATGTTCAAGATATATTTTAACTCATTTGCTTAAACAACTCTATGCCTACCATCCACACCAAAAGGCTGTTTTTCTGCATGGGCAACAGAAGGCACAATTATTTGCAAGAATTTTCAATGTTTTTCCATTGCTTTCTTAAGTGGCATAGTAGATTTCCCGTATCACTCTGCATGTTTGCCAAAATCCCATTGTCTTTTTCAAAGCACTACAGCTCCTGGAGGGTCTGTAGCTTAGCATGTGTTCCTGCAACATTGGGGATGTTTTTTAAAGTTAACCCCAAAGTATTTCATAACTTTCCTACTCATGAGAAACACCACATGAATAAAAGGAGAAAAAAAGAGAAAAGCATATTTATGTCTAAACATGTACAACTGATAGATTCTATTATATGACTTTGGTAACATCGAGGCTGATAATATATTTTTTAAATATTTTATTTATTTGACAGACAGAGATCACAAGTAGGCAGAGAGAGAGGGGGGAAGCAGTCTCCCTGCCAAGCAGAGAGCCTGATGTGGGGCTTGATCCCAGGACCCTGAGATCATGACCTGAGCTGAAGGCAGAGGCTTTAACCCACTGAGCCTCCCAGGCGCCCCAAGGCTGATAATATTTTAAGCTGCCTAACTTTCACTAACATGCTGTTGACTTCCCGTTCTTTTTTTCTCTTCTTCTTCTTCAGAAAGGACTAAATCAAATAAAACTTACTAAAGAACATACATTCAACATGGAGATTCAGCTCTTTCTGACTTAATAGTTGGCCACTTAAACATGTCCTACAGTGATTGAAGTTCAAATGGGATTCAGCCATTTCAAGAAATTTATAATTCTTTACTGTCTTTAAAAGAAGACACTTCTCTATAATACTTCAAGATGTCCAATGTTGGTACAAACAAGCTAATCTGGGAAGTAGTCAATGATATGTTTCTGCTACATCAATTAAAATAACACAATGTTACACATATCAACAATAACAACAACACTTAAACAGCACTTACTACATGCCAGGCATTGTTCTAAAAGCTTTAGTGTATTATCTCACTTAATTTTCATAAGAGCCCAAAGATGAAGCTACCCCTACTATCCCCATTTTATTGATGAGTAAACTGAGTCACACAGAGGTTAAATAAGTTGCCGCAAATCACAGGGGCAGTTTGGGGTACAGCCAGGGAATAAACCCAGGCATTCAAGCTTCTGAGTCTATGTTCTTAACCACAGTTCTTCACTGTCTGTCATTTGTCAAGTGTGATGACCAGACTTCGAACCATTTGCAAACTTCATCATCCCTTCTTTACGTGCTACTATCAGAGAATTCTATCACATGATTGGACTGACAAATAAAAAATAGCAACGTAATTCTGATCTTCAGCTCTCCAATTCTGCAGATACTATAAATCTGATCCTAACAAGGAAACGGTTGCCAGAGATAGGGAACATAGAGTTCCAAATTTCAGATCCTTTTCTTGGAGGTGCTACAGTGCCCAGGGTCAGATTATCAATATCTATGCAACAATGGCAAGGATAGATGGTGTTGGCAAGAACCAGACAGCTGGTGTCCTACTATCCAGCTGTATAGGGTATCCATCTTAGAACAAAAATAATTTTAGTTAAAAGTGATCAACATTTCATTATAATTAACTGATGGGTTGGTAGACTTATTTCTCTTGCTTTTTGCAAATTCCTAAAAAGAAACTTAAAAAAAAAAAAACCCCACACAAAAACACCTCAGGCTCAGCTTCGTCTTCCACTAACACACCTTCCAGTTATAAGAGGAGCCAGAAATACAAAATTTTGGGTGAAGTTCATGGTTTTCAATGTTGGCAACTAATTCAAAAAACTGAAAAATGCATTGTAGACAAAACAAAATATCCTTGTGGTCACTTTCAGCCCACAGGTCACAATTTACAAGCTCTCATGTAGTTTATAGTCTTGTAAACTTTTAAGATCTCACCTCCTCATCCAAAAATTCAGCTGGACAAAGTGAACTTTTTTTTTTTTTTAAAGGTTTTATTTATTTATTTGGCAGACAGAGATCACAAGTAGGCAGAGAGGCAGACAGAGAGAGAGAGGAGGAAGCAGGCTCCTTGCTGAGCAGAGAACCCGATGTGGGGCTCGATCCCAGGACCCTGGGATCATGACCTGAGCCGAAGGCAGAGGCTTTAACCCACTGAGCCACCCAGGCGCCCCGACAAAGTGAACTTTAACTTGATTTTTGTCTCAGATTCTTCGAAGACACTGCCTTATCCTATAATGTAAAAATATCACAAATAGAAGATGGAAGGAAAAGTTAAGTCTTGATAATGAGCAGCTACATTGCCCAGCAAGAACTATCAACTGCTAAACAGAGAGGGCACTTTGGGGATTATCTGAAGCTTCCCCCATCTCCCCTCTTCATATGAAAGATGAAGAAATTACCCAGACACAGAAGCTGACTTGCCTATAAGCAATGGTTTATTAGTGGCAGAGACTGAGTTCAAACAGTTTCTTTTGATATATGTACCTTTTCTTTTCATCTTTCTTCATTCTGTCAAGAAAGTCATTTGAACCCCTCGATCCAGCCAAGCCTGTAGTCATCCAGCACTGGATGCTTTTCTATTACAAACATCAATATGTCTTTCCTTTCCCCTTTGTTTTCCTTTTGATTTAGCCACTTGAGTTGGGTTTTTCTAACTGGGAACTAAAAGAACTGGACTAGAGACGCCTGGGTGGCTCAGTTGGTTAAGCCGCTGCCTTTGGCTCAGGTGTCCTGGGATCGAGTCCCACATCGGGCTCCTTGCTCAGCGGGGAGCCTGCTTCTCTCACTGCCTCTGCCTGCCTCTCTGCCTGCTTGTGTGTTTTCTCTCTCTCTCTCTCTCTCTGGCAAATAGATAAAATAAAAAGAACTGGACTAATGTGTCCCACAAACAATGGCTCCTTTCCACATTACTGCTACCTCAGGCTCTTCTCCAGAATGGTCTTCCTTTAGGCTGATACAAATCATACAAATTCTTAAAGACCTAATCCTAGTCTACTTCCTCCTTGGAGATTTTCCCTACCTGCGTATCCAATTCTGTGTGTACACATGCACACATTTGCTCTCTTTCCCCACATTTTCGTACTGGTAATTAGCATCTCACAATTAAACACTTTCTTATTTTCAACTTATTTGACATGTGTATATGTTATCCTCCAGACTAGAACATAAGCTCCCCATATCAGGAACCTCACAGGAATCTTCTGGTTCTGCCACCAAGCCTGAGAGATAGAGTGCTTGGTGCAAGGAGTAACTAGTCATCTATTTAAAACTTAGTTCTAAGTTAAGAGAACTCTCTTAATCATTCCAGATTAAGTTGTATAGATACCTGGCCCCAAATCACAAACACTGATTATATTTTAATGTAACAGCCAATGACTGTATATGAAATTTGTTTTGTAGGGGAAAGATCTATGAATCATTTGACTTTTACCACTATACATAGACAATTCTTCAGGAATGAAGGATTTAATTTCTTTTGCTCTTCAGTCCAGTTTTAGGGGAGTATGAAGCTATTCCAAGAATGTAAGGAGGTAAGAGCCCTCTTGTACTATTTTTTTTTTTTTTTTTTGGTATTCTGCATCTTCAGAATTTCTCTGCTGGTACTAGTGCAGAACAGTTCCTGCCCATTGTACCAAGGCGATTAGAAGGAAAATGCCAAAAAGCATATATAAAGATTTCAATTCTTTTTCTGATGAAGAGAGGAACAATTCTTTTTGAAGGAATCCTGGTTTAAAAACCGTTTCATTCCCTCAAAAGGTTAGAGCATTTATTTTTTAAAATCCAAATCATATGTTGCATTGACAAGATGGCTCTTAAGAATTTTGAATAACAGAGCTAACCTAAATGCCTCAAAACATACCTGAATGGATGAACCCCTATTATGGATTTAAAATATATACATGTGTACATATATAGTTAGCTAGGACTAGGTCTTAAATTTTAGGAAAGGTAGGGGCTTTTGAGCCATGACCAACTCACAAAGTCAAATAAGTAAATGAATAAAGACAGAATTTCTACAGCTAACAGTGACTCAACATTAGCCATAATTTCATGGCAAGCTACGGGATGAATCACATAGAAATGAGTAGCTTGAACTCACAACACATTCGGTATACTCATAAAGTCCTCTTGAATGAAATAGGAGTTCATATAAAATAAACATGATTTTAGGATTGCCCCTTTCTCTCATTACATACAGACACACACTGACATACAGGTACACAAACATATATGTGCACCCATATTCATTCATAATCCAGACATTATAATTCCTTACCAATTAAAAGATCGGTCGTGTCAATCTAAATATTACACAGAATTGTTTACAGCGCCTGCTTTTACATTGCCTCAGTAACATCACTAAGTAGCTAGTTCACTTGAGGTAGCCACTCATCACCGTTACTACACAATTTAGAAACATATGGCACAGCTTTCCCATGCCAACTTCTAGGTATTCACTTCACCGTTATGACAAAAGAGGACAAATGAAATGCACAGAATAGTTTTTCAGATTGTCATTTAAGGGCAGCTGAAACACACCCTGTGACAGTCAGAAGGCTAGACTTTTGTTTTGGTCATGAATTATCACTACTAGCATGTTCTACCCAGATTCATTGTAGTAGGAGAAACGTAGACCTATAAATGTTAAAATGTGTTTTCACATAGTCTGTTTAAAGTCCCTTCTTTTAGCTGGGGAGATTATTATAATGAGCCAGCACTCTTTTCCCCAGGGAAAATGGAATCAAAATAATTAACAAAATGATCCAGGAATGGTACTTTCTCCCTCTGCTCCTTTCCAATTGTTCTTCTTGATTAAAATGCCTTTTTTCTTTTCTTTCTTTCTTTTTTTTTTCTTTCTTTCTTTTTTTAATCTTCAGCTCAAACTACACAGGAAGCCTGACAAGTCTGGTGTTCTGATTTACCAACTAATAGCCCATCTTTACCCTTCATACTTCTTATGAGGTTAATACCTAAATGTTCATTTTGCCATATTGATTATTTGATAGGTACCCAAAGGAGAGGAACAGATCTCTCTCAACTCAAATAGAAGAAATCCTGGATTTAAAAAAAAAAAAAAAAAGTACATGTAATCAGGATGCTAGGACTCTCTTTTTTGCTCTAGAATATTTCTGACCAGTGTTGCATATTAAAAAGGCAGGATTTGAGATCAGAATAATCCATGCCTCAGTTTCCACTCATTCTCCTATATACATACTGCTTTAGACAAGTTATAAAACCTCTGAGTCTCTGTTTTCTCTTTTAAGAATGAAAATAGTAACTCCTACATTATTAGAGTTAGGAGAATTTAAAATAACATAGAACAAAAAAACAAATGTAAGTAAAAACTAAGGAAATTTCAATAAACTACCTATTTTTGTTAAATACATATCAATATTGGTTCTTTAACTGTAGCAGATGGGTCATACTATTGTAAGATATTAATGGAGGAAACTGGGGCTGGACTATATGGGAACGCTGTACTATTTTCTCAATTTGTCAGTAAATCTAAAAGTCTTCTAAAAAATAAAGACAGATTTGAAAAAATGATCTAAGTGGAATGCCTTGCACATGGTAGGTTCTTGAAAAATTGAAACCAGTGTTATGATATAGACTATTTGGTTTCATAAAGTGTCTTATACTCTATACAATATGATCTTTTCTTCTCTGGCTCTGTTGGGTTATAACAGACACACAAGATTGTGTAATTTTAAGGTGAACAGCGTGATGATTTGACAATACGATCTCTTCTCTTTCCCACTTCAACTTTTTCATAGGCAGTCTTCTCTGGCTCCCTCCACGTCACTCTATTCCCTCCTTCCACATCATTTTTCCTCTAGCTGTTTCTAATTCATCCATTTCTATTGTATTATAAATTCATGTATAGTTTACAAACAGTTTGTATTTCTCCAAGACTAACTTTGGTTTATCAATTTTACTTGTTGGCCTTAAATTTTACCACAATGCTTATGCAAACATCTCTGTTACTTTCAATGACTACTCACTAAAAAAACACAAGTTCCAAGCTTTCTACTTGGGAGAAAATAGTAAGACTCCCTTTTCCAGAAAGACACTAAAAACTTAAAGATACAGAAATGGAAAAGCTTGTTTTCTTTTGCAATAAGGAGATAGATACTCAGCTTCTCAGTATAGCCAACAGCCCTGAGGCAGCTTTGCTCGACTATGCCTTTAGCACTAGTTTGCTGCAATTACTAAAAATAGTTTGACCAAATGCCAGTGTTATCAATTTGTCCTGTAGTCTCTTTGATGTTAAGGTCATGTGTAAAAACAGAACCCACTTGCCCCTCAAAACCACAGCTTTGAATTGATTCAGGTAAAACATGGAACCAGACCAGAAAAACTTAGCCTCGTGATGATCTTTTCAGGAGGCTGAAGTTTCTGTTTTTAAAAGAAATGGGCCACTGTGAGAACGGATTTCTTCCCCCATTCTAGCGCTGAGTTTCAATCTCTATTTAAAGGACAGCGCTCTAGAACCATTCAAGGGATAAAGCAAAGTTTGTTTTTATATTTTCTCTTTAAATCACAACAGTTTTTATTGCCAAACATCTTTGGTTGGCGCTCTTATTAAGGGGATAGATTTTGAAGAGGACATTTCCCCTGCTATAAAGACACGATTAGCATAATAATTCCAAGCTGAAACTTGAAATGTCAGGCCCTGCACCTGAACCAGACACCCAACCTTAATAGAAAATCCAAAAACTTTTATTGCTCTGTGGATACTTTTGTCTACTACCATCCACAATAGAGGCTGAAAAAGCAAGGGGCCACTGATGACAGGTAGAGCGTGAAGTGTGTAACCCACCCGCTATTCTCCAACCAGGAAATGAGTCGTATGTTTAATAAAACTGATAACCAAGCTTGTGACAGCTGAAATAAATCATCAGCGATGGGTGGTGTGTGTACATATATAAGCAAGACAAACAAGAGAAATCTGTGCTAACTTAAGAGTGGATAAATACAGGAAACCCTCACACCCTAGGGCAGCAACATGGAATTCAGACTTAAGTGACAGCAACTAAGAAATTCACACTGTTAAGAAACAGTCCTTCTAGGGGCTTCACCGGCTCTTCTTTCAAAATGGAACTGACAAATTCACTTAAAAGAAACAACGGAGTGCTGACTTTCTTCACTAACTCACTCCAACCGGGGACCTGACCTCTTCTCCTCTGGTCCCACCACTGCCCCTTATCCTCAGTAACCTTCCCCCTCCTTTCTCTGGCTGGAAAACAGCTTATAGAAATAGGCACTTTTTGCACATCAAAAGCAGTCCGGGCCGCCTCAGCCTGGTCCCAGCCTCAGACACAAAAAGCTTTTGATGCTTGTAATTGCGAAGCTTTTTGCAGCTGCACTTTATCAAGCCAAAAGCGGCTGGGCTTGGAGGGCCTCGGAGAGCCAGAAGGTGGCGGCGAAGTCACCTTGGGAGGAGGAGAAGCGGGTCAAAGGGAGGAAGGTGGAGGAGCTGACCCCGGTAGAAGGACCAGAGGGCGTGCCCCGGTTCTGGGGTCACTGAGGAAGGGGTAGGGGGATTGGAGGGAACATTAGCCAGAGGGGGAAGTGATGCCCGAAGACCCTTAGACGACCCTAGTCGGGATCAGCTGACCCCGACGCGGGGAGGAGGGTGCCCTTCGCAGTATGACTGGAAGCTTCGCGTCCCGGACTTGCTTTCTGTCGCCTGCAGCTGCGGCTCTCTTGGCTGGGCGAGCCAAGCGCTGCTCGGAGGCGCTCTTCTCCCTCTACACCGGTGCCCCCACCTGCCGGGTGCCCCCGCCCGCCGAGCGCACGCCCAGGAAGGCGGGCCCAGAGCTGAGCGCAGCCGCCCGCCGCTGGAGAGTGCCGGGAGCCGGGCAAAACGAGCAAGGCCTCTCTGGGCGCCGCGGGCTGCAAGTCACTCCCCGAGCCTCCCGGGCCATAGAGCGGGACCTACACGCCTAGCTCCCCAGCGCTCCCGGGTGGGGACACACGACGCTGAGGTCCAGGCCCCTCGCCGGTCCCCGGCAGCTCCAGGCGCGCTCGGAGCTGGGCCGAGCCCGGCCGCGAAGGGGGGGCCTGGCAGCCCCTTCCCCAGGGCGCGGTCTCCTCCTCCGGCTCCTCCTCGCCAGCTGCGCCGCCAGCTCCCATTGTTCGCCCCGCCCGCCTGGCGACGTCCCGGCGCAGCTCCCGGGGCCTCCCCGGCGCACCTACCTTCTGCTGCCGGCGAGCCATGTCGGTGGGCTGCTTGGCGTTGAAGGGATAGGCGATGCACCGCATCACGAACACATAGAGCTGCAGCCTCTTCTTCCTCTCCTCCTCCTCCTTCTGCAGCCGCTCCAACTCCTCCTTCTCCTTCTCGCTCACCACGGACGGGCTGGGGCTGGAGGGCCGGCCGCCACCGGCGCGGCTGCTGGGCTGCAGCCCCCCAGCCCCAATGCCGCTGCTCGCGCCGCTGCCCCCGCCGCCGCCGGCGCCCACCCCGGCTCCGGCGCCGGCACCGCCGCCACCCCCGAGCCCGGCGCCGCTAACGCCGCCAGAGCCCTCGCTGGTGCGGCTGGGAGACAGGCGCGCGCCGGACGCGGCCGAGCCGAGAACCTCCTTGCCGCTCTCCTCCTCCACGATCTCATCCGATTCCTCTTCGCTGGACGAAGGGTCCAGCATGGTGGCGCCGGGGGGGAGGGGGGGTGGTCCTTGGAGCCCTGGGCTAGGGGCGCAAAAGATGGGGGGCGCTGGAGGCAGCTGGGGGTCGGCTCTCCGGGATGGGTGCTTCTCCCCAAATCAGGGAGCGGGTGCTGCTGCTCAGCCTCCGCTGCCGCGACTGCTTCCTCTGCCCGGAGATCCGGAGCTGGGCTCAGACCCAGGAGCGCGAGGGGAGGAGGGAAAAGGAGAGGTGCGTCCGTGGACCCGAGGTGGGCAAGGGGCAGAATCAATTGCGAGCCCCGAGCTCGCAGCCGGATACCATCTGCAGCCGCTGAAGGAGGCGCCTCCAGAAAAGATGCCGAGTGTTGCAAGCTATCGGTGCAGCCAAGAGCCTAAGAGGCATCTTGCCGATTGGGGAGGGAGCGGCGCTTACGTGTTTATTGGCTTAACTCTCCCGTGTCCGCTGCGTAAAGGGTGGCTGCAGAAGGCTGGAGCGGAGAGAGCGGGGAGCGGCTGCAAACTCTCCGATCTTCAGTACCGACCCTAACACTTTCCACACTCCTCACCCTTTGTGGATAATTTCTTTCTTGATTCCCAGTTCTCACTGCCTCGACCTCTCTCACCCTCCCTCGGACAAAAAGTTCTTGGTGGGGGAGGAAGAAATAGACAAACCAGTAATGACTTCTTGTTAGCGAAGAGTGGGCGGTCTGTTTGCAGACACTAAATCCAGAGGTCTGGCGGAGAGGAAGTCGGTGAGATCCCCTGCAAGAAAGGAAGAGTTTATCTCCTTTCCCCAAGCTTCTTCACATCTGGGGCTTGTGGGCAGTGGGGCTCGGCAGCCTGTCTGTCCCACCTGTGTAAACTTTGATTCCAGCAATTCCCACTCATTAAAATAAAGGTGACTCCAATTTTGAATTGATTGATGTATGGACCAGGTAGCTCAACTATTTAAGTAGAAGCCCCGCCCTTCCCTACCCTGCAAAAGCTATGATGAATATTTTTCAATTCCAAGAACTGGGAACACTTTATGCTGAGGTAAGCATACCAGAGAAATAGAAGGGTTTCTGGTTGGTCAGCCCTTTCTCTTTTCTGGCTGCTGGAGGATCTGGGTGGAGGAGTGGGGACCCAGAGATCAGACAAAGACACCCCAAGAACTCAGCGGCATCAACATCCGATATGTTGACTCTGTCTTACTGTCTTCAACCCTGCTTCTCGGTTATCTATTAATTCAAAGGAGCAGATGGTGCCTTCCTTCCCCCAGCTCCTTTCACTTAGGCCAATAAACCCGGCGGACAAGGGAGCTGGCCAGCGTGCTGAATCTAATCAGCGACCCGCAGATGGATTGAAAACAAACCAACACCCGCCACCCTTGGATCTTGGGCTTTCTAGAGACCATTCTCCACCTCCGCCCACCCCCATCTCCTATATTTATGCATTTTCTAATGTTCGAATTATTCCTAGATACTCGTGGGAGTTATTGTAAAAGTGTAGCGTGAATTTAAAGTTTACATCACATCTGTCTTTATGTATTTTCAAATTTACCATGAGTTTTACTGCAGGCTTTGATATTCAAGTGAAGATTTCTCACCGATTTGAGAACTAAAAAGGGACTAAAAACAACAGTTAGCTTCACATTAACTCCAACAATCCTGTTTGAGGTTTTGAATTAATAATACACGTATAGCTTATGTTTGATTTTACCACCACACCCACCTCAAGGACATAACTACCGTGGCCATCACATATTCTGTACCAATTTAAAACAAGTAATCCAGCAATGTGGAAATTATTACAGTTTTGCCGTCCTCATCTTTTAATTATTGTAAAGAACATCCTTATGTTCAAATCATGTGTTATTGGTTTCCCTGGAACAGAAAACATAGTGGGCCAATCAATCGATAACCTTTATTCAGCACCTTTTTATGGAGTGAACATTATTCTAGTTGCTTGGGGTAAATGGAATTTTTAGAAGACATTCTTTTAAGGAGCCTATAATCTCCTTTGGGAGATACAACATAAACATGTGAAAAAGATTGACAGCACTTATTTCAAGGCAACATATCAACAAATCCAAGTTAGTAAACTGCTAAAAGCTTGTGTGAATGAAACAACTGGGAATGGAATAGAATTCTATGTTTCTCAAGAGAGTTAAATTTTAAAAGAAGGAACCATATAAATGAATGGTGAAAAGAGAAGATATTAAAAGTGAAAATGTACTTGGCAAAGCCATAGTGAAAACACAAGGGACCAGGAAAGGTACAAAGTGTTATGGAGGTGGGGTATGGGTAGGTTAAGGGGGAAGTGGGGAGAATAAAAGAAGCTAAAATAATAATGCATTTGGCTAAGTGGAAGGATCATGTTTAGGGCACAAAAATGAATTAAGTTACCTAGAATAGGGTGATTTGAGGAGGGAGTGATATTGAAGGCCAAACAAAGGCCATGTACCAGTTAAATATTTCTTCTTTAAACAAGCTTAGGCATTTAAGTATTATCATATTAGACACTGGGAGAAGAGTGACCACGAATTCTGTCTTCAGAACAATTTGGAGCTTCTCAATTGCTATAAAAAAGTTTTGTTTACTGTTGTATTTTTATAAATTCCTTTGGCATTATGTGGGTTATTTATCCTAATTATATTCATTAAAAGAAAAGCCAGTGTCTATGTTAATTATCTAAACCTATGATTTGGGTATCAAATGTAACATTGCTCAGCTAAATCTAAGAATCTTCTCAATTCCCACCCCCCACCCATAAGTTTTCAATCAGAGACTTGAACAGATTTTATGAGAAATACTTTTAAAATTTTTTTAATGGTGTGCATCCTTGTCTTTTAAAGTGTGCATCCTTTCAAAGATATATTTTATCTTAGCTAAAAGTTAATTCAAAGTCCTTGGGGGATATTATAGCTCTTTGCTACTGCTGAAGATAAGATATGCCAACCAGAACTCCTTAGACATTTAAACCAAGAGTCATGGCTTTCTAGATACAAATTTCAATGAACAAGAATGAAAATAACCCCAGAACACACCCAAAGGGTCTTAATATTTGTTTACCTTTTGTTAACAACCATGTTCTTATTTTTAAAAATAAAATTCTACCACAGATTCTGATACAGGCAAGTAGCTATATTCTCAACTATGTTATTTTTAGATGCTTCCATGTTTGCCCCTACCTCCAGTTCTGCTTTATAGGAAACTTGAATAACCTCAAGGTGATGGAACAAATTTTAGTCAGCCATCTGGAGACCATATCACAAATGCAGAAGTTTTAACACTGATCTTTTTAAAATCCTACCCACTAAAAGCAAAGTCTAGGGTAGATGGAAACAACTGAAACATTAACCCAGGGTTTTCTCATCTAGACCATTTTCCTCGAAAGTGTTTGCTGTGATCATGTAAAAGGCCACAAGTATAAGGAAATATCAGTCATTGGCAACTGATAGACACTTTGGTGAAAAACAATCACTTTTGTATGTCACTCATATAACAATCAAATAATACTGAGTTTAATAGCCATTTTAATGCTTTTGTTTTTTACTAAAGGATAGTTTGATTGAGTTATTTTTTTAAAAATCTCATAACAAATTCCATATTATCTAGATGTAATCATCTCATAATCATCTTCAATATTTCTTTTATTTTTAAAATTTTAGAAATAGCTCACAAGCACCAAAATGGAAAAATATGAACCTTATGGAATGCCTATATCAAGTTAAATGCTTGGGCTCTCAACATAGGCAGTTCTGCCTCTACCACATAACAGCAGAGTTATTCTGAGAAAATTACCTAATGACTCAGACTCAGTTTCCTCATCTGTAAAGTGAGGGACAATTGTACTCACTTCCTTTGGAATGACAGGAAAATTAAATTAGATTTTTAATTAAAAATATTTTACAGGGGCACCTGGGTGGCTCAGTGGGTTAAGCCTCTGCCTTCGGCTCAGGTCATGGTCTCAGGGTCCTGGGATTGAGTCCCGCATCGGGCTCTCTGCTCAGTGGGGAGCCTGCTCTCTCTCTCTCTGCCTACTTGTGATCTCTGTCTGTCAAATACATAAATAAATCTTTAAAAAAATATTTTACAACAAATTAAAAATTTTATAACAAACTAAAAATAGAATTACCATATGGTTCAGTAATTCCACTACTGAGTATTTTACCCAAAGAATATGAAAACATTAATTTGAAAAGATATATGCACCCCTATGTTCATTGCAGTGTTATTTATAATAGCCACATTATGAAAGCAGCTCAAGTGTCCATCAATAGATGAATGGACAGAGCGCCTGGGTGGCTCAGTGGGTTAAGCCTCTGCCTCTGGCTCAGGGTCTTGGGATCAAGCCCTGCATGGGCTCTCTGCTCAGCAGGGAGCCTGCTTCCCCCTCCAGCTCTGTCTCTCTGCCTACTTTAAAAAAAAAAAAAAAGATGTGGTACATATATACTCAATGGAATATTATTTAACATAACAAAGAATGCAATCTTGCCATTTGACATGGATAGAACCAGAAAATATAATCCTAAATAAAATAAGTAAATCCTAAGTAAAATAAGTCAGTCAGAGAAAGACAAATACTATTTCATTTTACTCATATGTGGAATTTGAGAAATAAAGAAAGAAAGAAAGGAAGGAAGGAAGAGGCAAACCAAACCAAACCAAACAAAACAAAAACAAAAACAAAAAAAACCCCAGACTCTTAACTAAAGAGAACAAACTGATGGTTACCTGAAGGGAGGCCACTGGGGAGATGGATGAAACAGGTGATGGGGATGAAGAGTACACTTACCATTTATTATATTATTTATATTATATATATTATTTATATTATTATATTATAAATATATATTATTTATATTATATATATTATTATTTATACTATTATAAATAATATACAGAATTGTTAAATCACTAAGTTGAACTAATACACAGTGTATGTTAACTATATTGGAGTTAAATTTTTTTAAGCATTTTTCAATAGATTTTAGGCTTAAACTTTTTATTTCAACTGGGTAGGAGGACTTTTAACAAATGAGATGACCAGAACTTGGGCACAAATAATCAAAATGAAAAACAACATTAAAAACACCAAGTAGGGCGCCTGGGTGGCTCAGTGGGTTAAGCCTCTGCCTTCAGCTCAGGTCATGATCCCAGGGTCCTGGGATCGAGCCCCACATCGGGCTCTCTGCTCAGCAGGGAGCCTGCTTCCCCCTCTCTCTCTGCCTGCCTCTCTGCCTACTTGTGATCTCTGTCTGTCAAATAAATAAATAAAATCTTTAAAAAAAAATAAAAACACCAAGTAATCCAGGAATAGATCCTTACATAATAGAATATTTGCCTAATTATTTCACTGATCCCCGTCTTGTTTCGGGTAGTATTTTCAGGGACTTAGAAAATAGTTTATTTTCTTTAAGAAAACTACTCTTCATCATTGCTCTTTATCATATGATAATTCTTACTAAAGTGAAATAAAGTAGGCTCTGATGGAATTAAAGTGTAATCATAAGACCAAAAATAATAAAATCAAGCCACACAAAAACATCTTCTTTCACTCCAGGCAATAAAACATGTTTTAGAATGATAAATACTACTACTTACAGGAACTGGTTTTGGAAAACCACCTTATTAGTTAAGATAAAGAAGAAAAACACAACAACATATTTTACAATAAATATTTGACTTGAATTCTGAAAACGAACTATTCACGAGGGTAATCACGTTTCTTACATATACAGTTTCTTTTAATAGAAGTGGGAGCTAGATGTGGTATAGATTGAAATGCAGTTTATGCTGGTGTTTACATGGACTAAGTGGAGAAATGAGTCTTTTGCATTCACATGGACATGGCGACATGCCAGCAAATAAAAGAGAAAAAAAGGATCCATATATCTTTTGCTATGTAAGATATTAGGTAGATAATTTGCCCGATATGTCAAATTCTCCAATTTGGAGAATGGTAAGTGTTGGTACCATTATGTCTTCACCTTCTCAAAAAGATTTTTCTGGGTTGATTATCTGGGTTATATTTAATTGTTTTCACAAACTACACTGGCTTTAGACTGCAAAGTTTTCTGAGGACCATAAGTAGGAATGACTGAAATCAGGGTGTTTTTATATTAACAAGTTTGTTTTCAGTCTTAAATAATTGAAAATAGCATGATTCTTCAATTTTGGCTACTTTAAAACACACGAGTCTTTGGATACCTTATCTTTTGGAGGAGGAAATTAAGTAGGAAAAAGAGGTTAGGAGAGGTTTGATGAATGAAGGGAAAGTAAGTAAAAATGTAAGCATAGGTCCTGATCAGGGAAGTCATGATACTACCACCTAGGTCAGGGTTCTAGATGGATAAACATATTGGGAGAAATGCTCTAAAATAGATCTAGTCATCTATGTGCCAGATCAAACTAGAAAAGTTCATACATTAAGGCCTAGGCTTTGCTCATGAAAGTTTCCTTCTTTTTCCCCTTCTTCTTAGGCTGACACTCTTTGCTTCCTTAGTAGGGTCCACTATTCCAGCCCATTGTCTATAAGAGCACCCCTGTCATCAATAGGGACATCCTGCCTGGTGTGTCTCCAAAAGAATATTTAGGGAGATGCTGACATTCTGTTATTTTTCACTGACAAGTTTACCTAATGGTTTACCTTGAGGAGCAATGAACTCTTCTAAGAACCTGAAGATCCTTTGTGACAGGATTTGGTATATTCCCACCGCGTACTTATGAGTGTACAATCCTTTTCTTTCATGGTCCTTCATCCTGTATGGCTCTTGGGAGAGAAATGCAAATAACAAATACAGATGAACATCCCGATGACACTGTGGTGATTCCTGGGCCAGGGCTTAATATTCCCCCTGCAGAGAACTCCAATAATGCTCAAGTGAAACAGATTTTAGGCTTTGTATCTAACTAAGCAGAATCGTCACCTTCATAATCCAGAATTCATATTTTGATATTTTATCACTTTCTGGCAAGTTTCAAGATACAGGAAGCTGAAATTACAACTGGTACCATTAGGCATGCCTGAAAACAAGAGATAGTCATGCCCCAAGATTGCTGGCCTTGAAACCACTCACCCCAGTCACATAGAAGTGATACACATGGGTGTTGAAGCTCTTTAATGCACAGTGACCTGCCCACTCATAAACATGCCCTCACTGGCATATATCATCTAATAAATCTGATTAAAATGCTCTCTTCTTGAAGAGGAGATAGAAGTAGGAAAACACGCTTTTTTTCCCTACAAGATCATAATCCAAGCTATCACCTTTCACCAAGGAGCTCAGGCTCTCAGCTCCCAGATTATCCTGCAACCAAGAATCTAGATGAAACTCTGTACTTGTTTTGTTTTGTTTTTTAAGATTTTATTTATTTATTTGACAGACAGAGATCATAATTAGTCAGAGAAGCAGGCACAGAGAGGGGGAAGCAAGCTCCCTGCTGAGCAGAGAGCCTGATACGATGTGGGGCTCGATCCCAGGACACTGAGATCATGACCTGAGCCGAAGGCAGAGGCTTAACCCACTGAGCCACCCAGGCGCCCCTCTGTACTTGTTTTTTAAGAGTAAGTCTCTACCAGGTACATTTATTTGGAATTCTGGCACTCTTCTTGGCAATATATTTGAAGGAGAAAATGAGCTAAGAACAATGTGTGTGCTTAGAACAAAGTCTAGCCCACAGTAAGCTTCTGATAAATGCCAGCGGAGATGGCGATGCTATTACAAAATTTTATTGCAAATAAAAAAGCTAAGCCCTGTTTTTTGTTGTTTTGTTTTGCTTTGTTTGGAAGGAGGGAAGGGGACATGGTTTACTAAGGCTAGTGAAAAACCTCTTGCCCCTCAAGAGAAAGACAACTTAGCACTGGGCAGCTGTGGTGGGCTATGAGAGTCAACACCAGAGGGACAACACAGTTCTTGGAAGGATTGGGTGTTATATTCTTCCAGTCTAGACTTAATACCCCATCCCCACCCCTGTTCTACCCATTCTGATATTTTGGTCTACTTTTACATTTTTAGAAGTTATACCAGCATAAGAAGGAGAGTTAAGTGAAAGATGAGGCAAAGCACATAGCTTGAAGAGTTGGCTAGGACTTTAAAGAGAGCCCTTGGGGTGTATTTGAACAGGCATATCAACTGCCATAGAGTTGATATTCTCCTTCATTTCCTTGCAGGACATTATTATTTCATGCCATAAAATGACCATATACAGACTTCCCCCAAATTAGTGAAAATCAATACGCATTTCAATCAAATCATCATAAGAAATGCAATAAATATTTAAAGACTCTTTTGCACTCAAAGTCAACCTGCAGTGGAGAAACTGCAAACAGACCTAAATCATAAAGCGTTATCTTTCTTTGCATTATTATTTATACTGCACAACAAAATGGGACTCTTGTGAGTCATCAGCCCTTTTTTGTACCGTCAGCCATTAAAACGTTAAAACAGCACATTTACCCTGCAGTGGCCATAACCCATTTGATTACTTCAGAAAACGCGTGGGAAAGGAAAACAACACATGTGTGATGATGCCTTCAGGCAACAGGTTGAGTAATCACATAAAACTGAGTAATCATTTGTTTTCCCACCCATACGTGTGCATAACCTCCAGTGACTTGACAGCCAGTGGGAATGACGTCATGGAGTAACTTCGTCATGGGCTCAATCATGTATTCAGGGCTACTGAGGACAAGTGAGTCTTCAGTTCCTTGCTGACATCTTATTAGTTGGGTGATGAAAACTAATGAATGTTCAAATTACGCCCATATCCATGATATAAAATATATGACTTTAAAATTAATCTCTCAAAGGAGAAACTAGTTTTGGGATGCCTGGGTGGCTCAGTGGGTTAAGCCTCTGCCTTCGGCTCAGGTCATGATCTCAGGGTCCTGGGATCGAGCCCCGCATTGGGCTCTCTGCTCAGCAGGGAGCCTGGTTCCCCCTCTCTCTCTGCCTGCCTCTCTGCCTACTGGTGATCTCTCTCTCTCTGTCAAATAAATAAATAAAATCTTTAAAAAAAGAGAGAGAGAGAAACTAGTTTTAAAAAATGGGGAAAACCATAGACTCCTAAGGGTTTTGTTTTGTTTTTTAACCTAAGTTTGCCCAGGTTAACTGGTATCTAGGGGATAAAGGCAAACTTCTAGTATTTCCATATGAAATTTATATTCCATAGTTATTGATACAGTCCCAGGGTCAAATATTTGGGGGTTTTGTTTTTTTTGTTTTGCCTCATACTTACCTTTGTTATTGCCATTGTTTGTTTATTGTTATTGGTTTGTTTTTTTGTTTTTTTTTAGCTGTTATAGACAAGATTCACTGGGTAAAACATGTCTGGGTACCTCCTATTTTATTAACTGAGTTGTTTCTAGAAAGAAAGAAGATACTCAAACCAAGAATCTAAAACACCAAATTTTGCATTTAAACTTAGATTCAAATTCTGGTTACACCAGCTATGTGCCCAGGGAAAAAAGAGAGTGACTTCTTTGATCTTCAGTTCTTCCACCTTTAAACCGGCAATGAAAGTACCAATAAGACAGAGGATTTTTATGAAGGTGAATCAAGTTCATGCATCTAAAATGCTTACTACAATATCAAGCACATATCATAAAATGAAAACAATGATCAACATTATACATGAGTTTGTGCCCCACTGACTGGGCAGATCAAAAGATGAGATATGTCTAGCATCTGCCTTCTGCAGAGAGGACAGGTCCTATTGGAGAAATTTGTACAAAAATTCCGCTTTGTTACCGAGAACTTTACCTTTCATCCTGAATAAAGTACTTCACTTGAGATAGCTTATACAGATACATGAAGTTATCATTATATATTTTGTCAAAATTCATCTCAAGAAGGACTTTTTTTTGCCAAGTGGCCACTAAATAAGGATGTTATAACCAGACTTGTAATGAGGTTGACATTCCTGGAAGAAAAAAGAAAGAAAAGGCCATTCAAACATTGCCTTTTGAGGGCTTAGCTAAATAGCTTTCAGAAAGAGCTTCCACTAGCTTGTATTTGCATAACAAAAGATCCCCCCACCTTCCTATAGTTTTATTTGCAGATCCCAAATAGAATATTTATTAAAGTCTAGATGCAATTAAGTCTTTTGTGAAATTTGTGTTTGATCATGAATAAGGGTGAGTCAGAAAGTCTGTGAACATAAAGTCTGTGAACATAAAGGGAAGTATACAAGAAAGCATTCTTATCTTATATTTAGCAATAACATTCAAATGACAAAAAAAGAGAGAAGATTTTAGAGTAAGATGAAGTTTTCCATTGAGTGCATTCCCTGCTAATCTTGGTTTCTTTGTTTATTGCTCTCATTAATTCAACTAACATGCTAGATGTTGGAAGATTTGCTTATAAAATGGTGATGGGAAAGGTAGTCTTTGCCCTAACCTCATCTGTCTGGATTCTGAAAGTGCTTTTGTATGAAAGGAAAATATAGTCAGTCCTCAAATAGTAATGTGTGTTTCATTAACATAACAAAAAGGTGTTTTAGGTTACTACAAAAAAATGCCATAAAATTCTAAGCTTTTTTATTTCACTCCAGAAACATAAAAGAAAGTCTGTTTTCACCTTCATTATTGTTCTGAATTAGGATTTTTTTTTTAAAAAGTCTTTATTTTACTATGAATATTTCAAAGAGGTGGTTCCTGAAGAGTTTACCATATCTGGAAAGGCATGGGGGTGGTGGGGGTCAAACGGTGATTTTTTTTTTTTTTTTTTTTTTTTAGCCTAAAGAGGTCTTAAACTAATCAACTAATTTGTCCATAATTCCATGGAAATCGGAGCAGAGTTATGCATTTAGACAGTATGACCAAGTAAGAGAGAATAAATTTCCTTTTACTATGATCTTGTAGACTTAAACTTCCCAAAGTAATTTTTTTGCCACCTGACCTTATTTTCTTTTGCAAAGGCCAAACAAATCAACTTGAGAGAAAAAGGGAAGGAAAACAATAATCTGTGTTTTCATTTTCCTAGATTATTTGATTCCCTGGTAGGTTTGTCTCACTTACTTATCATCATACCAAAATATTCATAATTTAAAAGTTGGCAGGAAATGAGACTGCAATCCTTCTGTCCCTGTTGGAACATATCAGGGAAATCAGGATTTTCTCTTATCCCAGAGATTCCTTTCAGCATGAGCCAATTTTCAAGCCTGGGGAGGCAAAGTGACAAGAATTACAAGTGAAACCTTACAATAAGCCAAGAGTTCTGGTGGATGCACCCTAAAAGTGTGTTCCAGAACCTCAAAGGCATTTCCATTCTGTTCATTAAAATGTGGATGTGTTTTTAACCACTGGGACCAGTATCACTTGTCATTTAAGTTAGATGTTGTGAGCCGAGGCTCCGGTAATCCTTATCATTTATGGCAGGTATACAGGGACTTCTAATAACACTTGTTAAGTAACTTTAGACTTTAGAGTTCAATTATTTTTTTATCGATTTATTAAAGACACATTGAGGCCCTATTATGTACCAGCTTCTGTGTTAGATCTTCAGCCAAGTGTTCTGCTTCCAAGGGACTCACAGTGTATTTCGGGATATAGGCAATAGAAGAAAAATGCTAATGTCCTCTGGAAGGTTCAAGAATAGATCTACCGGCCTTCAATATTATAGGATCAGCTAGGAGGATCACTTAGGGTTGGGCTGTAAAAACCAGATGAGGAATTAGAAAAGCAGAATTGACAACAGCCTATAGTCCAGTATGTTGGAAAGGTGGAAAATATACTAAAGAGGGTGATCTGGGGGAGAATCTCTATTGTGAAAAATGTCTCTATGATAGTGACAGAAAGGATTCAAGGTGACACCTTTCTAAAAGAAGGGGAACACAGAGGGATTTCTGGGCAGGGTGAACTATATGAGGAGAGGCTCAAGGGCATAGAGCAGAATTGTATACGGAAAAGTCTGCTCAGATATTGGAATCAGGCCTGGGTTCAAATCCCTACTCTGTCACTCTCTAGTTAATACTGAGATAATCTATGCAGAAATTTCCTAGAGCATTTGAAGCTACTCATAACATGTCTTGTTATTCTATTTTTATTCAGACATTCATTGTTAGCTTTAGAGAATTCTAAGATCAAGTAACCTTGAAATTTGCCCTATCTGGGGAATAATAGTAATGATCACAATGATAAATGTTGTTGATGATAATAATGATGATGAACACAAGGACCATTCATGGGTGCTCCTTAATGTGTGCAGACAATAAGGGCTTTCTGTGTTTCCTCTCATTTTTTTGCTAACAATTGCCTCATGGTCTTGATTTGAATTTGTGCTCTGAGACACTTCAGTACACTATAGGGTAGATGAGGTTCTGGGATTGCTTCTTGCTTATAGTTTGGATTGTAGTCATTATAAAGGCTATCCATAGCATAGTAACCTGGATTCAGAACCTGGCCACAACAGCTGGTAAATCCATATGTCTTGGACAAGTCACTTAATGCTTCAGGTCAAAAGTTTCCTTTGTTATGATATTTTCTTCATAGGATCATTCTAAGGACTAAGAAGGAAGGGTCAAGAAATGTATCCACTAGATCTCATCATAATCATCTTGTAGCTTTTTATCCCATATTCTTGATAAACACAGCAACTATCAACAAGAGCATAGGTCAGGACTCTCCTATTGATTTTTCTTTTCAATCTCCTCACTTTAGGGAGAGGGTCTCCTGAATAAAGATATTTGATCTTGTGGGGTCAGTCATTTTACCACTTTTTTACCACTTCCATGAGAGACCATTCAAATACCATTATAGACAACTCTGGTCTTACCCTGCCTGCTCCTTAGAAAGACACTTTGGTTCAATTCACATCTGTTAATAATTTTCTACTCTATAACCCATTAATAATTTCTAGTATCTATTCCCCATCCTTCCCAAATTCTAGTTAAGACAACCTGAAACATTTTTCATTTTTCCTTTATCCCTCCCATAGACATTAATTAGCCTCAGAGCTAAGAAGAGATGACTATAAAGTAACCACTGTCCCCATTACCAAAAATGCAGTTTATGGTCTGTAAAAAAAATATTTCTCACGGCATGCTGCTATCATGGTGGCACAAGGGACAGCCAAATCTTTAAAGTCCACAAGCAGCATTAACCACAAATTTCATGAAAGTGACTGAGTTGAATTTGGGAAGTTAGAGCTTCTAGAATTGCTTAGGTCTTTCCCTATGAACTAGGGAAGAGCAGGACCTATTACTCTGACAATGAGTTGGGAAGAAAAATGCAGAATTATGTGACTTCTGACTTTCTTACTCCCCCATTTGAATACTGTTTCCCCTGGACATCAGAGGGCGTTAGAAGGCCCTACTTGGGGGTGCCTGGGTGGTTCAGTTGGTTAAGCAGCCAACTCTTTTTTTTTTTAAGCAGCCAACTCTTGATTATTGCTCAGGCCATGATCTCAGGGTCCTGAGATAGAGCCCTGTGGTAGGCTCCGTGCCCAGCCGGGAGTCTGTTTGAGATTCTCTCCCTCTCTCTCCCCCACTGCCCCTGCCCCTACTCATTCTCTCCCCCACCTCATTTGCTCTAATAAATAAATAAATCTTAAAAAAAAAAAGGCCCAACTTTGCATCTGCTCATGGCAACTCAAAACATCTGCTTTGGGCTGTGGTTTTCAAATTTTAGTGTACATAAAGGATGCCTGGAAATAATCTTGAAGATGGAAATTTCTGGGGGCGCCTGGGTGGCTCAGTGGGTTAAAGCCTCTGCCTTCGGCTCAGGTCATGATCTCAGGGTCCTGGGACTGAGCCCCGCATTGGGCTCTCTGCTCAGCAGGGAACCTGCTTCCTTTCCTCTCTCTCTCTGCCTGCCTCTCTGCCTACTTGTGATCTCTGTCAAATAAATAAATAAAACTGAAAAAAAAAAAGATGGAAATTTCTGGACCCCATCCCCCTAGTTTTTGATGTATCAGGTCTGTGGTAGGTTTCTGGAATATGCATTTTTGTCAGTTGCCCTTGGAAGAACTGGTGCAAATAGTCTGTATCTTCACTTTGAGAAACATCCCTTAGTGAACTTTCATTCCTATGACATAAGGATAGAGGAGATAAGATATAGCTCTCAAATTATCGCTTGTACAGGAAATGCTGAATTGAACATGAAAGAAAGATATTTTCTTCTACATATGTAGTAAAGAGAATCTTTGGGGGAAAACAACCAGAATGGGGTCTTAATGACAGTATCATTCTGAGGGAGTTAGAATGAGGAAATACCCAAGCCTAAGAAAATTACACTGTCTGCAAATCATAAGCAGTCCTGAAGGGTTTGCCTTCTTCTAAGATTGGTTTCCTCTCTTTCTTCTCACCACTCAGCCCCAGGATAATCTAAGCAGTCACTCCCAGAGGCTTTCTCTGTTCTGTTCCAAGTTGTTCTTGGCACTCCAGACCTTACTTCTTAGTCTCTGGGTTCCAGGTTTCAGTTTGATGGAAACAGGATCTAAACACCAGATGGATCCCTCTAAGCAAACAGTCCAAAGCCTCTATGGCCTTGCCCCCTTCCCAACCTGAGGGAGGAGGAAGAGCTGCCTCGCCAAAGAGAAGTAGGAAACCTGGGCTGGAATCTCCACTCAAGATGGAAACTCCTGTACGCAGTACCCAGGCAAATCACCTCCCAAGTACACTAAGGCTTCTGTCTTACTCTGTTTTAAACATGGAAAAATGAGTCAGGGCCCAGACCAAAATTTTCTTCTGGGTGCTGCTCAATGAGAAGTGTATTTTAAGAAGGGAAAGCTATTTTTAAGGATTACTTTTATTAGTCTATTGATTCCAGACCCAGAAATGGGTCAGCTCTCCTCCTGTGCTGCTAACGGTATTTTTGAGAAGTCGTTAAATAAATGCAAAGTCACTAATTTGCCACTTGGAGTCCTGACCCACTCTTATGCTCTGCCGAGGATAAGAGATGATTTTGTTCTTAGCCTATTTTGCTGTCAGCCTATTTTCCATTCACTGAGAATCTCTGACCTGTCCATCCCAGGTGAGGCAGTCAGGAGCCCCAGCGGGATTCTCAGACTCAATCTGCAGTTATTTTAAGAATTTAAATTACATAAGCCAGGCCCTTTTTAGAAATCCCTTCTTAGGGTCAGCCCCACACAAGACATCATTAAAACTGCTGCCATGAGCATGTGAGTGACTTCTGCCATTCAGTCTTTAATGACTAGAGCTCCAGAGGCTGTTACCGTGAGAAGGTGGGTACAGGTCATCTGGTCTTCACTCCTAGAGAGTTGCTGGGAACAATACTCCTAGCACTGAGGAGATGGCAGAGGGAACACTGGTGACAAGAAACAGAAACTCAACTCAAACAAGTTTAAGCAAGGAAAGGAAAGTATGGGCTCACCAACCTAATCCAGCAAAAGAGCTTTGGGCACAGCCCATCTGGAGCTCTAGAGAAGTTAAGTCATCAAGACTCAGTCCCAGTTTCTTTCAGTTCTGCTTTGCTTTGTGTTGACTTTACTCCAGGTTAGGCCTTCTCCATGTAATGTCCCCTGGCAATTCCAGACAATGTCCTTACTGTGTAAGTCCTTTGGAAAGAAATGCATTCTTTTCTTTCCCAAGAGTTTCCCAAAAGCTTTGACTTGAACTTCATTACCTTGATTTGGGCCAAATGTCATGGATGCTCGATTGCCATGGCCAAGGGCACACAGTGCTCTGATGAGGTGATACAAAATCACGTCCCCACTCTTAGAGTCGGAATCACCTACTGAAGGACATGGATTGTGATGGAAAGATGTGGCTCTCTGAGGGAAACAAATGTTTGGTCTCAGAAGAAAATCAGTGGAGGCTGGGGAGAAAGAAAAACAACCCTATGACATGCAACTTGATTAGACAAAACAAATGATGATTTTGAGTCTCCTGATGGACTTCTGGATTTGGGGAAACACCTACAATACTCACATTCCCAAATCTCAAGTAGCCCCTGAAATATGGCCAAGAGAAGAGGAGCAAAAAGCAAACCCCATCAGGAAACTACTTACCTGTCCTGCCAGAGAGTCCAGTGTAGAAGGCCAAGATTGCAGGAAAGGTTGGTCCACTTCTAGCTCTACGTATCACATGATGTCATTCAATAAGAGAAAAATTGCTATTATTTAGTCAGTGTCTACCATATGCCAAGTGCTGCGTTGGGTGTTACACACATACACACACGCACACATGCATGTACAGCAAATATGGCTGATCTACATATACTATTTAGATTCATACTGCTGGTCTATGTATATTAGACTCATTGGATAGGGGGCCTGAAGGCACAACAGTGGTAAGAAACTTCTTGATGGTAGGAAATATATCTTGTTCATTTATATATCCTTATTATTTCACTATATTCTGGGTACTATGTAAAGTACTTTTAAAATCTTCCTTCATTTAATCCTTATAATAACCCTATGAAGTGGTTACTGTTTTTAATCTGTTTTACAGACAACAAAACTGAGGCACAGAGAGGTTACACAGACAGTAAATGGAAGAGTTGGGATTCAAACCCAGGTAGTCAGACATCACAGCTTCTCCTAAAAAGTGTACTAATTATTATTTTATTTTTTTAAGATTTATTCACTTTTTGGGGGGAAGGGTGAGAGCTAAGGGAGGGTCACAGAAAGAGAGAGAGAGAGAGAGAGAGAAGCTTAAGCAGACTCTGCACTGAGTGCAAAGCCTGACTTGGGCTTTGATACAGGGCTTGATCTGATGACTCTGAGATCATGATCTGAGCTGAAACCAAGAGTCAGATGCTTAACTGACTGTGCTACCCGGGTGCCCCCAAAATGTATTAATTCTTGTTAATCTGAGCATGGAAATAAGGATCTAGCTCCTTGACTCACAGTTTTGGCAAAACCACACAGCAGAGAGATAGATGTTCTATACCTGTACTGTCTAATATGTTATTGGCTACATGTGGCTATTTAAATGGAAACTAAATGAAATTAAATTAAAATTTAGTTTCTGAGTTCCCTGTCACATTCCAGGTGCTCAAAAGTCACAAAAGCTAGTGCAGATAGAAAACAATTCCATTCTTAAGAAAAAAATTCTATTGGGTGGCAGTAGTAGATGAATTCTAAGTGCCATTTCCAATCTTGATACGGGGAATGGGAACTGACTGGTTTTGATAGAGCGTCCCTACAGACCATGCTGGCTTCTCTTCCCTATTCACAATCCATTCCCTCCTCACAATGACCAGCCATGCTCTTCTATGTCCACTCCCTGTACACACTATCTGCCCTGGGCCTCTCTACACTCACACAAGGCAGGAATGTAGAGCTCCTAACTCCCACCCCTTCTTTAGGTTCTACTGGATGTTTTAAAGCAGGGACCCTGGCTGCACTGTTGGTAGGAAACCCTGGCAAAGTTGGGGCTGGACATAAAACTCTGCTTTTGATATCCTATAAGATACTGCCTCTGTGGTGAAAAGCCCGGTCTTTGGAGACATACAGACCTGGGTTTGAATCCCAGATCACCACATACCTATGACAAGACCTCAGATTAGTGGTGTGGCACTCTGATCCTCACCTATAAAATTGAATTCATACCATATTAGCATCGATGTCTTTGATACAGCAAGAATTGGCAGCTACTGAGGTCACTGTTATGAGGATTACAGAGCAGATGACCCATAGTTCTCCATTCTTCAGGGTCACCCTTCTGTTTAAAACTAACAAGACAATATCCTGAGTCAATTCTCAAAGGACCATGATCTTCTCCCTAGATAATTTCTGGGACATGCTAAAATCAGCTTTGGAGATTTTATAGTACCCCTCAAAGCCCTCTTTGCCCTGGAAGACATCTTCAGAGCAACATGGGTAATTGTACCATCTTATAATGTGTTTCTCTCATTTCATTCATTCCAAGAAAGATCACAGGCCTTTCTTTTAGCCCTTCAAAATACAATGACAACTAGGTTGTGGTATTTAACAGATTAAGGGAATTACAAAGCAGAACGTGAACATTTAATAGAGGATAATAATTATTACTGTTTTTAGTGTCTGTACATTGCATGCTACCAGAGGGGTCTCCCAGCCCTCTGATCTATCGTCATGTTACAAGGGCGAACCAACCTCCTTCACAGGAGAACTGTTTTGACCATGACCTTGTTACCCGTGGCTTAAGGCCAGAGCTGTCCCTTACCCCAGAACTGGATAGAATAATCCTGTTCCAGCCCAGCCCAATACCAACTGGCTTCCACAATTGTCCTGGGAAGACTGATTCAGATAAATAACTTCTACTTCCTAATCTTGAGGACAATAGACAAAATGCAAGATGACATGGCAGCTAGTGAAAGGTCAAGACAGGGGAATACATCTGCTGATCCCTTCACTCCCCCAAACCCAAATACTTCACCTCAAAGTAGGCTGAAGGAAATTTCTCTACTTCCATCCAGTCTTATTTGCTGCTCTTTGGTCTCTCAGTTTGTTCTGGGCTGCAGAGTGATCTGGGGTTCATATGGTGCTCACCCTGGACCTGTGTAGGTGCCTGGGGCTCCTGAGCACTGGCTTCCTGTTAAAGGATTCACAGGCTGAATCTCATGTTCTCAACCCTTTTCTGTAGCTTTGATTTCTGCAGCCAGTACCAAGGCCCCTTTTTATTTCTCAGAGTCAAGGCAAATGGGCCATAACAAGAACAGAGGGCTCAGGAGAGGAAGGCAAGCAGCTACTGAATGGAAGGAAATGCTTAAGGGATCTCAGAGAAGAACTAGAGCTTCCTTAAGGAATTAACCACATTCAAGTGGCACTTTTCAAGTTACAGCTTTCATTTATTTAGAGCTCTATACACCAGGCATTGTGCTTTCTTATACTTTGTATGGCAGGATCCAATCTCATTCTCAAATTGGTCATGAAAGTAGGTATAGTATCCCCTTTTAGGAAGCTCAAGTTCAGAAGGCAAGTAACAGGATCAACATGATCCAAAAGTAATCAGGAAAGCCATAGTTAGAGGTTGGTTGACTCCAGAGTCCATGTTCTCAACTTCTTTTTGTGTTAGAGAGGGAGAGAGGTGCCTGGGTGGCTCAGTTGATTAAGCATCTGAGTCTCGATTTAGACTCCAGTCATGATTTCAGGGTTGTGACACTGAGCCCCCATGAGGTTCAGCACTCTGGGGAGTCTGCTTCTGTTCCTCTGCCCCTCCCCTGGCTTGTATACGTACATGTTCTCTCTCTAAAATAAATGGGTAAATTTTTTTTTAATGTTTCCTTTTTTTTTTTTTAAAGGTCTTATTTATTTATTTGAGAGAGAGAGAGGGATCACAAGCAAGGGGGAGGGGCAGAGGGAGAAGCAGAATCCCCACTGAGCAGGGAGCACAACATGGGGCTCGATCCCCTGAGCCGAAGGCAGATGCTTAACCGACTGAGCCATCCAGGTGCCTCATCAACTTCATTTCTTATACTGGCTTCAGTGTTTTCCCACATGTGTTATTTTATTGAATGCTGTGAGGTAAAGAGACCAGGAGCAGCATTAGCCCCATTTTCCTGAAAGGAAATGGAAACTCAGAGAGTTTACATGATTTGTTCAATGTTATTTAGATCTCCTGAGTCCTAGCCCAACTTGTTTCTGTTACACTGAACAGAAGTGGCTGAGCTAAGTTCCAGCTACAGTTTTAGAACATAAGTTCTTCTCCACTGTGCATTTAGAAAGTCACTGTGCATTTGGAAAGTCACTGTGCGGTTGGAAAGGCTAATCTGTCTTCACAGGTTTCTGTTGAGGTATAACATCAATAATCATAAAGGAATTGATCTTTATTATAAGGAATCTAATATCCCAACTGGGTTCCAATTTAAGAAAATGACCTCACCTTTCCCCAGTAAGCCATCTTGGGATCAAAGAGTGCTACAGTGACCTACAGATAATGGCTTTCCTTTTGTTGTTTGTATTAGCCCTAACAAGTTATTTAGAAAACAGCTGCTATTTCGAAATGTCCCTGCCCTGCCCACCCCCAACAAAAGAAGGATCCAGTCCATCAGTCCTTCCTTCCTCCCTCCCTCCCACTGCCCCTTTACCTTTTCTTTTCCTTTCCTTCCCCTTCCCCCCTCCTTTTTTTTTTTTTTTTAACATTAAGTATCTTGGTTCTTCAAAATAAGAATAATTAGTGGTGGGTAATCTTAGCAGTCCAAGGAGGAGGCAAGCACCCTAGCTAAGGTACTATTAGAGACCTCTTTTCCTTATTCCCCTTACCCAAGAAGTTGTTATATGATGAAAAAGGGGCATGATGGTGAAGCACCCAGTGAATTTACCTTCACACCTTGGTTTACAGAAATCTCTGGTAAAAGCTCTTTCCATCAAGCTTATCTGGAGACTTTGCTTGGCCCTATGATGTGGAAGGTATTTAAGCCAATGGATTTACTTTGGATTCTACTGATTGTTGTCTCTTTGTATTACCATATGACTCTAAAAGTGTCCCAAATATTAAGGGGGAAAATGGATACTTGTAGTTATAATTGCCTTTACATCTGGATTGCAAAGTGGATTCCTTTCTTGAGCCAATAATCTCATTTTTGGGTATCTTTCTTAAAGAAATAAAGTATCTGTGCATATCTATTTATATAAAAATATAGATACTAAATATATAAATATAGATATAGATATTTACTGTAACATTATTATAGTGGAAAACAAACCTGGAAACAATGTCTACCAATAGAAGGATGATGATTAGTTGGTTGATTAAATGATGACATATTTATAGCATGAAGTACTATATAGCTATAAACAAAAAGAGTAAGTTAGATCTGTATGTATTGGCCTGGAAAGATGTTTGTGATAAGAACTTTTTTTTTTCCTTAATAAGCTCCATGCTGGACTTGAACTCACAACCCTGAGATCAACCCATGAGCCTAGATCAAGAGTTGGACATTTCACCAACTGAGCAACCCAGGCACCCCAACATGTTAGAAGTTTTGAATAAAAAACTAAGTATTAGAGTAGAGTGAGAGATATGATCCAATTTTTGTAAAATATTGTGTCCAAAGCCTATTTAGAAGCATTTATGTTTTCACATGTTTGAATGAATACAGGTATCATGTGAATGATACCTACTAACCTATAAACATTGGATTCATTACCTGGAGGGTAAGGAACGGGATGCTTGGAGGAAAGGCATATTATAAACTTCTGTTTGACTTTTCATAATAAGTACATGTTATACTTTAAAAAACCCAATAAAATAAGTTCAATAATAAAGGGGAGGGAGTGCTTTAAGACAAAGATGGTGCCTGCATGTTGCTTCATGCCAGAGTTATCTGGGAGGCTAGCACAGGTACATCCTTCTGATCTTCAGAACCAACATCTTATGACTGAAACAAACCGCGAGAAAAGGGAGGGAATGGGCTGTTATCTGCTAAAGTTTTCCTTCTTAATGGCATTTTCAATGAGACCCCATAAGCAAATCTATTATTTTTTCTTCCACCTTAGAAAGCATCATAAAACTGTAGGAGAATTTCTCAAACTCAGCATTCCTGGAAAAGGAACACAGCTATAAGCACTTTGAATGGGATAAGAAATGCTGGTATATTAAATTAAACCCCTGGCAATATCCGTTTTTAACAGATCTCGTCTTCTCTTTCCTTCCTTCCTTCTGTTTCTCCCCTTGTTTTCCTTGCCCCTTTTTAAAAAATTTAATTTTTTCCAGTGTTCCAAGACTCATTGTTTATGCACCACACCCAGTGCTCCATGCAATATGTTCCCTCCTTAATACTTACCACCAGGCTTACCCAACCCCTCACCCCTCTCCTCTAAAACCCTCAGTTTCTCAGAGCCCATAGTCTCTCATGGTCTGTCACCCCCTCCAATTTCCCCCAACTCACTTCTCTCTATCTCCCAATGTCCTCCATGTTATTCCTTATGCTGCAAAAGTAAGCAAACCCATATGATAACTGACTCTCTGCTTGACTTATTTCTTTTTTTTTTTTTTTTTTTTTTTTTTTTTTTTTTATTATTTTATTTTATTTATTTGACAGACAGAGATCACAAGTAGGCAGAGAGGCAGGCAGAGAGAGAGGAGGAAGCAGGCTCCCTGCTGAGCAGAGAGCCCGATGCGGGACTCGATCCCAGGACCCTGGGATCACGACCCGAGCGGAAAGCAGAGGCTTTAACCCACTGAGCCACCCAGGTTCCCTGCTTGACTTATTTCACTCAGCATAATCTCCTCCAGTCCCGTCCATGTCGATACAAAAGTTGGGTATTCATCCTTTGAGTATTTACCCCAAAGATACAGATGTAGTGAACAGAAGGGCCATCTGTACCCCAATGTTTATAGCAGCAATGGCCACGGTCGCCAAACTGTGGAAAGAGCCAAGATGCCCCTCAACGGACAAATGGATAAGGAAGATGTGGTCCATATAGACAATGGAGTATAACGTCTTTGCTCCTTTTTAAAAAATTTTTACTTATTTTTATTCTTTCTTTAAGATTTTATCCATCTGTTTGTGGGAGAGAAAGCACAAGCAAGGAAATGGGAGAGGGGGAAGCAGACCCCTCTGAGCAGGGAGCCCAAAGCAGGGCTCAATCCCAGGGCTCTGGGATCATGACCTGAGCTGAAGGCAGACATTTAACCGACTGAGCCATCCAGGTACCCTCTTTTTTCTTGTTTTTAAAAAATGCTTTGTTTATTTAATATTTTAAGCTGAGATATTATATTAACTCAAATCTTTGGTTTGGGTAATTTAGTCTTTAAATTGTATTTTTCATTGCTTTGTAGTGAGTGTTACAGTCATATATACGTAACGACGAAGAGTATGTACCATTTTTATCCCACATACATTACAAAAGAAAGCACGGAATATTCTCTATCTCATAACATTTAAAGTCAGAAGTCCATTTCAACGTCTATCACGTTAGAACTTACACTTCCCTCAGCTTATGCTGAATTCTGCTTGCATTATAGTTTTTTCTTATCTCACATTTTGGGGCATCACATACATTCAGCAAATCAGTTGCTTCTGTGGGGCAGTTTATTTACAGACCTTTTTTCTAAAAAGTGTTAATCACACTTTAACGAAAAGGAATCATATGTATGTGCATATATACACTGAGTGCCATTAGCACACAGCGGGGATCTAGTAACTAGCTGATATTAAATAACAGAATTTTCAGAAAACAGCATCCAACATCCTAAATGCATTTTAGATGTTCCCAGATGTGAAAACTTTTTGTATCTTTCCTCCTCTTCTGAAGAGAGTTTGAACCTGACCAATAATTTTTCTCCCACTTTGACCTCTAAATTAGACACCATAGCAGTCTTCCTAACTTTAGGGATCTCCTTATTTCTGATTAAGGCCTTTCCCACACTGCCTTTTTCTTAGAAAGCTTGGCCTTTCTCTCTATGGGATATGTACATTTATGTAATGGAAACATTTTTATGATTGTTGATTCTCGAAACCAGGCACGACTGTTATGGACTGATCAATACTCTTAAATGTCAAGGCAATCAGGAGTACAAACTGGAAGAGTTCCCTTGTTCATGAGCACGTGTTATAGATCCCAAGATACCAAGTGCTGACAATGAAAGACAAATGGGAGGAAGTGCCCTCTATGGGTGAAGTCCCTTGACTGGGAGCCAAGGTCACATTTGCCTTCCTCTTCTTCCTCTTCTCTTCTAACCCCAACATTTGCAACAGGATGCAGGTTGTTATGGTGCTAGGGGAAGAGAACACTGAATTGGAAGATCATTTCATAAATACTGCAGTGGTATGGGGGCGCGTGGGTGGCTCAGCAGGTTAAAGCCTCTGTCTTCAGCTCAGGTCATGATCCCAGGGTCCTGGGATTGAGCCCTGAGCAGAGAGCCTGCTTCCTCCCCTCTCTCTGCCTGCCTCTCTACCTACTTGTGATCTCTGTCTGTCAAATAAATAAATAAAATCTTAAAAAAAAAATTACTGCAGTGGGCGATCATGGGTATCTGAAAGTAACTTTTTATTTTTGCGATAATTTTAGATTTACAGAAAAGTTGCAAAGGTAGTGACAGGGAGTTCCCATACACCCCTCACCCAGTTTTCCCCCGATATTACCATAGTACATTAGCACATTACTATTAACTAAACTCCAGATTTCATTTGGATTTTACCTGTTTTTCCACTAATGTCTCTTTTTAATGTTCCAGGATCTAATTTAGGGATCTACATTGCATTTAGTCATTATGCCTCTCACATCTCTAGGTACGGTCCCAAATTTCCTGCATCCTGTGATAATTACCCAGACTACCTTCATTTTTAAAAAAAGCTTTTAATCTATCCAAAATTTTATCAAAGTTTACTTCTTTGAGGTGCACTTGAGTTATCATATTGTTGCCTTTGTTTGTGTTTTGTGATTTTTTGTGGTTCTTATGAGGACAAAATATTTCTTAGGAACTCTTATGACCTGGCAAATAATGTTTCTGTTTTTGTCCTCTTTGTAGAAATCCTTTGACTAGAGGAAGGCATGATCACCAAGAAGGGGATGTTTTTGGCTGGTAATATGCTCCTTCTGCTAGGCATATCATCTTAATTCTGCTGTAATTAGTTTTACAGATAATTTAAGCCCCCAATTTCAAAATACTCAAATAGTTTTACTCCCCATGGCGTGTTATAGGAAAGAGGTTTCCTCCACCAACTTCAGGGATCTACAAACAGATAGCAGTTTCCTTTAACAATATTCTTTTGTGCTCGCTTCGGCAGCACATATACTAAAACAATATTCTTTTAATCATCTGTTTGGTGCTACCCCACCAAACAAGCTCCACACTCCAATCTCTTGCATCAGCTCCCACTATTTAAGTGGTAAAATCCTTGCCAAAGTAGAATGTCCATAATCCAGCCTGCTGTTTGACTTTTGTCACCACCTCTCCATAAGACCTGCTTTGAATTCTAAATTGAACACTTCTTTTGGAAAGCTTTCTGTTGTATTCTCTTTACATTAAATAAGAGCATGTAGTTTGGAGGCAAAGAGACCTGAACTCAGACTCCAGCTCTGCCACCTACTATGTGACCTCAAGCAACGTACTTACCCTCTCCGAGCCTCCATTTCTTCATCTGTAAAATGGGGAGACAGCTTCTTTCCTGGATTTGATTTTCAAAGACCTTCCTATTTTCTGGTGTGTTCCTTTTGTAGCTATTTGCTATCACCCCAAGTTTAGACAGGAACGGAAGAATCTAAAACTAGATACAGCTGCTTCTCCTTCCCTTTCTCCTTCATTACCCTCAAATTCCCAGAGAATAAAAAGGAGTAGAGGTAAGAGGTATGCATGACTGTGGGCCAACTGTTTGCACTGAATGGCTTCTATGGACATCTGGAAAGGGGCCGGGGCTGCTGCACTGGGAGGCAGACAGGAGCAGCATTCTGCAGTTAATTTCAGGGGGAACAGTCAGCAGGTCTGCTCTATTCCATAGAAGCTTTCTTCAAGTTTGTATGCGTTGCCTTTGGGTTAGATGTGGTCCCTGTGATTGGATTCTCTCCCCCGACTAGGGCTGCCTTCATCACTTCATGTCCATGAGACCATTCCAGCTATCCTCTCTATACTCTGGAACCCTTGACTTGACAAATAAGTCATAACATTTTTCTCTGGACCTTGCCACAGTTCCCACTCACACTTAATATTTTAACTAATGCAATTTTGGGCATTATTTCTGGTGATTTACAGACATAAACAAAATACATTCACATTTTTACATTATTGTTTTTCCCTCTCATAATCCATGTTCATGAAGAATATTTTCACAGCTTTGCTGATCAGGAAGCCAACTTACTAAAGATTTTGTGAAAAGTAACAAAGAGAGGACTCCTTCTCCCCCCGCACCCCCTGCCTTCAGATTTGCCACTTGATGCTTCCTACTTTAAGGTATTAGTTGGGCTATTTGATTCAACATATACTTACTAGTAATTATTCTGCGGCAGGCACTGTATTAGGGGCAGGGCTGGTATGTTCACTAAAGAAATAACTATGGAAGCACTTAGCACAGTATATGATACATCTTCAGTGTTAAAAATTTTTGCATTTACTCCTTTTCTCCTTTGTCAACACTCATCAATCTAATGATTAATCAACAGTGACTAGGGCAACGGCTTTCCATACTTACAGAATAGATCAAAGAAGAAATGTTGAAATATTCATGCTATTTCTTTTTCTTTCTTTTTTTTTTTAAAGATTTTTAAAATTTATTTATTTGACAGAGATCACAGAGAGAGAGAGGGGAGGAGGAAGCAGGCTCCCCACTGAGCAGAGAGCCCAATGCGGGGCTCGATCCCAGGACCCTGGGATCATGACCTGAGCCAAAGGCAGAGGCTTTAACCCACTGAGCCACCCAGGCACCCCCATGCTATTTCTTTTTCTAGCCCTCTTACTATTTAAAGAAAATGTATGAGGTCAATAGAGCCAGGGATTAAGAACGCAGAAAATAGTGTCACACAGCCACTTTTTGAATCCCACTCTGATGCTTACTATGTGGGTCAGCTTGGGTAAATTGCTCAACATTTCTGAGCTTCAGGTTCCTCATGTTCGAAACAGAGATTACAACAGTGACTACTTCATAGAGGTGAAGACTTAAAAACAGACAGGTATAGATCCTTTCACACAGTGACTGACATACAAATAAGTATTCACTAAATGGTAGATATTATTAATACCATTATGAACATTATGCTCTGGGAAATGGTAACTAGTTATTTCATAGAGTCCTTTATTTTTTAAAGCTTTATTTATTTATTTATTTGGGTGGGAGGAGCAGACAAGAGAATCCTCAAGCAGACTCTCCTCTGAGCGTGAAGCCTGACATCGGGCTCCATCCCGGGTAGTCAGATCATGACCTGAGCCGAAATCAAGAGTTGGACGCTTACCCAAATGAACCACTCAGGCCCCCCTCATAAGGTCTTAATGGAATATGCTACTCTAAAAGGGGTGTGTAGAAGTTCAGCTTTCCATGAGAGTCTGTTATCTTATTGTGAATATTTTGTTTTCAAAACAGCGGCACTTGCCTGTTTCCTGTCACATCCCACAGGGGAATCTCAATCTGCTAGATGACGCTATTTACTCCTGGGATCACCATTCTCCTCAGTGTTCTGAATAGCTTGTAATAAAAAGAGAATGAAAGGGTAAATATAGAGTTTGTGAGGAACATTTTGTCTTTCTTGTCAACAGTATACTTAAGACATTTCTGTGGTGGGTATAGAAATCACAACAGTTATCAATTCCCACTGAAATGGAAATATTATCCATACATAGAAGGTATTATTGTCTAATTGAAAGACTTGATGAATGAGTTGGAGAAGTACGAAAGAGAAAGAAATGATTGGTGGTATTAGAAATAAATTAATAAGAGATTAAATTTCAGGAAGATTAATTTGGAGACAATCTATAGTATAGATTAAAAGAGGGGAAATCTCTTGAGGAAGATTGTTAAAGTAATTATTTATAATCTAATCTGATTTCCTTTTCTTGAGTGAGCCACTAGACTGGTAAACTAAGGATTTTAGTAAATTAATTAATATCCTGCCTTGATCCTTAATGGATTTGGAGTAGCTTAAAACCTGAATATTGTTCTCATTAGAAACTTTAGTTTTGGGTTTTTTTTAAAAAGATTTTTATTTATTTATTTATTTGACAGAGAGAGAAAGATCACAAGTAGGCAGAGCAGCAGGCAGAGAGATGGGGAAGCAGGCTCCCTGCTGAGCAGAGAGCCCAATGTGGGGCTCGATCCCAGGACCCTGGGATCATGACCTGAGCCAAAGTCAGAGGCTTAACCCACTGAGCCACCCAGGCACCCGAAACTTTAGGTTTTATTATACTCTAATTCATTCATTCATTTCCTCATCCCACACCTATTGATTGATTGTCTTCCGCATGCCAGTACCATGTTGTTGTTGAGCGTATATATATTTGTTGATAATATCATGGTCTGAGGATCCAATCCTGTTCCAACTGATGAGATATTCTGTGTACTATTTTGTTCTTTCTTGCATTTAAGCTAAACATATTGCACATTGTAAAGTTTTTAATAAATTCTTTTGGTTTAGAACACCGATGCACTTCTAATTATCTGTAGTTGGCAATCTTTTGGAGAGATATGGATCATCCCAGAAAGATCCTGCTTATATTAGAAGCTCATGGAAGACACCAGTCTCAGGAGGCAATCAATCACCGTGATTAATACTGCCAAATAGCTAAAGTTAAACTGTCATTTAGAACCCAATTAAATGTGATTAAACAAGCCAAGATGACTAAATATAATACCATAAAAACTGATTTGATTTCCCCCATTTCCAACTAGTAAATCTTGACATTTTGAATAACACTTTAATCATGCAAGCAAAGGTCCTTTCTAGTCTAACTCACCAGGAGAGTCAAAATCAAGGGGCTAATGAACAGCTGGGTGAATTTGACTTACCTCCTCCAGCCAAAGGGTTTCAGAGGAAAGGCAGAAAACGAATAAAGTATTGTGGTAGTTACAGCTGTAGCCAACATTAACTGAGCACTACATATGGGCACTTTGCTGAGTGCTAGAAAACTCTAAGATACAGTGTTTTAACTAATAGATGACACACTTTAGGTTCAGAGAATTTGAGTAGCTTGTCCAAAGTCACACAGCCTATGAATAAGGGAGCAGGGATCCCAACCCAGGTTGTGAGACTTTGCCAAAGTATTATATAATGCTTCCTTCTGTGGTCTTCCTTCTTTGCAATGTTCTAGTCATGGTCAGTGCACTTGAAATTTTTTTTTTTTTCAGATAGTACCTAACATTTATTTAACTACGAGATTCAGAAACATACTTGACTTGAATGATATTTAGTATTATCCAGTGTTAGTAAGTATTTAAGGTAGAGAGGGCTCAGGTGAAGTCTGGGATAGCTACAGGGGAGTGGTAAGACGAGAGGAGACTAGAAGGATGGATGGGGCTAGAACCAGTGAGAAGGAAGAGAACAACACTCCTAGGATCTGACATTGGCAATTACAGAGGCAGGGGAAATGCCAGAGCCTGAGCTAGCCAGGGCAGAAGACTCATGTCGGAGCATAAAGGCAAATAACGTCAGATTGGCATGGTGACAACAGTGTTGAAGGCCTTGCATGCTGGGAAGAGGATATATGTGGGGGAAAAAAGCATTTATGGGGGGTTGATTGTATTTTTGACCTGCCTTCACAGCCTCCTTGGACCTATTGCCTTTGCAATGTGACTTTGCAGCATCTCTCACCAAGAGAGTGAGTCATATTTAGCTCCCTCACCTTGATCTCAAGGCTGTCTTGGTTTCAGCCTCTTATTCACATCTTGTGTTATTTAAATGTTTGGGGATGTGATAGTCTCTCTGTTCACAGTCATTCTGAGGGCACTAGAGGTTGAGGATGGCCTCCTTCTCAAATCCTTTGACTGTCAAAGAATTGTGAGTGAATATGGGCTATCATGTAACTTGGTTTGGCCAAGAGCATATGGCAGACTAAGTTTCTGAGTTGGGGCTTCTCAAGGCAGTTTGCTGTCAAGCAGAACTGCTCAAGGCAGTTTCCACTGCCTCTTCTGAATTCCTAACTTGCCTTGAGAAAGAGCTCAGTCTAGTTGACCGCAGGAGAAGAGATCACTTGGAGAAGGGCCATTCTATACCGGGCAGCCCCTAGCTAACTCACCAGCAGGCCCCAGACAGGAGTTAAATCCACTTTAGATCAGCTGGGCTCAGCCCAGATCAGCAGATCCATCTAGCTATAGACTTATGATGTGCCAATAAATGTTAATTCTTGTGTAACAGTGAAATTTTGGGGGTGTTACTCTGCATTACTGTGGCACTAGACATAAAGAATATAGTTCTTTACAGATGAAGATGCAAAATTCTTTTTTTTTCCCTTTTCCTTAAAAATGGGAGCAGTCAGGCGCCTGGGTGGCTCAGTGGGTTAAAGCCTCTGCTTTCGGCTCAGGTCATGATCTCAGGGTCCTGGGATCGAGCCCCACATCGGGTTCTCTGCTCAGCAGAGAACCTTTCCCTTAGACTCCCTAAGAGAGTCAGTTATCTTAGTCTAAATGTTCTATTTTCAAAACAGCAGCTCCTACCTATTTTCCCACCACATGCTGCTATAGGACAATATCTCACTCAACCTGCTAGATGATGCTATTTGCTCCTGGGATCACCACTGTCCTCCTAATTGTTTAAATAGCTTATAATAACAAGAGAATAAAAGGGTAAGTATATAGTTTGTGAGAGATATTTATCTTTCTTGTCAAACAGTACATTTTCAAGATGTTTGGGCAAAAAAAAATCATAGCAGTTGCCTACTTTCATTGAAATGGAAATAGTACTTTTAAATACAGTGTCATTATCATCTAACTGGATTGAAGACATAGGACAGTGACAGAAACAATAGGTGGTGTTAGAAATAAATTAATAAAAGATTAAATTTCAAGAAGATTAATTTGGAGATCATTTGAGGTACAGATTAAAAGGAGGGGAAATCCCTCAAAATTCTACGAAAACCACCAGTCTAGGCGCACCTAGGTGGCTCAGTGGGTTAAACCCTCTGCCTTCGGCTCAGATCATGATCCCAAGGTCCTGGGATCGAGCCCCGAATCGGGCTCTCTGCTCAGCAGGGAGCCAGCTTCCCACCTCCACCCCTCCCCCCCCCCCCGCCTGCCTCTCTGCCTACTTGTAATCTGTCAAATAAATAAATAAAATCTTAAAAAAAAAGAAAGAAAGAAAGAAAGAAAGAAAACCACCAGTCTGGAGTCAGGGGACTATTATAGATAAAGCATGTCTGGAATGTGTCCAATGAGCGTGACAAAACTTGTCATGAGGGATGCCTGGGTGGCTCAGTCGGTTAAGTGTCTGCCTTCGGCTCAGGTCATGATCCCAGGGTCCGGGATCAAGCCCCGCATCAGGCTCCCTGCTAGGCGGGGATCCTGCTTCTCCCTCTCCCTCTTGTGCTCCCCCTCTTTGTGCTTTCTCTCACTCTCTTCTGCTCTCTGTCAAATAAATAAGTAAAATCTTAAAAAAAAAAAAAAGAAAAGAAAAAGCATCATGAAATTCAGAAAAAAGGAAAGGAAACGATGGACAGAGCAATGGACAGAGAAGTGGAGTCGATTAAGCACATGGTTCCACGAGTGCTGTTTAATTGTATCTGTGCCAAGAGGTCCACATGTAGATACATGTCTTTGGTATGATTCTTTTGACACTTTTTTTTTTAAATTTTATTTATTTATTTGTCAGAGAGAGAGTGGGAGAGAGAGTGAGCGGGCAGAGGCAGAGGGAGAAGCAGGCTCCCTGCCACGCAAGGAGCCCGATGTGGGACTCGATCCCAGGACACTGGGATCATGACCTGAGCCGAAGGCAGCTGCTTAACCAACTGAGCCACCCAGGCGTCCCTCTTTTGACACTTTTGTCAATGACTTGTTACTGTGAGAATCCACAGGTGACACAAAACTGGAGGGAATTCTAAGCAGTCTAATAGATGCTGACCACCTAAGAAGATGCGATAAAATATATTTAGGGCAAGATAGTGGAACATTCTTTAATTGGCTAAAGTATCCAATAGACTAAATGTTGAGTGGAGGTGATTTTGGCTACAGATATTCATGTGGTAAAGATACATGGCATGGTTTAGTAAACAGCCCCAGGATATAGACTCCATGAGTTCAGGGCTGATGTTCAGCCCCTGGCGCAGTGCTTGGTGCGTTATAGGTACTCAATGAATCTATCTATAGGGAGGAAGGGAGAAATCCGAAAGGCAAGAGTGGGTGTGGAGTAGGATGGGAGAGACTGTATAAAGAACCAAATGGAAAACAATCAAGTCCAAACTGAATGTTGAAGGTAACTAAGTGAAATGGACACTGTCTGTGCTCCCCTAGATTCTCCTATAATCCCCTTTTCATGTTTAACTTCCTCTCCCTGTCTGCTGTGTGAACCAGCACCCACAGCTCCCCTTGGCCTGGAACCAGCACAGCTGCCTTAGGTAGAGAGAAAGAAGTGCTTGAGGATTATGTCATCTCCAGGACACCCTTTTGCCGAGGACTGCCTGATGTGGGGCATGAAAGCCTAGATCTCCTGCTCCAGTAGGGCAAATGATGAGAAATAATTTAGAGTTCAGACTGACAGGACCAGTCTGAGATTGACATTTTGCCAGCAACGGCACCTGTGATTGGCTCTTATCCCATCCCCTCTCCTGATTCCTCTACGCCTTCACTAATTTCTCCCAAGAGAGCCAAATAAATTACTTGCAAATGAATCTGGGTCTTGGGGTCTTCTTCTGGTGAGTCTAACCTAAGACGGTAAGTGATCTCCTAGAGGTCAAAGACTGTAAAGTCTTCATCATCTCATCCCCAGGAAATGCTAGAGTACCAGGCATATGGCAGGTGACTCGTGAAATCTTAGAACAAAGGGATGACGTAAGGAAAGACAGAAGGAAGGAAAGAAGTTAACCTGAGAGACAAGGGAAGGAAAATTCCACATATAAATGTAAATAGAATGTTCCGAATAAATACTCAGAGATATTAATACGATTTTTGTGGGACATAATTGGGGCATGTGAAAACTTCTAAGGATAAGAAGAGAGGAAAGAGGAAGGATGAAGAAAGGCAAATGTGCATCTATGGGTAAATTGCCATTTGGCAAGTATTTATCGAGCACCCACTATGTGCCTGTTATCGGTGCTTGGGATACATCAGTGAACTAAATAAGGACCCCTACACTCCATGGGGCCTTACATTTTAGTGGGAGGGAAAGGGAAATGCTAAACCTGAAAATAAGTAATATAATAGGTAAGAAAATTTCAGTGTTTGGAAAAGAGAAAAAAGCTGCCCTAGCTATGGAGCTCAGGGTGGGTGGAGGATGGGGAGGCAGTTTGTGGTTTTGAACAAGTCAAAATAACTCTCACTGAAAAGATGAAATGTGAATAAAGCCTTGAGGGGTTATGTCGAACACTTGGAGGATGAAGGTTCTAGACTGAGAGAAGAGCTGGAGAAATCGGCGTCTTCAAGGAATAACGAGGAAGCCAGTGTGTCTGGGATGACATGAAGGAAAGAGAAGAGGTCCTAGCGGGAATGCGGGCCAGTGGAATTCTGGATTATGGGCACAGTTTCACCCAGATCTTAATAATGCAAGCTTGAAAGATGAGCAGACCTCAGTATGAATTTCAGTTTTGCTCCTCCAATGCTACTTTAGGCAAGTTACTTAACAGCTTGAAGCCACTGTTCCCTCATCTATGAAATGGGTATAGTACTAGTACCTAATTCATAAAGTTGTTATGAGAATACAATGCAATACTTAGCGGGTAAGAGAGCTGAATAAAATTTTGCATAAAGGAATATGGGTCTGACAGCTCAGATTTCTGCTCAATTTCACGTCTCGATGTCCCCCTCCCCCCTTACTCTGGAAGTGAATCTGTAGGAAGAGGCAAGAAGTTACTCTTAAACTCTCAACAGCTACCCTATACGAGAAAGGACTTAGCAAAGAAGTCAAGACATGTGTGCCCTCTGTCTGTCCATCTAGATGGAGATGATGGAGCAAACAGAGAAGAGATTATCAACCCAGACAATACAAGGCATGGAAGCAGGATAATAAGGCTTTTCCTTTTTTTAGGAGAGGCAGATGGCATATGTTTCCCACCAACCTTCAGTTCTTGTAGTGTTGGGTATCCATTGGGCTGCTTGCTTTCATCCTGTTCCCCACAGCCTCATTTTAGGGAAATGTTTCAGCTCAGTGAACCTCAGATACTAGGTCTTAGAAATTCACCTTTTGCTCTTGGCCATCTTCCAGTGTCTACAGGAAAATGGTCAATCAGACCAGATTATGAGTAGTTTTTTCAATGAATGTTAACTGTATGTAAATGCAGCTCCCAGGAAGGATGAAGAATCTTCTTAGGGGATAATGTCAGGGCATCAAGGTTGGGTGCAGGACTTTGAATTTCGTATCTCAGCTCTACCACCTGCTACTCAGTGGCTGGTGATGCCATCAGTTCTTTGTTGGGAGATGATCAAATGTTTAGATGGATGAACCCCAGGCATAATAATGATCACAACTAACATTTTAATACAGCAATTGTTAGGGTTCCAAGCACTGTCCTAAACATTTCCTATTTGTTAATTTCCATGATCTTAAAACAATGTCATGGCTCTACGTTATGGTTATTTCCATTACAGAAAATGTGGGACAGGGAGCAGAGGGTCATACAGTTAATAATGGAGGGGGCTATGTGAGCCCAGAAACTCCGTGGCAAGGTTGATGTGTTTACCCACTGTTCTGCTGTTGCTTACAAGTTTTTGTCTTGTTTACCTTTCATCTTATCCATATTGTAAGTGGGAACTACTGCAGGCTTTACTCTGACTTTTGATTTATTCTCTTTCCGCTCTAGATATTTGACAGCATCACCCAGTATTAACCTAATAAACTGGTTTAATTGCATGACATAAACACTGTGCAGTCTTCTGAAACCAGAACACGAAAACACTGCAACCAGCCACACAGTTACTTTCTGAACGTACATTGCACACGAGCCACATACAATTCCATTAGGAGCCCCACGCAGGATTGCTTTTTGGCTCAAATTGCTTGAAATCTTATTCAGAAGGCAATCAGCAGTCCTTCCAAAATATCATAGCACTTGGTTCACTGGCACCTCACAACACAGGACAATCTGAATCTCACTGGATGGAGCCACGGGTGATCAATTCTGTGATAATTGTTCTCTCAGTTTCCAGCTATTTCTATGAATATGGTACACTCCCACAAGTTTCTTAACAAGTAGCAATTTATAGTACTGATATTTTGTTGGGAGAATGGTTGTTACTTCCAGGAACTCTTCAGGAGCTCCAAAATTGGTCATTATCGCTAGACACTGAATCATGATGTGGTTTTTTACTCTCAGATTTTCTCAGAAACTTCATCCAAGAAAGACAGATTTTTGGGTGTGGAGAGAACACGAGGCTGGAAGCAGGAATCTGGGGTCCTGTCCCAGCTTTGCCTTTCGCGGATCCATTCTCCTCAGTGGCTTCAGTTCATCTTCCAGAAAATAAGGCATCAGACAGGGCTCGGGTCTTACAAACTGCCGTTCATTCATTCATTCCACAAAAATTACCCGGGTGCTTCTGTGAGTCAGCTCTCCCTGAGACACGGGAACATAATTTCTTGTCCTCATGGCATATATACTGGTGAGAAAATGGTATTTTCCCCAAAATGGTCCCAGCAATATTTCCAGTCCCACATGTTTTTCCAGAACTTTCTCACTGTCTATCCAATATGAAGCCTATTTCCCTCTCCCTTTGCACCTGGGTGGGTTTGCGACGGCTCCAACCAACAGAGTGTGGCAGAGTGATTCTATGTGATGCCCAGGCCAGGTCCCAGGATGCTTGGGACAGAGCCGCTTGCACAGTGAAGAAACCTAAACGAACATATGAACAGTGACCACAGGAAGAAGCCTGGAATGTAGTAATTGCTTACTAACTATTGGCCATGGTTACCTTAACATAAGGAGACAAAAAGATACTACTTTTAGCAAGAAGACAGAAATGTCAGACACAATATAGCCTTTCTCATCAGCACCAATCTTGCATCTCTGATGACAGATGAGGAACCAGGATCAGAGAGGTTATTAACCTGTCCCAGGGTCACACTGGTAGCAAGAACAGAATTTTGCTGCAAACTCCAATCTTCTTGATTCTAAAGACCCTTCCTACTACATCCTGGAATTAAATGAATAGGCCTGTACTTCATCTTATAGGTTTAGAATTCTTATGCCTTTGTTTGTAAGTGTAAATTCTTGTTAAATACCTAAGAGTATGCTGTAAGTTATATTTCAAACCCCCAACTGGAAATGCAGCCATGAATTAAACAAATGAGTCGTGTTAGTAAATAGAAAAGTTGAGCAGCATGTTACACAGTAACTGACAAAGAATAAATATTGAATATTCCTCAATTCAAATACGGCATGGAAATGATATACATGCATAGTGTTCTGTGCACTTAAACACAAACAAGAGTTTCAGAGACACTGCCAACCTTTCATCAGAATCTGTCTCTAATTAAAGATACTTTCTGTAGGTGTAGCCCCGATGCAGCCTGCAAATAGGCACCCAGTCTGTCGGGACTGAGTAATTGGCATTTTACTTCTCTTCTCCCTCTCTGTGTACTTGGACTTTATTTATCATCATTTCTCGTGATTGGCAACAGACCACACCGGTCAGCCAAGAATGGGGAGGGTGTGGGGCAGGAGGAAGAGCCCAGGATTGGGAGGAGGACACCTGGCTTCTAGACACAGGTCTGTCTTTAACTAACCATGTGACCTCAGACCAACTAGTCTGGCTCAGCAAGCTTCAAATTTCCTCATTCATAAAATGAATGAAGGTGATTGGCTTTGAGAGACAAAGTCTATTTATTTTATGTACCATCTCTAATGAATTAGTAACAGATGCTCTGAAGGCTGCACTGAGAAGAACCCTCAGGTAAACCCAGGCTGGGCAGGAGCAAGCTTCGTGTTTGGTTAGCCACATCTGCCACAAGTGAGGGAAGATTGGAAGAAGCACGTATGCCTCAAAGCCACAATGGGATTTGACACACTGAGAGAAGATGGTGGGGATTTTAGGCAGGGGAAGTTCAGTGAACAAAGGCAGAGGGTAGAAATTTATTGCTGGTCCTTGGGGAGGAACCGCTAGACCAACTGGACAAGATTGGCCCCATTTTGTCCGTACTGCCATCACGATATTCTCCATTAGCATTTAATTACAATCGCCCATCTCTTTCTCCTTTTAGAGAGCAAGATACTTGTGAATAGGAACTGTGTAGATTTCACTCTAGACGCAATGGGGAACTACATCCAGAATCAATACTTAGATTCTTAGAATTACTTAGATCAATACTTAGATTCTTAGGCTGTGTTAGGCAGTTAACAAATATAAGTTGTCATTTTCATTATTATCATTAGTTTTTGAAAGCCTAATGGCTAGAACGGGAATGGCACATAGTAGGAACACAATAACTGCACAAACACTTGCATATATACACACATGTGTAAATGTATGTAGATGTATGAATGACATGTAAGCTTGGAGAGGTTTGTTTTTTTTTTTTTTAAGATTTTATTTATTTATTTGACACAGAGAGAGAGAGATCACAAGTAGGCAGAGAGGCAGGCAGAGAGAGCAGGGGAAGTAGGCTTCCTGCCAAGCTGGGAGCCTGACACGGGGCTCGATCCAAGGACCCTGAGATCACGACCCGAGCCGAAGGCAGACGCTTAACCCACTGAGCCACCCAGGCACCCCTTGGAGGTCTTACATTTCAGGTCAGTTTTCAGCTCTGGAGGGATCTGACTATCCTACTGGGGATATGGATTGTATTCTGAAAGAAATAGGGCTGTTAAAGGTTTGGAGCAGGACCCAGCAACACCGGGTCCTCTCTTAATTGCCATCAAAAGGGGAAGGGGTGGGAGGATGGACCAAATATTAACCCTACCAAGGGAATACTTGAAGGCGGAAGGGTGCATCTCTTAGGCACCAGGGCCTCGTTAACCTTCAACACGGAGTCAGTGCAGAACTGACATGAGCAGTCAGAGAAGACAAATCACTTCTAAGGAAGATTTTTTTTTTTCTTTGTAAATCTGAATTTTGTGGCTTAACTGTTGATCCACTTACCAAGATAAGTCATTTCCACTTCACTGGGATTTGTATGGATACGGTGTTTGACTGCAAGATTGACTGTTGTCGAATGTAGGTTTTCAAGGCAGAAAGGAAAAACCTACACAGCTAGAATTTGGACTACTTTCATGGTCACCAAGGCTGGGGGTCTGATTTTTAGATCTGTCCTCTGCTGGCTTTATCAAGAGATACAAAGCACCAGGAACAGAGGATAATGCGTCTGGGCGAAACCCTGGTTTCACTTACTGGTAAGGTGACCCAATCTCATTATCTGCATTTGTAAAAAGTACAGAACTTGTAGAGTGTTGTTGAGGATTCACATTAATGGTGGCCACAACCAGTGGATTATTGATCCTACTGCTTCTGGGCACACAGAGGCACCAATAAAATATTAATAATAATAAAAATATTAATTATATTTATGTACATTCTAATGAGTAATAATTAGTTTTCTATTTTATAATTATTAGCTAATTAATAATTATATGATAATAGTAATTAATAATTACTATTACTACTTGGTTGTCACGTCCTCTTAGTAATTTGAAACCCTCCTCCCCTTCTTTCACAATAAATATTTACATATCAACATCATCACTGTCCAAATAGTTTGCTTGAGTGAGAGACCAGTTAGTAACAAGGAACTGGACCTGCTCCAGCTTATTTGAGAAAAGGGGAAATTTGTTGCAAACAAAAACACACAGATAAAACAGTCAATCTCACAGACCTCTAAGGTTCAGAAATAAGTCTGGCCACGTAGGGACTAGAAGTGGAAATGTGGAACACATTACTTTCTTTGTCCATCCATGACTTCATTGGGTTCTATCTCTCTCTCTTGGGGACTAGGTGGTCCCTCTCACACTCACATCTCTCCCTCCTGACTTGTTGATTCATTCACCAGAGGCCCAATGCAGCTACCGCAACCGGATGACAGGTCCTTATGGCTGCTTCCCACAACTCCCAGGAAATGCACATCTGTCCCAAGGCTGGGATGACTGGCTCAGCTGGATCCTCTCTGGGTCAGATGTTCACAGTGGTCTGAGCTAGGGATCATCCTGCACATTGGACTGCCGCTGCCAAAGTCACTGGGAGAGAAGGGATTCCTGAGAAGACAGGAATCTTTGCACAAAACAAAGAAACTAATGGACCCATCCTCTGCCTAGAACAATGGCCTTCAATCATTTTCAACTGCGACTCTGTAAGAAGCACACTTGACATCATGACCCATCAGATACAACCCTCCCCAAACAAGTACTTATTAAAGCAACACTTACATGTAACGATCGCTAATATACACTGATATTTCTTTTTTTTTTAAAGATTTAATTAATTTATTTGACAGAGAGAGAGAGAGAGATCACAAGTAGACAGAGAGGCAGACAGAGAGAGAGGAGGAAGCAGGCTCCCTGCTGAGCAGAGAGCCCAATGTGGGGCTCGATCCTAGGACCCTGAGATCATGACCTGAGCCAAAGGCAGAGGCTTAACCCACTGAGCCACCCAGGCGCCCATACACTGATATTTCTTAATATGTTTTTTTCCCCTGCTTCAATCTCTAACAGTGCTGGTCATGACCACTTAAATTGGTTTTATCACCCACTAAAAATCTGTGACCCACAGAAATAAAAAAAACTGACATGGATCATTGGAATAGTCTTCTGATCTTCCCTTTCTAGTCCATTTTATAGACTTCTGTCAGAGTAACCTTCTTTGAAGCCCAGATCCTATGAGATCATCACGGTTTTTCTGGTAGCTAAGGAACTGATTAATCCTACACGCCTTAGCTGACTGTGGTTTCCATATTCTGGCTTCATTACCCCCTTGGCAGCTTTATGTCCTTGACACAAACTCCATACTCCAGGAACGAAATGTGCTCTATATTTTCCTGTCTTCTCACCTCTTCCTCCTGCGTGGAACATCCTTCCATGTCTGGCTTCTTCCAGACCTTGCTTATCCTTCAAGGCTCAACTCCAATCCCACCTCCTACATCATTTCCCTTTAGTTTCTCAACCAGATGTGCCTTCTGTTTCCTCTGAAACCATTTCTTTTGTAATTCCGTTAAAGTAATACTCATCATCCAAACACTACTGGAATTGTGTTATAATCCCACAAGTACTTGCTTTCTTGTCGTATTTAGGATTGTGAGATTTAAGGGGATGGAGGGAAGTAGGATGTCTAGTTAAATTTGCATTTCAGATAAATAGTAAATAATCTTTTTAGTAACATTGTATCTAAGTCTTACACGGGATACACTATTCTGACATTCAAACTTTACTGGATGTTCCTGTATTTTATCTGGCAACTCAAGCCCTACTGGATTGAAACTTTTTGAAATCAGGTACTATGTCTAACCTTTTTATCTGCCTTTCGGGAATGAAAGTGGCCTTCAAGCCCCTGACAGAGAAGGAGTTCTCCTCTGATGTCCTTGCTCCTCCCCTGGATGCCTCTTAGAACCTTCTTAGGTACTGAGCCAGAAAGCATTTCAAATTTCTCACCAAATTACCCCAACAGCAGAAAAGGAGGACTGTATGATAGGGAATAATTAGCTCCCCTCAAGTGTACACACACACACACACACACACACACACACTTACTCTTACAAGTATATAACAGCTCTGTTTTTAATGTCTTAAATTGCTCACCAAGGAATACAAATTGATGCTAAAAAAATTTTAAAGGCTCTTTTTACCTTGCAACTTTGCATAACTCCCGCACACTGTTGCTTATCTCTGGAGAAATCCCAGCTGAAGAAGTACCAAGTCGGTTGGATTGTGACACAGTTGGGAGATGGAACAGCCCGGGGGAGGCTCCGGAAGAAGTCGGGCCAGGGAAGTCCCAGGCACGGAACTGTATCTCTGAGTGGGAGGCAGGAAATAAAGCCAGTGCAGTATTTCCCAAACTTGCTTTATCAGGAGACTCACCTGCTGCAGGGTCTTGAGCACTTTTTACCATTAGGCAACTTAGACACAAATGGGCATGATGGTAAAAAGCACGGGCTTTGCAATCAGAAGTGGATCCATTTCTCGACTCCAATGCTTACCAGCTAACTGTGTGGTCGTGACCAATCATCTCACCATTTTGAACTTCAACGTCCAGTAAAATGATTATTAGAATAGTTTTTTGGTTCTTGTTTTGTTTTGGAAAAGCCACTACTAAATAAAGTTGAGACTCCTATAGGTGTTCTTTGGATCTGCTTGTTCTAGGGATGGTGGTTCTCAAAATGCAGGGCTCTGCCCAACATCATCACCCCTGAGATCTTGTTAGCAACGCACACATTCAGCCCCACCCCCAACCAAACTCTGCAGATGGAAACTATGGAGGTGGGACTTAGCCCTTTGACCTCTTTCCACAAGCCCTCAGGTGATGCTGATGGACTAAAGTCTGAGAGCCCTTGTTGTTCAGGTGCCTCCTGATTCAGCTGCTTCCAATACAATGATCATTGTGCAAATTCTCACTATTTTCTACATCTTTGAGGGATCAATGGAATCTTCTAACCTAAGCCAAGATTTTAAAATAAAAGGACATCTTTTTTTTTTTAGATTGTATTTATTTATTTGACATAGAGCACAAGCAGGTGGAGCTGAAGGCAGAGGGACAGGGAGAAGCAGGCTCCCCGCTGAGCAGAGAGCCCAATGTGCGGACTGGATTCCAGGACCCTGGGATCATGACCTGAGCGGAAGGCAGATGTTCAACCCACTGAGCCACCTGGGTGACCAAAAGGACATCTTTTTGACGTCAACATCTATTTTAATTCAAATCTCTTTACCAGGTATTTGAACTCAAATCTCTTAACCCACAGGAACCGGGAAGGAGGATATTTAATATAGTCAGTGTTTTAGGAAACAGTTCTGCACTTTATACCTCAAGGTGATTCAAGAACTGTGCTAGATGCCTGTAATGGTGAGGTAAAAACCAGAATCAGAGAGCAAAACACTCTTGGTCCTGGTTCCAGTCTTCATGGAGCTTATGGCTTCGTGGAGCAGAGACACTGATCAAAAATCCACAGGGGAATGAGAACATCCAGCCAAGACAAGAGCTAAGGAGGGGCATGAAGGAGGGAGACTGGCTGTAATAAAGGGTGAGATCCATTAAGGGCGGATCTTACCGTTATTTCTCTGCGGAAGTGCCACTTGAGTGAGCTCTGAAGGATAAACAGGACTGATTGTGCACAGAAGGTGAGGGAAGGTCCTTCCACACAGAGGCATTAGGTCGTGTTAAATCCACAGCAGAAGGGAGTGTGGCTGCAGCAAGGAGAGAGGAGGATGCAGGGTTCAAGATCTGAACTGTCAGGTCAGCTTGGCCAGACCATGGTCCCCAAAAAGGCCAAATTTAGGTGCAATGCCTCTTCCTCAAGACCAGTGGGAAACACTCTTTTTTTCGCTCACAATTAAATCCACACATTGAGTGCCCACAAATAAACACCCTGTTCCTTTATTTTGGGTCAGTGGTCCTCAACTGGGGTGCTTTTCCCTTCTGGGGAAAATTTGGTAATGTCTGGAGATATTTTTTCATCATCAGAGGGTTGCAGGGGCAGCAGGGAGGGGAGAAGCTGAACTGACATTTAGGGGATAGAGTCCAGATGCTGTTAAATATCCTACAATGCACAGGACAGTCCCTCAACCAAGAGTTATCCAGCCCACAATGTCAACAACCCCCGAACTAAGTGAAGAAAAGAAATGTAGGTGTCTTTTTTTTTTAAATAAAAATTTTTTTCCTCCAAAGAGAATACCACTGTGCTATTAAAAACAAAACAAAAACATGGGGCACCTGGGTGGCTCAGTCAGTTGGGCATCCAACTCTTGATTTTGGCTCAGGTCATGATCTCCAGGTTGTGGGATCGAATCCTGGGACTGACTCCATGTTGAGCGTGGAGCCTGCTTGGAATTCTCTCTCTCCCTCTTCTTCTGCCCCTCCCCCCAACTTGTACTCTCTAAATAAATTAAATAAAATCTGTAAAAATAACCCAAACAAACAAAAACTGAAAGACAAAATGTGGATCACAATGGTTCCTTTCTAAAAGACTGACATATTGTGGCTCAGAAAGAGAATTCGGTCTTAATAAAACACACACACACACTCTCTCACACACACACAGGGGCTCACAATTCACTTCTTTCCATGTTCTGATTCTATAACTGATAGACAGGTATTCAGTGCAGAGATGATAAGGAGTGTGACCCCTGCTTCCGCATGGAATTTGTTCCTTGAAAACACAGGCACACAAGCACATTAAAAAAATCCTCTGAAGTTTGAGAGAAAGGGGGGAAAAAGCCTCTTGGGCATCTCTCTGATAGAAGAATTGCTGTGGATTGAAACAGAGTAGTAACTCTTCTCTGGCAGGTCAAGATGGGAGGGCGGGGGATGGATTTGGACAATAATTGCATATTCCTTATCAAGGTGCCTGTAGTGTGGCCAGAAAGCCATCAGCAGAATCCAGAGGAAGGAGGTGCCCCATTCGCCACAGGAGACATTTGCTGAGGCGTGAGAGGGAGACCATCTCCTTGATGCTTCAGTTTGCATTAGGAAGAGCTAGCCAGATGCACAGTGACGGTGGTGGTCTCCTTACACCATGGTTGTATTTCCATTCATTTGGCAGCTTGTTTCCCAGCTGCATTTGTCCTCCTCTCCCTCAGATGGACCAGTGGACTCACCCAGACATCATGATCTTTGAGCAGGCTGCAGAGATCTGTGGGGTCCTCGGAGAGCAGGAGCAGACCCTCCAAAGACAAAAGAGAGACTGGAGCTCCTGAAGGAAGAGAACACATCAGCCACCACGTCAGGGACCCAGCACAGCCCTAGAAGCATGTCAGCTTTTGGCCTTGGCCACCTGCCCACCTTGCTAATGCTAAACACATCAGGCAGCCGCCGTGGCCCCAGCTGTGGCCACAGCTGAAGCCGGCACAAGGTGGCTCAGACCCTGGACCCACCATGATTTCTTCCATTCCTTCTTTGCCGATAGTATTTGGATGTTAACAGCAAAATAAGGAAAATGAGAGTTCTGAGGCAGGACAGCAATATTCTGAGAATTTATCACATCTTTAGATCAGGTGGGATTGGAACTGGCCTTTCTTGTTTCCTTTTCAATCACAGATCCAGGTTGGAAGAAAGAAGTGGAGCTCGTCTGTCTACAGCTTCAGTGCTCTGCTGAGTCCATTTTTCCAACCTCCTTTCGGAAAGAAGACCCTCTCCAGACGATCCTTAGAGTCAGGAACTTTATTTGGATCTTGACTATTGTGCCAAGGACACTCCTTTTCAGTTTTGCTATAGAACAGCCTCTATTCGTGGCTTTTTGCTTGTTTTAGGGCTTGGGAAAAAAAAAAAAATCAAGTCTTATCAGGGATCAGAAATACCAAAGACAGGCAGGAGCTTCGTGTGTTCTGTTCCAGTTGCTGAGTGGCACCGGAGAGCTCCTAAGCTCTGTAGGAGTGAAGAGTGTAAGTTGTCTGTGCCTCAGTTTCTTCATCTTTAAAATGGGGAGAAAGCTTCAACATGGGGACCTACTTCATAAAGTTACTATTAGCAGTACACGGGACTGTGTACATAAAGCGTTTGGGATAGCACAAGCCAACAGAAGAGACTAGCACATACTAGTGTGCACATAATTATTTTATTAACACACAGAGAGACTTTAAGGCCAAATCCGGGCTAAGCACGTCTCTCCTGGTAACTGCCACAGCTTTTCCCACTACTGGTGAGAGGGAGGACATGGTGATTTCTAAACTGTGTGTCCTCTACCACTCCTCCCCCCACTCCCCCACACTCTATCTAGTTTGGACGAGGAATGTATCCAGCAGCCAATCCCCTCTGGGAAGCTCTGTGTGACAGGGGTGAGCAAAAGAACCCACAAGCAAAAATGAGCTCAGGCATCAAACAAATTCTAGCTGCAGGACTAACGGCCCAGTTGCTAATGGCCGAGAGGGTGATGGGATTGAAAGGGGCCATGTGGAGGGGATGGGGTCCTGACAAACTCGAGCGTGCAGGAGAGGCTGGAAGCAAGTATGTGGAAGGCACAAGAAAGCAGAAGCCACAAGAAACAAGGTGAAGGTAGAGAGAAACACGGGGCAGCAGGCAAGGAAGCTTGGCAGTGGGAGGAGAAGCCAAAACACCCAAGGACCAGACAGAGAGCAGTGGGGTCGGCTTCTGGAGGGAACACGGGTGGGACCATCAGCACAGGTCTGCGGCTGAGATCTCAAGGTGCTTTGGCTTCCCGGATTCCTTCTCTCCGGCTCATTCACACTTGGGTTTCTGTTTTGAGATCTCTGTCTCCCCGACCGAGAACATTCCCTTCTTAATGTGGTCTGAGTCCCTTCCTCATGGCCAAAGAGCTCAAAAACAAAACAAAAAGTAGCTGAACTCATGGCCAAAGAGCTAACGGAAAGCAAACATCAGCAAATCTGTGCAACACAGGAGTTCCACATGCGCCCTCTTCTCTCCTCCGTTCTCGGTTCGTTGCTTGTCCATTGCCTACATTTTTCAAAGGACGGGCCTTGTTCTTTGTTCTGCTTTGTGCGAGTGATGACGGCAACCGTGTCAGCTTTTATGATCCCTGGGTACACAGGATCAGAAAGAAATCGGCGCTTGGGTTTTGACACGACAGAGGAGCGGTCCTGTATTTTAGAAGCCTGCCACCATCATGGCATTGTATTCGGATCCCCTAAATCCACAGGGGTCGAAGTTCAGCTTTTGAGACATATTTCTGAATTTTTTTCTCCTTCTTTTCCTCTTAATTTGGAGGTAAGTTACAGTATGATCTAGGGGAAAGAATGTGGGCTCTGGAATGCAGGAAATTGGAGGTGAAATCTTAGCTACTTCAATGGACTGATACTCTCAGGGATGCCATGAGAATTAACTGAATAAACTTAGGAAAATGTACGAGCATGCAGTAGACATTTCATAAATGCTGGGTCCCTCCTGCATTTCTTACAGGATTAGGATGCTTTGGGTTGCAAGCAACAGAAAACAATTCCAGCCATCTTAAATACACTGGGAAATCCATGGTGCAGAGGCACAGGCAAATCTCCAAGCTGAAAGGTGGAGATGCCCCTGGGCTTATCAGGGATTTGAACTACTGGAAAGCCAAAAAGAGCATGGGTAGTATTTGGTCGACATAATATTTATAATAATAAATTAATAAATACTAGGTTTATTAATAATATATGAATATCATAATATGTATTTATATGTATCTTTTAAAAAATATTTATTTGAGAGAGAGAGAGCAAGCCAAAGAGCATGAGCGGGGGGTAGGGAGGGGTTGGGGGAGAAGGAGAAGCAGACTCCCCACTGAGCAGGAAGCCAGACGCGGGGCTTGATCGAAGGACCCTGGGGTCATGACCCAAGCCAAAGGCGGATGCTCAACCGACTGAGCCACCCTCCTTTTTGTATTTTTCTAATACTTAATTAGATACACTCCTTTTTGTATCTTTCTAATACTTAAATTAATTTATAAAGATTAGGAGGACCTTGATAGAGTTCTGTAATAAAGAAAAAGGTACTTATTTTAAAAGGGGATCCTAAGAATAAACAATGAGTTAAATACCAGAGTTTATTCAGAAAAATAACCTACAAATAAGATGCCCTTGAGACCGCTAACACGAGTCAAATAACATGCTGGAAAATGGCAATTGCAAGCATAGTCGTGAAGCAGATAACAAGCACATATTCCAGTGGTATTGTCTTATTTATCAGATTCTACAGGTTTTCTTGAGTACTGAAATAATCATATTTATAAAAAAGTGGAAGGAGATGTGTGTCTCCAATGCTGCTATTTCTATTGAGGTTGTCATTAAATCCCTGTGTCACCAAATGCCGTTTAAACAAATTCAAACATGATTTGAAAAATGTGCAAAACGTCTCTTGGTATGTCTTAATTTTTCTGCCATCCAACTTCTCCTGCTGCTCAGCCCTGCATCATATGGAAAACGTGTCCACCCAATATTCTCAGATTGATATTTCGTCCAGTTTTTGAAGCTAAGAGAGAAAACAGCAGTCTCTAAAATCTCAGTTCCATATTTCCAGAACCACCTCAGTTAGTTCTTCTTGTGTAAGGTATCATTACCTAATACCAGTAATCAAAATGGCGGGGTCACACAGACCAAGCACGGCTGCCAATAAGCCAACCTGAATGAGAGTGGCAGGTAAATGGATCGGCAAGGCTATATAGTGGTTAAACATGGCTTCTAGAATCCGAATCCTGAATATGATTTCTAGTTTCATCATTTTCATGTATGTGAAGTCGAGAAAGCTCTTTGACGTTGCAAGTCTCAATTTCCCCACATATAAAATGGAAACAATAAAGCCTACCTCATAGGTTGTTGGGAGGATTAAATGAGCTGATCTATGTAAATATCTTAGCGTGGTGCCTTGCACCCAACTATTAAGGAGTGGGAGGCAGACACAAGAAAGTGTCTATTATAATTGCATTATAGCACATTTTGGTGACTGAATTTTAATACCTCAAAAACATGCATTAAAATGCCAAGACTATTAACTCCATTAAAATACAGAATGTTTTGTGGGGGCTTTCCTAGTTGGAAATCCCAAGGGCTAATTTAGAATTTCATTGAAGAAAATAATGTAATTTTTTCTTTTATTTTGAGTGCATCAGTTCTAACATAGGAATTACAGATTAAATGAGGTTAGTAGCTACAGAAGAAAGCCTTAAACTCTGCTGAAAGCATGAATATATCTCAGGTAGAATAGAAGCTTGGTATCAATGGCAAGACTAATCCAGTTCTGTAAAGAGATTTTAAACAGAATTCATACATACTCTTTGCCTTTAATGTATATTTGGGATTTGAATTTGAATGTGACATTCTTGCTTTAGATGCTTCCTGGATTTAAGATTTGACCAAGGCCATTTTGTCCTGTCACTGTAATAAATATCTTGCCTTATGAAATGTAAGATTCCATTCACCCTGGGGTTGAAGTCACTCTTTTATACTATGTTAGGCATTTAGGCAGGGGCCCTAATTCTTTCAAGTCAGTTCTTTTCAGGCTGCAGTATTTTTCATCTACTGCTCAGGGAGACATAAGCCTTGGGGAGAATTAGGTCTATAAAAGCTTCTTCTGAAAGACTCATTTTTTATGAAGATTTGGATATAAAAAACGTGACCGAAATGTGGTGATGTGGGTTTATCAAATATGCATGTATCTTTGCATGGGTACATAAATGGCTGACTGAACGGATGGGTGGATGGGTGGATGAATGGGTAGACAGCTATGCGGGCAGCTGGCTGGATGGAAGCTTGGATGGGTGGGTAAATGGGTAGCTGGGTGTGTGGATGGATGGATGGATGGATGGATGGATGGACGGATGGACGGATGGATGGGTGGACGGAGGGAGAGATAATCATACAATGGATATTACCCAATCACAGCCAGGTGCCATGACTATTAAAACCTTTTATCATCTTAGAAATGTGCCACTGTGTGCACTCTTGGGAACTAGAAAGCAAGTGGGCCCAAATTCTCTTTCTTGTCATTCTGTTAAGTTCAGGGCCAGGCATTTGACCTCCTCTTAGCCAACTGGACAGTCTGCTAGAGTACTTGGAATCTGAGTAAGTGCTGTAGGGGGGTGGTGACATTTGGAGGAAATCATCTCCTCAGCAGCAGAAGTGTCCTGGGGATCCATGAATGGACCCGTTCCCAACAGAAGAACTGTTCTTGTTCCTGGTGCCTGGCCCTCCAGCGGTTGCTTGTTTGGGGCTTGTTTTCTAAGCCTGTTTTTGCAGCCTTCCTGGTCCCCTCATAAATTTTCTTTCGCTTAAGTCAGGAAGATTATTTCGATTGCAACCTAGAAGTCTGATTGATACAGATAACTGAGAAGTAATGGAGTCCCAGGCATATTTTAAGTTCTTTACAGGCATTAATTTACTTGATATTCACAATGATGCTCTGAGTCAGTTACTTTTATTATTCCGGTTTTACAGAAAAGTAAACACAGAAAGCTTATATAGCTCTCCCAGATTACCCTGCTACTAAGAGAACTTGCATTTGAATCCTGGCAGGCTGACTCTAAAGCATACTTAACTTTGCATTTTTAAATATTTTGCAAATATTGCTTTTGCAAAGATGAGAGAGTGAAGGAGGAAAGGAGAGAAAAAAAACAAAAAAACAAAAAACGTAGCAGAGACGGTATGTTCCCTAAAACCATTTCCTTTTTCCTCCTGGCACACAGACTAAGCTTCCCTGCTTCCTTTGTACCTGGATGTAGACATGTGACCGAGTTCTGGCCAATGGGATGTGAAGAGAAGTAATTTTTTTTTTTTCATTTCTAAGTGAAAGTAATTAAGATGTGAATGCACTTTTTCTGTGTCCTTTTTCCAACTGCTGCCTGAATGGAGAGGACCTGGGGGCTTAGAGGAAGGTACAGCCATAAAATGTAATGACCCAGTAAAAGTCTTCCTGAACAGGAACACTCCAGGACTATGATATGAATAAGAAATAACCTTGATTTTCGGGGCGCCTGGGTGGCTCAGTGGGTTAAGCCTCTGCCTTCAGCTCAGGTCATGATCTCAGGGTCCTGGGATCGAGCCTTGCATCGGGCTCTCTGCTCAGCGGGGAGCCTGCTTCCCCCTCTTTCTCTCTGCCTGCCTCTCTGCCTACTTGTGATCTCTCTCTCTGTCAAATAAAAAAATAAAATCTTTAAAAAAAAAAAAAAGAAAGAAAAAACCTTGATTTTGTTACACTACTATAATAATATTAAGGTTATTGGTTAAAGCCCCTAACCTACCCTAATATGAGTATAAAAGCAGATGGTGGATAGAAGGGTGATGCAACAAAGTGAACCCAGATCTCAGTGTCAGGAGACCTCTGCCACTTCCATGGGTGTGTTTGTCCACCTGGAGTTGAAACTCTCTTTGCCTGGGTGGCTCAGTGGGTTAAAGCCTCTGCCTTCGGCTCAGGTCATGATCCCAGGGTCCTGGGAATTCGAGCCCCCAATCAGGCTCTCTGCTCAGCGGGGGGCCTGCTTCCCTTCCTCTCTCTCTGCCTGCCTCTCTGTCTACTTGTGATCTCTGTCTGTCATATAAATAAAATTTTTTTTTAAAATCTTAAAAAAAAAAAAAAGAAACTCTCATTTCCTCAGGAATTTTTCTTGATAACCCCACTGCTCCATTATCATTCCCATCAGTGCCTTAAGAAGTCCTGCTTTTCATAGTTTTGTCTCTCCCCAAATGACTTCCACTTCTTTTTCCACTGCATCCCAAAGCAGATGGGATTTGGAGATTGACTCATATTTTAAATCTGCCTTTTGGAACTTGTCCAAAGGTTTTGATTAGCCTGAACCCATAGTATCAGCTCTGAAGCACTCTTTTGTTGTAAGTCATATCTTGTATTTTACAAGTGAACATTTTTCTCCATGCCCACAAATTTTGGTGCTAGGCAAGAATAAAATATGGTAATTTCATGACATTGAGTTTGTTAAATTATGTACTGATGAGGCTTCATATTTCTCCTTCTAATTAGAGGGTAAGATTTGAGTAATAGCAAGTAAATTTCTACAACATGTCTAAACGTATTATTTTATTTTGAATGACACCTAGTAATAAAAAGGACTAGTTTCACAACAAATCTCTTATCTCAAAGGTCAAAATATTATATATTTTCAAAAGCTTTCCTACCAGTAAAACATCTTCTGGGAAATATAATACCCTGCCTTATGGGGAAATAATTAGCAGGGGAGATGGATGCTGTCTATCAAAGAATTATTAAACTGTAAGTAGGAATTATATAAAAGGGGTTTTTCTTTGCATTTGCGAAATTGTACAAGAAGAAATTCATTAAGTGGACGTGAAACTACAATGGGTAACTCCCATGGTTCTTCATCAGAATGGGGGCAGGGATTCTTAGGATCATAACATAGGTTGTGAATGACATCTTTGATTAAGTTAACTCAGAGATTTGCCCTTGAGCTCTATCAAAATGAAGATACCATGTATAAAACCATCTTTGTATATTTTCAACTTAGATGGGAGACTCAGAAGAAGGAGTAGAGGACCTCTCAGGGTCTCTATGATTGTAAGTACTGTACAATTCACCTTTTTTAAATCTATAAAAAGGGCAGATGGTCAGAACCATTTATTTTGTCAATTAAAATTAAGTCCACTTAAAAGTTCTATGGAATCGGGGCGCCTGGGTGGCTCAGTGGGTTAAAGCCTCTGCCTTCAACTCAGGTCATGGTCCCAGGGTCCTGGGATGGAGCCCCGCATCGGGCTCTCTGCTTAGCAGGGAGCCTGCTTCCTCCTCTCTCTCTGCCTACTTGCGATCTTTGTCTGTCAAATAAATAAATAAAATCTTAAAAAAAAAAAAAGAGTTCTATGGAATCATAATGCATGGCCAATCACAATATCAAAAATCTGTAAGATTTGAAAGATCTTAGGCAGTCATCTGGTCTAATGCCTTTATTTCATAGATGAGATAACTGAAGTCCAGAGAAATAAAATGATTTACTCAAGGTCATCTATCAGTTATTGCTTAATGTAACTGAGAAGTCTAAAAGTGAAATGTAGCTGAGTTCTATAATAGCTGGGTCCAGGAGCTCAAACATATCATTGGGAACCTATGGGTCACTTGGCTCTGTTTTCTCTGTTCTGTTTTCTTCTCAGGCATATTGTCTTCTTGTGCTGTGCTTAGAATATTCCAGTCTTTGGTCCTTCTGTCTCATAGTGGCTCCACCCAAAAGACAGCTTCTTTATTCTACTGGTTCCAAAAAAATTTATTAGTCCAGTTTGAGTCATAGTCTAGTTCTGAATTAATCACTGACCAGGGTGTTCCACATTCTGATTTTCTTGATCTGAGTCAAGATGTCCATCAACAGGGCAGGTCAGCTTCACCTAACCCATAGGGGACTGTGGCTGGGAAAGGGCAGTTTCCAAAGGAAGCTCTGAACAATGTTGCCAGAAAGAGAGATTTCCTACTGAATGGACAAAAGCAAAAAATGTCTACCTCATACAGCAATGCCTCATGAATCTCCTTGTTAGTTTATAATGTAATATCATTATTTCTTTCATGACATATCATATGGTTTTATTTTTTAAAAAATATTTAGGTATATATTGTATAATAAGATAAAATTTAAAATGATCAACTGTTATCCCTTTATACGTAAAAAGAAATGCCAACTTTTCTCCTTTAAAAAAGGGCAGACACTAATCTACTTGGAAATAATTCTGGAACGAAAATACAGTTTAAAGGACATTATATCTAATTTAGTCTTAAGATTGAATGGTTATTTAAACAAAGACTGGGATTTAACAGGTGTTACAGCATCAAAAATAGATTTTTAAAAATGGCTTCACGACTTGATTGTTTGGAACGCTTAGATTTTTCACTTAAACTGGTTTATTTTTAATGTTTCTCTGTTTAGTTTCCAAATGACAAGTTATTAAAAAATTTCAGGGCTTCTGTTGGCAACATTAGTCTACAAATAACCCATCGTATGGATAGTTATTATTATCTCTAATAAATCAAAAGCCAAATACCCATAATCGCCAGTGAAGTTCTTCTATAGAGCAACGGAAGTTGAGTTGAGGCAGTACAGACAACCTGATGTGTGCGGTTCACATATTTTGATCAGATAAGTCAATGTGTGAATTTGTAAGGTATCAATTCAAGGGGAAATTCTAGATGATCACTGTCATGATCATTAATATCTTGTTTTTCTCATACTTCCTATCGTCTATCTGTATCCTGTCTTATAAAATAAGCAATATGTGAATAAACCGTAATAATAAAAACCAAACAAACTGTGTAACTGTGAAGTCCCTGTTTGGGTCAATGGCATTTAGTTGAGTGAAAGTGATTACATACCTTAAAAGTGCCCATGATAAGAGCTACAAATCCTAAGATTATTCTATTCTAACAGAAAAGAATTTTATCCAATTATTTTATTTTATGGCCTTAAAAAAAATAAAAATGAATGCAGATATCCCATCTCTAACGACACTAACCCTCAGAATATCTCTAGTGACCCTTGGGGGTGTGCAAAAATGTGGGTCAGCAAACAGTGGACTACTCCTTGCTTTTTCCCATGTCGCTGTGAACACTTCATTTCTAAGGATGGCTGCTCCCTAGCTTGAGCCGAAAACCAGCTGAATACTTCAATAGCCTTGGTGTTGTCACTTCTCCACTTTTTAAGAGGAAAACTCCAGGTGTTTGCCTCTCATGGGGTTGCTACATCATGGGTGCTCATGTGGTGTCATGAGGGAAGATGGCATCTGGAGCCAGACAGAACTGGGAAATGCCAGCCCTTCCTTTTGACACTGGCCCAATTTTGCACTTTAGTCCCTTTACCTAGGAGGGAGCCAGGAGCTTGACTTTAGTGGTGAGCTCCTGGGCTCATGACTGGCACTGTCTATGCTAATGCCCCAAATCTACCACCTGCCAGCTGCCAGTGCGTGCTTAACCTAAGTTCCAGCCTGCCCATGGGAAAATGGGATAAGGGTAGTATAGACCCCCCAGGGCTTTTGCAAAGATTATATAATCAGGCAAGAGTGCACCACAGAAGCACTTCCTCTCAAATCCTCTTTTCACCCTTTTCTATCTAGTTCTGTACCTGGAAGCCTCACCAATATCCATTACATCAGTGGACTCCCCAGCCTTGGAGTTCTGCTTCACCAGTGGAAGCACCAGCAGGCGGTGGTGAGGTCAGAGGGTGGAGAGTGAGGTCAGGATATGGATTTCCTCTGCTCCCTCCCTTCCGGGTGGCCTCTAAGGAAGGTCACAGCCCTCTCAGTGGATTCTCTTCCTACGTGCTTTCCAAGGTTCTGGCAACCCAGTCCTTCCCCGGACAGCTTCAGGTTTGCTTTCCTTCACTTTTGCAAGTATCTTTATCAATATTTCCCCAAATTTGAATGTGTGCACACCTTGTGTTTCCTAGTGTATACAGCATGGAAAGTGCTTCACCACGTACTCAACAAGCACTTGTATGGTTTTTGGGAGGACTAAATAAAACTATGTGCACAGAACGGCACAGCATAGGAGTCAATTCCTGATAATAATAATATATTAACACCATAACAGCTCTTATTTATAAGTGCTCATTACAGACACGATACCAGCCTAGCATTTTATATTCATGATTTCATTCTGAAGTCCCTACCCCCAAATCTGTAAGTAGTTACTATTCTCCCCAATTTATGGACCAGATAGAGACTCAGAGAATTAAAGTAACTGGCCTGAGGAAACACAGCAGATTTGTACCAACTCATCCTCCTAAACTATTTCACTGCCCTCATAAGCGTTTCTACTCCAGGTTCCTGATACAGATTTTTGTTCTGAAATAACATGTTCTGATTTTTGTTTTGAAATAACAAATGATGGTTGTTGTTTTTTTTTTTTTTTTAGATTTATTTATTTATTTTAGGGAGACAGAGTGTGAACATGGGAAGGAGAGGAAGAGAGAGAATCTCAAGCAGGCTCCCCACTGAGACCAACAACCCTGAGATCACGACTTAAACTGAAATCAAGAGTTAGAGGCTTAACTGGCTGAGCCACCTGGGTGCCCCCAGCTTTTACTTGAAAACAAAAAACAAACAACAACAACAACAACAAAAAACTACAGGAATTTAGATTGGAATAGCACTTAACTTACAATTTTGGATAGACTTGATCACCTAATGATGTTGAGTCTTCCTCCTTCCCTTTAACATGGTAGCAATTCTTTTAAGCTTTACTCCTTAGCCTTATAAAAAATGTTACACATGGAGCCTCTTAAAATGAATTTTCCAAATATCTGATGCTGATGTATGGACTTATTTTTGCATTTTGATTTTATATCCGACCACCTTTCTTAAGCTGTCTCATTAATTCCAATAACTTGAAGACTCTTGAGCTTGAGTTTTTGTCACTTACAGTTTCATTTCTTCCTTTCTAATCCTTATAGGTTTGATTACTTTTTCTTGTCTTAACTGCAATCACTGAAACCTCCAGGACAACAGAAGTCCAAGAGAATATCCTGGGGTTTCCCTTGATTTTGGGAGGAATGTATCACCATTAAGGGTGGGGTTTGCTCTAGACTTTGGGTAGGTAAACCATACCAGGTTAAAGACATTTTATTACGAGTCTCCAACCATTTTCTCTTACTGCCCTTTGATGGAACTTTTCCTTTATTTACCAATCCTATTACAGACACTTAAAAGTATCTCCTCTTCATTTTGAAGTATTTAGGATAGAAGAACTTCATAAATTTGTGCCTTCAGTCAAGCACATAGATACTCAGTGTTTATCTTTTTGAAAGAAGCAAAAATAAGAACATTATTTATATGCCCAGAACTCCCTGCCAGACCTCCCCCAAAGTAGAACGAGTCAATGAAAAAAAAAAAAAAAAGGGTTCTAGGCTTCAAGTTAGGAGATCAATGAATGTTCTCCCCCTGATTCATAGATGTAGGTTTTTGTTAAGGCCTGTCTGCAGGTAACCTACCGTCATTACTGGCCCACCGCCACTTAGGGATATTTTAAATGACTGGGAAAGTGAAGTTTGATGGTAACTGGGCTTCTGCTTCTAGTTTTTCTCTGAGACATTATTGCATGGAAAATGCAGGCTCCACAGTTGTCAGGAGACTCTTCTCCTCTCTCTGGGCCTGTACAGGTGAACCAAAGCCCCAGCTGGACCAAGGGAGGAAGAAACAAGTCCACCAGGGGAGCCTCCACTGGCTCTGAGAAGAAACACTGTTCCCGACATGTCAGACTCTCCATCGAGGTGAGAGAGAGTCCCACGGGCCCTGTTAAGTGTGCCGGGATCAATCCACTGTGAGCAGGAAAGAGACGTTTCCTTAGGTGGTCGTAGGAGAGGAGGCAGTTGCTGGAGGGGAAATGGTGCCACTTGGGTATTAGCAGAGGTGTGATTCTGAAAAAGACAGACTCGGCTCTTTTCTGAAGAGAAGAGGCCTTGGACACACAGAAATGACGTCGGAAACGGGATTTAACACTTGTACTCCCAGGGGAAGGTGGGACTGAATAAAAGGAACTTTGCCTGCTTTGTTCAGTGGCTGCTGATGCTACTAATAGCAAGTCGTGTTGTGTTTCTTACTGTACAAGGCAGCACCACAGAAACAAGTGTTGATTAAATCACCTGGCATTTCCAAGTGGGGGATTTCACTGTCTTCTCAGAGATAGTTTATGGATAAATACAGATAATCTTTATATTTTTTATGTTAAAAGAAAAGCTTTCCTCCCCTTTCAGTTGGAAAGTATCTGTCCATCTGTCCATCCATCCATCCACTATCTGTCACTGCGTCTGTACTTAATTATCGTCATTATCACGCAGAGTGAACATTTGTTGAGCTCTTACAACACTGCACTCATTTCCCAGGTGCTTTCTTATTTATTCCTTGCACAGCTTGTGAGATACTTGCCACTATTATTCCATTATAAACATAAGAAAAGTGAGGCACAGGAAGGTGACATAGATTTGCTCAAAGTCTCAGAGCAAGCAGCTGGAGAAGTTACGACTCAAGCCCAGACTTTGGATGCAGCAGCCCTTTCCAGTGGCGGCTGAAGTCAGATCATATTGGCTCACAACAGTCAATTGTTTCCTGTTTAGGACTTTTGAGCACAGGTTGTTAAATACAGACATTATTAAAGATTAAATTACATAAATTTTGATCAAGTAAATTCTATTAAAACAAAGGTAGTAAACACTCAATTCATGGCTTTCTAATTATTTTACTGCATTCTACTTTATCCTTGTTCTTGAAGTAATTTCTTTCTTTTGAAAGCCTAGAGTAGAAATATTCTATAATAATGTGCTGTGGCATATCTTTTTGCTATTCTGCATTCAGTCATGTTAGTGGCTTGACATTGGCCATGGTGAACAGTTTACACCATGGAAATAAGCAAATGCTACAAATCGGGACTTTTTTCTCCTGGAGAGTCAATTCTTTTTTTTTTTAAAGATTTTTTATTTATTCATTTGACAGAGATCACAAGCAGGCAGAGAGGCAGGCAGAGAGAGGAAGAAGCAGGCTCCCTGCTGAGCAGAAAGCCCGATGTGGGGCTCGATCCCAGGACCCTGAGATCATGAACTGAGCCAAAGGCAGAGGCTTAACCCACTGAGCCGCCCAGGTGCCCCTGGAGAGCCAATTCTTAAACACTTACCAGGCACACTTGTGTCCCTTTCTCTCAACTATTATGGCATAAAACTTGTACATAATGCCATAAGTTTATGTACCAGTCACTGTGCTGGATACAGAAGGTCCAAAGTGAATCAGTTACAGTAAAAATATAGAAGAGAAAATTTCAATCTGGAAATTGAAAGATTGGGGAGGCCTCCTAATTCCAATTTGACATATCACTTCAAATATATTATCCAGATATAATTTTATGTAAGGTGAAGTAAGACCTCAGGTAGCCAGGAAAAAGGTAATCTAAAAGATTTCAGCATAATAACTTTGACTGTCTCTCTTCCCTTTTATGGTAGTGAACACAAAAGGAACCCCTGCACTGTGATACGGACCCGTTCCAGATACGATTTCAGTTATCTCACATGAGTCCTATCTGTTGATTTGGATCTTCTGAATACATGGTTCTTTGACTAAGGGAAACACTACTCCTCATCGGGAACACTTTTGTTTAGGAACAAACTGAGCATTAAACCAGACAGATGCTTTGTACAGTCAGGAAAATGACTCTTGTAAGGAAGAGTTAAAGCCCATTGATATGGTAATTTCCCCCACCAGATATCTTCCTAATAGAATCTCACACCACCTTGGACAATCTGATCAGCCAGATTCATTCTCAGTGACCCTATGGAAATGGATGCACAGAAAGGTGGAAAGCAAGAAAAGGGGTAAGACGATGGCATTCAAGACACAGGGGTTTCGCCCCTGCTTTGCCATTTATGGGCAAATCATCTCCTTTGCTACACTTCAACAGTGCTGTTTACAAAATGAGGGGGTTAGATCCTCCGCTTTTTCAAGTTTAGGCTGCATAAGCATTGCCAATTGAGCTAATTAATATACAGTTCTCAGATCCCACCTACAGATCATTCACTCATCGTCTAAGCCATGCTAAACAACTGCACTGCAAACCAGCACCTGAGTTAACTCCCTTCCCACTGGTCGGCCCTATCATATATCCGCATCACCGCACCGGGTGACCTCTGCTCCTGCCCAAATGTACTGTTGTTTTTTTTGTTTTGTTTTATTTTGTTTAAGATTTATTTATTTATTTATTTTGGAGGGGAGGGGCAGAAGGAGAGGGAGAAAGAGAATCTCAGGTGGACTCAGATCATGACGTGAGTGGGAATGACCTGAGTTGGTCCCTTAACCAACTGAGCCACCCAGGTGCCCCTGTAGTGTAGTCCTGAAGTTAAACGCAATACGTTTTCAATGTTAGTGAACAGTTGTTGTTGTTGTTGTTTTTACTTGAACTGTGCATTTAAAAAAGAGGTATTTTGCCTTGTCTACCTATTGGTTTACTTCTATTTGAGTCCCACCTGTTATCTCCTTAATTTGATGAGGTCATCAATATTCTTTGACTATTTTCATTTCAGATAGGCTTTAGTGTATTTGTCTGTTCATACTATTTGGGTGACAAAAAAAAATCAACTGCTAGTTTCAATGGCTAAGAAGCATTCCAGTAATGGATTTCTTATAAGAGAGAAAAAATATAAAGCTATCACCATGTGTTTGCTGGGAATGATTCTGAAAATAGTGGGAAAGCGAACAAAACCTGAATTATTATACTACTGAATTCAAGTCAGTAGTGTAGTAAGTAAGAACACTGGACTGGCTTTTAGACAGGTAATGTATATCTTTAACTTGTTCAACTGAAATTTATCCTATAGTAAGAAATGATTCGAGAATAAACAATATAGTTTCCCAATCTTTGATATGTCTAGTTTCTACTATAAAGCAAGTGATCACTCTTCCCATCTTTCCCTTAACCGGCTAAGTGCTATGAACTGTAATTTTCATCTGCCTGCCATCAAATTTTTCTTCTTCTGGTAATGGCACCCTAGCTTTCTCTGAGCAAAAACAGCTTCCCTCACTCCTAGATCACATGCTGTGCTTTGGGGGACGGGGAGAGGAGAGGAATCTTGTGCTCCGGGGGTAAAAGGACATTGCTTCAGGCAGAGTGCTTCAGGGATGGTTATGAGACAATTTGGAGTAGGAAGAATTAAGCTTCAGACTTTCTTGAATAGTTGAACAGAAGGGCTCTTTCTCATTTTGCTAGGTTTTAAGTCGGGTGGACTGCAGGACTAGAGCTGTTGGCCACCATTTTGTTGCTCCTCAGACTCTAAAAATGGAGGGAAACTGGAGAAGCAAGTGGAAGAACAAGTGTGAGAGGAAAGGGGAGAGGGAGAGGGAGGCAGGGCGGTGAGTGGTGGGGGTGGGAGTTGAGAGAGACAGAGAAAGAAAGAATACGAATGGCCAAGACCTCAAGCTGTATTTGAAGCTGTCAGATCTATCCCCTGGATATATTCCCATGAGGTGATTTTTTTTTTCCCCTCTTAAACCACCTTTCTTTTGATCACTTGAAACCAAATAATCCTAACTGATTCACTGAACAGCTTTGCCCAAATCATATAAATTCCCTAAGCTGCAAGGCTTTCATTTTGGTTTTTTAAAAAAATGTATGCAAAATAAGGGTATAAATTGGAAACAAAGATTTTTTTTTAATTATTTTTTTTTTGAGAGAGAGAGAGAGAGCACACAAACCAGGTGAGGGGCAGAGGGAGAGGGAGAGAGGGAATCTGAGATAGGCTTCACCCCAGTGTGGAGCCCCCCCTAGGGCTCGACCTCACAACCTGAGATCATGACCTGAGCTTCAATCAAGAGTCACTCAAGTGACAGAGCCACCCAGGTACCCCAAAATAAAGATCTTTAACTCTCTCATGCTGTAATAAAATTATCAGAATATTTATGCATATACAAAAAAAGAAAGGATATATAAGAAACTGATAATGGTATTTCCTTTGAGGAATGGAAAATTAGAGCTGGGAGGGAGATAGTTTGCTGCATACCCTTTTGTACCATTTGTCTTTTATTTTTATTATGTATAAATGTTGCCTATTAAAACCTCAATTGCATGATTCTACAAAGACAATTTCTTTGTTTCCCTTTTTAAGTTGTACTGTAGTTGACTTACGTTATTATGTTAGTTTCAGGTGTGCAACATAGTGATTTGACAATTATGTACATTATAAAATGCTCTCCTTGAAAGTGTAGCTACCATCTGTCACCATACAATGTTATTACAGTATTATTGATTATATTCCCTATGCTGTACTTTTCATCCCATGACATTTATTTTATAACTTGAAGTTTGTACCTCTTTATCCTTTTGCCCATTCCCCCTCACACCTCTCCCCTCTGGCCATCACCAGTTTGCTCTCTGTATTTATAAGTCTATTTTTGCTTTATTTGCTTTGCTTGTTTATTTATTGCTTTTTTTTTTTTAGATTCCACATATAAGTAAAAACATATGGCATTTGTCTTTTTCTTTCTGACTTATTTCACTTAGCAAAAGACAATTTCTCTTATAAGCAATAGCATGTTCACTATTTATATACCAAGTTTGCCTTTTGAATTTATCATGGTAGCACTGTAACACTGGGAATAAATGCTAAAACATACCTTTTTATTTCTTATGATTCTTTTTTCCCCAAATGTACTAAATAATGATGATGACATAAACACTGAAATTACCCTTCAGATACGTCAAAACATAGCACATACTTTATTCTAGTAGAAATACTTTCTGGATGTTGTTAGACAATGGGTCTCCTCCCTCATTTTCAGAGTATTAATTTAATTTATCAAGATGCCATCTGTTCGATCCCTCTAATCCTCAGCTCACCTATTTTGCAGATGAGATGTCTCAAAGTAAATGCATCATTCAAATTGAGGACTTAGGGGCAGCTTATGTAATTCTGTTTCATTGCCTCTTCTAGCCTCGGGGATGGGTTGCGCCATTTCGTTTTACTTCCCGTTGTCCCCACATCATTCTACTGTTTGGTTTTTGGAGAACAGAGCTTATTGAAATGACTTAAGTGAACCTTCTGCTCAGAGGAACAGAAAGACAATACCTAGAAAGGAGATCTGCAAAGATGAATATTAATTGGTACATTTGGATCCTCTCGTATTTTCTTTATCTTCGTGGAATTGCATGTCAGGGTCAGACTGAGGTGATCTTTGGAGGCTAGTTCCACTGCTCAGTTATTACTTTTCAACCTCCTTCTCCTTCAGATCCTGACTGCAGTATCATTTATACTCTTGACCTAAACAATGGAATTCAAAGGACCCTGTCAGGACTCCAGGATCGAGGGGTACACTGGAAGTCTAGATCAACTGTCAGAAATTGACTCCAAGGTGGTACAAAGTCATCTAACAAGCATTATGGATAATAAGATTATAATTAATAACAGCTAATTTTATTAAGTACTCTATGTCAGGTCTTTTACCAGATGTTTAATGCTCACTTAATTCTCTTAATATCCCTCTTAAGCAAATGCAATTATTACTCCCACTCGACAGATGAGAAGAAGCAGGCACATAGAGTCCAAATTGGATAACTTGTCCAAGGCCCCCCACGTAGAAAGTGGTAGACATGGGATGTGAATTCTGATAGCCTGATCCCAGAACCTATCCTTCTTACTCCTCTCAATGGGCTCAGACTCTAGAGATAGATCAGAGGAGAGCATGATTCATCTTAGCTGGGGAGATCCGAGAGACTTCCCGGAGGAGGTGATATAATAGGTGGGTTTTGAAAGATGAATGGCTGTTTATCTGGCAACCACAAGGGTATGTCAGACAATCACAAACTGCATGTGCAAGGAGAAAAGAAGTAATTTTTTTCACTGATGTCCGAAATTTAACTTCAAATTACCATAACATATATGTACAAATTAGGAGAAAAGATGTTAGAAGTAAAAATAAATTTTGGCATTGAGACAACTCATAGCTATCTTACTAAAAGAATCAACCTTCTACCGTCCTTAAGGATAAAATTATGTATATAAGAAGATATATAAAAATGTGTCACAAGGGACACCTAGGTGGCTCAGTGGATTAAGCCTCTGCCTTCAGCTCAGGTCATGATCTCAGGGTTCTGGGACTGAGCCCCGCATCAGGCTCTCTGCTCGGCAGGGAGCCTGCTTCCCCCTCTTTCTGCTTACTTGTGATCTCTCTCTCTGTGTCAAATAAGTAAATAAAATCTTAAAAAAAAAAAACAATAAAGAATGCGTCACAAAACATGTAACATCACAGAGAAATGCTAGTTCTGGTTACATAACTTGATAGGGCACACTGATTGCTTTGATCGCCTCTATTTTTTATCCTCTCTTGCAGCCCCAGCTTTTGCCATGTGACTTTGTAATTCCTTTGAGTAAAAAGGCAGAGTCTACCTCCTCATTTTTGGATCTGGGCTATCTTTAGCCACTGGGATATTACCAGACATGACACAACAGGGTCTTAAAACACACACACACACACACACACACACACACACGCACACGGAGTGGAGGGGCAGATTTAAGACCTTATTTTGACCAAAATTTTAGGAAGAAGCTATAAAGCACTTGGACATTTTTGCTTGTGCTTGCTCTCCCATCAGGAGACTACGTCCAGGGTAGCGTGCTATGGGATGAAAACTATGCAGAGCAGAGCCCCTGGCAGCTTTGTTTCCCAGGAGGCTACCTGCAGCGGACACAGCTGAGTCCAGGGAGTCAGAGGGAGTCCTTCTCAGAATAGCCCAGCTCTGCCAGATCACGTGCACCCTGCAGACTCAGCTCAGTTAGGGCTTATTATTAAAGGCTGCTGAGTTTTCCATCCGAATTTCCTCCACTTATAGATAGCTTGAGGGTTACAGTAAATGACCCTGCAATTACCCCATGGAAAGACGTGAAATACTCGACTCCCAAGAAAGTTACACTGCTATGTCAATTTCGCCTACTTATGCAGCATCACCGTGACAACGGACAACTGATACAGTATATAAGACCATGTCATAACACCATTAACATCAAAAACTCCTGGCAGTCAGTGTCCTTCTATTTATTTTATGCTCCAAATAAAAGCAGAAGCAACAGGCACATGATACATGCTTTTTTAGGGGGGAAAAAAAAAAAGACAAAAACCCAACAGGGATCTAGCTTCTTTGACAGTAGAATATTTCATGTTTATCCCTGAGGGAAGGGCAAGGTGAATGACTATAACCCATCACTTGTCAAGTAAAATCACAAACTAACTTTACACAGGAATAGCCAGCAGCTACTTTAAAAAGGCAGAAGAGATGGGTATATTATAATACAGCTCCTTTCTTTATTGTTCTTTATGGAACTTTAAACCAAAGTTCTTGTGTCAAAAAGCCGTTCAACCTCAGACAGGAAGGAATTGAAGTTACAATATTAAGAATATTTTTTAATGTTTCGTAGTCCAAGTTTTTTAAACCCTTTCCTACAGGGGTAGAGGGGAATCAAATAAGGGTAACTCAAATAAAGATTATTCTATTTGTTCCTAATTATAATGATAGATCTGTTCAATACAGCAAATGGGGAAAATAAAGTGAAAAGAAAGCAAGCAAAACTATTTCTGCCATTAAAATAAAACCACCGTCAACATACTTGTATTTTAAATGTATTTTTATCTTATTTTAGTAATAGTAGCACACTTGAGGGACCACGCTGGGAATTTTACATTCCTCTCTTCCTTTAATTATCACAACTCAGTGAGCTGGTATGATCGCCATGGTTTAGGTAAGGAAAGTTAACAACAAAGTAACAGAAATGTTACCGGCATAGTAGCCCCTCCCTGTGATACAGCAATTCAGCACTCCGCTTTAGAAGCTATTTTGCTTTTGCTTAACCTCTCATGATGGAAACATCAAACTTAGACAAAAGCATCCTGAGCCTGTATGCTTCCACCATCCACTTCAACAATTAACTGACGCAGGTCAGGCTTGTTTCACCAACTGCACCCATTTCTGCTCACATCCTTTGACTCCAGGTTTCCATGTGAACTTCTCGGTGTGTGGAGCACTTGAGGATAACTCGCCCTGCAGATCCTCAAGGATAAACCTGAAATAATCCTGTACTTTCAAAGAGGCAAGTTTGCTCTCTCAGTCTTGCCTGTGAAGGAAAACATGCCTCCTGCCTACCGCAGCGGGCTAAGCCCTGGTTAGAGTGAAGCCTAAGCTGAGGGGAAGATACTGAGTTCTAGGAGCTGAGCTACCCATACAGACACTGTCATAAAATGTACCTCTCTCTACCCACAAAATAAGGAGGAACAGGATGCTACACATTTGCAAAGCATCATGTGTAACAGAACATTCCTCTTGGCCAAAACTGCTCCCCTCTGCTCTGGGTATTGTTTCTCTGGCTCCCAGAAAAAGGCTTTGCGGTGCCAAACTGGACTGTTCTCCCTTCAGTCCTTCTCACCCAAGGGCCAGTCCCTCCTTCAAGGGCAGGGCTGGTGTGCTTCCTCGGGCCACCATCACTCATCCTGCAATGGGTAAGTGGTTAATATTCATGAGGACTCCCACCAGCGGAGTCTGCAGGGGCATATGGAGACCACAGCCTCTATTCTTAGCAAGTTTGCATCAAAGCGTCTGAGTCTATTTACTCACAATTTGCTGATGTTTTGACATTTCCTTGCTGATTTGCCTCTTGACTGAACGCCTCATGACACATTCGTGATCGGAAGTGATACCCCCATGAGCCAAAAATTGGCTTCTCCTGTTGCCATGGGCCATCCCATCTCATTTTCTCACAGAATGAATGTTGCACTCGAGGCAAAATAAAGAAGACGGCAGCCCTAAATGTCTCCGATTTCTGTCTCTTCCACCTGGCCTCTGCAGCTGAGGAAGGAGAGTAGAACCTCCGTGTACTCGTGCACTGGACAGCAATTACTTTTGTCTGATGACGTCTTTCACTCCAGTCTTGTGAGACAAGCATAAGGATGTTACTATCAGACTATTTTTCCGACTGAAACAACAAAACGTGTTTGTTGTCAGTGTACAAAAAGTGTAAAAAGCACAAAAGCCTGGAAAGCAAAACTACCTCTCCCATCTCATTCCCCAGCCCTAGTCACTTAATTCTTCTCCCTAAAACTGATTACTGTGCCTTTGGTGTGCACACTTCTAGATGTTTTTCAGTGCTCTGAAATAAATATCTAGATACGTTTATAAGTATAGATAGACACAGTGTAAAAGAAACATATGAACACATCCATTCACATATGCATGTGATTCTCTTTCCATACTGGATCACATCTAAGATGCCCCTGAGTATAGAGTCTGTCATTATTTTACGTGTAGCATCAATAGTGTTCCTTGGTCAGTAGCAATTGTAAGATACCATCCATTATAAGACCCTTCTTATAATAATGTGAAAATGTGAAAAATGCACATCCTGGAATCAATGAAATATGGCATTGTTTTGCATTTTCTTTTTTTCATTTAACAGTATAAATTATGTTTTCACTTCAGTGCAAATGGATTTTTTTTTTTTTTTTTAGCTGCTGCACACTGTAACACCGTTAGCTGTCCCATGATTTATGTAGCCATTCTCATACCATGGAGCATGTAAGTTGCTTCTAAATTTACTATTAAAATAGCACTGGATGAATACAGGTCAGCATAAACCTTTACATACTTACATGAAAATTTTATAGAGTGTATTCCTACAAGTGTAATTGCTGGGTCAAAGGTTATAAGCCACTAAAATGTTTATAGGGACTGATAAACTAGGAGCTACCTTTTCCCGGACAAGAACGCTGTGGTTCTGAGGATTTAAGCACCTTGCTCAGCTCCCGCGGTTAGTAAGGGACAGAGGTTGCCAACTGCTTTCTAACTGGGGTAGTATTCTGAACCCCATGCTCGCCCTCCTCTGTCCTTTCCACTGTGGATTCATCTTTTTTTTTTTTTTTTAAGATTTCATTTATTTATTTGACAGAGAGAAAGAGATCATAAGTAGAAAGAGAGACAGGCAGAGAGAGGGGGAAGCAGGCTCCCTGCTGAGCAGAAAGCCCGATGTGGGGCTCGATCCCAGGACCCTGAGACCATGACCTGAGCTGAAGGCAGAGGCTTAACCCACTGAGTCAACCAGGCGCCCCACGGATTCATCTTTGATAGAACATATAACCATTCATAAGTTTAAGACATTTCTGGGAACAGCTGTGCATTTGGTGGGCATTTAATGACCTGTGACTACAAAGACACCTAAATTATTTGCACACTCATCTGAGCCATCAGATTCAGAGATGACTGGTCCAGCTCAGTAGAAACTGTTTCCACTTTGTGGGACAAAAGGAAAAGAAGGCTGGGGGTGGGGGGGGGGGCTACTGCTGTGATTATTTGTGAGTTGTACTAAGTTAGACTGTCCAGGTTTGGTGGTCTGTTCCAGTTTTGTAGCCTTTAAACTGACCCTTCTTAGCTTTTCACATTCCTCTCTCCACCCATGAGAAGGAGTGACCACTGTAGACCTGGGCAAATTTCTGCTATCATCACATTCAAGCAGTGTTAAATGGAAATAAAGTTTATTTTAAAATCCATATAATTATTCTGGTTGACAGTCAGGACTATCCAAATCTCCTAGCACAGTAGTATGCAAATGATACCGTGCCTATGAATCCCTGGGGTGCTTATTAGTTTTATAATATAGATTCAAATTAGTTTCCTAATTTAGTAGGTCTGCGATGGGGCTCAGATTCTGCATTTCTGGCTCAGGTGATGCCTATGCTGCTGGTCTACAGACCCCTCTTTGAAGAGCAAGGTCTTAGATCAGAAGTCGGCAAACTACAGCCAGTGGGTCAAATCTGGCCCTCTACCAGTTTTGCAAATAAAATTTTATTGGAACACAGCCCACTGTCCATTTGCTTACATGTTGTCTATGGCTGTTTTCCCACTGCAATGGCAGAGCCAAGTAGTTACGATAAAGACTTTACAGACAGCAAATTCTAAACTATTTGCTATCTGGCCCTTTACAGACAGAGTTTGCTCCCCTCACCTTAGGTGTTTCCTTTGATGTTAAATATTTGGTCTTCAGGACAGATTTTTCAACATTCATTCAACATCCAATAAATCTTTATCTAATGCTAATTATGTACTAGACACTGAGCTAAAAGGATACAGTTATGAAAAAGATATAATCCCTATTCTCATGAAGCTTATATTTATTCTCTCCTTCAATATTGGAGCAAGTTACTCTATGCTCTAAGCCTCATTTCTCCCATCTGTAAAATGAGATGAAAACACCTAATGCTTAATTAAGGTTGTTGAGAGGAAAGTGGTAAGCATATGATAAATAGTCCAAAAAAGGTTAGCTGTTATTACATTATTTTTATTATTATTCTTACTTTCCAGATTTCTGGACAATAAACAAATTCCTTATATCTGCTGGCTGTGTGTGTGTGTGTGTGTGTGTGTGTGTGTTTCCGTCCTAGCTGTTCAGAAAGAACAGGAGCTGAACGTGACTTTTCCTTGAACTTCAAAAGAAAGCATAGTTTCTGTCACTGAAACCATTCTTTGGTACTACGACCAAAGCAGGAACAGTGTTCTTGGTTTCTAGAACAGGCCTTTCTGTGTTTCCCTAGTTGCTTAATCTGCCATCAGTGAGGTGTTTATGTTGACATGGCCCCTGGCGGGGAAGAGTGGAGAGGACAGAGGAGTGCCTTACTCTCTCAGCAAGAGGGACAGCCTTTGATGAGACTAACTAACAACTCCCTATGGTAACCACAGACAGCCATTATGCTAAAAACAGCTGAGGTGAATTTTTAATTCATTATTTATTCAATTTCAAAGGAAGGCTGGAAGAACCAAAATATTCTCTTTGGGTCATTGGAAACCTGCATGCATATTTATGTTATTTGAGGTCTACACTGCATCTTTACTAGATTACAAGTTCTTCATGGTCAGGAACGATGTAAATCTTGATTTTGTTTCCTAAGAAGCAGATCTTGAAGCAAAGATCTGAGCGTAAGTAGTTTATGTGGGGGGGTGAGGAAACCAGTAGGGCAGTGGAAAAACAAGATGGCGAAGGGAAGGCAGTGAACTCTGGGTGTGTTGTTGTTTGTGGGTGGGGGTGGGGAGCCTCCAGCTGCCCCTGCAGAGCTCCTGAGTGCCATAATGCTGTGGAACTCTGGGAAACGGTGAAAAACATGCCTCAGAATTATCCCATGGAGAGCTGCAGGTGTGAGGAATTTTCTACACCAATTCCCATCCCTCAGTCATTGGTGAAGTGCTCTTGGAGAGGTGTGTATTCATTTTCTAGCCTTTCTGACTAAAGGGAGGCAGTTACTGTCCATTGGAACCAACCAGAGGACGCTGAGGGTACGGCTTCATGGTACACACAGGACACTAAGAGTCTCTGGATGGCTTAGCTATTCCTGCTTCCCATGCCTGAAGTTTGCACAAACAAGCTGCTTACAAAATGTGTGCTGTTCTATTCTGGATGAATCGAGACATACAGACTGAACTGTCCAGAAGTCTGCATACAAACCAAGTGCTGAGACTGCTGAAATGAACTGGATCATTTGTGGGCAAATGAACGGCAGAGAACGCTTCATTCTATAGTGATTTTAAAGCGAAAGAATAAAGTTACCTTGGTTCTGACTCGGGTTCAGGAGATACTGCCTCCAAATATGGCACCCTGGTAAATTGAATATTTTAAGCTGAAGGAGTTTGAGAAAATGGCAGAAGCAGGAAGGTCATTTCCCTTCCCTCCTGAAGTAGGTCATAAAAGACTGGTGCGAGGGATGCCCTCCCTGTAGCCAGAGGAAAGGAGCATCCTTATGTCTGAAGAAGAAGGGATGCCAAGAAGACTCAGAACTAAAAGTTCCTGCTAAGTTACCCTCAGTTTACTTCATTTATTTCATAGTCTCTGACCTATCCTTTTTCTCCACAACTGCCTGCCTTTCATCAAAAACAGCATAAAAATACTCAGGTTAAACTGTTTCTTCAGGACGTCATGTCCTTTGGAAGGCTCCTGTGTCTTGTAAAACTTATATAAAATTAATGTGTATACTATTCTGTTGTCAGTCTCTTTGTCAGACTCAGCCAGAGAAAACTTTTTCCTCCCTCACAATGCCTAGGTACAAGAAGAAGGGGAGAAGCTGAAAAGCTAATGAAACACACGTCAAAGTTTTAATTCTTCACACTTTGCCAAGTCAAGCGCATATTTTTCAGGTAAAATGCCGCACCTGGGGTAATATTAGACATTAGAAATGACAGTCAATAGATAATATAAAACATGATACCAAAGTGATGAGGGGATTATATTTCAGGGACAAGAATTTTGAACATCTGGGAATCAAGCTTTGTGTTCTCAGGACATAGTTGCTGAGAAAGAATTTATCACGCAGGTGGTTTGTTGTTTTTTTTTTTTAAGATTTTATTTATTTATTTGACAGAGATCACAAGTAGGCAGAGAGAGAGGAAGGGAAGCAGGCTCCCTGCTGAGCAGAGAGCCCGATGCGGGGCTCGATCCCAGGACCCTTGAGATCATGACCTGAGCTGAAGGCAGAGGCTTTAACCCACTGAGCCACCCAGGTGCCCCCACGCAGGTGGTTTTATCTAAGGAGTATCCTTGAGACCAACACTTGTGGAAGGGAGGGGAGTGAAGGGGGACTGAGCAGAGAGAGAAACCGAGTTGTGATGCGGGCCCAGCCACAGCTTCTGTCAACAACCCAAGGATCTCTGGGCTAGACAGGCCCTACTGAGGTGTTCCCCGTAGGGCTGAGATGGCCAGGTCATTACACTCAATAGCCATCTCTTTCACCCCGGGCCGGGGACACTCTGGAAGGAGCTGACAGCTGAAGGCAGTCTGCTGCCAGCCCTCCAAGCAGCTGAGAATGAGTTGGTCACTGATGAGAGAGAGCTGGGTGCATTAGTGGCCCCTACACCACCTCCCCCTCTTGAGCTTATCTAAACCTAATTATTTCCCAAAAGCCGCCCCTCCAAACATAATCACACTGAGGTTTAGGGGTTCAACATATGAATTTTGGGGGAGCAGAAACATTCAGTCCTTAATGCAAGTGTACAGAAATATAAGTGAATTTTGCAATATTAGTCTTATACACTGCAAATTTGATGAGCTTTTTTTTTTAAATCTTTTTTTAGTGGGTTTCTTAGAATTATCTCAAAGCAAGATACTGCCATTGGCTCATAGAGAAAGCTTTACCTATTCCTTTCCAATATAAATGCCTTTTATTTCATTTTCCTATCTAACTAGCCTGGATAGAATCTCTAGCACAACGTTGAGTAGAAGTGTGAGAAGGGATGTTTTCATCTCATTCTTGATCTTAAAGGGAAGCATTTAGTCTTTCACCATTAAGTATAATGTAGGTTTTATCAGGTTGAGGAAGTTTCCTTCCACTCCAAGTATGTTGTGCATTTGTATTATGAAAGATTTCTATAATATTTTTCTGTATCTACCGGGATCATCATGTGACTTCTGTTTTTTTATTCTTCTGATATGGGGTTTTCACATTGATTTTTGGATGTTAAAATAATCTTACATTCCTGAGATAAATCTCACTTTATCATGTGAATCATCAATTTTTTTTTAATGTTCCTGGATTTAGTCTGCTAGCATTTTGTTGACAATTTTTGTGTCTGTATTCATAAGAGGTATTGGTCTGTAGTTTTATTTTCTTGTGATGTCTTTGTCTGGATTTAGTGTCAGGGCTGTAGTGGTCTTACAGAAGGAGTTGGAAAGTGTTTTCTTCCTCTTCCATTCTTTGGCAGAGTTTGTGAATAACTGTTTCTAATTCTCCTTTAAATGTTCAGAGGAATTCACCAGTAAAGTAATCTTGGTCTAGGCTTCTTTTATAGAGAAGTTTTTAAATGAGTAACTCAATCTCTTTACTTGTTATAGGTCTATTCAAATTTTCCATGTATTATAGAGTCCATTTCAGCAGCTTGTTTCTTTCTAGGAATTTATCTATTTCACCTAAGTTATCAGATTTGTTGGCAGATAGTTTTTTTTTTAAAAATAACTGTTCTTTACAGTCCTTTTTGTTTCTATAAGATGAGTAATGATGTCCCCTCTTCCACTTCTGAATTTCACAATTTGAATCTTTTTATTTTCTTTATCAATTCCCAGGATTTGAATTGGAAAGGGTAGGATGTTTGGCATTAAACTCTTCTAGGGCCAAATTCTATCTCTTTCACCACGTGACTCCCCTCTCTGAACCTTGGTTTTTTTAAATCTACATGATGGAGATAATTTAATCTGTTCATTCTTTTAACAAACACATGTGGAACACCTATCATGTGCCTGGCACAATTTATGTGTGTGTGTTGGGGGAGATGAGGAGGCAGCAGTGAAGAAACAAAATAACTTTCCCTCATGGGGCTCACATTTCATCTTGCTGTAAAGTCAAACATGACGATATTATAGAGTTACTGGCATAGATAAATGTCCATGAACCAAGGCTACTGTAACTGTAGCTTTTTTTTTTTAAGATTTTATTTATTTACTTGACAGAGAGAGATCACAAGTAGGCAGAGAGGCAGGCAGAGAGAGAGGAAAGCAGTCTCCCCACTGAGCAGAGAGCCCGATGCGGGGTTCAATGTGGGGCTCGATCCCAGGACCCTGAGATCACAACCTGAGCTGAAGGCAGAGGCTCAACCCACTGAGCCATCCAGGCGCCCCCCCATAACTGTATCTTTTCCTCTCCTGTGCTGTAGGACGCACAGTTTCTCTAGGAGAAAGCACTGGATGGCTTGTGATGCTTTCTTGAAGTCTGAGGTCTTTCTCACACCTCATCATAATCAATTCTGCTCAAATACAAACATCACAGCAGCCATTTCCTTTTATGTCTAACTTCAATTATCTATAAACACATGCTTTTATGAGATGGCTCTCATCCTTTGATATATGATCTCAGACATTTAGCTAGTCAAAACCCTACTTGACTACCCTGCTTGCTGCATTAAAACTCAAGTGGTACAGACTTGTGGTAGAATAACTTACATACATGTTAACTTGCATGTTTTTCACATGTATTTTTTCTTTCCCCCTCCCTCACTCAAGCAGATTGCAAGGCTTGCTCTCTTGCCTCTAGGAAGGTTAGCAGGAAACAAGAAAGAGGGGGTAGTTTCCTTTTGAGCTTTTGATCTCCAAAGTTTGAGTCTTTTGAGTAGAGGATGCTAGCCTTCTGGCAGGACTAAGAGACAGAAGGAGTCCTCTATGGGAAACAAGAGTAGAAAGGGAAGAAAAAAGATTTAGGGAGACAGACACGTGTGTGTGTGCGCGCACGCGCGCGTGCGTGCCCTAAGCGGTGGAGATTGTAGCTATCCATGGACGTACCCTTGGGAGATATCCAGATTGCTGAGGGGACTAAGGGCTTGAGATTCCTGGAGATGTGAGAAGCTCCAGCCTTCTGGAAGGCCCCAGGCTCCACGTAAGGCACTGAGGCAATAGTCCCAGCAGAGCACAGGGATGCTGTGGGCTGGAGGCACTGTGTTCTCTCAGTGGTAATCAGAACAGGCTAAAGCTGATGACCACAGAAACCTCCCTGAGGTTGTGATGCTACCTGGCCTTCAGGATGTCCATCATCTTCAGGACGGAGAGTCTCTAATAGCCCATCCCCCACCAGTCAGCCGGGGATGTGGACTCTGAATTGGAACCTAGGGGCTTTAAAGAAGTTAAAGAAACAGAAGGCTTTTAAAATTTTGGTTTGGTTGGTTTTTGTTTGTTTGTTTGTTTGTTTTGCACAGCTAATCTCATGAACTGAGAGTCACACTTGCTATCTAAGCTAGCCATAGGACAGGAACTAATTAAAACTCAGGACTTCTGGCTCTGTCCACTTAAGCACACACCTCTATTCTAAGAGCCTACAGCTTAGAAGTATCGGTAGTTCTCTAGCCATCTGATTCTGTGCTCTAGTACTTTCCAGCATCAGTTGGCTTTGATAAGTACAAACTGATCCAAGATGAGAAAGGGATGAAGAAACCCAGCACAGACCATGATTCACACACAACTCTAAACAAAGAAGTAGCTGAGTGATTTTCCTGGAACTCCTTACAGAGTGATGAGACAATGAGGGGCCCATTTACTATAATAGGTGGCCAGGGGACATTGAGACCTCTTCAGTTCTCAAGAACACTTCAAATCTACCTTCTAATTTATAAACCCAATTCCTTCACAGGCTGTAGGTTCACTGAGAACAGGAATTGTCTTTTACTGGCTCCCCACTATGGCTTTCACAGTGGCTGGCATAGGGCATGCATGTTTTACACACACACACACACACACACACACACACACACACACACACACACACTTAATTAAAACATCTCATTATTGAAAGTCTACTATGTTCCTGAAATTGCTCATGGCACTGGGGACAGCATTATCTTGTTCAATCCTCTCAATAACCTTGGGAAGTAAGTTGCTTAAAGTCTCACAGTTAGTAAGTGGCAAGGTTCCAGCCCTGGTCTGACTTCAAACTCACCAAATATGTAAAGATTATGTATTTGAGTCTCTTTGGGATAGTGGTAGATTTTATCATAAGCTAATCGTCTGGATTTTAACTTACAATATTAGGGAATCAATAAGGAAGTAATACTATTTCCTCTTTCCTAATCCTTTTAACCATTTATCTATTCATTGAAAGAGTATATGTATTAAGTTATACATGCCAGATACTTGTCCCTCTAAATTACTGTGCAAATCAGTTGGAAATTTATAGAACTGAAAAGAATAAGAGAAAAAATATTCAGGTTCTAAAAATATCTAGTTGTCTCACAGACTGCTTACTGAGGCTGCCTAGGCTGATGGAAAGGTTTTAAGATTTGGAATCAGGAGATGTGGGTTTAAGCACTGGATTAATAATAGCTAGTCAAATCAGAACTAAGAACACAATAATCAAAACTAGTTAGTTTTGCTTTGGGCAAGTTAGTTTTCCTGAGTCTCAATTTTCTCTTCTGTGCAATGGGAATAATATCCACATGTGATGAAGTTGTGAGGTAACATATGGTAACATATAGTACCATAATTTGGCAACAAAACCTAAACACATGTAATCCTTACTACATTCGCTGTTATTATCTATAAGAAGAGTTGTAAATGTATGCACTCATATATAATAGATCTACTATGGGGTAAAATGAACCTTGGGGACAAGGTCACTTTGGTATTTGATCGATTGCGAGGTTGGTACACCTTAGAAATGTCTTTGCTACAAATGAAGAAATGTAGAAAGAGTACGGAGACAGTATACAGTTGTATACTAATGCGCTATACAAAATCACCTGGTTTGGGGAGGTAGGGAGGCAAACTGAAATAAAAGTCATGCTTGTTTAGGGGCATCTATAAGAAGCACCTTTTTCCTTTTTATAAAATTTCTATCAGAGAGGGCTTCTATTTGCATTCACACTGGGAGAATCTTTCTAAAATTTGCTCAAAGCCTCCCTTTATAGCAAATCCTGAGAAAAGGACTTGGCTGCAGATAGTTTATTTGGGAAGGGATACCAGTAGGCATAGTGAAAAAGAAGGCAGAGTGAGACAGGAAGGGGGAAACTCAATAAAGTTTGCATTATTACACTGGTTTGCAACTGTGGGCAACTAGAGCTCAATTCCACTGAGGTCCCTTTGGGGAAAATTTGGAGAAATTGTCAATCACAGAATGAGACCAGGGCACTTATTCACTGACTTCTATCCTCCATTGGCTGAGGATTGTCCCTAGGACACTAATTACCCCATATTTTAGAGCCTATTCACTTTCTGAGGCAGAAAAGTGATAGACTTCCCCACTTACACTCTTGAAGTGGGACACCAGCAGGGCACATGGAACTGTCCATCACTGTAGTTCTGAAGTTGGGTGGGCTCAAGGAATGTGCTTCAGGGCACAGCTCTAGGCAGAGTTTTGTCAAGAGTGCTCACACAAGTGTGGGTTTAGGGGAAGGGCATGTTAAGGAGGTCCTGAATTTACACTGACCCAGCCAAGAACCGATCTTATTTAGCACTCCTTTCATTCCATTTCCCCTCCAGTTGGTCTCTTTGTGCACATGAATCATAAAGAACTTGGAATCAACTCCTTCCCTCCTTCTCTTAAAAAGCCATCTGGGTAGCCATCCATATGACTGGGTACAGAGGACATTCACAATGATAACTTGGCTATTCATAGATGAATGCAGACCAGCTGACTCATCAAACTGCTTTGGTGCCACAGCAAAACAAATCTACCAGTGAGCATGGTTTCCAAAGGTTCTACAGTATCTCTATTTCTTTCCATCCCTTTTTATTTAATTAACATACATTAATGGGAGTGAGATTATGATCTCAGTAATTACAACCATTTCTAATTAATGGAGGTATTTATTCATACAAAAAATACCAAATGTTTATTGAGTGCCTGTCTCAGGTCAAGCTCTAGAATACAGGAGAGAGCAAGGTTTAAGATTTCTGCCTTCACAGAATTTACTGTCCACTGGAGAATAAATATAGAATGAGACTATAGTGAAAGAAATAGAGTGATGGGAGACAAAGTTTCTGGTGTAAAAAAGATTTCAAAATGGAGAAAGCAATCTCTTTTTGAAGTATGGTGAGGAGCCCATATGGGAAGAGAAATACCTCACTAGAGCAATCATCAACTTTTTAAGTTTAACCAGCTGCAAGAACCTCAGCCTGCACTTAACTTTCCCCTCACCACAACACCTGAATCATCGCATTCTTCACTTTCAAAGGAGCCAATACAATTTAACAAATTTCAACCCCTCGCTTGCATATTAACTCAACCAATTCCAGTTAACCTAGTTTCAATTCCTGTTTTGCATAGAAGACTTGACTGAGAATGACACTTGTAGTCTTTTGCCACGTAACTCTGTCCCCCCTTTGTCTTCTGTGGAACACAATTTTAGGTTTCTACTTAAATTTGTGTATTTCAAATTAATTCTATTTGCCCAAATAAATGCCTGTCTGCTTAAGTCTTTGGTAAATTCTGTTTTGGTTGACATCTCTTAATGTATTCAAAGCAACTGACTCCAAACCCTCAGCACTGCTGTGGACATATGAAAGATAGTTCCAAGAGACCATTGTTCTCTAGCATTTCCATGGGCAGACCTCACAGTTCTGGCAGAGAGTTCTTCTGGATCCAAACCTCCTATTTTTTTTAGTTGAGGTTCTGATCAGGCTTTATTTGGACAAAATAATAGTTTCTGCCCTCACTCCTTTGAAGGGGTGATAACCTTAATCATCAGAGGATTCATATTTCAGGATATTTACTGGACAGTCGTCAACTTATTTTCAGGTGGCTGCCTGGTCTTTCAATTTAGAACTAGGTTGTTCTCCTTAACCAACACAAAACCCTTAGTTCTCTCACTATTTAAATGAGGGTCGTTCAACTCCACACATAAAGGACATTGGTCCTTGAGATCCTTTTGGATGTTTAGGCAGCTAGAAACCTAGCAGAAATATTGGCACTCTGTCCATGATGTGCAGTAAGCTCACGGGGCCTCCCAAAAGAACATACCCTGTACCTGGGTGAGAAGAAATTCCATAGCTCATCTGAAAGGTATAGTTAAGGGACCAGTAATCCCAGTGCCTTGAGCAACCTAATACCACTCAGTGTTCAGGAATCTCCCAGACACATACAAGAGACCAGTGGCCCCTTGGCAACATTTTGGAAAGTGGTCCTTAAGCAGCACGCACCTGACCCCAAACGTTCATCCTCTTGCCTTAGTCATTTGAGAACAACCATGGGAAATAACTTGTAGATTGACCATAAACGATCAACCTCCCTCAGGACTCCCAGCGGGATTTTTGTTTAAAGAATATGGCCCTTCTTTCTGTCACTTTACCTGGGCTGATTTAAAACTTCATTGGCCAAAACGGAGCACTTTCAATATCGCAAAACTAGTGAATGTGTGTGCACCACTGGAAGAGGGTTATAAAACCAAACAAAACAAATGGGAAAATCATTTTAATTGGCATTTGGAGACCTTCAAAAGAAAAACAATAAAGGTCCCTTCCCTTCAGGCAGTTAACGCTAAACGTTTAGAAGCTAAAGACCTTTTCAAGAGTCTTCCAAATTAAAAGAAAAAAAAAATAAAGGGAAGTTTCCCAACATTTACCTGTTCTTTCTTTGCCACCACCCCACTGTCTCTGCCCCTTTCCTACCACCCCCTCCTCCAGCCTCTTTTTCCTGTTCTCCACTTATATATCCTGGTTTAGCTGAACTTCTATTTTATAATGACAACCTGGAGGTTCCTCTAAATCCCGCAGCCATCCAGGCTCCTTTTCAAGTTCAACCTAACGAAGGAGGCTCTGGGGCTTCATCAATCATATGGGAGCAATGTTGTCAGTTTTAAGGCCCACCAACCTCTCTCCCCCCCTTTCCTTCTCTCAAAAGAAGAATGTTTTTGGAAATAGTGGAATAACACATAAAAAAAAAAAAATCAGGTTAGTTTCTGGATTGTTCAACTTCTTCCCAGATTCTAAGGCAGCACTGAAGGAGTTCAGAGCAAGTTTCCCCCAAATGTGCCACTTTGGCATGAGAACTGTTTTGAGCTGAAGGCAATCAAGTCCCTCTGGGCTCAAAAAAACCTGCTATTGCTCTCATGCCCATCTGATCTTTTCTTGCTTGCTTGGGACAGACAATTGTCAATTCTTTCTTTTGGCTATCTTTGGGAGTGACTCTGGATTGCAAGAGGGTAATATTTTTTACATCTTCTTTGGTGGCCTGTTTTACACACAAGAGGGGGTTATTTAGTACTGCCAGAAATATACTGTTTGTCCTGGCTAAAAACTGGCAAGAATTTTCTTAAGTAGCTCTGTAGTCAAAAGTTGGGTCAGTGGAAGCTGATACTCAGAGCCTAGAATGAAGTTTTTTGTTTTTTTTTTTAAAGATTTTATTTATTTATTTGACAGAGAGAGAGAGAACACAAGTATGCGGGGGGAGGGGGAAGCAGGCTCCCCGCTGAGCAGAGAGCCCGATGTGGGGCTCGATCCCAGGACCCTGAGATCATGACCTGAGCCGAAGGCAGAGGCCCAACCCACTGAGCCACCCAGGTGCCCCTAGAACGAAGTTTTTTGAGGCCATCTTCCCTCAATTAAAATTAGAACTATATACTCAGAAGGAAAGAATAAAATTGAGGATGATGTAGTTGGACAGGTGAGTCTACCCAGGGTATCATTTAAGTTTTAACTCAATTCTTTGAGGAGTTGGGAGTGTCAGTCCTTTTCTCATAAATCCTTGCAAAAGGAGAAATAAGGGCCCAGAAACAATTCAGTGCTTCAGCCTATCCTTTTCACCAATCCCCAAAACTCCCCTATCTCTTTTATCTCAGAAGGCTTAGAAACTCTTATAAGGTTATAACCTCTCTGGGAATTCTTATCTAGATCATCCCCAATTCCCAAGACTTAAAAAAAAAAGAAAAAAGGAAAAAGAGGACTTTTAAAAATATAAATGGCTTTCAAAGTACCCTTGCCCAAAATATAGTCCACAGTTTCCACAGCGTTACTTGTCAAGGACAAATGCAAATCTTAAGTGTCTTCTCCACAAATATCAGCAGAAAATTCTCAAGCCATCTGAGCAGGTAACCTTAACTTATTCCACCCACCATAAATAGATAGAGAGGCCCCAGCTGTCCTTTTATAAACTATTCAATTCTATATGATCAAACTTGCTTGTCTCATGGCTAAAAATTTTATAACAGTAATTGTTAAATCCCTGTTTGTGCCTGCTTATATGCTGATATGTGCTATAAGTATGTAGTATTTTCTATCTCTGAATGATATTGCCAAAATTAATTTGTAAAATTAATTATTTTGTAAAAGAGCTCTCTCTAATTGGCTTAGAAATTAAGGACTTAAGTGGATTTGATATTCATAAAAATTGTCAAAAATATAATAAACACTAACCCACATAAGTTTCAAGTTTATGTGATCTAGAAAGATATTCAATTGCTAGTTTAATTAAAATAAACATGTCTTTAGAATTATCACCACTAAACTTAAAATTTGTTTTTTGTTTTAAGATTTTATTTATTTATTTGACAGACGGAGATCACAGAGAAGCAGGCAGGGAGAGAGGAGGAAGCAGGCTCCCTGCTGAGCAGAGAGCCTGACGTGGGGCTCGATCCCAGGACCCTGGGATCATGACCTGAGCTGAAGGCAGAGGCTTTAACCTACTGAGCCACCCAGGCACCGCTAAAATTTGTATTTTGCCTCTGTTTACTTAAAGTCAAATAAGTTGATAATATGCATTGCAAAATGTTTCTAAAAAATATCTTGTAAGAATACTGACTTTTATATCTCATGAAGTGTTTACAAGTAATCTAAGCATAATTGTTAAAAATAAAATTTCTAGGCAAACTTTTAAATAGTCCCCCAATCTTTTTGGTAACCTAAAACTATAAAGTCTTGCTGAGTTGGTTTAAGTGTAGAGTTACTTCATTAAATATATAGATCATTTCCAAATAGGATAAAATAGTAATTACTGAACATTGGTTTATCTAATTTTAGCTTCCATATTACAGAGGAACTGGATTTGTTAATAAACATGTTTTGTGCAATATTGAAAGACTGTATTATTTAAACCGTACATGTTTCTAGACATTATGAAATGTATTCATAAATTTGCCAATCTAAAGAATGCTGATATAACAAATAGTTCACAATTGCTTACTATCTAGTTTTACTTAGTTAAGATTTTTGAGGGTTAAAAATTTAAATTAATATATGTAACTAAAGTGACTAAAAATAATAAAGGAAATACCTTCTTGTTGTAGGAAAGTAGGATGTGTCTTCTTGGTAAGAAAATATGAGGAATGGAAATGCATTTTTATTAAGGAAAAAGAAAGTAATTTTGTTCTAAAGTGAGGCTGGTTATTTAGACAGGGAAAACTTAAAATCTGAACGTAAAAAAAATCAAAGTTGTAGAAGGATTGTGGAAAAGTAATCTTTGGAAAGACTTTTCAATATGTGATCCAACTGATTCTCATGCAGAGGCAGCAGCAAGAGAGTCTATAAAGATTGTAACATGTGTGGATAAAGTTCATTCTGCTTCTGCAAAAAATGGTCCCTTATCCAACTTGGACCATCCTGATGTCCTTGTAACACGGCAATAGTCTGCTCCTGAATCAGAGAAATTAAGGTGGATACACAATGGCTGTAAATTAAATCAATAGTTGGAACCATGAGAAACCAAGACAGCCACTCAGTTCTTCCTGAACTGAATCATTTTTTGTTTTTTGAGTGCCTTTACCCACCACAGGACTCAAATTATGAATAGACATTGGTGGGGATACTTCCACAAGGTGGCACAATCTATAGGCAGGTCCATACTCCTAGGAAAACTTTTTTTGTCGCCAAAGTGCCTTCCTCCCTCTGAACCATTTAAACACCTTCAGTTGGACTTTATTCAATGGCCACTTAGGATGGGTTATCAATATGTTCTTATTACTGCATATATGTTTTCTACATGGGTTGAAGTCTTCTGCTGCATGGCTGATGCCCTGACAGTAGCAATGAAACTGTGAAATAACATGTTTCCCACTTGGGGCATACCTTACATGATCCCCAGTGATCAAGGGACCACCATATGAGCATGAGAAATCAACACGTTAAAAAAAGGGGTGGGTGGTGATTCCTGCATCCCAATTCAAAGGATCCAGTTGGTCCCATTTTTGGGCCTGGTGACTGGGCATTCTGGAAATGTCATTACAGATGCCAGCCCTTGAGACCCATTGGAAAGGACCTTACCAAGTAATCCTGATGACTGGCAGTGCTACAAACCTAGAAGGCATTAAGCCTTGGATACACATCACACAGCTAAAGAAGGCTCCAAGAGATATCTAGTTCTGTACAGATGCTGCAGTTTATTTGTCCTTTTGTTTCCATGCCTTAGGAGACATATCTAGAAAAAATGTTGTTATAGCCAATATCAGAGAAATTACTGTCTGTTATGTTCTACGATTTTTATGGTTTCAGGTCTCACATCTAGGTCTTTAATACATTTTAAATTTATTTTTGTGTATGGTATTAAAAAGTGCCTCAATTTCATTCTTTTACATGTGGCTGTCCAGTTTTCCCAGTATCATTTACCAAAGATTGTCTTTTCCCCATTATATATTTTTGCCTTGTCATAGGTTAATGGACCTTCTAATTATGGGTTTATTTCTGGGCTTTCCATTCTGTTCTATTGATCTATGTGTTCATTTTTGTACGAGTACCATACTGTTTCATGCCAGTAGCATAGTTTTGTAGTGTATCTTGAAATCTGGAATTGTGATACCTCCAGCTTTGTTTTTCTTTCTCCAGATTGGTATGGCTATTCTGGGTCTTTTGTGGTTCTATGTAAATTTTAGAATTATTTGTTCTAGTTTTGTGAAAAATGTTGTTGGTATACAGATTGCAATGAGTTTGTAGATTGCTTTAGGTAATATGGACATTTTAACAATATTAATTATTCCAAACCCATGAGCATGGAGTATCTTTCCATTTGTATCATCTTCAATTTCTTTCATCAATATCTTACAGTTTTCAGAGTACAGGTCTTTCACCTCTTTGTTTAAGTTTATTCCTATGTATTTTATTCCTTTTGGTGCAATTTTAAATGGTGTTATTTCCTTACCTTCTCTTTCTGCTTTGTTATTAGTATATAGAAATGGTAACCATGGGTATTAATTTTGTATCCTACAACTTTAATGAATTCATTTATTACTTCTAGTAGTTTTTTGGTGGAGTTTTTAGGATTCTCTATGTATATAGTATTATGTCATCTACAAATAGTTAGAGTTTAACTTCTTCTTTACCAATATGGATGTCTCTCATTTCTTTTTCTTGTCTGATTGCTGTGACTCGGACTTCCAGTACAATTACAAGTAATTAAATTAAATCAGTAATCAAAAAATAAAAGTCCATAATAAAAAATAAATAAATAAAAGTCCATGACCAGAAGGATTCATAGGTGAATTCTACCAAACATTTAAAGAAGAGTTGATACCTATTCTCCTCAAACTTCCAAAAAACAGAAAAGGAAGGAAAGCCTCCGGTACATTCTATGAGGTATGATTCCAAAACCAGACAAAGACACCTTAAAGAAAACTACAGACCAATATCCCTGATGAATATAGATGCAAAAATCCTCAACAAAATATTAGTAAACCACATTCAACAATACATTAATAAGATCATTCACCACAAACAAGTGGGATTTATCCCAGAAATAAAAGATGGTTCATTATTTGCAAATTGACCAACATGATATATCACATTAATAAAATGAAGGCTAAAAATCATATGATCACCTCAACAGAGGCAGAAAACACATTTGACAAAATTCAACATCCATTCATGATAAAAACAGTCAATGAAGCAGGTTTAGACAGAACATAGATCAACAAAATAACAGCCATATATGAAAAACTCACAGTCAACACTGTATTCAATTCTGAACAACTAAGAGTTTTTTCTCTAAGACCAGGAACAAGACTAGGATGTTTACTTAGTCTTGCCATTTTTATTCAACAACCTTTTATTTTGGGTCAGGACAAAATGTAATTGTGTCTCTCATTGTCATAAGCAAAGCAAGATATCTCATTTGTTGACTCCCCCGAATTTACATCATGTTAGACAGGATCTGCTAGGAGGCTTTCATGATTCAGGGTCTACTCCTTTCACAAGGTTCCTACTTTCCTGGTTCGGGATAAAAATAAATGAGGCTAGGATCAAGAACTTCTTCATTCTTGAAATTATTGCAGAATCTACTGCTAAAGCAATAGATTTTGCAGTAATAGCTGCCCCACAAAGATCCTTAGACTTTCTGGCCAAAGTTGTTCTTGGTTAAGAATATGGCCCCTGATAATCTTTTAGCTGAGCAAAGGAAAAGTGACTAATACCTCTTGCCGCATATGGATAAATACTCCATAACAGGTACAATTAGAAAGTACTAAACTACTTAAATTGGTTAAGTCTGTAAAGGGACTTTCAAATTTTTCCCCTTGGTTTAACATTTAATTTTTTGATACTTTTGGTTGGCTCCCTTCATGATTTGGGGCTCTTTTGCATTCAGGTTTGCAAGTTATACTATTAGTCATTATGTTAACCTGTATCTTAATTGTTATGTTTAAGCTCTTTGTAATGTATATTTCCTGAGGTGGTTCTGTTACTCAAAATGTCAAAATAATGGTTATTCAGAGACTTGAAAATATTAATTAGACCTACCCTTTGACAACAGGAAATGAGACTTTACTTAGTGTAGCCTAAAGGCTCTCTTTAGCTTTTATCTCTAAAAAGCTCTCTTTATTACTAGGACTCTCACACTACAGGCTTAAAGATACCTAACCATTCTGAGGGCCATGGTGGACCCCGAGCAGGTACCAACCACTCTGGCAACGCAAAGGAACCAAACAGAAAGGACTGATTGTTAAAGCTTCTTGTCAAAAAAAATCTCAATCAAAAGGGGAAAATGTACAAGAAGATTTCAATATGGAGCAAGAAAACCCAGCTTTTTAAAAAGAATCTCTTTTTAAAATAGGGCTGGGAGGCCATATGAGAAGATGAATTTATGCACATCCTCATTGCAGAACTCACAAACTTCTTAAAAATCTTTCACCTAGAAGGAAGCCCTCGGCCTGTACTTAACTTCCTTCTCACCATGACACCTGCATCATTTGTATTCATCACATTAAAAGGAGTCAGTGTGATTTAACAAGCTTCCTCATTTGCATAATAACTCGACCAATCCCACTTAATCTGGTTTCAATCCCCTTTTTGCACAGAGGACCCAAATAAGGAATACATTCATAGCCCTTTGCCTACATAACCCTGCCCCCTCTGTCTTCCTTGAAACACAAACTAGGTTTCTACTTAAATCTGTGTCTCCCAAATTGAAATTCTAATTGCCCAAACAGATACCTGTTGGCTTAAATTTTCGGTGAATTCATTCTTGGTCAACAGCGGAGGGTCCTTTTTTAGAAAAGGTAGTCAGGGGAGGACACTTCAGAAGGGCTAGCTGATCTAAGACATAAATGACAGAACAAACTTCTTAAGCAGAAGGAAATACAAATTAAAAGGTCCTGAGTGGGAAAGGGCCTCTTGTGTGTCTCAACAGAGGCGATGTGGTTTTAGGCATTACAGTACAGTGATTAACTGGTTCTGGTGCCGTATGCTACCACTTCACAGCTCTGTGATCTCAGGCACACCATTTAACCTTTGGGACCCTCAGGTTCTTCATTTATAAAATGGGATAATATAGTTACTACCTCACATAGATGTTGTAAATATTAAATATTCTATGTTAGGTGGTTATCACCATACCGTATGTGGTTGGAGCTCTACAAATGTCATTGGGTTGGTCATACTCCTTTTCCCTTTATTCTCTTTACTACACAAATGTGGTCCTTTATTACACAAATGAGTTTTTTTGAAAAAACTCAAGACAACAAAGTGAACTGTGTCATTTCATGTGGCAGAGCATTCTATGCCAAGTCACACTTTCAGGTGTGGTATGATCTAGAGATTTACAATGGACTCTGGCTCTCATTCCCTTACTTCTCTTAGTTATGTCCTGGTGAATCTGCATTTTCATCTGACTGGCTTCCCACATGACAAAGGCGGCTGCTTCTGCCATGGGGCTTATTCTGCACATTCCTTCAGGTGTCGCAGGCCTCACATGGATAGTTCATTCTATCCAGAGAAAGAAAATATATACAAGAACATTTCTTATTGAAGTTCTGAAAGTCAGTCTGATTGGATTGGCTTGGGTCACTTGCTGCTCTGAACAAAACACTGCAGCCAGAAGGTGGCTTAACTTAGGTCATGTGCTCCTGGAGCTGGGAATGGAGTCAGATTTTTATTTTTTTATTTTTATTTTTATTTATTTATTTTTTAATTTTTTAAAGATTTTTATTTATTTATTTGACAGAGAGAGATCACAAGTAGGCAGAGAGGCAGGCAGAGAGAGAGGAGGAAGCAGGCTCACTGCTGAGCAGAGAGCCTGATGCGGGGCTCGATCCCAGGACCCTGAGATCATGACCTGAGCTGAAGGCAGAGGCTTTAACCCACTGAGCCACCCAGGCGCCCTGGAGTCAGATTTTTAAAGATCCTACGGATTACCAATGAAAATTGGGAGCTGAGGGGAAGGCAGAAGGGGAAACGATGATGGAGACACAGCAGTATACTTAGGGATAATGTGTTTTATTACTATCATTCTACATGGATAATAGAACAGTGGCTTAGGGTAAGAGAACTACAAAGTAATTTTGATTCTCTCGTAGCTCTAAGATTCACATACTCAACTGACCCTGTAAGGGCCTATTTAGCCAGAGCGATTCCATCCGGTTAAACAGTGATTTTGTTGTTTATGCAGTAAAACTTAAACTATCCCTGCACCCCCTTCCCTCCAGGGGACTTACTTAAAAACAAGTCCTGGAAACCAGTCCCAGGTAATAAAGCCCAAATACAAGGGTGGGTCAGGCCAGGTGGAGGTATCCAATCAGTGGGGGCGCATACTGTCTCCCTAGCTACCAAGGAGTATGGGCCCTGCCCCTTGGGCGCCTTTTGGGCGCCAATTCTGACCAAGGTAGTAGGCTAGTTCAAATATCTACTAGGTTAAATTGTAATTCAATTGGTCACTTATGTGTGACCTAGCATGACTGTGCAGCTTTCTTTGTGTGTTACAATATCATTGGTCACCTGTGCGTGGCCAGGCCCAACCATATGGCCTTTGTCCTTAAAAGCTAGTCTGTAAGGCAGAGAGAGGTCGCCTCTTTGCAAGAGACGGCCCTGGCTGGTCAGTTTGATTCTCGATGCTTGGCGCGAAATAGAGCTTTGCTTGACCTTTGCTTTGTATTAGTCTCATTCCTTTGACCATGGACCCAACAACCCTTAGAGCACCAGTTTCCGCATCTTAAATTTCTTTGCTCAACAAATTTCTTAAACTTCTATGATGGGCAAGACAGTGATACAGTGAAAAATAAGCAGAACCATTCCTGTCCTCATCAAGCTAATGTTCTAGGACAGTGGGATTTAAATATGAATTTTATAGACTCATCAAGCAGATGGTCTTAACATCAAGGTGCAACAAAATTTGATGCAATCTGTTATTTTTGCCCTTGTGTCTTGATTCTTCTGTTTTATGTCCCATGAGGGTGGAAACTGAAATATAATATCAGAACTGCAGAAAAGTTCAATTTAAGCTTCATTTTTTAAAAATGTCTCAATCCTAGGGAAGTTGGAACCTAATGGAAACCATTCTTTCATGATTTCATGTTAATGTGTCATTAACTGTGGTTTCTAGGAGCATTTGTTATAAAAAATGTTAGGGTATAAAAAATTGTTATAAAAAATGTTAGGGTATAAAAATAGATATGATACTACTCCAAAATATAATTTGTCAAGAAAGATAAAAAGGTAAAGATTTACAGCATCCCTTGGGGGAAGTATTTGATTTAATAAGGCATCATTCTAATTAACTAGTAAAAATCAATCATAGAAAATAAAACATGTAATTCACAACCTGAAACCCAAACTTTAATTTCTGTTTTTCTTTTAAAGCTAACTTCCCTAGTTGGAGATGTTAGCTGGTTTTGTTTTACAGAAGCAATTTTTTTTTCCCCTGTTGAAATGTATTGCTCCTTATGAGAGCTGAGAATGGTAGTTACATTTTGCTGTGAGTTCCCACCACAGAGATTATTACTGTCACTCTAGAAAAGGGCCAACCCATTATGATGATGGAAAATGATGGAATGTCTTATTTGGCCATGGCTACAATTTTGAGGGAAGATTGATGAATTTATTCTTCTGATGAGTGTAAGTGACAAATCACCCAGCCTACTCTCCCTTTGCTTTGTACCACTTGTGCTCTCCTTCTGCCCTTTATTGGACCACTGACTCGCCAACCAGAGCACCATGTAAGACATTTACTGCTTCTGAAAATTCTTTTTTTTTTTCCAAAAAAAGAATAAGTATTATTGAGGTATAACTGACCTATAAAACTTTAAGATATAAAAAACTTTAAGAGATATTATACTAAGAAAGGATTTCCCCCATCTAGTTAATTACCACATTTACTACTTCATATATTAACTTGTTTTAGAATGTAAATGTTCCCACAAAAGAAAATGTTTTAAGTCACATCGAAATTTGACCATAGCATTAGGCTTCTAGAGGCAAAGCCACACCTCTTGCCTGGTGTTGTCAGGAGGAGTAGAGTGGCCAACCTCTTTAGATTTCCCTGAGAGCAAAAATGGCTCATTAAGCCGCGATGCTGACCTTCCTCTGGGATTCCTCCTCCAATCTCAGGCAAGGACTTTGGAGTGAAGTTGACTCCACCCGCAGGTCCAGGTGTAGATCTTGCCACCCAGGCTTATGCCTGCTGAAGAATTATTCCCCTCGCCTGTATGTTTAGTTCATAAATGGGCACACCACCAAATCAGGCCAATCAGAGATTCAACTAGAGGAATTTTTTGTAAGTTCCAAGAAAACCAGGCACTCTGTCCCCTCACTGGACACAAACGAGGGATTATATATTCTGAAAAATGTTAACGTTTATGTTGGGAGCATAGAGAGTAAGACTGCCAAAAACAATTTCTGGCAAGGAGAAATTGGAGTTCAGAAATGGAAAGAGAAGCTAAGTCCTGGTAATGTATTTTAGGCACCTGGATCAAAGTTTACCTGAAGACTGCTGGGCTTTTCAAGGACATTCCTTCATGTTTCCAGTTTAGACTGGGGTTTCTTTTGCTTTTGACAAAAATATTCTAACTGATAGGCTATAAAACACCATAACATCATGTCAGCCTCCTGTTTAAAAATCCTCCAGTAGTTTCTTATTTTCTTCAAGATAAATTCAAACTTGTGAGCTTAGCACAAGATCTGACCCTTCCTACGCTGACATCTTCCCTGTGGGAATACCCAAGTTCTTTGGAATCGTCCAACACGCTGTGGTTTTTGTTTTCTTTTTCTAACCTATGTGCTCTGCATATATCAGCACAGCATAGCTCCAAAAGAGAAAGAGAGCTTCAATATTCCATTATCTGTAAAGTGGGAATGACATCAGCCTGTCCTCTACTGGTTGTTATATGGTTCCCATGAGATAATAATATGTGTATTTAATGCATGGTACTGTCTCAATAAATGTTTCTCAAATGCAAGAAGTTGCTGAAAAATATTAATTAAGGAAGCAATTTTCTGAAGTCCTCGGTGAGCCATGTGATAAATTAAGTGCTTTTGAGGAATATGTACACTTCCAGACCTTCTCCTCACCATGTTGGAATTTTTACACTGGAATGATCAAAACATAAAATTTCTAATTAATTAAATATGCTCTCAAATTCAAAGGGGGTGAGGTGACCTATTGGCTCTCTTATTCTTAGAGGGAATCATTGTTTCTCTTTTATCTAATAAAAGAGAAGTCCCAGGTATTAGTGTCTTTGTAAATTATTCAGTCTAAAAGGACATATTCTTTGTTGCTGCGCTCTTTTTTTAATACTAGTATAGGTAACATACAGTGTTAAATTAGCTTCAGGTGTACAATACAGTGAGCCAACAATTCTATCTACACATTACTCAGTGCTCAGCAAGATAAGTGTACTCTTAATTCCCTTCACCTATTTCACCCATCCCCCCACCCAGCTCCCCTCTGCTAGTCATCAGTTTGTTCTCTATAGTTAAGAATCTGATTGTTTTTTTTCCTTTTCCTTTGTTCGTTTTCTTAAATTCTACACATGAGTGAGATCATATAGTATTTGCTCAGAATCTAATTTTTTTTAAGATTTTATTTATTTATTTGAGAGAGAGAGAGAGAGAAAGAATGAGAAAGAGCATGAGAGGGGAGAAGGTCAGAGGGAGAGGCAGACTCCCCATGGACCTGGGAGCCCAATGCGGGGCTGGATCCTGGGACTCCAGGATCATGACCTGAGCTGAAGGCAGTTGCTTAACCAACTAAGCCACCCGGGTGCCCTGAGATTCTATTCTTAATGAAGTCACTGAATTCCTAATTTAGGCCCTGATGAATGGGTCCTGATGACGTTTATGGGTCTACCCCACGCCTCGGTAATGTCAGCTGAGGGTCCAAGACACATGGAATGCTCTGGGTGAACCGTAGTGTGTAGAGATCTGTCTTTGTAGCAATAGGATGTTGTTAGTGTCGTGATAAAGGATACGAAGGGGTATAGCAGTTAGGGTTTTGGCTCAGGAGTGATGCTGACCAGTAAGTACTCTTGCTGCGAGTCACATATAGTTGCTTACTACTTGAAATGTGGCTACCAGGATTGCAAAACTACATTTTTAATTTTATTTAATATTATATTAAATTCAACTTAAAATATGGATACCCCATTCAGCTATGGGAAACTCTGAAGTATGCTTAGAACAATCTGGTTATGTGAATCTTCTTTCTCAACTGTAAATTTTATGAAATGTAAATACAAATTAAGTTTTTCTGCTGAAAATTTATCCTTCAAATGGAGATGTGCTTTACGTGTAAAATCACACTAGATTTCAAAACTTAATATGGTTAAAAAGAATGTTAAATAGCTCATTAATAAATAAATATTACACTGATTATGTATTGAAATAATATTTTGGATATACTGATTTAAGTAGAAAATACTGTTAAAATTAATTTCACCTGTTTTTCCTTACTTTTTAAATATAGTTACCAGAAAATTAAAAATTGTATGGCTTGCATTATGTTTCTTTTGGGCAGCACTATTCTAGAGTAAACTCGTGTAGCTCAAATCATAGTTCTTACAAGCTGTGTGACCTTGGGCAAATCATTTAACCTCTTGGCAAAGTGAGACTTTAATAGTTATGTTCATCTTTTGCTTCCTATTTTTTAAGGATTTCATGACAATACATATTTTGTGGTTCACACAATGACAAATGGTAGTAAGCAATAGTTATTACCCTTAATGTATTTAAGGTATATAAATTATTATTGCTTTGCATATTTATTATCTGTGCTACAATTTTCATCTCAGAAAAGATCAAAAAGCTATTACCTTATTTTTCCATTACATGGGGCCACATTCCTCTGTAAAAATATCAACAATATTAACCAAAGCAATTGGGAAATTGGGTGGTATGTGAGAAAGAACAATGTTTTTGGAGTCAAGGTGTGTCCCTGTTCATCCCTGATCTTCTGTAGTCTCACTGCATGACCTTGTTCCACTCATTTTTTGTGTCTGGTCTCAGTTTCTCCTTATAAAAGTTACTGATGCTGGAGTAGATGATCTCTCAACCCCTTAAGATATAAAATCCTGGAATTCCTTGGAAACTGAAAAACATGAAGCCATATATAGGTTGGAAAGAAACCCAACTGGTAGAGTGGGAAGAGGGAAAGAAGGGCAAAGTGTTTAAAAATACAAGTTCTTTCAATGGGTCTCTCAATTTAGGTCTTTTCCAAGTAAGTTCCAAAGCTCAGTTAACTCAGCTACAAGGACCCAAGCTGCAAGAAGTGGCTCTGGAGAAACCGTGTTGTATGGTTCTGTTCTATTCTCTTAGATACTAACACTATATTAGTGTAGCATTAAAGGAGGCAGAGTGGAAAGGTAGTAGTTTACCTAATAATACTTACTAGTTAATGCACAAATCCCTTACTATGAGCTAGGTACTGCTCCTTTCAATTTATAAACACTCAACCCTGTGAGGTAAGATTTAGGATAGGGTCTGGCTCCTGAGAAGACATGCAAGCAAATGAATGTAAACAAATTGCCCCCAAGGTCACAGTGCTGGCATTGAATTCAAACCCAGGAATCTGACCCACATGCCTTCACGCTGTAGGCGAGTGAAGAGCACCAGGTCCAGAGTTAGGGTTCCTGGGGAAAATGTGACATATACTTCCTGCCCTCATAGTGGTTAGAGTGTTTTTGCAGAGATGATACACATTAAATGCACAAGGAGCTACTGGTTTTTTGCATATTTATGAGGTACAAGGCATTATGTGAAGCATGTGTTATAGATCATCTCATATTTCTTACCAAAAAAGGGGAGGAAATCTATCACCAATGCCAGAAAGATTTGAGGAGCAATGCAACAGTATGAAACTGGGGACCTTGACCTACTTTAGGCGCATGAAGAACATCCAGGGACTTCTTCCTTAAAAAAGAGAAATTTCAGCTGACACCTGAGGTTGCATAAGAGCTGAACAGCAGTGTGTGTGTGTGCGTGCGCACGTGTGTGCGCGTGCGCTGGCTACTAGCAGGAATGATGGAGAGTATTCTGGGCAACACCTCTGTGGCTTGCACTCAATGTCTGTACACGCAGTCTGTAAAATTTCAAGGCTGTTTTAAGTCCTAGCATCATTCCTTTGTTATTGTGCTTTTAACATCAGCTCTACCGTCACATCTGCGAGGAAACTATCTCTAACTCTCCCCATCAAGCCCTTAACATTAAGTTTCAGTTTATTTGCAAGATTTTTGGATAAATACCAGACTCTCACCAGACTCTAAGATTCATCAGGGCAACAACAAGTTTCTTTGGCTCAACATTTTATTTCTAGCACTCAAAATCTGTTAAATAAATGAATGAAGGGGGCTTTTTAGACTAATATTGTTATTAGCTTAAAATTATCACTGTAAGTTCACATTTGTCCCTGAAAGCATTCAACCCCACATGAAATAAAAATGAATTTTGGATTATGGACCATTATAATCTGCTAAAAGGGCACACAGAGTTGGCCTTGCCTGCCTTTCTAGCAAAGCCTTCAAAAATGATCTATATTCACGTTGTTTTCTAAGTAATAATACATTATGCAAAAGCACACTGACAGGTCTATAAATGAGCTGGTAAAACAGGCAATCTAAAACTTTCTTTATTCTTTGAAGAAAAACGAATAACTGTCTTCTAAAAAATAAGTTATAGACCCCTTTACATTGATTCGTTGATTTTTCTAGGTAGTGAATCGAATATATTATTTATAATTCGTTTCTTTTGTTTTTTGCTGCATGGTTTTCCCTTTTTAAATCTCAAAGAGATGAAAAAGTAATGTGTTTTGTCATATGTGAAATGAAAGAAACCAGATGAAAGAGTATGTATTTTATAATTTCATGTAAACGCCAAACAGGCAAATTAATCGACTCCCAGATGTGAGGTGAGTAGTAACCTTTGACAGAGCAGACCCTGGCGGGTTTCTTGGTCAAGGGGCTTCATCACATGGTTGTGTTCAGTTTGTGAAAATTTGTCACCCTGTACAATTATGAAGTGTGCACCCTTCCTGACGGATGTCGTACTTCAGTAAAGTTACACAAATTCAGACACATAGTGAGTGTTTTGAAGCAAGACATTCACCATGTTTCTGGAGGCTTCCAATGACTTAGATGGAAGGCCATATTAAAATGACTGAGAGTTCAATATTTCAGAAAAAGGCCTAAGAAAGGGTTGGTTGAAGGAACAGCATTAGATTCTGGTCAGTTTCCTTAAGAAGGGAGGCTTTGTGCTCCTTACCCTCAGGGGGCCAGCTCTGGCGGCCAGGAAACGTCAGAAACTCTGGAGAGACTTGGAGGCACTGTTCCAACCCTGGCAGGCCGGCTCTGCAGTCTGACTCCTGACCCCTACACTTGGCTGCGGACAACACCCCTGGTCATCCAACCTGGCTGCAACTGCAAGTACCTGGGAGCTGTAAAGAAGCAATGCCAGGGCCCCGCCTGCAGGGATTTCAGAAGAAATTCATGCGTGGCCCGGGCATTAGGATATTTTAAAGCTCTTGTGGTAATTCTGGTATGAACCAAAGTTTGAGAATTGCTGTTCTTCTCTATAATTATACAGTTGTGTCCTAAACAACATAGGGGTTGGGGTGCCGACCACCCCCCAGGTGAAAATTCACTTATAATTTTCACTTCCCCAGACTACTTAATAGCCTACTACTATTGACCAGAAGCCTCATTGGTCAGTCAGTCAGTCAAGGCATATTTTGTATATTGTACTTATTACATACTGTATTCTTACCATAAAGTAAACTAGAGACAAGTAAATGTATTAAGAAAACCATAAGGAGGAGAAAATACATGTAGTACTGCACTGTGGAGAATCCACGTAGAGGCAGTTGCCTAGAGGTCCCTGAATTTTCTCTTGCTTCAACAGCGTAGACCCAGGGATGCCCTTCCTTCTAGTCTCCCCCAACCCTCCAATCTCTTCCAGTGGGAACCTCTGGAACCATCTTCTCAGTCATCCCCTGCCTCCGGGACTAACCAACACCATCTTTTTGAGCTTAGCTTCTTACTGCTGATCAACCCCGAGCTCCCACATTTCTCGGCATTATTTCACTGAGTTGGAAGCTGCTGTCAACCACCGGGTCAAAGGGAGTCTGCAGTCCTCCTACGCTTACCTCTCTCTGGGCTTCTATTTTGACCTTGAGGATGTAGCTCCGGAGGGCCTGGGTCACTTCTTCCAGGAGTGGGCTGAGGAAAAGCTTGAAGATACAAAACCAGCGCCCTCTTCCAGGACTTGCAGAAGCCATCTCAAGACCAGTGAGGTAAAAACCCGAGGTCATGAAAATTGCTAAGATCCTGGAGAAGCTGAAGCTGGCCCTTTTGGATCTGCATGCCCTGGGCCTGGCTGATGCAGACCCCTGGCCCCGGGACTTCCTGGAGACCCACTTCCTGGATGAGGTGGTGATACTCATCAAGGAGATGGTGACCACCTGACTTGCCTCTGCAGGCCGGGCTCCAGGCTGGGCTGAGCAAGTAGCTTTTTGAAAGGAAGTAGCTTTTTGAAGTCTCAGAAGCTCAGCAGCCCTGGAGGGGCCCCTCTGGCATTCCCCTAGTGGCAGGGCTGCTGTCTGAGTCTTTCCCTGTAGCCGCTGGGCAGCTTTTTATGCACCCTGGAGCCTTCTCTCTAGCTACGGACTAAATGGAAAAAATAAAGCCTTTTGCAGGAAAAAAAAAAAAAAATCCAAGTATGAATAGACCCAAGGAGCTCAAGTTCAAACCCATGTTGTTCAAGGATCAAATGTATTACATTATGGTACACTTTACCCATAATCTAATACTATATGATGCCAGGCTGAGCTCTGCTGCGCTGTGGTGCCATATAGTACACAGCTCTCTAATGTTATGTGTTGCCTAAAAATACATACACACACACACACACACACACACACACGGTGAAGAAATGCATGAAAATACTAAGCCCCACGTTCAAGATAGTAATTATTCCCAGGAGAGAAAAAGGGAGCCAAAACCAGGAGAGATACATGGGTAATCTCAACATACACACATACATAGTATCTGTTTTATTTATATGATATGTATTTATAGTCTTCTTAAGCTGGAAGATGGGCGTAGATGAAGTTGAAATCAATCATTCATTGAGTTATTTGCTGAGCTCCTACCTTGTCCCAGGTTTTTTTCTATGTTTTGCAGGGGAAAAACAAAAAACAGAAAACCAAACCAAACCAAACCAAACCAAAATCAGAAAAAATCTTTAACTTCACGGAACTAACATTTTAGTTAGGGCAATCAGGTAATAAATTAAGATTCAACAAAATGTATATTTTATGTGATTGGCGATATGGAGAAAAACCAAGCAGCATAATGAGCCATGAGATGCTGAGATTGGGGGAGGGAGACACAGCTCTTTTCATGGAGGGTTGTGAGGAAAGCCCTCTCTGATTAAGGACAGGCATGAAGAACTCAGGGAAGGGAGTCAAATATATACTTAGGAAGAGTGTTGAAGGCAGAGAAACCTCCGATGCTGCTCGGGGAGCCAATACAGGGAACCAGGAGTGGCGGGGGAGATGCGGAAAATGGCTGGCAGGCGGGGAAAGCTTTCAGGAAAGGCTGGGAGGTCAGTGTAGGGAATATGCATTTTATTCTCTATGAGACAGGAAGCCTTTGGAGTATGTTTTGTAAAAAAGTCTTACTCTTTGTGCCTTTTGTATCAGCCTTCAACGATTCTAATACGTTTTTAAAAACAGAGATGTTATCCGAGATATTACCAGGTGACGTCATTTTATCAGATTCATCATCTGTGTGATAAGAGGGCCTTGGGATAAGTTGAGGACCCCATGAGGGTAAATTTGCTAAACGTGGGACAGAAGGACCCAAGAAGGGTGCGTGTGTGCATGTGTGCCAGGTGTTCAGGGAGTGGCTGCGGAAGACAAACTGCACTTTCTCTGCGTGTGATTGGGTAACAGCATGCAAACGGTGTTCAAGGAAGTGCAGGGCATCCTGATCCCCCAGGCCGCAGGCTGGTACAATTCTTAGGAGACCAGACAGCATTTTCAATGAAGGCAGAGAGGGGTAACAGCTCTGGTCAGCAGCTCAGGTCAGCACGCCAACAGGACACATGGATTCTGCCTTTTTTTAAAAAGCCCCCATTGTAAATGCTTCCCATTTCTTCTGCTTCCGTTCAGCTACCACTGTGGAAGAGGGGCAGCTAGGTTGCATTAGAATTTGAAATGACTTGGCTATTCTTAAGAAGACACTCTAGTAAATTAACTTTTTACAGCCTGCCACCATCTGAAGTTCATTTGCTCAGGGGGCCGGCACACTGCTCTGAAAAATTTCTATGGTTGGTACTTTCCATTTGAAGCTCATAAGGAATATATTGCCTTTGCTATGCTCCCAGCTCCTACTCAGGGGAGACAGATAATTCTCAAAGTCAAATGCTGAACTGCTTATTTCCCTTAGCGGTTTTCAGGCAACACACACAGGTACTGATGCAAAGCAGAAAAAAATCCACTAAGTGTTTTTGTCCCTCGTCCAATACGCACTGTCTCCAATCTTTGTTAAAACAGGCTCCAGGAAACTAGAAATGATCTTTCATACTTTCTACCCTTTGTTTACTTATGTTTCATTTTTTCTATCAATTATGGGTACAGAAATGGTGTCCAACCTGCCAAAATGTGAAGAACCCATTTAAAACCAATGCATCTGCTCATGGCTATGGGAGAAAAAAAAAAGCCAATTAATAATTGCATTTTAAAGTCCGCCTGCCAACTTGGATTGTGCTGTAAGGTCACAGTCCACACAGAAATCTGGCCTGGTGATAAATGTCTCCTATTCAACTCTGGTTTTGCAGATGATATCAAAACTAAGAAAGTCAGTGTTTATACTGAATGCTACATAGTAAAAAATTGTTAATCTTTGCAATGACGGAGGAACTCTAAGAAGACTGAAGATGTACACAGTGGGGTAAAGAGATGCATCTATCGCTTGGGAGAGGATGGAACTCTATTTTATTTGTATTTCTGAAAGTTTCCACAGTGGATTTATCGAGCATTGACTGTGTGCCTGGCATGTGTCATATGCTTAAGATCCACATTTTTCAAGCTTGACTGTGGTGCAAGTCACCTGGGGATCTTGCTCAAACGTAATTTCTGATTTGGTAGGTCTGGGGAAGGCTTAAGATTCTACATTTCTTTCTTTTTTTTTTTTTTTCAAGATTTATTTATTTATTTGACACAGAGAGAGAGATCACAAGCAGGCAGAGAGATGGGCAGAGAGAGAGGGGGAAGCAGGTTTCCCGTTGAGCAATGCGGGGCTCGATCCCAGGATCCTGAGACCATGACCTGAGCCACCGAAGGCAGAGGCTTAGCCCTCTGAGCCACCCACCCTCTGAGCCCCAAGATTCTACATTTCTAATAAGCTCTCCAATGAGGCTGGTATGCTGGACTTCCATCCACAGCTAGCCTAGCAAGGCGTCCTACCATGCATCACATAATCCAATCAGCACAGTCCAGTGAGGTGGTTAGTATCAGCAACTTTTTTTTTTTTTAATTCAGGAAACCAAGGTTCAGAGAGGTTAGGTCTCAGGTAGGACATGGTAGATGTCACTCCAGAGCCTCAACACTCAACATTTTTAAATGGTCTCCTCTCAACTTGGAATCCCTCTTGATGGCTGTATCCCATAATTAATGAATGACTTTTAATAGGTAATAATATGTCTGAGCCTTTTAGTTTGGTCAAGTCAGTTTTCCTTCATTTTAATAGGTTCCTGCAGCCCAAGTAAAGCTCAGTTTATTAAGGGGAGCTTGTTTTCTTCTTTAGACCAGTTCGTAATCACAGACCACACTGACATTTCCGAGACTGCTTCTGGCATACTAACTGTTTTAAATGTTAGTCTGCTTTCATGGGAGACATTAAGGAGAACATCAATCTCAGCTTAGAAATGTGCCCTGCATTAAAATCCAGGCTGGAAAAACATGCAGGCTGGGTAAGGGTTGGTTTTTTATTTTTTTTCTTAAACACCTCCTAATCATTATGGATAAGCACATTGTAAATATTCATATTAGGTACTGAAACCTACATTGTCTACATTCAGTTCAACTGCAGAAGCATTTATCAAGTACCTACTAGATTCTGACTTGGGCTATAGTGGAGGCACACGTGAATAACGTTGAGCAGGATCTTCCTAGGATCTTGCAGTGTCCTCAACTCTCTATGCATCTGAATTTTCTGTAGTTAATTAACATTAATTACTGTTTAAGTGTAAGAACCAACCGTAGACCTGTTCACAAATGGAGTAATACCTTCCTGCATTAGACACATTTGATTTTAAAGATTTATATATTTAAGAGAGAGGAAGCATGGGGGTGAGGGGCAGAGGGAGAGTGATAAGCAGACTTAGCATTCAGTGTGGAGCTCAACGCAGGGCTAGATCTCATGATGCTGAGATCACAACTTTGGCAAAACCAAGTCAGACGTTTAGCGGACTGCACCACCCAGGAGACCCGACACACGTGACTTTAGAGAATCTTAAGCATTAACAGTGTAATGCTGTTGATGGGACTCCTTACCGTAGTCCCAAGGGAATCATTTGCCTTGTGTGGGAATATTCAGTTGTTCCTTTTATTAGCTGAAATTAACATCTACTTTAAGTGGGGGGAAAAAAGAGACATATGTACATTGTGGGTAGGGACACTGGAAAGAGAGCAATGGATATTATCTGTGAGCATAAAAATTCATTCAGTCAGCTAATGTGTATTGAATCCCTGCTCCCTCCAATATCATTGGTCAAGTTTTAGAAAGTACAGTAAACGCATGAGTCGTTATCTTTCCCTTAAAGAACTAAAACTCTAATTCAGTGATACCTAAAATTTCATATGCATAAAAACACCAAGGGTATATTCATACACTCAAATTTGACTTAGTGACCTTAAGAAATGAACTATTAATATGCTTAGCAATATGGATGTATCTCAAAATCATTATGCAAGAGAAAGAAGTCAGACATAAAAAGTATGTCTCATTAACTATTATGGATACACCAGACAACTATCAAAGAGCCTCATGATTTTGACACTGTTTTGTGGAAACTATCCTTGACCACCCAATCTAAAGGAGACACTCTCTGTTTATTTTCTTCATGACATTAACCATAATTTGTAATTATGTATTTATTTACTGATTTACATGTTGATCTCCTGTCTTTGTTCTAGACTGTAAGTTTCCAGAGAAGAGGAATTATATGTTCATTTTTTGCTACGGTATACCCAATGGCTTTTATAATGATCAGTATCAATAAAATGTTCTATAGGTATTTGTTGCAATAATGATAATGAGCTCCTTGAGAAGAACACCGGCTTATTTTTCTTTATGTTTTTCATAACTAATGATAAGGACACAAAGAGGGCTTTCAAAAATACTTTCTGAATGGAAAAAAAAAATCACCAGAAACGATTGTATAGCTCATAATCTACAAACAGAGAAAGCGATGTAGGATTCTTCATGCAAATTTGGATGGATGACTTTGTGAGAAGGCAAATCAATTCATTGAGTAAATGATGCAAAATCAGTCTTCATTTAAGCTAATTAATGAAGTAAATAATTTGAAAGGTGCTCCTTTAAGTTAATCTTTATACATTTCTGAAAATAGCAGGGTTTAGATCAATGGTTCTCAGGCATGACTGCACATGGAACCACCTGAAAAGCTTTATAAATTGCAGGTGCCTGGGCTTTCTCCCCCACCCCTGGAGGCTGTGACTGAATTGCTTGGAATGGGTCCTGGGTGCTAGTTTTAGAAGCTCCCCCGTTGATTCCAATGTGCTGTCAGGGCTGAGAACTGCTGTCTAAAGAAGGGATGTATACACAATATAATGTGGGCTTTGATCAGAAAACACAGAATTCAAAACCCATCTCAGTCACTTTGTAGCTGTACAGATTACTTAATGTCTCAGAGTCCCAGGGTTTACAGTTATAAAACAGGATAACAATGTCTGCCTTTTAAGGTGATGAAGATTGGAAACTATACGAGGTTCCAGCAGGTTATCATAATTGATCAGAGGTAAGTAAGATGATATTTGTTTGGTGTCTTTGGGTTAATCCCAAGGATCTCAGGTACATGTTCTGTGGACTATGGGGAACACGGGAGAGGGTAGCTTACCTGGGCGGGGATCATGGAACTTGCATCTTTAAGAAATGAAACTGGCCAATAAGATGACAGCTTTATTATCAAAGCTAACTTTTGAACGGTATACCCCTCTTAACTCACACTATTCCAAATGAGATCTAACAAAATAAGGCCAATTGATAACAACAGAAAGTCAATGATGATATTGAACTTTTCTTACTTATTTACCATGAGGGAGGCACTGTTCTACAAGCTCTTCATGTATCATTTCATTTAATCCCTAGAGCATCCCTATGGGATGGGGACTTTGGTACTCTTATTATTGTCCCATTTACAAATAAGGAAAATGAGGCACAAAGATATTAAATAATCTGCCCAGGGCCCTTGGTTGCTAGGTGGCAGGACAAAACGTTGAACCTAGGCAGTCTGATTTCAGTTGCCCTGTTCTTAATTACCCCGTCCTGATCACTTCCACCTAGAAAAGAGCCCTATATAAATAGATCTAAAAAGCTGAGTAAGCGAAATGACACCTAACTGGTCTGATAAAATACTGCGTGTTTGAGGATCGGGTGAAGAATGTTGAACAGAAAAAAAATAGACAGTATATGAGTTACAGAGAACTCCTACAGGCCATGGAACAATTTCTGAAAGCTATATATTGAACAATTGATTTTACATCTAAGCATTTTTTACATGTAGCTTTTCCTGGGAAATAAGAAACATTTTCTTATCATTTTAGTATTTTCAGCTATAGCTCTCCTCTCTATCCTTCAACTGAATTACCCTGGAGATGAAGGCCAGGAATGTGTCACTAGTGGAGCTGAATCTCATTTATATTCAAACATCTTGTCCAGGACAGCCCTACAATTACCCTGAGCTCCTTTGTCCATTTGCTGTCTAATGCACATGTTAGGGTGGGTGGACCATTGACAGTTTGGAACGACTTCTCTTTTTAAGGGAATGCATGGATGTTTCCGGAAGCCAAATTTTATCTGCAACTTTTATCTTTAGAAATGGGCTGTATTGTGCTGTTTACCCGAAATGAAAACTATCAAAGGGAACCTGACTTTTGGCTAAGTTCATTCATTCCCTTACTCAACAAATACTAATTGATAAATAATCTAAGGCTTGACTCTAGTGGGTACTGCATATAGAACCGGAAGGAACACAGTGTCTTCCCCCAAGAAGTTCATAATCTCGGGGAGCTCAAAGTAAAGAACTTACATTCTTGTCCTGTGACCCTATGAATAAGGGAAACTAAAGGGAGTTGGAAGGGGTGGGTCCTCCTCCGGCCCCACCACTCATCATAGCCCAGTCCTTGCACTTGCTTTGGTCCAGCCCTGTGGCTGTAGGGCCTGGGTCTGCCGGCTAGTGGAACTTGGCCTGAGTCCCCGTTCCTCCCCTTCTCAATGGTGTCATCCTGGACAACTAACTTAGCCTCTCTAGGTTTCTCATATATAAAGTGGGAGTGATAAAAGCCCTTCTCTCCTAGGGATGGTATGAGAATTCAAGAATTGCCATGTTTGCTCGTATCTGAGTGTCTCACACGTACAGGAGCTTGTTAAAGGCTCCAGAGGATGACTTATCTTCAGAATGTTTTTGGGTATGTGTGTGTTCCTCCTCTGCAAAGGAGATCTCTGAGATTTCTTGCACATCCAGCAACCGCAGGTTCCCAAACACTAAACATGGAAACACAGGCTAGCAAACTGGGAAAGGATGGAAGGATCCTGACGGTGGTCATGCACATGACAAGACCCTGAACCTTGAACACTGTCTAGCAGGAAACACTGCTGACCCAATAGCAGGAATAAGGATAATTATTTTACTGTTTTAAGAAAATAAGTATCTCTGCCAATGGGTTAATAGTGAAGGAGCAACTTCTTGCTAATCGGGCTCCATAAACTTATGTATTCCAGACATTTTCCAGTTTTTTCTTTCCCACAGAAGAATGTGTTGAACGGTAGAATGTTTATTTTACCCTATTGAAAACAGACTTCCCTGAGGTCTTGGCCAACCATCGAACTTGGTGTTTTTATTTATGGCATTCTCTGTGGCATGCCTGACTGACGCCAAACACAGGAGCCCTGATTAATTTGGGGCTTGTCTTGCAGAGTGATTTAGAGTAATTGAGGCTCTTCAGATTCTCCAGAGTCATTTCCGTTGGAAATGAATACAGTTTGGGTCTGGACAAAGTAGAGCAATTTGAAAGTAATGGAGTGCCTTCAGGTCTTTTTAGAGGGCTACGTTTTGCAACCCTTTGGAGTCTGGGTGGGAACTGGTGGGCATCAGGGAGTGTCAAAGACCTGGGCCCCTGCCAAAAATATGATTGCTGTGCTTAAGAACTGGCACCCTGGGAATGCTACTCCTGGCTTCTACCCTCTTCTCCCAATATTTTGGGTTGGGTTGCGCTGCTGAGGAACAAAGTATAGTAACGAGAGGGTATAAATCTGCTGCTAAAAATTCAACTCATCAGCTTGTTTTTCTCTCCTTGATATTATTTTTTTAAAGACTTATTTATTTATTTGACAGATAGAGATCACAAGTAGGCAGAGAGGCAGGCAGAGAGAGAGAGAGAGAGAGGAGGAAACAGGCTCCCCGCTGAGCAGAGAGCCAGATATGGGGCTCGATCCCAGGACCCTGGAATCATGACCCGAGCCAAAGGCAGAGGCTTAACCCACTGAGCCACCCAGGTGCCCCTTCTTTTTTGTTGTTGTTGTTTTAAGATTTTACTTATTTATTTGACAGAGAGAGATCACAAGTAGGCAGAGAGGGGGAAGCAGCTCCCCCGAGCAGAGAGCCCTATGTGGGGCTCGATCCCAGGACCCCGAGATCATGACCTGAAGCAGAGGCTTAACCCACTGAGCCACCCAGATACCCCTCTCCTTGATATATCAAGCAGCTCCTAAAGGGCCAGACACATGGAAACGACCTTGCCTTCTCCCTCTAGCCTACCCCCACCCCCAGTCTCTGGAGGGCAGGGGTGGGGCTGAGCCCTGAAGAGGAGGGAGGACCTCCCCCTGTGCCTGCAAACTCACAACCCCCAGGGAGGATTTCCCTCTGGAGAGTGACAGGCTACATACAGCCCCAAGGTTCTACTCTCCTCCAGGGATTTGCTGACTAGGTAGAGTGGCTGATGGAGAAAATACAAACTAAGGAAAAATGCAAAACCACAAAAACACTATCCAGTTACTGTAAACAAACTCTGCATACCCTTTCTCACATTTCTTATTTTTGCCAAGAAATAATGTTCTTATGTAATTCTTAGTAATGATCTATGGAAGATCCCCAGTCTGACCTCCTTCAAGCAAACATCTGCTCATCCTTGTAGACCTAGTGCAAATTCCACCTGTCCCCTAGCTTACACCTGCGTGGAACTTTTATTGGTTACAGTGGGTATCCTGTGTACTATTCCTTCCCGTCACCAGCAGGTGATCCAGTTCAGGACAGGGCACGTCTTGTTCAGCTTTCTATCTCCAAACGTTTTACTGAAGAGAGAATGTGCAGTGACACGGAGCTCATGGCTGCTTCATGTCTGATATGGAGGCGCGGGCTGTCTCTCTCATATGTCAGGAAGCTTCGGCACTCAGGGGCTGGGTACTAGGATCTCTCTCTCTCTCACCAGGTGTACAGCTTAGTGATTTGACAAGTTTATACATGATGCTGTGCTCACCACAACTGTAGCTGCCACCTGTCCTGCTACATCGCTAATACAACATTGTTGACTATATTCCTTATGCTCTGCCTCTTATTTCCGTGACTTACTCCTTCTATAACCGGAGGCCTGTATTTCCCTCTCCCTTTCATCCATTTTGCCCAACCTCCTACCCTCCTCCCTTCTGGCAACCAACAGATTGCTCTCTGTATTTACAGATACTGCTGTAAGGTCTGGAAGCAGCCTACATGTCCATCGATAGACAAATGGATAAGGAAGACGGTGGGGGTGGGAGGGGCAGGTATATAATGGACTATTACACAGCCATGAAAAGGGATGAAATTGTGCCCTTTGAGACAACATGGATGGACCTAGAGGGTATTACGCTAAGTGAAATAAGTCAGACTGAGAAAGACAAATACCATATGATTTCATTCATAAATAGAATCTTAAAAAAAATGAATAAGCAAACAAAAAGCAGAATCAGACCTGTAAAGGTACAGGTTCAGGTTCCCAAACATCAAACATGGAAACAAGGGCTAGCAAACTGGGAAAATAAAATATCATTTTATTTTCTTAAAACGGTAAAATAATTATCCTTATTTCCGGCTATTGGGTCAGCAGTGTTTCCTGCTAGACAGTATTCAAGGTTCAGGGCCTTGTCATACACATGACCACCATCAGGGTCCTTCCATCCTTTCCAGGACTCGTCCCAGGACTTGGAGATCATGATCTGAGCTGAAAGCAGACGTCTAACCAACTGAGACACCCAGGCACCCTATGGGATTTGTATTAATCAGATATGGTAACACAGGCAAACACAGCAATGACGGTCATGAAGAAAGAATTTCTGGTACTCACAAATACCTAGAAATAAGAAGCACATCACTCCACGAAGGGCTACATGGGAAAGTCCCAGCCCAGGTCAGGGTATAGAGGGAGCAAGGGGGGAAATATGGCAAGAGCCCTTATTGTGGTTTCTGCAGGGAGGAACTTGTGAGCCAGGCAAACAGCTTTAGGATTGACTTGTTGGAATAATCTCAGTGGATTCTGAAGCACAGAATCTGACTTAGTCCTCTGAGATCTGGCCCTGGGGCGAATGGAGCTAGTGGATACTCACCTAGAGTATAAGCTAGATAAAAGGTGAGTGGCAAATATGGGCTCTGAATCAATTGGTTTGCACACGGAAGGTACCCTCCTGAGAGAGTTGTTTGCTTTCTGAAGGAATTAGCCAACCCTGGGAGGGACAGTCTCTTCTAAGCCTGCAAGGCCCCATGATGTCAAAGCATCAGAATAAAAACGCTTTAGTACAACAGACCTGACTAGCTCACAGGAAGACGCCCTTGCTTGGTCTTTTCTGATAAGAGTTCTCCATTGAGCTCTGGAGCTAACATCATAATGACACTCTGGACTGAAAAGGAAAAAAAAAAAAAGAGGAAAAGTAGAGAAGAAAGGCAACAAGGAAGAAAGGAAAATTTTTAAAAAGAAAAAATGTAGAGGGAAAAGGGAACTGATCGCACAGTATGTGCTCAGAATATAGTTGATGAATAAATAAATACGAGTCTACCTATCATTTTCCTATCTAATCATATTGTAGCATTACTATGAATGCAAGTCCCTGTGTTAGACCCACTAGAGATATTTGCAGTTTAAGCCTTTTGTAATCAGAGCCTTTGCATGCTATCAATTTGTGCTCTCACAGAGCGGATGGATGGATGGATTTTCCACAGCCCTAAAATTACAGCTTGTAAGGAGTAAGCTAACTGGTCTACTTGGAGATGGTTCCTGCACACTCACTTAAGGAACTCTCCAATCCCTTAATTACCAAGTATAGTCTGTAGGTTTAAGAATGACATTTGTGATTCTAGGCGAAACCTCAGTGGAGGCACTGCTCAAACTCTGAATTCTGAATCTACCTATGAGAATGCCCAGGGATGCTTCCTTTCTTTTTTTTTAATCTTACTTTTCAAGGCAGACAAATGACTTGAGCAAGGATTTGACGCTGAGTTGCTTTAAAAATAAACACGTCCAATAAATGTAAATGTTTGTTTGTAAATCAGCTTGTCAGGGAGGCTGGGACAAGAGAAATCTGGAAGCTGAGAGTTACAAGGTAGCCAAGACTCATAGATCGTGCCAAGATCAATCAGCAGCGATGAGAGCAAAAATAATAGGTCTCTAGGGAAATAGGATCAATTTACAACAATGTGATCTACATACAAGTTTTCAAGTTTACCTTTGCAGAGTTCAATTCTTGGAGATGATTAGACAAGTACCCTGCATTCATTCCAGCAAGTGAAAACTCAATTTTTCAATTGTTAGAAAGGATACAAGTAACTTAGGATCCATAGTCAATGTGCCATCAATTTTTAGTGTGGCGACACAGCTGGGCATAAAAGGGGTTTGAGGTCCTAACACCCTCTCCTCTCCATGCAGACGCTGACTTACATAAGTTGATGTGTGTGGCAAATTGAAGGCAAAATGTCCTTAGTTCTTCATACTTCCTCTCCCCTGTATCCATGTGCGCTGCATGGCCAATACTTGCCAATGACTAACTCCAGCAAACAGAATGTGGTAGAAGAGAGAGTGGGCCAGCTCCAAGGTTAGGTTTCAAGAGGCCTGTGTTCTTCTGTTTTCTCTCTTGGGAATTCCACTGCACCTGTGTGAACAAGCCCAGTGAGCCACAGGATGGTGAGATAGGGACCCTAGCATGACATTGCTCCAGTCAACATCCAGCCATCATTGACCAGCAAGGTCCCAGAAAACCATGCCTGGGTATGCGTGAGTAAGCCTAGCCGAGGTTAACCCAGCCTGGCCCAGTTCAGCAGTGCTACCTGATTGATCAGTACAATCACAAGCAAAAGTTAATTTTTATGACATGCCACTGAGGTTTTATGGCTGTTTACTCTGTAGCATTATTACGGCAATAGCTGCTACGATGTGCAGAAATAATTTAGTCTTTGGTAGAAAGAGTAGAAGGTACGTACGATCACCTTTCATTTCTGATCAATCACCAGGTGGTGCTTATTTTAGGAGCTGGAACTCTCCTTAATGCATCCACAGCTCCTGTCCTCACTTGCCACTTACTCAGCCCGTCATCTTCACTGCCTGAAACTTCCAGAGCTGTCTGATACCAGGAGGCATGTCCCTCCATATGTCATTAGACTCTCCAGTTTTGGGAGATCTGGGACCCAATTTTACTGAGAGACAAGGGGCCCAGATAGGGCACCTACTTTATTCCTGGCACTTAATTAAGCTTATTAATAAAGCCAGTTTCAAACATAATCATACTCATAATATAATAGCAGGCAATATTTATTGAGGACTTTCTATGTGGCAGGCCCTGAGTTAGTGACTTCACTCTGTAAAAACTCTAAGAGGTTGGTGTGATCAATGTCCCCATGACATGGTTATGGAAACGAGTTTTCCCAGCTCTTCTTTGAGTTAGCCTGGGTCACACAGTAGGTAAGTTGGGAGAGCCAGCCCACGTATATATTTGCTCCCATTTGATGATCTCTATGAAAGCAGCTGGTCCAAAAGTGGCATCACTCGTTCGATTTGTGGTGGGTGTAAGGATCCACTTGGCTACGAGGCCATCTGTTCATGTATTCAAAGCCCCGGGATTCTCCACTAGGACAAAATACATGCATTTGGGCAGAAAAGGAGAGGGAGAAATTAGGAGCAAGGAAATAGCTTTTTTTCCAGGCATGGAGGGAAATTTGGGCTGAGCTGGTAAGCCTTTATACTTCCTGCAGCTTAAAAAAAAAAAAAATGTAGAGTAATTAAAGCAAAATGCGTAGCTGAACTCTCAGGATAGATATTCCATGTTCTACCAGGGATCTCACTTCCCTCTCAGACAGAACAGCTTTGTGTGTGCTAGGGAACCTGCAAAAGGAGTCTATCATTCTATTTGGGCCAACAGTAGTGAAGATCTCCAATATCACAAGCACCGTGGGCACTCTGCACAGGCACACCCGTGTTCTTCTGAGCCTTATTTTCACAGTCACTGGGTTATTACCCCAAAGGTGAGAGACCTAGAAGAGGAGTATCCTTTCCCTGTGGTAGTGAGCGGGTTAGTGGGAGAGAAAACATGTCGATCAGGGGGGCCATGGAGCCATTTGGTTATTGAAGTTAACGAAGGCCTGGTTTGATCGTATCCTCCATTTTTCTCTCATAACCCACATTTAATCCCTCAGCAAACCCTATTGGCTCCATCTTCATGTACAGAATGTGACCACCTGTCACTCCTGCCACTGCTTTTGACACTGACACCATCTTCATCTTGCCTGGGTGGTTGTACCAGCCTGCACCTTGGTCCCCCTGCCTCAGAAACGTGGGGACATGCAAACTGTTATAAGAAGAGAACAAGCCATTAGTCTGCCTGAAATACACCCACGGCTCCCATCTCATTCTTAGAAAAGCCTAAGTCCTCACAGGCCCCCTAAGGCCTTACAAGGTATGGCCAGCTGCCCTCCTCCTCACTCACTCCGCCTCAGCCACACCAACCTCCTTGTTGTTTCTGTAACATGCCCAGCCTGCTCCCACCCCAGGGTGCTTTCATTTGTAGGCCCCCAGATACCCTCAAGGGTTCTGCTCCACTTCCTTCAAGTCTTTGCCTAATGTCACCTCCACTCTATAGCCATTGCTAAGACTGCCATGTTTAAACACTGTCACATCCCACTGTACTCCTTACTGATTGTTCATGCTCTTTCTTGCTCTGTGGCATTCATCATCTTCCAACATATTATACAACTTACTTGTTTGTTTATTGGCCTTCCTCCTGTAAAGACCAGAGTCTCATGAAGCCAGAAAACTTTGTCTCTTTGGTTTGCTGATAGTGACTGAATAAATGGGTGAACTTTAGTGGGGCTTACTTTAGTGTTGTGTTTAAGAACATGGACCACGGAGTCAGACTATCTGGTTCAAATTCTTGCTTTACCACTTACGAGTCTTGGGTCATTTACCTCCCCTCTCTAAGCCCATTTTCCCATCTGCAAAATGGGTATGCTAAGAGAATACAACTCATGGAAAGAATGCATACAGGATGCTAAACTCAGCCAACTGGCATATATTAAACACCCAATAAATATTAACTGTTATTAGATATTTTGAAAATCAATATTCAAATTCTTCTTTTGCTTTCTTTGAAGGTGATTACAGAACAAAAATGAGGTATGGAGGAAGGGAGAACACCTCAGCTCATTCAATCCTCACAACCATCCTACGACACAGTGTTATTTTCCCTGTTCAAAAAATGAGATCATGGAATCTCAGCAAGGTTGAAATAAATGCCCAAGGTCACTGAAGAGGCAGAGCATGGCTTCACATCTGTGTTTTGCTTTATCGTATTGGCCTTATTCTTGCCATTGCAACAAGTTCTGTTTCCCCACCCCTGCTGTAGCAACTTCCAGCATCTTCCCTTTCCCTGAATACATGTGGCCTTTCCCAAGAGTTTGCTTATTTGCTCTGTCTGGACTTGCCTTCCCCTTTACTTAGTCCCCTTGAAATCCTATCTCTTCAGGTCCTGCTCAAATGCTACCTTCTCCCATCAGCCCTTTGAACAGTCCTCAGATTTAACCTCTTCCTCTGCTCTGCTTAAGACATTCACTGACTTCTTCCCTTGTGCTCTAGTTATTCTGCACCACATAAGCCTTCCTCCCATTTCCAAGGATGTCCTTGGATTTGGAAACTGCACAAGGCTCATCTTTATGCCTCAGTGGTGCCTGGTACAGCACAAGGGAGTGACAACATAGGCAAATCCAACTTGCAGGCTAGTGTGCAATGCCACCATTACATTTATGATTTTAAACAATCAGTGGATCTAAATAAGCCTGCTACAGTCAATGCATGCTGGAAAAACCTATGGGGAAAAAAATGTATGGATGACTCTAAGTTATTCTACACGGTCACCAAGAGGTAAAACACATTGATGGAGAGACCAGGCAGATAGGTTGTGATGTAATATTAATATCCGCAAGGGAAAAAAAATCAGGTATTAATTGTTAGGCATCGGGTATTAGTAAATAAAAAAGAATATACACTGATATAAACTATAATCACAATAGTTTGTGCTATAAACACAAAAGTCACAATACAGTGTGACACACACTGGGTGAGTCAGGAGCAGTTCATAAATAATTTCAGCATATGCAATTTTTGTCTAAACAGAATAGGCATTCAATAAATGTTTGCCAATGTGTAGAGTTGGATTGAATTGAAATAAACCATAAATGTATGACTTTGAAATTGAGAGGATACAAAAACACCAGGAAAAGAAAATTCCTTTCTAACCCTTATAAAGTTTTCCATAATTTGGTATATAAATAGAAATATATCTCGAAGGCTAAAGATAGAACAAGTAATTGAAGGTGGACTGAAGGGTGACAAGGGACTTGATTAGAAAGGAAAATTCATCTTGTCACTTATTACCTGAAATCGAAATTTATGCAAGACCAGCCAGAAGGCAATTTTCATTTTATCTAGGATAAACTAGAGCTTAAGCTACCAAAGCTTGTCATCTTGAATGTTTCAGTCATTGAAATAGTTGGTGCCCTCTTGTTTAGCATATTTGCTGTTATAATTGTCAAGATGCCTTGATTTTCCTAAAATATTGCAGAGTCTGATCTCATTATAACAGGATTTGCTACAGAATCACACTTCATGATAAAGGCTAGAGACTGAGTTACAAAGACTGCTGTATCTTCTTGTACGGCAGACAGTCTTGGTGGTCCTCCATCATGAAACCCCCACCTGTCCAGGACCGTTTTGGTGGGACATAAGTTGTCTATCGATTTCCTTCATCCTTTATGAATATTTCCTTTAACTGATGTTGCAACAATGGCAGATCATCATCAGCAACATCAACCCAGCTCATTCTATCTCTGATGGTTATTTCTCTCTGGCCCTCCATATGCATTTCCAATCTTCTCACTGGACGTTGTGCCTGGGAGGCTGGGCTCTGTGCACTGCAACATCCAGGATCCCCCGCTTTTTAGCTTCTAGTTGGGTTCCACTAATTATGGGGCAATGGGAGAGGCTGAAAACCAGGAAGAGAACGACTTGGGGTCTTTATTTCTGCCCAGACATGATCCAGCTGTTGTTTTTAAAAAGCTATAGCTTCGGTTGAGCAGTTCTCTTACAACTGCAACAACCCATTCTAACTTCCAAAACCTCCTCCCTCTCTCTCCTGTGTCTTCATGCCTTGATGTGGTAGAGGGACCATATTAACTAGTCCTTTTCAGTTTCCTTTAATTCTACCCACAACCTTGTAATCTCTCATTAAACTCTCTTCAGGACCCTCACTTAAGTGTGTCATCTGTTTCCTAATAACTGTGTTTGGTATGTTTCCCAAGATCAGATGACGTCAATACAGTAACAATGAAACGCCTCTCTGTACAGTTCCCTTATACTTGCTCCTTGAAACAACCCATGATCTTCTCCGACTATAACTACAGTAGCGGCCTTCCCATTGTTTTTCCCTCAGGTCATCTTGTTTATTTTCTTCTCAGCACACATCACTATCCAGTAGTAAATATTATCAGTTTATTATTTTTCTCCTTATCATCTTTTTCTTTCACCACAATGTAACTCTCATGGGGCCAGGTACCATGTTTATTTTGTAAATTGAACAACAGTAATAATACACAGCAGAAACATAATTTCCGTCTGGGGAAATCGATAGGCAAAACAGGACCATTCTCAGGGCCTTGTCAGGAAACCTGGAACCCAGCACATGGTCATGAGCCGTGCAGGTAAGGGTCAGTTTGCACCAGCCTATCCACTGTTAGAGGTTATAAGGAAGAAGAAGAAGGAGATTCTTCAGGCTGGAATGACTGCAACTGGCTTTGACACTTGGAGATAAAAGGTCAGGCTACTGACCTTTAAACTACATTTAGCTCAGAAAACAGGCTTAACAGATGTCCTACTTGTAGTAACTGGAAACATCACTGGCACATGAGAAGTCAAGATTCAGTTATAGCATCTATGACCAACATGGGAGCCCAGGGAACTCACTACCATGTCCTTCTTCAAGGGGAGGATTAAAAATGATTGATTAGATGATTTCAAATGACTGTCATGGTTCTAAGAAGTTGTGGCTTAGGGTTTTACAGACAAAGAAATGGCATCCATATACCTGTCTGATATGGGATACCTTCTCCACTATGACAACTGGAGAATTTTCTTTCTACCAAATAAGTGAGCGAAGGCCAACGCGAAGGTGACAGTCTGGAAACAGAACATAGAAGCAGAGTGCAGAAAGGGCTCAGAGAGAGCCAGAAAACTGCAAAGGCATGCAAATTGAAAAGGAAACCATCACTTGGCTAATGGGCAAAAGGCAATTTTCAGAATGGAGGAAAGGGAAGCAACCCCAATTTTTAATTTAGTTGATCAAGACTTTATTGAACTTCAAGTGAGCTTACCACACAGAGATTCATAATATCAACAGAAAAGCATATTGTGAAGGTCAGAATAAAATAGTTGAGGACTTCAGTCCACAGAGTTTCTCAGAAACAAGATAATTCAAGTTCCTCCTCTAGTGTTCCCTTGAGAATCAGCCTCATCAGCGTAAAGGCTTTAGAAATGCTGCCCCTTGTGCTTGGGCTTCTTCCTTGCAGGATTCTTACAGCTGAACTATGACTCTCTTAATAATAATAATGCGGAGCACTTAGCAGCATCTAACAGGAGGCCCTTGGTCTCTTTGGCAGGACCATCATCACCATTATAGATGAAAGTGTTTACCAAGCCTTTCAAAGAAATGCCAGGTAAACTCTGAATCTAGTGCATTAGCCATACTGAAGCTTAATGGGTCCTTGAGGAAGGGCTGGGGAGCAGGGATGAAACTAAAAATTATGGATGAAGATAGAAACTGGGATGATACTCTTAATGAGTTTACTTCCTTAATATGTTATTTAACAGCCTCCCCCACTGCACCCCCCGGATCACAGGTTCTAGGCATTCCAATTTCTACTTCAAAATATATTTCACAAGTATTAGCTAGCATTTACAGCTCAAAACCTTTTCATTTTCTCATCTAACTGCAATAGGGGTCACTGGTTACGTGATGATAAGGGACAGTAGGTTTCCAAATTGTTAGGAAGAATGGATTCTCTATGTCATTGTGTCTGTTTTGAAAATGACATGCCTATCACTCTTTCTCTTTATTTCACGAAGGGGAGAACAGAATACCCTAGGAATTGCTCATAAATGATGACTTGACATTTTACCCATCTCATAACATTTGTCTTGCGCTTTGTCAAGAATGGAAACCACTTTAAAAAAAAAAAAAAGGGAATGGAGATCACTTAAATTCTTACCATTCCCTTAGGTTTGTTGATCTTAAAAGCTTACCAATTTCCTTGCTCAGTATGAAATTTCATTACTTCCAATTTTAGAAAAGTTTCATAAAAAATAATATTTGAAGACTGAGAATTCAGTAAGATGTCCCCCCAATCCCCAAACTCCTTCAAATTAAATGATTTAACTTTTATGCTATCAAGTAACTTGGCTGTGAGTGCAAGGATGGCACTTAATGCACCTTAAGTGTTGCTACTTAATTAGATTCAATAAGTGGGTTGAATAAATGAAATATAAATCTCTATTTTATGCAGTCTGAACTGAAATGTCTTCTGATCACACTGTGTTCATACCACCCAATTCCTCCATTCTTTTTTTCCCTACTGAGGTTAATTTTAAACAGCATGAAGTGAGTTAAAATTTAACAATTATCTGGTTAATTTAGTTAGAAGAGTTGGCTTACGTAGATGGATGCACCCAGGAGATGGATATTTATCTGGAATGTCGCCAAATGATCAAATCAAAATCAGTTATGTCCATACAAAGACTGTGTAAGAATGTTCATAGTAACTTTTAGTAATAACTCCAAACTGGAAACAATGTAGGTGGCCATCCAGACGACACTGAATAAGCATATTGTGTCTATCCATACAATAGAATAATACTCATTAATAAAAAAGAGCTAACTACTGATACAACTACCTGAATAAGTCTTAAAAATGTTTTGTTACATAAAAGAAGCCATACACAAAGAATGCTCATTGTATGGTTCCATTTATATGAAGCTCAAAAGCAGGCAAAACTAAGATATGGTGATAGGAATGAGAACTAAGATCCCTGCATGGAACGACGCTACCCACTGATAAAGGAATTTGAGAGCTTCCTGCTCCCACCAGGCGAGTTGAGGGATAGAAAATCAGATTCCTGCTTAGCCCCACTGCCACTGCTTGGGCCCAGTCGATCAGAGTGCTGATTCCTTGCTTAGATGCGAGATCAGCGTCCTGTTTCACTTTGCTTTAAACCCTGAGAGAGGGTGAGTTTGGAGAGGGTGATTTGCTCCGTTGGTGTCTGGTTAATGTAGGGTAGTCATTACCAAAAGGCTTTCTATTGCTAGTCTGCTCTTCTCCCGGTCCTTTGGTTAGGGAAACAGGCTTTTATTGGAGTTTTTGGTCTGTACTAGTTGGTAGTTCAGAGCTGAAGTCTTCTGGGATTGCCCTGTGTGAATATAGGGAAGGCAATAAGGAAGTCTGGGGAACTCAATCATGTGTCATTCTTCAAGTCCCAAGGCCCTTGGGCAGTCTACCCTCTTCTTTCTATTTTTCAGAGTCATCCTATACTGGGTATTATATTAAGTCCAGGGATTTTTAGTTGCAAGAGGGGTGACCTGGATGGAGCAGAGCTACTCTTTGAGGTATTTGAGTTCGAGCTCCTATAAAACTGTAAATTGCCACAACTGTCATTATGGTTTTGCTGCTAACCCAGGGAAAGCACAAGTCTGGGTTTTCCAAAGAACAGTCTTTGTGATTTTTTTTTTTTTCCTTGTGTGGGAAATTGTATTTTCAATGGGTTCCTCACAAATTTCCAAGAGGTTTCTAGTTTCAACATTAGTAATACTCTTTTACCCACTGTGTCTGGGGCAACCCATAAGAGGAAGTATATTCTGCCTTATTTTAACAAGTATAATGAAAAGAACAATGAAACTTCTCCAGGGATCACCAAACAGGACCTCTTGAGAGAATGATGCGCCCTCCCCCCATGTTGGAAGAGCTGTCCATTCAAGGTTAGAAGGAAAACACTAACCAATGCATCAAATGGATTTTAGATTGTGTATTTTCTCATTTTGTTGTATTTTATTTTTAAAAGGCTGTGGTAAAATTATAAAAATCCACACATATTATTGATCTGAACCTACAAGCTTTCTGTTAGGCACAAGAGATCCAACAAAAAAAAAAAATTTTTTTTAACTATTTAAGGAGTACCTACATGCTCCAGTGACTGCCCCTCCAATGGCTTTGATATCTTCATAAACGTCGCTAAAGAGGGGACCCACACCACTCACGGGCTCCCTGTTGATTCCCACCTCATCAGCCCACCGTTATGATCTGACCAGGAAACCAACAAGACTAATCCTGTGATGCTGTACATCAGTGGCTGGCAAACGAGTCCATGGGGGTAAGTGTGGCCCTCCAGCTGCTTCTGCAGAGAAGGTTTTATTGGCACACAGCCACATTCATTCTTTTATGTACTAAGGTGGTTTAAGGCTACAACAGCAGACTTCAGTAGAGGCACCAGAGAGTGTGTATGGCCCACAAAGCCAAAAATGTTTGCTGTCTGCCCTCCCCTTCACAAATACAGGTTTTCTTTTCTTCTTCTTCTTTTTTTTTTTTTTTAATTTATTTGACAGACAGAGATCACAAGTAGGCAGAGAGGCAGGCAGAGAGAGAGGGGGAAGCAGGCTCCCTGCTCAGCAGAGAGCCCAATGTGGGGCTCGATCCCAGGACCCCGAGATCATGACCTGAGTGGAAGGCAGAGGTTTAACCCACTGAGCCACCCAGGCACAACCCCAAATACAGTTTTCTGCTCTACATCCCACTTACCTCACTCACTGCTTCCTTAGCTGCCTCCTCCTCACCTCCTGATGTATAAGCCCTAGAGTCTTTCAGAGAGTAGTTTCTAGGCATCCCTTCATCTCTTTGTTGACTTTTTAGGTCAATGGTTCTCAACCCCAAGAATCATCTGGAAACTTTTTAAAAATACTGATGACTCCCCAAGGGTTTGATTTAATTAGTCTAGGTCAGGGCTCAGTCTTCAGTTTTTTCTGAACACTCCCCAGGTGATCACAGCTTATACAGCTAGGGGGTGGGCACATCTACTGTAGGTGATCTTGACTAGCCTCAAGGCTGTATATTACTATATATCAACAACTTACATATCTAATCCCAACATCACCCCTGAATTCCATATTCATATGTTCAACTGGTGCCTTGACATTGCCTTCTGGATTTCTAACAGGCATCTCAAACAGAACACATTTAAATCAGAACTCAGGATTTCCTCTCCTTCTCCACTCAGTAAACAATATTCCGTTCTTTCAGATGCTCAGGACAAAAAATCTAAGTCATTTTTGACTCCTCCCCCTTTTTAAAATGCTCCATCTCAAATCCACTAGCAAATCCTACTCTACCTTCAAATTGTATGAGTCCACCCACTTATCATCCCTCCTGCTGCCATGTGGCCCAAGCTATGATCATCTGTCATAGGTTTCCTACTGCTTTGGTCTCCTGGTTTCTTCTCTTCACCCCTCTGCAGTTTTTGTTAAAATAGAAGCCAGAATGATTGTGATAGACAGTGACTTGGATCAAATCACTCCTCTGTTCAAAGACTAAGAATGGCTTTCCATTTTTCTCAGAATACAAACCGAAGTTATTACATTGGCCTCAAAGACTTGGATGATCCAGTTTTCTGACACGTCTCCCTCTACCTTTGCCTCCCACCCTGTTTCTCCTCACTCATTGGGGTTGAGCCACACTAGACTCTTGGACATTTCTTAAACATACCTTCCCCCTAAGAATATCTGCACCTTCTCCCTGGAGAGTCTGCCTCTACCCTTGGATATCCTAATCATTCCCTCTTGAATATTACCTTATCAAGGATGGTTGCTCTGATCACAAAATTTCAAATAGCTTTCCTCAAAATTTTCTTCCCCCTTATTTTTTTCCTCAAAGCACTTACATGTGATATACTTGTTTGTTTAGGCTTTGTCTTCCCCTTACTAGAAAGTATGCTACAATTAGAGCACAGCTGCTGAGATGTATAACTCCAGGAGGTGCACGCCATTGTCTATGTGAATGTGTCTCTGAGAACTGTGCAGTGCACAGCTTGAGTAACTGCACGTAGTAAGCTGCTTCAAAGCAAAGCGCTTGGTTTTGTTCACTGCTCTATTTCTAGGGCCTTGAATGCTGCCTGATGCAAAATAGGCTCTCAGTTATGTCTGGTAGATGAATTGTTGAACATATACCACTTATAATTTTGCCTGGATTGATATTCATGAAAAAGATGTTCTATACTGTTGACAATATGTTTTCCTTCATCTTGATATTTAATATAATTTTATTTTATATAATACATAATTATATATAATTTATACAAAATATAATTTATATAATATACAATTTATATATAATATATAATTATTTATATAATACATTTACATAATTTTATATGAAGGCTTTTCTTCATATTTTTTTAACGTCTTGCTATCAACGCCTATTTTCCTTTTGCTTGTTTTCATGAACAAGATGAAGTCTTCTGTAGGTTACCTGACTAGCAGCCCTTATGGTTCTTTATTGCTGGATTCCTCTTCTTTAAAAAAAAAAAATCACTTTTTTTTAAACTATCATCATAAAAATACTTATTTATTTTGTGTCTCCCTCTCTATTGGACTGTGAGCTCCAGGGATGTAAAGATTTTATTCTTTTTCACATCCTGGCCCCAGATAGGTACTCAATTAATATTGGTTAAAAGGAAGTAAGGAAGGAGGGAAAGAAGGCAGGAAGACAGATGAGAGAAACTCAGAGGAATCAGAAAAGTTGGTACTAAAGGAGCTGGAGGCTTGTCTCTCAGTCAGTGTATCTGCTTCACACACAGGCAGCCATAAGAGTCTGTTCTCAGCTATATGGGTTGATGGTTTTTGACAATCAAATGCCAAAGACTGTTCCCAAATATTCTTTTTTGGACCAAATAAAAAACTAAATAAAATGTGTCCATTAAAATCATAAACATTTTCAGATGAATGGATAAAGAAGAAATTGTATATGTATAAGAATACATATACTACATATATATAATGAAATATTAGTCACCCATAAGAAAGTAGATTTCACCATTTGTAACAATACACATGGATCTTGAGGGCATTTTTGCTTAGGGAAGTAAGCCAGACAAAGATTGCATGCTATCACTAATAAGTGGAATTTGAAAAGACAAAAAGGGAGCTAAACTATAGGAGCAGAGCATAGAAAAGCTGGGGTTGGGGGGTGGAGATAGGGAGAAGTTGATCAAAGGTACAAGCTTTCAACTCTAAGGAAATGAGGACCTAAAACATGGTGACTCATTGCTAACCCTGTATAACTGGAATCAGCTATGAGAGTAGAACTTGAATGCTCTCATGAAATAAAATAAATAAATATGTGAGAGGATGGATATGTTAATTAACTAGATGGGGTAATCTTACACAATAGAAATATGTATCAAGTCACCACAATATGCACTAAGTATCTTACAACTTTATATATCAACTGTACCTCAATAAAGCTGTTTTTCTAAATGAAGGGGGGAAAAAAAGGACAAACTAGCTTGAGAATCAAAAAAGTAAATGGTTTAGAGAACATATATTTTGTAGTCATACTGACCTTGCCATAAATATCAGCATTGCTTCTTAAAAAAAAAAAGAAAGAAAGAAAGAAAGACAAATATTTGATGGTTTTGGAAATAGAATCAATAGGACAGTCAGAATTGAATAAAACTCTAGATACTTAGTATGCTGGAAATCACTTTGATTTTGTTTATTTTCCTTATGCATTGTATTTATGCAGATTATCTTTATGAACTTTGTTGTTGTTGTTGTCTTTGATCATTTACTTCCCTTTCTTTCTACTTTTATCTTGAAAAAAAAAGTAATCCTTGAATTTAAAGACCAAATGGACAGGAATCTATATAAGCCAAAAGCCTGAAAACACTTTTTTTTCCCCCATTGCCAGCAGACCTTGATGAGCTCCAGGAAAAAATTCTTATGATGATGAAGGGAAGAACAAATTTATATATAGGAAAGAATTATTCCATAAAGGTTGAAAAGAAACAGTTGTACTTCCTAAAATTCTTTCCAGTGTCCTCATATTGCTTGCAATTTTACATTACGCATCTTCTCATGAAATGTCACCAATGACTTTTCTCCAGTCAGCTTTAACTGCTGTATCTGTGAAATTATTTGTCTTGAGCCACATAATTGCATATTGTGAGCAACTCGTCTTTCAGATGCTAAAGGAAAGAAACTCGATCTCAAAATGAAACCTTTCTTATCTCTATGGTTAAGGGGGGAAAAGTCTTCTATGTACTGTCACTTTTCCTCAGAAAAATTGCCATCTCTTTAAAAAAACATTGTTTGAAAGCAGTAAATGATGCAGAACAACAAGCCGTCAGAGGAAAGACCAGAGATATTTTAAGACCTTGCATAACATTTGTAGAAATTCTCAGCGCCAGAGTAGACATCATAATCTTGAGAAAGGTTGCACTGAATTCAAATGACTGATCTTCACATGGATAGAGGGGGATTTCTGCCTTCAACGAAAAAGTTTTCTTGGATAGAAAAGAGATCTCAATTTATGCCTTTCTTAGGTCCTTTGTTTCAAACAGATTGTTATAAGACTGTTAACTGATTAAAAAAAAAAAGTCTGTTAACTGATAATATTTTAATGTTTTTATCCTAATTCCTTTAGTCAACTCAAGGACAGGAAAGTCTAAACATCATTGGGATATTAGGAGTGGTAGTGGGGAATGAGGTGAGAAATATTTTTTATTGAAAGAAGCCAAACAAATATAAGAAAAGAAAAAATGAGGTACAATTAATGATTACTTTTTAATTTGAACAATGAAGAAACATGTCCAGAGGGGAATGAATTCAAATGAGAAGTAGCGATCTCTTATACACATTCTCTATCTTTTTTTTTTTTTTAAGATTTTATTTATTTATTTGACAGACAGAGATCACAAGTAGGCAGAGAGGCAGGTAGAGAGAGAGGAGGAAGCAGGCTTCCTGCTAAGCAGAGAGTCTGATGCGGGACTCTGGGATCATGACCTGAGCCGAAGGCAGAGGCTTTAACCCACTGAGCCACACAGGCGCCCCTCATGCTCTCTATCTTTAATATAAATATTTAATTAACTACTTTATTGGCCATTGAGAAAAAGGGAAGACTGAAAAAGAATAAATACTAAATTATCCTGAAATCAACCAGGAGTAAAATTCTAAGTTAAACTATAAAGAAAACACCTTGCACTTAAAAAGAAAGGACTATTGACCACAATGAGATGAGAACATTTCCCTTACTTCGTTCCTTAATTAACCAACCTAGTCGCAACATAATCTGAGTTCAACGTATTCAAGGAGACTGAAAATGATCCACCTTTGTTTTGTGATCCGTTCACACAGGTGGGCATTAAAGAAAACAATCTCTAACAATGAGAAGTCTATCAATTCTCATGATCAAAAAGTATCTAAAAGTACCTTTACACATAATGTGGTTATTGGATTGGACATAACAATGGAGAAAATATCTACAAAGCTAATGTTGGTGAGTAATTTAAATGATAACTAAGTTCTGAATGGTATTTCCATTTCTATTCTGCTGATTCAATGATATAAGTAGATATTAAGTCCAAAACTCTAATTACTTTTGAGTTGGGGATTAAACCTATCAGTGATTTTTGCTTGGTTCTTTTCTTATTTTATTTTTTTTTTATTTTTAGATTTATTTATTTATTTGACACAGAGAGAGAGAGAGAGAGAGAGAGAGAGATCACAACTAGGCAGAGAAGCAGGCAGAGAGAGGGGAAGAAGCAGGCTCCCTGCTGAGCAGAGAGCCCGATGCAGGGCTAGATCCCAGGACCCTGGGATCATGACCTGAGCCGAAGGCAGAGGCTTTAACCCACTGAGCCATCCAGGAACCCCCTTTTCGTATTTTAGATATGGTCATAAATCCTACAGGAATGTATATTCCTTTCCTCTTCACTCCCACACATTCGTGCCACACACAAACTCACATACCCATTAACGGTTTAGTATAGGGTTTGCAAACACATTACCTTAAAGACAAGGCAAGTTACATAAAGGAGAAAAGGCTCTGTATAAGACCATAGTGAGGACTGCAGCAAACTTGATTAAACCGGTCGCTTGAGGGGATCGCTCCTAATTATCTCCAGCCAATTACTGACACAGGAGAAAGTCAGTCAGGACGGCTAAATCTTCTCATTTTGCAAGAGAAGCCACGAATCCGTCTGTTTTATGAAATCTCCCAATATCTACATAGTGTCAGTTAGTTCAACTCAACAAACCAACAAGCAGACAGAACACCTTCCTCACTAGAAACTTATGTCTACAGGTTGATTTTAATTAGTCGCCTATCAGGATGTTAGCAGGTTTAGATTTTTTTTTTTTAAGATTTTATTTATTTATTTGACAGACATCACAAGTAGGCAGAGAGGCAGGCAGAGAGAGAAGGGAGGAAGCAGGCTCCCTGCTGAGCAGAGAGCCCGATGCAGGGCTGGATCCCAGGACCCTGGGATCATGACCCCAGCCGAAGGCAGAGGCTTTAACCCACTGAGCCACCCAGGCGCCCCAGCAGGTTTAGATTTTAATCTCTCCTTTTCACTCCCTTGCTGGGAGGTCTTGGGCAAGTCCTATAAAACAACGGATTTGCATCACAAATAGAAACTTACTTGACATTGTAGGGGCAACAGAATTTAGAGAACATTTCATCCCTGTTATTTATTTTAGAGTTGAAGATATTCAAGTCTAGATAGTTCCCTTGATTTGTCTAAGGTCCTAGGGGACAGTAATGTGAAAGCTGACACTAGAAACTGAGCTTCAGAATCCCAGCCCATGGAGCCACTCAAAGACTAAAGCAATGAGACTAATTAGGTCAAGGGGGGATAAAATCATGATGATAATTTTTAATTAAAAAAAATTCACAGTTCAGGAACTGCTAGAGGGCAGAGCTTTATGTACCTATCCAGCATACGGCATAGTCTCTATCACAACATTACTCTCAAATCCACTGAATGGATGAATGAGTAAATGAATTCAGTAAGAGGGAAATCATTGTCATCAGGACAAAAAGGTCATCATTAAGAAGCCAATGACTGAAACGAGAGGAAATCTGTGGTTGAGGGATAAACTAACTCAAGTAAAATGCCTTATTGTTCATTGGAAAGAATATTAAAACAAACACAATGGAACAAAACAGCTCCTTCCTGATGAATCTCTGACTTAGAGCTGAATAGGAATATAGTCTTTCCTGGATATGATTTCTGATTGCTTTTTCCTAATGCTGGGAATTCAATTTATTGACTCTATCAAAGTGCCCTGAGGAGAAGAGTATATTCCCTGGCTGAATGTAGGAGATAAAAAGAAACTTGATATTAAAGATGGTTTACATGATAGTCCACAGAAAATATAGCCAAGTCAAGCATGCCCTTGCTTGTGGCTTATTAAAAACTGATTTTTTTTCCCAGGAAGATGTATGTACTTTATGGAGCTCTGGCCTAGAATTTAATGCATGTTGTTTTTATATCCCCTGTGAATTCCTGCTGCTCCCAAGCTCAAAAAGCTTGTCTCCTGCCTTCCTCTCCAGTTGGCCTACTGATTAATTTTTCTCTTTTATGAAAAATTGAAATGCAAGATGAATAAGACAGGCGTTGTCCAACTCTTATAAAGTTAAGGATTTATTTGGAATATTTTTTATAAAGTATCAAGCAGAATATATAAACGATACCCATGACAGTAAATGAACATGATATATTATGCCATCAGTATTCTAGTTTTGATGTAACAGGGCACAGCTCCCCTCTATAAAATGTTTCTTGTTGCTTAAAATTTTAACTACCATTTTTCCACCTTGTCTTTTAATACTCCCACAACATGTGTTTGTAGAACATGTAAGGGGGGCATTGTGAATTTTGCTTATGGATTATCTGGTTTTGGATTTGTAGGTGGCTGGCTCAAGAGGTCAGGCATGAATGTCTGGGTGGAAATCCATGAGGTGTGACCCAGAGCCATGGTCAATGCTGCTGTACAACATCCACACTGTGGCTACACCTAGGCTGACTGCCTGCGGCATTTCTGCCCCTTGTGGTTAAAATCACAGAAGCAGGGATTTTGAGTCAGTGCAAACAGACCCTTCTACTGAGATGAGAAATGCACTGCCGTGGGTCATTCAGGGTCTTTCCCTTGCGTATGTGTTTGTTTTCAAGTCTCCTTTTCTTCTTGGCAACTATAAGCAGATACTTCAACTTATGAATATCTAGTAATTGGCCTATGTGTGTTCAGTTCTGAGACACAATGGCTACTCTGAGAAGCTAGGAAACATTCTTTGGGAAAACAGTAACTCACATTTATTGAACACGTCCACATGCTGGGCGCTAGGCATTAACATCCTTGTATTATCTCACTTAAGTCTTGCAGTAACGTATCATCTTGAGTCTACTGCCAACTTCTTTTAACTCTAACACTTGGGTTAAACCACTTGCCTGATCCAGATCTTTCTGTCTCAAATGTGAACTTCCTTGCAAGGTTACAACTTCATTCTTTAGCCTCACAGTCCCAGAGAGAGTGGGGACTTGGTAATGGTCATAACATTAAGATCATTCATTTCAGTTATAAAAATAAACTCTGGAAAAATACCCGGGTCTACCGTGAATCAGGCAGAGAGCCTGAAGTATGCTTTCTACCTTAGGTTCCTAATCCCCTTTGGTTTTGTTTCCATGGGGATTTATGCTGTTTTGCCAGCCACAGCTCACTGTTGACTCAGATTATTCCTACCAGCCATTAAATCCCCCAGTCCTTTTCTTTTCTCTCTTTTTTTTTAAATCCATGCTACTAAGAAGTCTTGTTTTCTCTACTGACACACGGAGGAACTTTTGGACGTATGTGCTGACATTTAACTTTGTTAAGAATATCCATCTAAATTATTCCAATCTTTGTTCTTTAAAAAATTATAGGCAATTCCAAGAATTACGAGGTTTTGGTCGCCTCGATCTTGAACACCCATGTAGTGGATATTGGCCACTTTTGAACTACGCAGTTTGAACGTGGTTCCTACTTGGGGTCAATTGTTAGTCTGAGTCATGGTGAGAAGCAGAGCCCCCAGCCTCTTCTTAGAGAACCCAAAGAAGGCAAAGAGTCCCTTTCCCTGTCCCTGGCAGTGAGGGAATGGGCCTATGACTGGGGCTGCCATTCAGATGATCCTACCAAGGCCGGAGTATCTTAAGGGAATGATGTGGAAATGCAGGAACAGGGCAGATATATTCCCAGGGAGGTGGCAATGGAGAGGATGCAGCTTTGGCAGCCAAAGGCTTGATGCTGGCTCCTGTACTGTTCCCACTGCACGACCTGGGCTAAGTCTTGCTGACTATGTTTCCTCATTCCCTGGGCATCTGCCTTCACTTATATGTCTCCCCACCTCCACCCCACCCCAACTCTCTCTGGTGTTAAACATAGCTAGTGCTTGCAACTACAACCCTTGACTGAGGCAGTGCACTCCTGTTGTCCTCACTGCTCTGCCCCTGGAGTGAGAACCCACCATCTCGCCGCTGGACCAGGCCAACAGTCTCCTGCCTCTGTGTTCCCAGGCACCATGATCTTCCCCCTGCAGCCCACTGGGCCATCACTTAACACTGCCGAGTCAGATTAGGCCAGTCAGCGCATGAAACCCTTCAGTGGCTTTCCATCACATGAAGACCCAAAACCCCAGCCTCCTACCTTGATGGCCTCCATTTTCAAACTCCCATCGTCTCACGTTGCTCCCACCCCCAAACTCTAATCCTCGATGACATTGAGCCTGGTCCTACTTCTAAGTATTTGTGCTTTTAGGGCTGCTAGGTTTAAAAAACCCTTTCATTACTGGGAGGATAAAAACTCACTTGTTGTTTATCTGAAATTCAAATGTAACGGGGTGTCCTGTATTTTTATTTGCAAAAATTGGAAACTGACACTTGCTGTTGCTTTGGCCTGGCCCCCTCCTCTCTTACTTTCTTGGGGAGCCCTCGCTAAATCATCTGATCTAAAGATGCCATCCCCACCAGTCAGGCTGTGTTTACACCGTATTTATCAAAGCGCTTGCATTCTCTCAAGTCACCCTGCACTTCGTTTTGTGACTATTTATGGGCTTACCTCTGTCATAAAACGTGTCTCTAACTGGAAAGTGAATTCCATGGGACGGTGGTCTTGACTCCACTGGGCTCTGCTGTACTCCAGCACCTGGAACTGAATGGCCAATAGCAAATGCTCAATAAATATATTTTGAATGAGCAAACGAAATTAGTGTCTGATAGAAACCCAAAGAGGGAACCCCAAGTTCAATGATTTTTCCAAGTAAAACCTAATTTTTTTCCTTTTTTAGTTTCTTTCTTTCTTACCTTTTTTTTTTTTTAAAGATTTATTTATTTATTTGAGAGAGAGAGAGAATGAGAGCTTCATGAGTCAGGGGAACTCCTCAAGGAGATTCCCTGCTGAGCATAGAGCCTGATGAGGCTCAATCCCAGGACCCTGAGATCATGATCTGAGCCAAAATCAAGTGTCAGACACTTAACCATCTGAGCCGCCCAGGCACCCCTTTTAGTTTTTAATTGTGCGCCAATCAACCTTGAACTTTAAAAGTAATCTATACAGTAATAATCCAGGTCTTGCATCAAAGTCCAGTTGCAATAAGGCACAGTACCCACAACTATAGTTATTTCATTAGGAATACTCAATGGGACACTGACTCCTAGGAAGCTATGTTTAGTTTCCTTTCTCCTCAATGAAGGTAGGATAATTATACCATTTTTCAAATCTAATTTGGTTTGTATCCTCTATTGGAAAGGCAAGATGGACACAATGAAGACTTGGCTTATTGTTTTTCTATTTCTGTTTGAACATTGAACTGACTTGGAAAGAATCCCTCATTATTTCCCTTATTTTTCTGACACCCTGAATATTCCTTGTGTTACCTCCAGGATGATGAATGGGACCCCAGGGCCACACGAGTTTATTACATAAGGAGGCATCTGTTTTTCCCCCTTCTCAGCATAGCTTCATAAAATCCATCAGCATTTTAATAGAGTCGGGTATCTATCTGGAGGTTTATAAACCTGGGAAAATGAGTATGTGTTCCACAATGTAGACATGGATATTTTTATTAATTTGGAGAACTGATTCCCCCAGGAGAATGAGATTCTGCTTGAGTTGTCTGCTAGGCTTTCAATCGTTCTGAAGTCCTATGCTTATATTTTGTGAATAGAGCTGTGGGGCCTACAGAGAGATGCAACCTTCCTATAATTTGGGGAAGTTTGGAGCCAAATATGAAGTTGAGAATACACATCACTATGACAAGCATCCCAACCAAACCAAGAGAAGGAGAGAAACAGAGGCAGGACAGGAGGGAGAAGAGAGAGCGAGCAGGGGAGGAGGTGGGGAGGAAAGGACTTATTGATCCTGTAACTGAGAAGTCTAGAGGTAGGTCTGGCTCAGGTATGGTTTGATACAGGGGTTCAAATGATGCTATCTCAGTTTCTCTGTCTCTGTCTACTTCCTTCTGCTTGGCCACACTCTTGATGGGGTTGTCCATTTTCTTATTTGTTTCCACCATGATTCAGATTGGCATGATGGCTGCTAATCTCTCCAACTTTCTATTTCATCCAGCTAGTGACCCAGCAGAAATAAGAACCCCTCTTTGCCAATTCTCTCAACAAATGTCCCAGAGCTAATTCTCAAGGACCTAACTTAGTTGGCTCAAGTACCTATCCCTGAACCAATCTCTGTCACCAGGGGGATGGAATATACTTATTAGCCAGCCCTGGGTCAATCCTGCCCCTTGGCTGAGGAAGAAGTGCTAAGTCATGTTACTCCACTCAAAGCACACTGACTGCGAGTGGGGAAAGGGTGATGTACTGATGAAACTTGGGGTGCTGTTTCTATATAAAGAGGGAATAATTATATAGCCTTCTTCTCTACTGCACCCTCCCCTTCCTGTTTCCCCATAATATCCTACTGCTCTTACACAAATGACTTCCTAATAGCTCAGTGCATTTGGGAACCTAGAGGCTGGCATCACTCCACTGTACCAAGAGGAACACTGCAATCATGTTAATAAAAGCCAGACAAGAAGTAACCTTTGCTTTCAGATCAGTACACAGCAACTAGCAGAGTACATACCTGAAAGTGTTTTCTTTCAGGCAACAAGGCACAGAGCAGATGAAATACCCTCCCTTTGCAAGACTTTCACCTACCACATGCCTTCTCATCCTACTTCTCTCAGTTCTCTCAAATTCAAGAGCTTTTATTATTTTTTTTAAGATTTTATTTATTTATTCGACAGACAGAGATCACAAGTAGGCAGAGAGGCAGGCAGAGAGAGAGGAAGGGAAGCAGGCTCCCCACTGAGCTGAGAGCCCGATGCGGGGCTTGATCCCAGGACCCTGGGATCATGATCTGAGCCGAAGGCAGAGGCTTTAACCCACTGAGCCACCCAAGAGCCCCTCAAAAGCTTTTGGAAAGAGCAACATGGCTTCAAGTCACAATCAGGACTGCCCACATTATGGATGTAATGATAGATAACCTATGTTCTTACCATGTTTTTTTTTTAAGTCAGCAGATTAACTTGACAGAAAATGTCAAGTTTATTTATTTTATTATTATTTATTTGTTATTATTTATTTGACAGAGAGAGAGGGGCAGGCAGAGAGAGAGGAGGAAGGAGCCTTCCCGCCGAGCAGAGAACCCGATACGGGGCTTGATCCCAGGACCCTGAGATCATGACCCCAGCTGAAGGCAGAGGCTTAACCCACTGAGCCACCCAGGTGCCCCTTCTTACCATATTGTTAAATGCATGACCACCCTCACTGAAATGGTGTGTTTGAGCATTGTCAGTCATACTCTACCAATGACGTAATGAAGGATTAGAGAAGGAAAGACGGCAGGTTTCAGATACTCTGGTTCTCAGTAATTCCTGGTTCATGTTCTGAGCTGTCCTGCCCACAATGTACTCTCCTATCTCCCTACCACTCCTTCAAGGCAAAACCAGCATGAGATAAACAAACATCAGACCAACCCATAAGGCTGTTTAGAATGAAACCATTGGAGCCAGATGGCTTTTGCCCTGATGCCAAGCCCATCTCTTACTCACAGGTTATATTAACTCCTCTGGTCTTCCATAACTGCCCCCAGAGAGTTACTATACATCAGGATGAAATAAGTTACTGTCTGTAAGTGTGCTTAGAACAGTGCCTGGCACATGACACATATTCAAGGACCCATTTTTACGTGACCCTTTACTATTACTTGTTAGGACTTCATACTGTTTAAAACAGAAATTGCCCCCACCCCTGCCACCACTCTGCACCCAAGGACATCTGGTTAGTGTATATTCTTTGTATTATATTGATTTCTCTTTCAGAATCTACAAAATCTGTACAAAATCTTTCTTACTAGTATTCCTAGTCCAACAGACAGTTTATTTCTCATGACTCTGGACATTTTCTGTTGAGTTAATCTGCTGACTTACAGTAACAAGCATGATGTGGGGTGGTAGAAAAAAAGCCTAGGTGTGGTACAGTCAGGAGTAAGATCGAACCTGGGCCCAGGCACTTGAGGACCTGTGTGAGCTTAGGGAAGTTACTCAGCTTCTCTGAACTCCATTTCCTTATTTGAAAAAGGAGACGACTAGCCCTTCCATAACCGAGTGATGTAAGGCTGACAACTGTTTGTACTAAATGCACAGCACATAGTCGGAAGTGGCAGCTCTACTGGTAATGACTTAGCAGTCTCCAGTGGTCTCTGCATCACCATTTTCCTGATGACAGGAAAGTACAGACTCTGCCTGTGACAGCAGTCTCTGGAGGTCCTTCAGAATTCTGCCTGCTTTGTGATGGTCTTTGTGGGAAGACTGTTCAAAATCTGTTGCAAAAATGCAACGGTTTACTGGCCAGCTCTTTAGTCTCCATATAGAAGCATTCTTCTATTTACTTTTCATGATACAGCAGTTATGTGATGTTTCAAAACTATGGCCCAGTGATAAATGCTCAGCAGGTACAACTTCTATTTACTGAATCTCTGTGTGCCAGACATTTTACGACCGTCTATACACTGAGCTGAGGACACTGGGAATTGATGGAAGAGGAAAGGCAATTTGCCCAGGTTGTGGAGTTCCAAAGGTGGGGTGCCAGGCCTCAGACTCACCCTCTCACAGTCTGTTAACTCCTTCCCATCCTCTTCCCCCTCCTCCATCCTCCCCTTTCTTCTCCTTCTCCCCCTTGCTCCCTCTCCTTTCTTCTTCCTTTATTGCTTCTTCTTTCCTTCCCATTCTCCTTCACCTTCTCCATTCAACAAATGTCTTCTGAGGGGCGCCTGGGTGGCTCAGTGGGTTAAAGCCTCAGCCTTCGGCTCAGGTCATGATTCCAGTGTCCTGGGATTGAGTCCCGCATCGGGCTCTCTGCTCAGCAGGGAGCCTGCTTCCTCCTCTCTCTCTCTGCCTGCCTCTCTGCCTACTTGTGATCTCTGCCTGTCAAATAAATAAATAAAATCTTAAAACAAAACAAAACAAAACAAAAAAATGTCTTCTGAGTACCTATAAGAATGTCAGTGTCTTAATTATCATATGAGCTCCCTGATATGAGGAAGTTGAAAGGCAACATGGGAGCTTTGGGGGGTAGGAAAGGAATAAATGAAACAAGATGGGATCAGGAGGGAGACAAACCATAAGAGACTCTTAATCTCACAAAACAAACTGAGGGTTGCTGGGGGGAAAGGGGTCGGGAGAGGGTGGTGGGGTTATGGACATTGGGGAGGGTATGTGCTATGTTGAGTGCTGTGAAGTGTGTAAACCTGGCGATTCACAGACCTGTACCCCTGGGGCTAATAATACATTATATGTTAATAATAAAAAAGTAAAACCAAAAAAAAAAGAATGCCAGTGTCTTGTCGATGTCTGGGATTTAAAAAAAAAAAAGATATAGGAAACTGTTCCAGATGCAGAAGACGTGACTTACCACCAGTCTTGAAAATCATTTTCTAGACTAATCATGGGGTTCCCATGAGAGAATCCTCACCACACCTCAGACCTTGGACAATCCACTGGGTGTCATCCCAACTGATTTCAAGTAAAGTTCTTCATGTTCCTCTGAAACTCTGACATAGAGGCAGGCTCTTGCTAGCGAATTTGAATTTCTAGTATGGGTTTTGTTAATGAAAAAAACCATACAAATTAAAAAAGCAGAAACATCTGAGGGGGAAAATGAAGCCATGAAATTGTCAGTACTTATTGCTGCTTGAAAGGCTATTACCATGGTGTCATACCCTATGCCTAGAACTTTCTTAAATCCATTTGTATAGGCTTGACAAAGAGAGAGAAAGGTGAAGTGGGCAGAAGGGAGGTGATAGTGAGAGCAGGGGCAATTTAAATAATGCAGAAAATGTAGGCCATATTTCATCACTGTCCACCTTGGGGTGAGGCTGGGATCTGACCGGAATCTTCTGTGTCCAGGCTTACCTCGCAGCGCGGGCACCTTGCCATGCTTAATGTAAATTCTAGGGCTTAAAAGTCATTATTTTCTGATTCTCCATGTGCCCTAAACACAAGGACCTGATGCTCAAAAAGAATGGGTGATCTTCCTGGGTCTGTAGGATTGAGGGACAGCAGCATGTTCATCTCAATGCAGCGCCATTTAAGGACTTGTCAAGATGGGAATCTTGACTGCACACATCTTTCGCCTTACATTCTGACTTTGGAAGCTTACAGTCTTGTGGTAAGAGACACCTCTGCAGTATATTTAAAATCTGTGTCTGCTAAGCCCCCTATATAATAAATAATGGATTTGCATTTGCAAATTGTAATAATCTCTAGGAGGAGATAATTTGCAAGGACATTAACTTGATAGGCAAGGTACCATTAATTAGAAATCTTAGCATGTTGACTTCTAAATGGCTAATTAAGCCTCTATTGAGATCAACTGCAGGTAAGAGGCAAGGAAGAACAACCTAGGAATATGAAAACAGCATTCACCTTTGAATTTGACTCAGCTCAAAAAGACAGGAAAGTCCAGGAGGAAATCTAGATAGGAAAAAAAGTATCCGCCAACAAATTAAAAAAGAAACCACAGGGAAAAATAAAAGCTTTTGAAATTAAAAATAGAATCCATTACCTGTTGAAACACTGGCATCACTGCAAATTCTGAAAATACTCTCAGAATTGCTTTTTTGAAAGAAGTGTGTAAAATGTCTTTAAATCCCCCGGAGATTCACCAACCATTTTACTAGATTTAAATATTTCTTATATAATTTGACATTATGTCCCACCCCCCACATATTATAAGAGTGTAAAGTGATACCATTTTAACTGTTAAGAAATACAGAAGCATCACACTTATATTTAAGTCCTGCCATTTTGTCACTTCTCCCTCACTCTTTTACAAATTTGCCGGGAGCAGGAAGCTCCATTCCTTAGTTTTCAATCTATCCCTCATACACTGGATTGGGATGTTTCTGAGTAAATAATTATTTCTTTGAGAAATAAGCTTTGAGCTCTTCAACTCTTAATCATTTGCTTCAGTTTTCCGAGACTAATTTGGACCAAAAGTGGCAAGCTTGCCAGGGATCACCATAAAGGGGACAGCTGATGAGGGGAAGGAACCCAAAAGTTGTTTTATTTTTTTAAAAGTACGCTCCACACCCAGTGTTGAACCCAACATGGGTCTTAAACTCATGACTGTGAGATCAAGACCTGAGCTGAGATCAAGAGTCAGATTCTTAATGGACTGAACCACCCAGGCACCATCCCCTCTCCCAAAGCCTTCTTATCCCCTCCACTGACCATTCTCCAGAGGAACACTTGCCAGTAAATAAACAAACTCCTCTTTTCTTCTCACTCATACAACCCAAGTAAAACACGCCCCCAAGATGCATGTTGGGGAAGCCCACAAAAAAAATTATCCCCTCTATCAGGTATCTTACTATTTGGAAATCAACAAAATGTCAGGAAACCATTCACAAGTTTTGGAGCGTGGTTTTCTCAGTTTTAAGCAACAGAAGGCCACCTGGCCATCTTATCTGAGGCAAGAGAAAATGTACTGGAGAGTCATCAAGGGTTCATGGAACTTGCGGGAGGTTGCAGGGTGATAACGGGGTGCACAAGAAGGCTCTCAGGCAATTCCAAAGAGCCGTGACCCCAGACACATCATTACTACGGAAGGGGCAGTGTGTCACAGGGCCTTTGCTGGGGTAAGTCCCACCAGCCATCCCTCTGCTTTTCTGCCATGTACTCAAGATTGAAACACCTGGGACACAAAGCCCGAATGCCTGAGGATAGGTAATATGAGCGCTACTTCCAGCCAAATCCAGCCTTCTAACTGAACTCTGAGTTTTAAGGACCGTACTAAGTTCTCTTTTAAAGAACAGACAAGAGCTAAATTTTCCTACTTTCATTTCAGTTACCTGTGTTCCCCTTGCCATCAATATTCTTAAACATTTTTTCAGGTTAATAAGTTTGTAGATAATTGGAAATATGCTTATTAAATGAAAATGAATAAGCTACTACTAATTAATTCTCCTGATTTGGAATTCATTTATTGTGATTTGAAGTAAAACACGCGTTTTCTCCAGAAAGCCACTAAAGATACATTGTTTTCTAAAAGAATGAGAATAAAAATTTGTCACGCAATATTTTCAAGCATTTAGAAAAAAATGCTCATGGACAACAAAAATGTGTTTTCACTGGTTTCTTATAGTGTTCTGATGAAAGAGCTGGTTTGAAGATATGAAAGAATGTATAGAAAAAAATAAGAATATTTTATTATAATGTGGCACCACTCATGGGATCCCACACAAAGCGAGCTGGTGACATGCCTCAGCTCCATGCACGACGTACCTATCCAACAAACACTGAAGAGTTCTAAGTTACATTCACCCGAAATGCTGGCTCTGGAGAAAAGCAATTGTCTCTCCGTAAGTCCACAGTGGGTTCTGAAAGAAGTACTTGTCTGGGAATAAGTGTCCTCCCACCTATTCATCTTCTACCACCCAGTCCCTTGGTGTTAGAAGTAAAAATTCCAGGATCTATCCCTTCTGATGCGTCTTCATCAGCACTAGACTTATTTACATGTAACTTTTTGAAATGCTAATGTTTAATTTTGAAAGCAAGTGTTTATCAGCACTTTAATAAATAATATTTAATACCAACAGGGGTGTAAAAAATGTGAACTATTCAGCCTCCTGTTTTTTCCACAAAATGAAAAATTTTAAAACAATGTATCTCCCATGATCTCATCATAATCCTCTCCCTTACTTTCCGTTTACTGCTAAGTGTTGAAATTGGCATGAAGCTGGCTGGATCCACAAGTCAAGAGATTAAGTGTCATAGAAGGAGTCAAACAACAGTTTTGCACCAAGAACTCTCACCTCGGGAACTTCCTACCTCTTCAAGGCCAGAGAAGAATGGGGGGCATGTCACAGCAGTTTCCAATTAACTACCTACTATTACAATCCAGTAAGTATCAATGCTGCCACCTTCTACCCATTCTTTTTCTGATTTTCAATATTTTCCAAATGGCACCATGAAACACTTGGTCACAGCAGATCCAGGAGAAGTGGGAGGGAACTTTATTAGACATACTAAAATGTGTTAACATAAATATCATTGGATTTGAATATTAAATTTTATCAGCATATAGCTTGTGAATTTAATATTGCTACTGAAAGTAAGATTCCTAGAAGCTTGCCCTGGGTGTGTAATTCTAAGAAAGAGATTCGAAAGATTTCCTTCATAGAAATGGAACATCTGTCACCATCTTGTTATCTGGGATAACTAGAGAGAGGCAGCACTGGGATGCTGCATTTTTTATTTTGGCATTTTAAAGACTTCTTGTGTCTGTTCCCCACCATAAATATCTCCCATTTCCTCTTACACTTCCTTCTTATTGTCCCTCCTCCGCTGTCACTTCTCCTTAGACCCAGCTCTGTTCTCATTTCCATGAAACTTTCGCGTGACATCAGTTAGACATTCTCTACAGGGCCTGCAACTCTTTGGAAAGGAGATGTTATATAGATCTAATGAATAAATAAAAGACCCGCTATATCATCAGGCCCTTGCATTGCCAATTGCTGATGAAGTTAGCAATTTTCTAGGACTTGAATAAGTATGTTAGTGCAATGGAGACCATGAAACAGAGTAAACTTCATTTAAATGAGGAGAGTCTACTTTGGGGTAATTCCAACCACAGTTAAGTGTCTAAAATAGTATCTTCTGTGTTTATTCCTTTTTTTAAAATTTAAGCTAAGGTATACGTATCCAACTCAGTACATAAGACATTAAAATGTACTTTATAAACCTTCACTCTTTTGGTATTGCACTTACATTTTTCTGTTGGAATAACACATGCATAGTTAGGAAGACTGTGTGCTTATGTAATTATATTTGGGTTTCTGGTAAAGTCCTCTAGGGACACTTGATTGATTTAAAATAAATGAAAGATCATTTGTAAGTTTATGGGAGGCTTGGAGAGTTGGATGCAGTGGTGTGCTGAACACAGACTTTGGTATCATTATAAAAGGACCATGAACATTGCTGTTTCAGCTTTGCTGATCCTTTAATTGTAAGAAATTCTCCATTTAATCACACATCTTAATATCTAAAAATTAGAAAAAAATTCTCTTTTTTCAATTTTATCCCAACACATTGAGGCCTTTTTATTATTCAAGTAAAGGACAGTGATGTCTTTGAAAATGATGAATTATTTCATGCCTGCTTCTCTCCACTTGTGCCAGTGGCTGGAGCAACAGGGAAATGGTGTAAATCGCACTCTGAAATAATGAAGCAAATAAGAGTTTCTTCAAACGGGAGGGAACGTATTTACATTTGTAAATATTTCCTATCTGGGGGCTTTTATTGTGTGAAAATAATTCACTGACATGGAGATAATGTTGAGTAGAAAGTGGAGGAATGGAGAAGGGTTTTATAGGCACTCCCATCGGGACAGTTTTCTTGGAACGAGTCAGGCTTAGTTTCCTAAGCTATATGGATGATGCATTTTATTGGTTTCCTTGTCATTTTAATAAGATGATTTTGGTCTCCGAAGTATCTGTCTTTGTTTAATACATTGGCCAATATGGTAATGAGCTACTGCTGCTAAAAAAAAAAAAAAAAAAAATGGTATGCCATTAAATGGGCTCATCTTGGAAGATTTGCATTTTTCTCTGGAAAATATTTATAAAGTAAATACCCTGAAAATTGCCTAATATGTTTAGCCACAGCTGATTGGCCTAAGAGTGAGCATCTGGCATAAAGTTAGTCAAGCCATTAACGACTAATGACCTGTGAAGTAGCAGAGTTCAGCAATAAAAAAGATAAAATGAGCCCCTGTGATTGTTTATCTCTTGGGAGTTCAAACTGGGGACAGGGAGAGGAGGTAAATAGGAGGAGTCAAGTCTGTAGGGTTGAACAGAGAGGCCCTAACAGGGTTAGACCATGGTAGGCTGTAGCTAGGAGGTATCTCCAACCATGAGAAAGTGCCAGCTGTAAGACACAGCTATCATGTCAACAGGGCAGAATGTTAGAAGTCACAGTTGAATAGGGAATATAGCTCAGTCACAAGTACTGGCTCCTCTCTCCCTCCCTTCCTTCCTCTCTTCTTTTCACCAATATTTACTCAACACTAACTGTATCCCAGGAGGCAGGCATAATGAAAAACAGGACAGACATAGTGGCTGCCATCATTATGGGTGTTTAAATCAAATAAAGGGGATGGACTAGTACCATGGCTTTGCTCTTACCTTGGTCTCCAGATTCACGCGGTAATATCAGTTAAGGCATTTGCTCCGATGGCAAGATCCTAGGGTATTCACAGACCAAACCTGAAACAGTGGGGGAAAGAATTGATAAGTGCCAGAATGACATCTTCCTCCAGCCCACTGTCAGTCATCCTACCCCACTTTCCCTCCTCTCAATGCAGTAAACATGGAATTTTCCAGAAGACACAGACCATTTCTGTCAGATTTGCCCTGTATCATGAGAAATGGTAACTGTCCTATAAAATGCTAAAAAGAGGCCATGGTCAGAGTCCTTGGATCTTGTGTCAGAACTCAAAAACCCTTGAAAAATCTGTATCTGATATACCTGATGAGTTATTGAAGGTGTTCTTAGTGTCTAAGAGAGTGCATGGGGCATAGTAGAGGATCCCTGTTACTGCAGAATATCTATGGAATTTATGGATGGCTGGTGAGGCTACAGAAGCCAGCAGAGGCCAGGTCGTCTTTGGAAGAGCCTCAGGTCACTGTAGTCATATCCTGACTATATGTCTTCTTTGAGGTATATAAACCATGGGAGTTTAAGGGCAAAAATCTCTACAAATTGGATTTTTGTTCCTACTGTCAAGATTTTGGGGAAAAAAAAATGGTTGTTTGTTCTAAGCATAATAGGCTTCCTACACCAAGAAATCTAAGATATTAACTACATCTTGCCAAGAGTGCTGGGTGCACCTGAAATTGTCCATTAGAAAGTAAAAGTGTACTGAATGAACCTTAAATCCAGCCTTTGTCTATTTGGGTGTCACTACGGTGGCGGCTGGATATTTGTCTGGATAATATAATCCATGGTGAGAGTCAGGTCTGGGTACGTCAGACCCTTGCTCTCTACAGTCAGATTTTGCGGGGTTTAACTTCCCAGTTAATTACCTCCACTCTCCTCTGTGGTGGTTTGGCATGGACACAAATTTGTTTTCCAGATGGAGAGACAACCCCATCAGTGTACATGCTTCACTAAAGAGGATAACAGTTCCAAGGAGGTTTTTATTGAACACTGGCTGTGTGCTAATCCTATGCTGAGATACACTATGTATATAATCTCAGCTGGACACTCTGCGCCAAAGAAGGACACAAGAGAAACATACAGAGTGGGCAGCCTCGTGGAGGTGGAGAGGCAGAGACTGGAGCTTGGCTACTATAAGCCCAGGAAGGCCCAGAGCCATCAGAAGCTGGAAAAGGCAAGGAAGGATTCTCTTTTAGAGACACTGGAGGGGGTATGGTCCTATCAACACTTGATTTAGGACTTCAGGCCTCCAGAAATTTGAGAGAATAAATCCTTATGGGTTTTTTTTTTTTTAAGATTTTATTTATTTATTTGACAGAGAGAGATCACAAGTAGGCAGAGCAGCATAGAGAGAGGGGGAAGCAGGCTCCCTGCTGAGCAGAGAGCCCGATACGGTGCTTGATCCCAGGACCCTGAGACCATGACCTGAGCCGAAGGCAGAGGCTTAACCCACTGAGCCACGCAGGCGCCCCAATCCTTATGGTTTTAAGCCACCCAGTTTATGGTACCGTGTTATGGCAGCCCCAAGAAACTGATATACTCCCCATAAAAAAGACAATCAATAAGCATGCATAGATGAACATATAAGGGAATGACTTGAAGACGCAGGGAGTGGTAACCGATTTTCTATACTAAACCAAAGACTTTTAGAAATTTACTGGAGAGCTAGATCTTACCAGGTGAGTACACTGAGATATATGAGATATAAAGGGGTGAAAATACCGGCGTGAGGTCCTTAGGAGAGTTAAGAACCCTGGTCTCTGGACTCCCACTCCTTCCCACCTACCACCAAGTTATGCTCGCACTGTGTTGTCAGAGTCTAGAGCAACTTCACGGTAATTACACTTGAGCTGTGAGAGCTTCATGACGGAGGCAGAACAGAAGTAGGCTAGGCATTGCCACAGATGAGCTAAAAGCTGAAAAGGTACAATTAAGAATCTCTTAACTGTAGTGTCAGTTGCAAAAACTCTTCTAAAGCTTGAAGGCTTCAGTGTGGGAGGCCGATACGTCAACCCTTCTCTCTTCTTTGCTTATCTCAGACGATGTGATATTTTGTTCTTGTAGGGGAACGTGCCTGCCCTGAACCTCTCCACCTCTCTGCCTTAGCCCACGCTGTACCCCGTGCTTGGATTGCCTATCCTCTATGTCTACTGAGAGTGTCAAAATCCTACTCTCTTTAGGACTTAACTCAAATGCTGGCTCTATTCTGACCCTTTAGGCTCTGAATTCTCTAGCATTTGGAGGTGTTGGCACCATCTGGGTCTTAGCTTACTGGTCCTGGCTTTATCCTGTACTAGCAAAAGAATCATGATTAAGTCTCATTTAGTTTCTCTGAGCCTTATATTCTGCATTCCTTTATTCATTCAGTCATGCAATCTTTGGTATTTTGTAAACAACGAATATGTTCCAGGTCGTGTTCTTAGTGTGAGAAAATGAGGGAAAAATGCAAACTAGGATCCTACTCCCATTGAAATTATATTTGAGATTGGGAGGGGCAGATAACAAGCATATAATGAATGGCATACCATCAGGCAGTGTGATAGATGTTATGGAGAAACAAAAATAGGGTGTCTAGGAGGATGGGGGCAATAAAACTTGGGGTTCAAAGAAGGATTCATGGAGGAAATGATGCTTTAACTAGAATCTGAATGATGAAGGACTTATCTGGAGCACATGTGGAGGAAAAGCACTCCTAGCAGAAGGAGGAGCAATGGCCCCAGTGTGGAACCTAGCTTGGCACATTCAAGGAACAGAAAGATATAACTGGATCAGAGTGTAGTGGGGTAAGGGTTATTGGAGGTAAATATAGACAGAACAGATGGTGAAGGACCTTGTAAGCCATGGAAAGGATTTTGGATTTTATTCAATAAGTAATGGGACTCTATCAGGAAATTCTAAACAGGATACTATTATAATCTGATTTGCTTTTAAAAGTTACTCTAGCTGAGAAGTGCAAAATGAGTAGGGAATTGACAGTGAATGCAAGGAGACCATTTAGAGGTCATTGTAGTAGTCTAGGTAAAAGATGACAACTTCTGAGGTCTAAGACAATGCAGTGGAGCTGGAGAACAGGGGCCAGATTTGAGATACACTGTTGAGGGAGAACTGACAAGATGGCCTGGAGGCTGGGGGTAAAGGATGAAATAGGGTTATCTAAGGATTACACTTACGATTTAGACTTGGGCCAGTTGAGGTGCCATTTATTGAGCAGACTAACTCCACAGCTTTGTGCTGTCATGATCCAAGCAGCGCCAACTCTTAGATTTACAAAATCTATATTTGTGAGGAACTAGAATGTAGTGATTAAGAATTTGAACTCTGGAGGCAGACCTAGGGATGAATCCTAGCTCTGCCATTTTCTGGTTGTGTGTGTCCCTGGGCTAGTTGATCAACCTCTCTATGGCTCAATTTTCTCAACTAAAAAATGAGTGGTAGAAAATGGCTGTTATTATGAGAATATGTAAAGGGCTTAGTACAATTCCTGGGACGTTAGGCATTCAAAAATGCTGGTAGTAATAGTAATAGTAATAGTCTTTGCTGTCCTCATTTCTTTTTTGGTGTACTTTCCTGGGAGAAGTATCCCATCTCCTCAGACTTCCAGTGCTCCTGTGGTTGTCTCTGATTCTCCTACTCTCTATACTATAGTGTCTCATGTAGGCTCCTCTCCCTCCCATAATATTGGTACCCCTTCTCAAAACTCGCTTTTGCCACTTGCCTACTCAGTCAAAGTGTTGACCTTCATTACCAGTTCTATTTGCACAACTTTAGAAGAGTCTATCTTATGTGAGAGAAAAGTCACTGAACCTGGAGTCAACCATCTCATTCACTAACACAGAAGTTGCAACTTCAGTTTCTGACAAAGTAAAGTAATTTTTTCGACAAATCTTGAATTTGGAAAGAATTTAGGAGAAATTTTGTTGGGATAAGGGAATTATTATTTACCAGTCTTATCACTCGAAGAAATGGACTGGCAGCACAAGTTTGAATTCCAGTGAGACCACAATGGCCCTGTGAACTTGAGCTTAATACACAGCTCTGTGCGTAGTAGATACTAAATAAACACCTAATCGATTGGTTTGAAGTAAATGTTTGTGAAATTTTTAGTATCTCTTTGCATTGTACAACTGTACTATGACTGAAGAGTAGGGAAGACTAGAGATAGTCAAACAAGACTTCATTTGTACTAAGTATGAGGGAAAAGTTTATCCTCCTGCTCTATAATTTATATTTTCACAAAGCCGAGTCAACATTATTTAATATCACAAAACTAAATTTTTTTTGCATATTTTCCATGATAAATTACTTTTCTGCATAATTTATAATAATTTTTACTGTCATGAAAGAACAAACAGTAATTAAATGAGGTTCTATCATTTATTATGCCTTTGAGATTTGGTCAGTGTGAGTGACAGTTAAGTCTTGTCATTGTAGCTAAGCTTCTGCTTAATGCAATTCCAGCTCAGTTCCCATAATGGTTTAATGATTGTATCACATCTAAAACAATTAGGCATATTTCTTGGAAGTCAAATGGGGCTTGGAACAAAATTGGAAATCTCTGAGTTTCCATCTGAATGGTGAGTTCAAAATGTAAATGACTGTCTTATGATAACTACCAAGAGGGGAGAATGACAGGCAAATTCCTTACCTAATTAGGAAATACTTTTTACGGCTGTAAAGTCTCTAGATTTAAAATTAGACTGGTTGTCAACCTATGGGAATTGGTTGAGTCATGCAGAAGTCTAATACAATAGAATCTGAATCTCAGCTTCTATATTTAACCTCACTCAAATTAATTCTTTTTTATTTTTACATGCATAGAACCCAACTTAGCAACTGGTAATTACTGGGTAAGATAAGAGATATCCAGGGTTTTTCTTAGATTGCAAGTAGGGCCTTGTCTACAGAATTACATTTCTCAGCTCATGAGTTCTAATGAGGTCAAACCTTGAACTTGACACTTTGGTTGACAGGCTCACACAGAAAGAGACTGAGTTTGGATGGCCATTCACTGCCCCTTTAACCTCAATCCACCACCTTGAAATCCATGCCCTTTGTCATGGCAGTTCAAGTTCTTTTAGAGGGATTAAAGTACGTTAGCAATTTAAAAATATTTTTGTGACCTATAATTACTAGTGGGAGAAAACTCAATGCACGTTTGGTTATACTAATGGGTCTTTAGTTTTATCTTTATATAAAAATTATTGTGTATTTGGGCAACACTGAGAAGGTCTTCCCTTCTACCTATTATAGAATAGATGGTAAATGTATTCGGACATGGGCATACATAATAATACCTCTCTGAAAGAGCCAAGCGTATCCCGCTACATTAACAGCATAATTTAGAATTATGGAGGATGTTTTATGAAATGCCTCATTTCATATACTCCTTATTTATACTTCACAGTAAGGCAAACTAACATTTAAAGGCCATGAAATGACTATGAACATCAAATAAACGAAATGCACAGGCCCCAATAATACATATAATATAAGCATATAATATGTCTTCATGAAAGCTCTAAATGGGAAAATGCACAATATTTATTTGTATTCCAAACCCAACATATTTTTAAAATAAATCAACCTTGACCACATGGGCAAACTGCATTAAAAATTCATAAAGACTCTTTTTCAACAGAGCCAGTTGCTCTCCTTTTGATTTTACTTTACTCAGGACAGACAATGATCATTTCCTACCCACAAAGTGAAGTTCACATGTCTGTAACAAAATCCTAGATTTGGTGGCATCATTAAGAGCAAAACATAAATAAGCCCAAAATAAAGGAGGGAGGTGGATAGAAATCCTTGAGACGATCTCAGCCTCAGATTGCCAAGAGGACAGACATGCCTGTCTGAGAGATCAAGTATTCATTCTGGAGTAAGATGAATATGCTAGTTGCTCTTCTAACAGCTTTTACATTACCTACCGACTTAAAAGATTGGGACTAGCATTGCTGGACTCCTTACACTTAGGAACAAAATCTGTCCTACTGAATAAGTAATAGAGCAATTAAACCCTCCATCCTGGGGCATGGACTAAACCAGGATGAATCACTAAAAAGCATTATAAGAAGGAAAGACAGGAAAATACACCTTGATAATGGACAAAACCAATATCATAATAAATCATTAGATAATTCTGTCCATTGGAAACCTATTCTGTTTTGTTTTTCTTGGATAGGAAGCCTTATAGACCTAACTGCTAATCTCTACCATGTAGTAATTTCATCTAAAAATGCTAACCTCTCATTGGCAAAGACATCTTATGCTTTCATTAACACCCTCTTCTTCTCCCAAAATTCTCAGCCTTTAAAAACTCTGCCAAGATACTCAACTGGTCTGAAGGATAATCCATTTCCAACAAGCTTCTTTTCCTCCATTCTTAGTTCCTACTGTCCTCTGGTTACCTTTGCCACCTGCAGCTTCTTATTTCAGTGGTCTCTCAATAAATCCCAGTGTTCTCAGTCAGACCAGTAAGGTTTCAAGGCCGGTGGCCTTTAAGGTCAGAATTGCCTATCTCTAAATATTGGCCCTGCCACATTTCAGGCTAGGGACTCTGAATAAATCACTTTTAATCTTTGTGCTTTAATTTCATCAGTAAAAGAGAAAATAACAGTAATGCCTACCTCATTGTAAAACACTTTAAAAACTAAGAATACCTGCCTAATGAATTTCAGCGGTTTTAAAAAAATAATTATTATTTTTAGGGATTCTCTGTCCCACCAAAAACAGCACAGTATGCTGGAACAGACACAATAATAATGGTAATAATAATACCTAACATTGAGCTTTTACTACATGTTCAGTAGTTCTAAGTGTGTTAGGTGTATTAATTTACTTTTTATAATTCTTTCAAGTTGTTCTATTATTATCCACGTTTATAGATCAGGAAACTGAGCCTTAGGAAAGTTAAAAACTTGCCCACACTCTACTGCTGAGTAAATGATCCAGGCAAGAATTAAGTCCAGGCAGTCTGGAAATTGCTACAATGCGCAGTTGTGAAGTTTCCGACTAGAAATCAGCATACCTGGGGTCAAGCCCCACCTTCATCACTTACAAACTGAGCTTGTGAGTTCAATCATTCAGTGCCTCTCTCTGCACTGCAGCTTCCTCATCTTTAAAATGAGCATAATTGTTGCCCATCTACCTACAAGATATGGTAAGAAGTAAATTAGAACAGTTTGGAGCCCCTGATTAGTTCTCATGAGTGCTGATTATTCTTATTAATTTTCAGTAATGTTTGTAGAAGTGTTTTATAAACTCTAGAAGAGTTTTTTAAATGTAGAGATGCTGTTGCTGCTCATGATAATTCCTAAAGGGCCTTGATCACTGCAAGAAATTGAGAAATGAATCCAGGCTAAAGTCTTCTTGGCTCTTGGAAGTTTAGGATGCTCTATCTTCTCTGTTAATGACATAACATTTGGGGAGATTATTTCACTGCTCAACTCAATAACAAGGATTTTGAAAAGTAAGTTTCCTGAGATCATTTCACTTCTGCCATGTCTACTGAAAACAAAAGTGTTGAAGACTTGCTTGTTTTGTGCCAAAAGTCAATGATGAACAAGGTGAATCACTACAGCTAGAGTGATCTTTTCATAATTCAAATCTGAGTGAACCATCCCTTGGTCATTATCCTTCAATGTGTTCATTGCTCTGGGAATTAAATCCAAAATCCACATCCTGATCTGCATGTCCGGGATGGTGATCTCCCTGCCTCCTTCTTCAGCCATGACACACTCTTCATTTTTTGCTCTCGCTCCGCTGGTCTTTCAAACTGTCTCCCCACAGCGCTCTTGTGTGGGCTGTTCTTTCTGCTCAGTACATTCTTGACCCAGCCTCTCCTTCTTTTAGTTAATTTAGCTCATGTGTCGCTTCCTCAAAAAAGCTTCACTGGCCTTCCTGATGAGGCCTTCCTGAAAAAGTTTTTTTGGGACCCCATTGTTCTCTTCTAGCATACTCAATATAACTGAACATTTATCAGAATGATTATCTAACTTCTGTCTCTCCTCCAGTAGATGGAATGTTCCAGAAACCTATCAAAGGGTCAAGACTTTTGTACTCAATTACATATGTGTCTATTGATGAATGAATGGGAATATTCTGCCATCTTTAGTGATTTCTCCATTCTCACTTGCAAAACAAACTAATTGGAGCCAAGCTCTCCTGCTTTTCATCCTCTTGAATAAATGACTTTCTTCCTGGAAATGGTAGAATTTGGAAAAGTAAAGAACAACACAGAAAGCCCTCCAAGATTTTCCAAATAGAATAATACAGAAAAAGCAAAAGAATAGCGAAATTTTTCTCCATTTGTATAGAAACAGTAGAGAGAAAACAAAATAAAATGATGAAAGAGAAGGTAAGTAGATTAAATTACAGCGACTTCCAAGAAGTCGTCAATCAAAACTTCTTTTTAAGAAGAAACTGGAACAAAGGGAGCAATAAACATAATGGGATTGTGAGTTTTGATGAGAAAATGTAAGAAGGAACCAATGCTTCATTTTCTTTCACAGTTTTAATTTGATTTAACATTCTGTCATAGTTGCTGTGTTTTAGAAAAATGTCTTTCGGGAATTTGCTCATGTTTCCTGTGCACTAATGAGAGCATCATTGAGAGGCTGTGTGGCACGCTAGTGTGGAATGGGGAATTTGGAGTCAGATCTATGTGTACTCTGCTTGGCTCTGCCACCCACTAGCCACGTGACCCCATGTAAGTTACTTCTACCTTGACAACTCACTTTCTTCATCCATTAAATGGGAATAATAAAAGTACCTATTTCATGGAGTTATTCAGAGGAGCCAGTGAGATAAAGTAACAAAGTCTTGGCATACTGATTGGCACACAGAAGGCACTTAAGAATTAGCTGTCAGTATTATTACTGGCACTTCCTGGTTATCTTTCAATGTTCTAGTCTAGAGGCCTTGGTTTGCAGGTAACCATGGTATGCCACATGCTAGGTCACTGTTTGGAAACACAAGTGTGGACTCATGGTCTTAACAATATAGTAAACTCTGTCTTTCAGAGCAGGATTCATGGTTTATGGCTCTAGAGAATTAACCAGTTAATTTACCTTATCCTGAATCTAGGAGTCTCTCATTCTCTCTCCTTCTGAATGCCTAAGAGAGTCTTAGCTGAGGCTGAATAATTTAAAATAATCTCACTTGCATTTCTTGCAGTTGGAAGACCAGTTAATCTAGTAGGACATCATTCACAGCCTGGCTATAGGCTTAACTACAGCATCATCCAGCTGGCTAGTCTGAACCTGCTCACATATGGCAGCATGGATATCAGCAGCCAGAAAGAGCAAAGCCCAACATGCAAACACTTTTAAAGGCACTGCTTTCGTTGTATTTGCTCGTGTTTCATTGACTGAGCAATGTCACTTAGCCAAGCATGGTTTCAAGGGGTTGAGAATTAGATGGCACCTCTTGATGGGAAACAAAGTCACACTGCAAATGAGTATGCACACAGACATGAGAATATCTTGTGATCATTTTGCAATCATCAACACTTGCCTAAAATCATACATTTGATTTGTAGAAGAGCTAGGACTAGAACTCAAGGTGCCAACCTCCCAGTTCAAAGTTTTTGCCTAAATTGAAACCAAAAGAAGTATTATGCATATATAGCCTTTGATACATATTTGAACCTCAAAGGTAGGACAGGCTTGGCAGAACCGGGGTTAGAGACGGCCCCTTAGACTAGACTGTAGGATGTAGGACTTGTCATCACCACAGATACCCTGAAGGAAGATGTCCAATGGGTTATAACAGACTTAGGCTTATTTCAATCAAGGTCATATCCAAGGAGACCCAGCATGGTGAAAGGGGTGTGGCATTTAGATTCCTAAATAGTGGCTGCTTGGGATCTGTAGAGTGATACCATCATGATTCTAGGTGGTCCCAAAACCTGCCGGTGGGAATGGGTCAGCATGGAAGGCAAGAGGGGGGCTTTTGAGAGCTATGTAGGTTGTTGACTTCTAGGGTAAGAGCCTCAGGTTTTCCAATGCATAACTCTAAGGGAGGCCATTCATGTGGACCAAAACGTGAATGGCATGCCTGGAGTAGTAGTGTGCAACATGGTGGCTTGGGTTTCCTATCCCAACAGGGAACAAAAGTATCCCAAAAACAAAGTATTGTCACAGTCAGACAAATAGTGAAATCTTTCATGACAATACTTTAAGCAGTATATATTATATTTCAACAGACAGACACAGGTTTGGAAGGTGGTAATAGAAATGCTAAGAGTTATAATTTTTCAAAACCTACTGTTTACTAGACATCATCCTAAGGACTATCTATCTAATCACAAAGATTCACAGAGCACAGTTATTTTTAAAAAATAAAAAAAAAAACCTATTCTCTAGATGAGAAAATAAGGCTCAGAGATGTTACGTGATTTATTCACCAAAGGCAACACAACTATCTAGTTAGTGAAAGCACTTAACTGCTAACCCAGGTTTGTTTGAAGCCAAACCCTGAGCTCTTTCTTCTATAGCAGCTTTCCTCACCTCGAGTAGACTTTAATGTAGCAAGCAGCTCTGTGCCTGGACTGGACCATCACCAAGACCATCAATGACCCCCTCTTTAAGGTACAGTCAGCCATTTCTCCTTCCAAGTATGGACAAATGACTAGCTTGAAAATATATCACTCTGGCTTCCATTTATGAAGATAAAATAGCAGAATTTTTATTGAAGTCATGAGTCTAGAAGGAGAAACTAAAAAAAACCCCTCTAAATATCATTTTTGCCCAGTTACTTGGAAATCCGGCAATTATCACATGATTACTCAGGCTGGTAATGAAATTAAGATAAAGTTTCATCAAAATAGCATATGCAATTTTACAGTCGCAACAGAATTGGTGTAAATATGAGCAGATGTGTCTGAATCTCTCAGATTTATAAATACAGAAACATTGTTCCCATTTGGGGTAAAAATCATTCTTTACTCTGGATGTGGGAACAGTACAGCTCAGGGCCCCAGTGCTGGCAGAGATGGTGGGGAGTCATAGCCAAGAGGCCTCCTCATTCCCTGCAACTTCCAATGGCAGATGCTCTTACCTGGGAAAATGTCTAGATTTCTGGCAGCTGTTAGAGACCTTGGGAAACTGAGATAAAATGGTGAACTATGTATCAAACCAGAGGGATTTTTCCAGATAATGCACTGGTTCTTCTCTTCCAGGAAAAGAAGCAAAGTCATGCTAACAATGTTTTGAGTTCAAAATACAAGCAAATTTGGGGCTCCAAGTGTACAGTACATCAAAGGTAGCTTTGTACACATGACATGACTTACCCAGAAGTATGTTTTGCCTTTTCCCCCTGGGACTTGTCTTTTTACAAAAAAGAGTTAACAGCTAAGCCATTAGTAAGGCGCTTCTGTTATTCTCCAACAGGGTTTAAGGAGGAAGGAAGGCGCGCGCGCAAGAGAGAGAGAGAGAGAGAGAGAGCGCGCGCACACATGTGCGCGTGAGCTCCTGGTTTCTGATACCAAGACCCCAAGGGGAGGAACCAGGAGGAAGCTGGTTATGCTCAGAAAGGCCAGAGAAGTAGTGATCAAGAGCACAGGCAGAAGAGCCTTGGGTGTGTCACCTAACTTCTCCAAGCCTTCTTTTCCCATCTCTAAGATGGTATTTTGTGTACCTGGCTCCCAATATGCCTGGAGAAACAGGAGTTACTATTATGCAGGTTTCCTCAGGGTGGGGAGGGGCGAAGGAAGTGTAAAAGGTGGAAGTCCTCCCCACAGAACATTCCTGCTGCAGGTGTTCCATCCTCCCTGTCTGGAGCCTCCTTCAACCCCCTCCGGAACAAGACATTGGCAAAAAGACCAGAGCAGCTGAGTCATCTCAAGGAGTTTTTATCACCACATCCACTAAGCACTTCTCCAGTGGAAAAATACCCAATGCTTCCAAGCAGCAGTCCTGAGCACAGGGGTGGGAGGGTGGGGGCTTGAATGACTGGCACAGCTTCCTTCTTGTGCCCAAGTCCCAAAGAAGCAAGTCCTTTTCCCTCTGCAGTACCTGAAATTAGGGGGAACTGTCAGTGTGGCCGCTTGGACACAGGCCGCAAAAAATAATGCAGGCACCTACTAGCTGGCCTCTCCAAGAACCATTCTTCAACATCTGGGCTTTCTATCCAGGCCTTTCCTCACCACTGCTGGGAAATGTGGGTTGGGGGAGAACATATTTTGGTGAAGATGTCGGCTTAGATGGGCCATAAAGAAGAAGCACTAGTTCCTTTACCTCTCCATAAAAGATAGAAGCCCCCAAGCTGCAGACTTGGTCTTCAAAGTGAAATCTCTCACCTGTCCCTGTCCACTCAATCTGGACTCCTACATAACTGTCCCCTTGAAACCTCCACTTGATCGGCTAGTAGGCACTTCAAACATAACACGTTCCTCCACAAACTCTGAACATCCCATCCCCACTTCATGCAGATCTCGGCTCCTTGCTCTTTTATTTATTTTTAATATTTTATTTATTTATTTGACAGAGAGAGAGAGATCACAAGTAGGCAGGCAGAGTGAAAGGGGGAAGCAGGCTCCCTGCTGAGCAGAGAGCCCCATGCGGGGCTCGATCCCAGGGCCTGAATCGAAGGCAGAGGCTTAACCCACTGAGCCACGCAGGTGCCCCCTGCTCCTTGCTCTTTTATTTATTTTTTTAAAAAGATTTTATTTATTTATTTGACAGACAGAGATCACAAGTAGGCAGAGGCAGGCAGAGAGAGAGAGGGAAGCAGGCTCTCCACCAAGCAGAGAACCCGATGTGGGGCTCCATCCCAGGACCCTGGGATCATGACCTGAGCCGAAGGCAGAGGCTTTAACCCACTGAGCCACCCAGGCGCCCCCTCCTTGCTCTTTTAAATGTGCTTTTCCTCCTAGTGGCTCCACCGAGAAACTTTGGAGTCACCCTCAATTCTTCATTTTATTTCTCCCATTTCAGTATGACCTGTTGGTTTTACCTTTAAAGGATTTCCAGGATCACATAGCTTCTGTTAACTTTAAGAAACCAAAACCAAAGACAAACAAACAAACAAACAAAAACTGCAAGGTGGGGGGCACCTGTGTGGCTCAGTTGGGTAAGGGTCTGCCTTCTGCTCAGGTCGTTATTCTGGGGTCCTGGAACTGAGCCCCAAGTTGGGCTCCCTGCACAGCAGGGCATCTGCTTTTCCCCTCTCCCCACTTGTGGCCTCCTTCTCTCAAGTAAATAAATAAAACCTTAAAAAACTTTTTTTTTTTTTTAAATTAAAGAATAAAACTGCCAGGGGTGCTTGGGTGTCTCAGTTGCTCACGCAATACGCTCCTGATCTCAGCTCAGGTCTCATTTCAGGGTCTTGAGTTGGAACCCCCCTGTTGGCTCCATGCGGAGCATGAGGCCTACCTAAAAATAAGTAAATAAATGAAAAGAAAACTGCCAGTTATTTTATCAGCAAAAGATGAGCTTACCAGGGAATATCAGAATTGCAATCCAGGGTAGACCGCCTGCAGCTAAACCATCGTTGGGTCCCGGAACAAAAGAGGAAGCCGGCTCTTCTATAGAGGAGAGAGAAACCTTAGAAAACCTTTGCTCTTAAAAACAAAAAAGGCCATTGGAGTAAACTGGGTGTTGGAAGTGTAGTGGCTTTTCATTGGCTGAGTTGTGACTGTCTCTCATTGGCTGGGCTGTTGCTGGGGGCGGAGGAAAGCCTTCCCCGCCTCCTGCTGGGCTGGTAAAGCAATAACTAAAGAAATATCTGTAGACACCTGGGTGGTTCAGTCGGTTAAGCAGCCGGTTCTTCATTTCGGCTGAGGTCATGATCTCAGGGTCCAGGGATGGAGCCCCACACAGTGTGGAGTCAGCTTGGGGATTCTTACTCTCTCTGCCTCTCCCCCAACTTGCACACACTCTCTTTCTCTCAAATCAATCAATCAATCAATCAATCAATCTTAAAGTAGTATTCAGAGAAGCTCCATCTCTTCCCGTAGATTTTGCAGTTGACAAGGAGTGGTAGGGCTTGGGAACTCCCTCTGCTGGCCCCCCAACTCCATTTTAGTAGGGTTTCCCTTTACTAATTTTCACACTTCTTACTAATCATGCTATTACCACCATGATCTAAGTCAATATTATCTCTCATTTGGGTTCTGTAGTAGCCCCTGTCTGGTTCTCCCTCTGTCTCTCCTGCATTTCCTAATCTATTCTCAACCCAGCAACCAGAGTGATCCTTTTCTTTTTTTATAAATAATATATAATGTATTATTTGCCCCAGGGGTACAGGTCTGTGAATCATCAGGCCTACACAATTCACAGCACTTGCCATAGCACATACTCTCCCCAAAGTCCATCACCCAGCCATCCTGGTGGCAAAGCCCATCACCCATCCTTTTTTTTTTTTTTAAGATTTTATTTATTTATTTGACAGACAGAGATCACAAGTAGTCAGAGCGTCACGCAGAGAGAGAGGAGGAAGCAGGCTCCCTGCTGAGCAGAGAGCCCGATGCGGGGCTCGATCCCAGGACCCTGGGATCATGACCTGAGCCGAAGGTAGAGGCTTTAACCCACTGAGCCACCCAGGTGCCCCCAGCCACCCCATCCTTAAACATACATCAGACCATGCCACTTCTGTGTTCAAACCCTCTCATCTCACTTGGTGTAGAAGCCACTATTTTCTCCTTAGCCTGTAAATCCTTTACAATCTGCCCCTGCCTTACATCTCTGGCCTCTTCTATTACTCTCCTCCACTCACTTCCCTCAGCTGCATTGATCTACTTGCTCTTACTGCAATACAACATTGCAGCTTTGGTTCTTTTTTCTTTTTTTAAGATTTATTTATTTATTTGACAGAGATCACAAGTAGGCAGAGAGGCAGGCAGAAAGAGAGAGGGGATGGGGAAGCAGGCTCCCTGCCAAGCAGAGAGCCCAATGCGGGGCTCCATCCCAGGACCCTGGATCATGACGCAAGCTGAAGGCAGAGGCTTTAACCCACTGAACCACCCAGGAACCTCTGCAGCTTCGGTTCTGCCCCAGAACCTTTGTACTTGCTGTTGCTTGTGACTGAAATACCCTGAACTCTTAACTCTTTCAGGTCTTCATTTAAATGACACCTTAAAGCCTTCTCAGATGCCTGTATTTCAAATTACAACCCTACCCTCAGAACCCCTTACCTTCCTTCCCTGGCTCAGTTTCACCATAGGATTTATCAACCATCATCTGTTAGATAACAATTTATTTCCTCATTTTTTATGGCCTCTCTACTTGTCCACTGGGATTTACGCTAAATGAGGGGTGGGTGTTTTGCCTCATTTTGTTTATTGCTATATATTCTTGGCACCTAGAACAGTATCTCTACAGGGTCGGCATCGTAGATATGCAATAACTATTCATTGAATGAATTTTTACAATTCTATGCAGAGGCCCTGCTGAAGGTAAAGTGCTATTGGGGGTGTAAAAGACTATTGAACTCTTGATGATTCCAGATCTATTACAACTTGTATCCATCAACCTATTGTCTAATTTTGCTTTTTAGCTCTAGATACATTTACAACAAAAATAAATATTCACTTAGCCACCTTATGAGTGTTCCACACAGAGACAGAAAAAGTGCCAGTGTTGCCTGTGAAAAAGGTATTAATTACTAGGTCCCGATACATTCTCAGTATATTTATCTATGTGACATAGTAGACATGAAAAAATTCTAAGAATCTGTATTTGTGGCATGTTTGCCCTTAAATGAGAAAAACTGTGTGCACAGTGAAAAGAGCTCAGGAATCATACCAGGCATCGAATTCTGCCTCAGTTGTGTGGATCAGGCATTTTACATTTATAATTTCCTGCCAATGAAAAAAATACATAAGTAGATGTTGGAATATATACACGTTCTGTGTATCAGGCAATGTACTTAGTCAACCCTTTCATACAGAAGAGGAAACTGAGCCTCAGAGACATCAGACCATGTGGTCAGTGTGGCACTCCTGGTGGACAGGAAAGCTGGGATTCAAACTGAGATTAAATGCATTCCAACACTCACACCTCGTACATCCTAATGCACTTCCAAGTGTCCTTAGAGAATAGAACTTTTTATTTTTATTTTTTTTTAAAGATTTATTTTATTGGGACGCCTGGGTGACTCAGTTGGTTAAGCATCCACCTTCGGCTCAGGTCATGATCCCAGGGTCCTGGGATAGAATCCCACATTAGGCTCCTTCCTCAGCAGGGAGCCTGCTTCTCCCTCAGCCTGCCACTCGCCTTTTGTGTGTGCTCTCTCTCTCTCTCTCTCTCTCTCTGACAAATAAATAAATAAAATCTTTAAAAGAGAGAGAGAGAGAGATTATTTATTTATTTCAGAGAGAGCACGTGCACCTGCTCAGGGGGTGAGGAGGTGCAGAGGGAGAAAGTCTTAAGCAAACTCCACACTGAGCTCAGAGCCCAATGCAGGGCTTGATCTCATGACACTGATATCATGATCTGAGCCAAAACCAAGAGTTGGGTGCTTAACCGACTGTGCCACCCAGTGCCCCCAAAATAGAACTTTTTAAAAAGTTACTAACCAACTATGAGATCTTCAAGCAACGTTTACCCTTCTGGGTCTCTGTTTCCTTGGCTGCATAATCAAGGTGTGTTTTGCCCCAGTTAAGGACCCCTCTGTTCTGAGCAAGATTAAACCTGATAGGGTATTATCATAGGGAAGAGGAATATGAAGGGACCAAGACTTGCCAAAAGGAATTTATTCTGCCTTTATTGCCTATCAAGTCCAGTGCTCAGCAATATCCAGAGATTTCTCAGAATTGCTCCGTCTGAATGTCTCACTTTCCTAATTGGTCTTGGGCACCAGGATGGGCCAAATTGTCTCACTGTTAGAGGCAGACCACAGAGGGTTGCCAGCAACTCTGCTTCTATGACTGGAAACATGACCAGAAAAATGCAGGGGAGGTATCCTCACCCCTTTCGGGTTGCCTACAGGACAGAAGCTGTGGCCTGGACCTCATCAAACCCAGACTTTAATATCATCTGTGACCTTGAAGGATGACTGTGACTTTGAGCTTTTTTTTTGTAAAATCATAGAGATCAAGCAAGTGAGTTTTCTAAGCCAAAAAGGGATTTGAGCAGCGAATTTGTAAAAGGAAGAGGTACATCTTTCTGTAGGTATTTTGCGTATCTTCAGGCAAAGTGCGTGTAAATTTTACTATGTCTTCCTGAAATCTAACAGCTTATATAGTCAACTTATTGACATCTCAAGAGGAACTGTGTACTCCTGGGTCCCTTGTGGGGAAATGTCCCACGGGTATTGTAGTGTGAGACTTGAAATTCATCATGTGCTCCCTTGACATCTGGTAAAATCAGGAGGATCTCAAATGAGCTAACTGTAAGTCCCCTTCCCCACTTTGTTCTGTGGAAAAGGTCTCCTGGACTTGTTATCAAAGGGACTAAATACAGTTCCTGAGTATCCCAAGTGGTGGGTTTCAGTTCCCTGCAGGCCCATAGAATACTCAAATAAACCAACTACACCCTCCCACTGGAATCAGGGGTTACCCTAGTCTCTTAGTAATACAAAGCCTGCTTCCCACAGTCCCTGATTATTCACTCTGTTCCCAAGCACAACGGCCATGTGGTCCCGTGTGGACTGTGGTGTCCTCCCCCAGACTATGAGCATATATGACAAAGAAACTGCTGTCAACTCCATCTGTCTGGTGTTGGGTGTCTTGTGTTTGGTCATCCCCATAGCCTAAGGGTGGGGATCCCTTCACCAGAGGAGTGAAGAGAGGATGATTAAAACAGGCACGTTCCATGATAAAACAACTTGTCTCACTAACTACCTTTTAGGACAAGGTCAAGTGCTCAAGTTTGAAATGAGGATGAAGTGTTATATGACGGCTCTGTCACAAGTTAGGAGACAAATGCTGATGGTCTCAAATTTATGACCTCCCCAACTGTATTTCAATATTGTGCCAGACTTTGTGCCATCGAATGACTGTTTTCCTAGCTTTAGATATTTCAAGAGTAGCAGGGTTTCACTCGATAGCTTTGGCAAACACGTAATAAATGTAAGAGTCAGTAATCCATTGCGTAAAGTTAATTGATTCTCGTTTGGCTGTAACACATTTTTGTTAAAATATCTGTTCAGAGTATAGTTTCAGTTACTGTGTCTAATAAATGAGTCATTGTTCCAGATGGTAAGTTAGGCCTAGTTAAATAAATCTTAAAAAGTATGAAAAAATGGGCAAATACCCCACTGACTTGTTTGAATTCCTTCTCTGAAAGTCTTTTTGAAAGCTATCGGCAGAGCACCCTGGTAGTAAAAACAAATTAATACCTCTTCTGAAACTCTTACTTTGCCGTGACAAAGTTATAGAAAAGCTTTTGATCTTTATAGAGCAGCTGTATGAATTACATAATGCTGTGTAACAAATTACCCCCCAAACTATGCGGCTCAAACCAACACATACTTATTATCTCACAGGTTCTGCAGGTCAGGAGTCTGGGTAGGACTTTACTGGGTGCCTTTTGCTCCGAGGTCCTCATAGGTCGCCATCAGGCTGTCAATTCTCAAAACTGGATCCATTTCCAAGCTCCTCGCGGTTGTTGTGGGATGCACAGTCCCTTGTGGGCTGTGGGTCCGAGAGCCTCAGTCCCTCGCCGTATCTCATGGACCTTTCCATAGGGCAACTCACAACAAGGCTGCCAGCTTTTCCCCGGGGAGAGAGAGAGAGAGAGAGGGAGAGAGAACAAAGGTAAATAAGGCAGTTGTGATCTAATGCCAGAAGTAGCAATCTATCACTTCTGCAGTATTCTGTTCCTTAGACTCAAACGATTAGGTCCAGCCCGTACTCCAGGGAAGAGAATTACATGAAAGTGTAAATACTGGAGTGGGGGACACCGCTGGGGGTCATTTCGGAGTCTGTCCACTACGGCACATGGCACTGGCTCACGTGGCACGCAGCATTCCCGTCCGTGTGAGGCCATCCTACCTCAAGGAACTGCAACTCACTGAGGGCGTTCTTTAGCCCCAAGAGCGTGTCTGGCTCACAGAGGGGACAGACCAGAGTGCTGGGGAGCTCACACCTCCAGGAAAAGGCCTCAATCAGAAAAGGCAGGAGGGAGTAGTTGAATAAAAACCCAGGACCCTGAGGCCACCAGGCTTGCCCAGCATCCCTTAAAGGCACTGAGCGTTCAGTTGTTCCCACAGCAGTAACTGTTTGTGAAAACAGCCTTTGTTAGCTACTTTCCCAGCTGGCACTACCTGACTTGCTCTCTCCTTCACTGGCGCCTCCTAGAATCACCTGTCAAGGTACTTAACTCCCATACTTGTCTCAGGGACTGCTCTTGAGGAAAAGAAGAAAACCACAGACCTTAAACATTTCCTACACGTTACAGCAATACCAGAAGAAACTGCCAGGTGCCAAGGAATTACACAGCTTGTAAGTGGTTCTTACTTTCCCTTAACAATCACTTACTGAGCAATTGTCCCACGCATACATACTGCTGACATCCCGGACACCCCAAATTTTAAAAAGTCCTATTTTCACTTTGCGGGCTGCCTTTTTTTTTTTTTTAAAGAGTTTATTTATTTATTTGATAGAGAAGTCACAAGTAGGCAGAGGCAGACAGAGGGGGAGGGGAAGCAGGCTCCCTGCCAAGCAGAGAGCCCGATGTGGGGCTCAATCCCAGAACCCCGAGACCATGACCTGAGCTGAAGGCAGAAGCTTAACCCACTGAGCCACCCAGGCGCTCCTATGGGCCGCTTTGAAATAAAGAATGGAACTCCTTATTTGTTCTTCATTCTCATGTTAGTTGCAGGTTTGGGAGAGAAATCTACAGGCTGATAATGCTTGTATTTATTCACTATTCGAACTTTGTGGACTATCGATGTGTCTGGGGTGTGTGTGTGTGTGTATTTTTGCTGGCACACTTTTTGAACAGTTATTTGATCATCTCAACTTCCATGTGCATGTTCCTCAGGGTCTAATCCAGTCCACTTCTGAAAAGTTGCTAGGAAGTAGTCTAGGGAACCATTAGGGTCCCTGTGCCCAGCAGCCTTTCTGCCAAATCTGTCACCATATGGAGGACTGGTCATGAATAGTCATGCAGCTGGGTACTCTAGGAATAAAGTGAATGAAGGAATGAATGGATGGTCAGTCCATGGCCTCAGCCTGACAGGATTAGTGATGCATTCTAGAATGTTCTTCTTCTGAAATCAAGAAATTCAGTTTTAAAACTTCCTACACCTTCATTGAGGATGTCAATGAGGAATTATGTGGTGGGAATCGTCTCAGGTAACATAGCATACTTTGACCTACATTTCAGGGAGAGCAGTTTTCTCAGATAAACAATCATCTCTGATAGACAATCTCCTCAATAAAGAATTCCTCTTATTTGGAAAATTTCCCCCAAATATCCCACCCCTGCTGATCAATTCAAGAGATGCCCATGACTACCATGTTGGCAGTCTCAAAAGAAAATAAATATGAAACCTCTCCACAACAACTACAAAACAATTCTAGCAGCATGATGCATTTCCCTTCAGCAAAATCTCTGCCCATGTCAATCTAGCTGTGGTGAGATTTGGGATTCCCAAGCGCCATGAGTACAAGAAACACTGGACAGGTTTTTTGTGGAAGGGAGAATGTCTGCCGTCTCACACTTGCTCAACTCAAAATGACTGAAAGGACTTTCCTCAGGCTGTTTTAAAAGCACCCACCCTTAAGCTGAGAAGGAGAGTGAGATTCCAATTTGAAGAGGGTGGCTGTTTGTAGGAAGTGGCGGAGTTGCAGCTATGATGGGGTTGCATCCTTACCTGTACTTGGGGTCAGTAAGAAACGGTCGCTTGTGTATAGAGATTCTCAGATTTCTTTAGGATGACCCTCCCTCCTTTACAAAGCACTTCAAATATGGAACAAGGAGCCAAAAAGGGAAGGAAGTATTCATGGCTGTTGCTGAGAAGAGTGATGGCCAATTATCGTAGGGAGTCTGACATATTTGGATTAGAAATACAACCCGGCCATGTTCACACCTGCGTGGCTTCAGCAAGTCACTCACATTTGTTGAGTGTCAGTTTCCTCATCTGTAAAATGGTAATGATGGTGCCTCCTTCTCAGGGTTGAGAATTTAAAAAAGAATGCAAGTAGAGATTGGCTATAACCTTTCCTGCCTCTGGGGAAGAAGTTGCTCTTCAGACTTTTATATATTTAGAAGTGATTTTTAACTGAACTGGGAAATGCCATCCTGTTTGTGGCCAGTCATGTCATAGCAGCCTTGAGAAGAATTTAAAATACTCTAAAGACCATTTACTGGACCCAGGGTACTAAGAATGGATTCTGAATGGAGAGTGGCTTTTAGAAGTCACCTTCAAAGCTTTCCAATTTCTCCATGATGAATCCCAAGCAACTTGGCCGACTTGGACTTTACCTCTCAAGCTAGTTTTAACTCCTCCAGACTTGAGTGTTCATCTGCTATTTTTGTCTCTCTGGCCCCATGCTGCCTTTTTGGTAATAGCATTTTGGTTTTATTCTGGAGACTCATTTCTCCCCTAATCTCAAACAGTGGAAGAGTTCTTGTGGGATATTCTCCACTGCACTGCCCCTGGGCTAGCAGACATATAGCTTGGTCAGTATGAGCTGCAGCAATTAGGTGGGACATGGTTAAGTAGGAATTTTAGCTCAGTGTGTGCCAAGACTGTAACTTTCAATGGAACTATTGGGAAAGGATTCTCTTTCCAGGGTAAAGTGTACGTTGCTAATGAGGACTCAGATTCTTGATGATGTAAGCTGAGCTGCTGGATCCACATTTAACTGAACTTGATAATTCCCTAGACTTCTAAGTCTACAAATTTCTATTTTATTTTTATATTTTTTATATTTTATGTTTTTTATATATGTTGTATTTTATGTTTTGCTTAAGCCTGTTTTGGTTGGGTTTCTCTTGCTTAAACAACTACAAAAAATTATTGTCCCATACCCAGATGATAATGATACTATACAACATTTGTTGGAGCGTTTATTATGAACCCGACATTGTTCAAAGTCCTTAACAAACTTCATATTTCATTTAATCATTATAAAAATCCTACAACTAGGCACTAATATTAGTTCTATTTTATAGGTGAGAGAAATGAAGTGATATTTGTTTGTTCATTTTTAAAGACTGTATTTATTTATTTTAGAGAGAGAGAGTGTGCATGAGCCAGGGGAGGAACAGAGGAGTAGGGAGAGGGAGGGGGAAAGACTCCACACTGAGCACGGAGCCCGACACAGGGCTCAATCTCACGACCCTAAGATCATGACCCGAGCAGAAACCAAGAGTCAGACACTTAACCAACTGAGCTACCGAGGCATCCATGAAGTGACAGGTTTTTAAGAAAACTGTGTCTACACAGCTAGTAAGTGCTAGAGGCAAACCCAGCTCTGTCTGATTTCAAAGTCATGCTCTTTATGTTAAATAAAACATTATGATTAATAAAAGGGAACAAATGTCTTCACATAATGGACAATAAACCTTTGACATTTTATGTGTTTATCCAGGATGTAAAGAATTACTCTAAACCACATCCTTTCTATTCTAGAAGCAGTTCTCAGTTCCAGCCTTCTGGGTTCTTCACCTAGGGTGGTCTTGTGGAGAGGACTGTGGCTACTAGAATTAGCATGCTGGCAACTATAGACTTCAGCCACCATAAGAGGAGGGAGAAATGATTCCAGTCAAAGGCTGTTCTTGGACTTTATCAATTTCTTGTGTGTATGAAAAGGGAAAGAGAGGAGGGAGTGGAGGTGGAGTATTTATGAGAAAATGTGGGCAGCGTGTTGAATTTTAGTGGTTTAAAAGCATTTGCTTTACATTATTTGGACTAATTAAAATGAAAGGTTCGAGGCTCCTGAGAGTTGACTCATTCCCATCATCCTAATATAGATGAATCAAGTTCCATTGGGTTGACGGTCTGTACCAAATTTCTCAGTGTTGGCTGACAGTCTTGGAAAGATCTGTTCATTTTTACGTTTCAGTGAGTCATTCTACACACACTGCCGGCATTGGTTCCTTGCAGGGAGGTGGGAGGAGGCAGGGAGTTTGCCAAGCAAAAGTGATGGGCTTGGAAGTTCACTGGGGGACAGGAGACCATCAGCTTTTATCCAGAACAAATTTGGGGTTTGGGTCGTAGCTTTTATTCCTGAGCTCAATATTGATTAGCATGGGCATCGTGCTCTTGGGACAGTGATTCAAATTATAGTCTCCGGAAGGCAAAGCAAATGGGTTTCTTTTGTTAAAAATCCAACTGATTGGTCTTAACAAATCTCTCTCACACACACACACACACACACACAGACACAGACACAGACACGCATGCATATGCACATGTGTGTGTATCCCTTCCCCCCAAAACAGTTTCTTTCATATACGAAATGCAGTTTGGCATATGAAAAATAAGTAAATGCTATGGAATCTAACAGTTCTGGGTTTAAATCACAGCTATGCCATTATTATCTGGCTTTAGGACACTTAATATCTTAGAGGCTCAGTTATCTTCTCTTTAGAATGGGGATGATCTTCAGTTTTCATGCATGTTTGTGAAAATTAGAAATAGTATATTCTAAGTGCCCAATACATAGTAGGCACTCAATAAAGCCATAGCTCATAGCATTTAGAATCTGAAAGATCTTTATATTTATTCTTTATTTCTGATTCTACCATTCGTAGATTTTGATAGTTTGGATTTGGGCAAGTCACTCGACCTCTCTCACTCTGTTTCCTGTTCTGTAAAATGGGATAATAACATTCGGTAGGATTTTTGTGGGATTGAGGGATGCATTATAAACGTTTTAATTGTGCTAAGTCCTTTCATACAATGCACATAAAGTATTTCATATAGTTTCCTAATACATAGTAAGAAATAAACATTACTATTATTATTAAGTTAAATAATAGAAGTTGCTATTATTCAACCATTTTGACCTACAAAAATGGCAATTTCATATGGTTCGACTGAATATTAATGTTCCTAAAGGATACCTACAATTGTCATCAAGATTCTGTGCCTAATAACCCAGTAGCCTAGACGCTCTTGTTTTGTTTGAGAAGTAGAAACCTGAGACTAATTGCTACCTTTTTTCCCTCAGGACTTGGGGCTGTGATTGATTGAACTTCACAGGAGTCTAATTAATTCACCAGGTTCCCGTGAACTTCTCATGAGCTTAAGAAGCCAGGTTTCCCTCCTAGCGTTACAGGAGTAGGAAAGTAACCCTAGAGAGAGTGGCTGAGCTTGTGGCCTGTTGCCAGAGGATGTCAGCTCATGCTCCTTCAGTAGAATACTGAAATTCCTGATTCTCAAGAATTCCTAGATTTTGCCCTGCACTGGGGAAATTCATGACACAGTGCTTTGACTTCTCTAGCTTGCAGTGAATTCCCCTTGAGCATTATCTTAAAGATTTCCAAGCGGAAAATAGTAATGATGTTGCAGTCAAATGCTCTACCACTGGGCTATACCCCCATTAGTAATGATGTTGGAGATCAGTTCTGTCTTTATCAGGAATATCCCATGGTAATCGATTTAGGCCAACTCTGAACTCAATAATAGACAAGTTGAGACTCTAGGAGATCATACAAGAGGATATGGTGGCTTGAACTAGGGTGATACAGCACTAGCAATCAGGGACAAACATAGAGTATATGATATATTTAAAAGGTGACCAGTAGGACCTGCTGATTGAGTATTTGGATAAGGGAGATGAAATAGAAGAGCAAACTCAGTTGGGCATTGGGTCAATGATGGTGCCATTTCTTCAGGTGGGGAAGACTGAGGATATGGAGGAAATCAAACACTCTAGTTTGGCTGTGTTAAATTTGAGATGCTTACATATTGGATATCTAAGTGGAAATGTTAAGAAAGCAGTTAAAGATACAATGTGGGAGTTCAAGGCATAAGTTGGGGCAGGGGATTTATTGAACATCACTCTGTGTTCTCCATTATGCTATATTTTGGGAGAGAAACAAAAGACACATTGTTGGAGAAAACACTGAGAAACAGAGAAATAGTAGGAAAAGCAAACAGAGAGATTGAGCCTCTGAGGGCAGAAAGAGATAATGGAGGAAAAAAGGACTAAGTGTCAAACACTCCTTGAACTGAATTTGTAGAAAGAGCAAGGCAGTGGACTGGGCACTTTTACATACAGTAGCTTGTGTAATGCTTACCTCAACCTCTATTCCCCTGGGAAAACCGACACTCCTGGAGTTTAAGTAACTTACCTAAGTATCACAGCTAGTCATGGGTAGAGCTGAGTCTCTAAACACATCGACCCGACCCAACACAAGCCTGTGTTCAGATGAATAAAATCTGTTTTCCTCCTTGTCAGTAAAATAATATAATTTATTAACAGTGAATACGGAACAATGCTGAGGAAAAACACGGGTTTTTCTTGGCCTGCAAGATGCCTGTCTGTAAATCATCATCCATGGGTGTTCGTGCCCTTTGTGTCTGCAGAATAAACACCTCATTTGGAGGCAGCAGGAAAAAAAAAGAAGTAAACAGAAGACAACAATTCAAACTAGGGTCACTTCTTCAGAGTAGGGAGCAAAGATTTTTTTTTTTTTTTTAAATACCATATGTCATCTCTACAGTCTGTATGACTTCTTTTTGTTTTGGTTGCTATAAACACACCTTGTCCTTCCACTGGGAATCTTCTGACCAGTCTATGGATTAAAATTGTCTTCTACTCACTCTAGACACTCAGTTATGGTTTACAGTCAGCTGTTCCATATTCTCAGCACACTGGTACTTTTTGTACTGGCTTTTTAGCAATCTTTCTCCAAGAATTCATTGGTTTACTTAATTGGAATATCCAAGGGATGAACTTTTTTCAGGCACAGATGGATTCAGACATGTAAATACTACCATCAGGGATTCTCTCCCCATCTCTCGGCTCTACACAAATCACTTGGCCTCTTTTTCAGACAGGTGTTGTACCTGTGATGACTGCGTGGTATCTGGAATCACATAGCTTTCTTCTTTATAGTTTAGGATGACGGAGAAGAAAAGAGGCTCTGTCTCTCTGTCCCTCCATCAACTGTCATGAAAGAACTCTGATTTTCCCTGTTTGTATCACATGCCGTCTCTGCAGCCAGTCACGCAGGAAGATGACGGGCCGGGTCTGGGTGGGATGCTTCCCCTTGCAGGTATAAGGTAGGTGAGCCCCTGCAACGTACGGTTCTGTTGTTACCATATGGAGCAGAGGAGGGCAGTTCCCCAACATAAACACAATAGACGAGTATTTCAGTGCTTAGACTGGATGCACGCCATGGCTGCTATTGTTGTTACTAGCACTGTAGCTATTTTTATCCAGCCCGGGGCGGTATCCAAAGCCATACAACAAACCCGAGATTAGCAGCAGGTCCCTGGTTGGATCACTGTCATAGAAAGGGTCTTATTTTCTTCCTTCCTTAAAGAGAGTTGCCTGAATCCTGAGCTCCAAGTAGCCCTGCAACCAGGTTCTGAGATCTTATCAAAGGAATGACAAATTAATTTGGAAAGCAGACCCATGGAAATGTCTGAGCAGATTCAATCCTCTCTCTGACCTAACAAATGCAACTTTCTTTTTTAAATCCAAGGCCAGTTGTATGGAGAAGCCATTCCTTTTCTTCTTGAGTCTAGGAAGGCAAATCCGGTTTATTATGTCTGCAGGATTCAGGGCTCACGTAATAATTGCTTTTTGATGGTCCTTTTGTGAGTTTCCTATAAGACCGGCCAACACAATGGGTAGTTAATTTAGGACAGAGTTTACTAACTTGATACACACAGCTGTCAAGAACTGCCAAATTGTAGCTCTCAGAATTGGCCTGAAGGTATGTTCTGTTTGGTATGCACGATATTTTAATAATTTGATTTAGTTTCCTTTACTTTAAAAACAAGTGGTTTCACATAAAAAAAAAATACTGTTTTTTGGGACACCTGGCTGGCTCAGTCCGTTAAGCATCTGCCCTTGGCTCAGGTCATGATCCCAGGGTCTTGGGATGGAGTCTCCCATTGGGCTCCCTGCTCAGCGGGGAGTCTGCTACTCCCTTTGCCTGCTGCTCCCCCTGCTTGTGTGCGCGCTCTCTCTCTCTCTCTCTCTCCCTCTGACAAATAAATAAAATCTTTTTTTTTTTTTTAATGCTGTTTTCTATCTTATTGGAAGAGGTGGCAACACTGGGCCCACATTCCCACATTCGGCAGTTGATGGGACCTGAACAGCAGCTACCTCTTTCGTTGGGACATAGAGCGGTCCGTCAGGAATGCATTCTGGTGCAGGTAATAAAGGTTTAAACCATAGGAACCTGTATTGCTTGCTTAACAAGGGAAGACTTGTTTAGATTTCATTCAAGAGCTTAACAGCAGTATCTTTCTACCTTTTGCCCCCATCCTCAGTATAGTGGCATTTTCTTCTTCCTCCCTATCATACCAGTAGGAAGGGAAAGAGGTCATTCAAGGGAGTGGTCCTTGCCCACTTATCTCTTTTTCAAGGAAAAAGAAGATGCCACCTAGACATCTCTCCCTGGACCTCATTGGCCAGGGCTGGGTCACACAGCCATGCCTATGTGCTAGCAAAGGATATTTTAGAATATAAAAGCTGTCAGTGAGGAAAGTCATATAATTAAAACTTAAAAAAATTTTAGGTTTCAAATAAATTTACTTGTACTATAATAAAAATTAAACCTCCAAGATCTTACTTGGAGATATAATCATTTAACATGAACAATTGGAAGTTGTTTCTTTAGTCATATCAAATATGTTATCCATAGAACCACATTATTTTCTCCCTGTGTTGTTTTAAGATCTCATTGTTTATTTATTTATTTGTTTGTTTGTTTATTTATTTTACATGTTCACATGGTAAAACCAATAATGGCTAACTCACATTAAGCAGGGAGTACTTACTGTATGCCAGACTCAATGCGTGGTGTGTAATCGGTACACAATACATCTCAGTGAAGGCCAGACAAATGAATTCAAGACCAGTAGAGGGACAGTGATCTTGGTTCTTCAGCCCTGACGTAAATGAACACTGAAGAGAGCTGGTCCAGGGCAGTGAAAGATAACCAGGCACAAGAAACAGATTGCCCTAGATTTGAGTCTCGATTCTGCCATTTGCTCATCGTGGGTCTTCAGGTCAATCACTTTACTTTTTTAAAGAGGAGAATAACTCCCACCCCTTCAGGTTGTCTAAGAATTAGAACAGATCATGAATGTTAAGTCCTGAGTTCAGGTCCTCGCGCAAGGTGAGGAGCCAACTGATACGAGCTACTGTTATTACTCTGTCAATTATTGTTTTTCAAGGCTGCGTAAAAAATCACGCTGCAACTCAGTGGCTCACAATAATAAGCATTTATTTTTTCTTGCCCATGGGCCTGAGGATCAGCTGGAATGGTTCTTGGGCTATGGGTTGACTGGGTTTGACTTCCTCCAGGCTATGAGCTGGGTTCAGTTCTCATCTTGCTTAGGTCTGTGTCTACCTAGGGATGTTCCTCTTGTGAGGAATGGCAGGCATGCAAGAGAGCAAGGCAAAGCATGCTAACATATGAGGGGACTCGGTTTCCATCATGTCACATTCTGAGGTGACGTGAGTCACGTGGTCACACCCCTGGTCAGCGGGGCAGGGAAGGGCTCCATTCAGTGCCCACCTAACTCTTAGCTGCGTACTTTTTGCTTCTCAGGGGGACACCACCCCTTCTATACCACACATATGTAGTCTGTGCCTTTTCCTCATGTGTTCATGGAGTTTGGTTGCTTTGAATTAAGTCACAAAGGCAATAGTAAGAAAGTGTTTCCCATGATATATATTTTTTTAAAGATTTTATTTATTTATTGGAGAGACAGAGAGAGAGAAGAAGTAAGGGGAGTGGCAGAGGGAGAAGGAGAAGCAGACTCCCCAGTGAGTGGAGAGCCTGATGTGGGGCTTGATCCCAGGACCTTGAGATCATGACCTGAGCCAAAGGCAGATGCTTAACCGACTAAGACACCCAGGCACCCCTCCCATGATAATTTGAAGCTAACTCTCTCACAGGACCAAAAATCATGGGCCTTTTATTTATTTTTCATGCTCTGCCTCCACTTCAGCAACACTGACGTGTTTCCCAGGAAACTCTATGGTGTCATTATGGGATGACTGCGTTAGTGAGCTGACCTATTTAATTGGTCCTGTATGAACCCTGAATTTCTAATAAGTCACTCAGAGGATTATACAATTTTATGTACAGCGTTCTGTAGCTCAGTTATGTTTGGAATTACTTTGCTACAGACTTTAATATGCTTTTGTCTGTGTCACAAAGCCAGATGACATTTCAAGGATGTTCTTTCTAAACGTTTACCATTTCACTGCCCAGTTATTTGTCAAAGCTGGATTAGATCCTCGGCGCATATGCATTTAGTATTTCCGTTATTTGTAAGGAACTCTGAAGGTTGATCCTACCCAGGAATTTTAAATTTTTCTAAGATACAAATATGAATTGTGTGGGGGAATGAGTCACCTAGCTAGTGAATGAAACTTGCTGAGGCCCCAGCATACATAGTTTAAGGTGCTTTGCTAGTCTTTACCCATCTTTACAGAAGCAATTGCTTTCCTGATGTCATTACTTTAAGAGATTTCTATTTTTATTATTATTTTTAAAAGATTAATTTATTTCTTTGACAGAGAGAGACAGCAAGAGAGGGAACACAAGCAGGGGGAGTGGGAGAGGGAGAAGCAGGCTCCCTGAGGAGCAGGGAGCCCGATTCGGGGCTCGATCCCAGGACCCTGGGATCATGACCTGAGCTGAAGGCAATAGCCCAATGACTGAGCCACCCAGGCGCTCCTAAAGAGATTTTTAAAAAAATAGTAATTAATGGATATTGAACATTTATGAAGTACCAGACACTAAATGCTTAAAATGAATTGTCCTATGTCAATTACATATGTAAAATGTAAAATTGCATTTTACAGATGAGGAAAACAAGGGTGGCTGAAAAGAGGTCTTGTCGGATTCACACACTACTAACTGGTGGAGCCAGGATTTTAATCTGGGAAGTCCTACTCCTGAGTCCCACCCCCACCCCCTTCCAGCGTTGATGGTGGACACGAAGAGGGTTACAAAATTGGGAGTTCTTATTGGGAAGTTACATGTATTGGAAGCATCAGAGAAGAAAATGTCAAACTCAGCAGTGAGTCAGATCTCTACACTTCCTATTAGGAAAATAAGAAAAAAAAATGATTTGTGAAATTGTTTCAGTGAGTGCTCCAACCAGTATTTATTTTAATGGCTTTGTAAATGACTTTAGTCCCATATTTATAGAATCATTAAAGACTGAGGGAATTATTTATAGTTTCTCAGTCACGCTTTACTGCATTTTGTGGGGGAAAATATAATTCAAAGAGATATATCTGAGAACTTGGTGGTTTTCAAAGGCCTTGGAATACATCCCAGTGGGCTTTCAAGGGCTGCTGTATTACCATCATTATTTCTTGTTTTGTAATATAGGGTCTACCCACACAGAGGGGGATACAGATGTAACATACTCAACACCAGGTACCATATGTGGAAGTACAGGCAGAGCAGATTGGCAAGGCTGCCTCTATATGTAGAGTCTGGAAGGATACATGAGAAAGGATAGGAAGCTTTGGGGCCGGGGACAAAAGCCACTTAGTGGAGAGAAGGGAGCATCCTTCAAAAGTGATGTCTTTCCAAAAAAAAAAAAAAAAAAAAAAAAAAAAAATATATATATATATATATATATATATTCTAATGGTTGTATGACAGTCACTAGGGCTATAAAGAAAATATTTTGGACAAGGTAGCAAAATAGGAAGATGATGAGGTAGTAGACAAGTTGCTCTAAGGCTGGTACCTTTTTACAAGCTTGTTAGCTCAGTAAATACTAATTGATACCTCTAGCCTGACCCTCAGGCTCTATAGTTTCCCTTCTTCTGGTTCCAGTATCAGATTTTCTTTGGGGGCAATGAATTCTCCCCCACTGTATGCCATCTTGGTAGAACTGCCATTCTAGGTACACTGTCCTCCCCTTGCTAAAAGGTGGGCCTGGAACCCAAGCTAAAAAATTATCCTCTGCTTCCCAGTATTCTGATTCTTTAACGGAGTAAGTGAAGGCAGCAGAAACATTTGGAGTTGGTTCATCCCAGCTGTGGTGGCTGATGAGTTGGCCAATTTGTTCCTGTTCCCAGGATGCCCAGAGCATCCCTGGTTCCTGGTAACCTTTTCTCTGCCTGGTTCTTTGGCCTTTCCCTCAAATCTGAAATTTCTCCTTAGCCCTTCCAATGGATTACTTTGTGCTTTAGTCAGATGGACCTGATCAATTTCTGTTGCTTGAAAACTAAGAATCCTACTGAAATAGTTGGTTTTGTTACAATGAGATGTAGAAGAAGAACTTCAAAGATAAGATTTCTGAAAATATCTAATACATGGTTTCAGAAGAGTAGCATTGTGTAAAATTCTGAGGAAAAAAATATAGCAAAATTGTTTTCAGGAGCTGTTCAACTGTGTGATTTCCTCTACAACTCGGTGGAGGTCTGAATTGTAGAACTGAAAACAAATTTCTAAACTGATCTCTCCCTAGTAGTCATCACAAGAACAGAGAGCAGAAATCCTGAATGTTTGTCAGAAAGAGCTCTCCTAGTCCTTCCTCCCACCCCTGTATATACACAGGTTTCCCCCACTATCCAAAAGTAGAGCCTATGAACACTTTCCTAAGCTGGTGCAAAGCAAAGAAGCAATTACTATTAATTTCTATGGAAAAATTATTGAGCATTCCCAGACCCTCAAAATATCCTCTCTCAGGCTATTCTGATCCCTTAGGACACATCTTTCTAATGGATGCACACAATAAATCGAGATAAAGCACAGATGCTCACTGACACAGGTCAAAGCTATGGTGGCGTGATGCTGAGATGCTGAGTGTAGTTCTGGGAAAAGAGCTCGCTGGGACCCCTCTCTGCGTGTGGGGTGACCGCTGTCTACAAGGGCTCACTGCAAAACACAAGCTGAGTGCTATTTTTGTTTTTCACCTTTTTTTGTTGTTGTTGTTAAGGCAAAAATCCTCTTTGGATTTCTTTCAGTTAATGAAAACAGGTACTAATGTAGGTCTTTCGTAAAAGGGAGGTGGCTTAACACGATTTTCTAAAAAAAAAAAACAGGGGAATAGCTGTATTTAACGTAGCCTCCAGCCTTCTTCTCTGAATAATTGTGTGTTCTTCCTTATGTGTTTATTCAACAAATAGTTTTCTTTTCTTTCTCTCTTCAGGTCTGGGAAGAAAGCACTGGTATTGCTCTTCAGTCTCGGGTTCTTCTGAGAACCCATGAACTAGTTTGGGGGGTAATCAATAGAGCACATAATGGAACGCTCTCCATGTCCAGCGGCTTGTCATAAATAGATACATCCTGCAATTATCATCAGAATGATTTGTTACCATTTGCGAGTAGATGAAGAAGGGAGATGCCAGTTACTCATCAACATTCAAATCCCAAGAAGTTTTCTATTCATTCACTTTTCGAGTAATTCTTTGGGTCTGGCTGGTTTTTGCTCAGCCTTTTCCACTCTTTCCTAGTTTCTCTTCTGCCAAACATCTAATCATGCTTGGATGCATTCTGCATAATAAACATACTCTTTGCACGTTCTATGACTATTTTCGTACAATAACATTTTAACATCAGTCTGTTCCTTCTCCAGATACTTCTTTGGAATAACTATTTAGCACTTGGGCTGAGTCTGTTTTCAGAATGAATGGTAAAAATAATAATAATAATAATAGTAATAATAATAATAATAGTAATAAGGTCTCCACCTTGTTCTTGATAACTGAAAGCGTATATACTTGTTTGTTTGTGTTTAAGATATTGAGGAATCTATTCTAATTTAAGCCCTCACTTGATTCTTTCAGATATTCGACTGGATATCTGAATTTGATTTAACTGAAGTCAACTGTCAACACTTAATATTTCTAAGAAAAATGCATGCACAGCACATGACTTTTACAATTAGACATACATGTGTGTTTGCTTTGGGTTTCCAAGAAGATGACTCTGAGCCAAGGATAAGAGGACTGCTCATTTATACGGGAAGTGATCACAGGGAATGCTCCAGTAGGACAGGATCAGGAAGGAAGACAATGAAGGGAAACTTCACAAACCAATTACCACTGTGGACAACTGGAACTTAGTGTTTTGGAGGAACTCTGAGAGACAGTTAGAATATGGTTCAAGTACCCTAATGGAGAGGAAGGAAGCTGGGGTGTGGATCTACCAACTCTCCAACTGATGTTGACTGAGAGCTGTTTTAGGGGTATTCATTCTCCAGTCTTCCACCTGGACATGCATGGGCCAAGTGTGTTCCCACAACCAGACAAAAACCCCTCAGACAGAGGCTCAGATATTCACAGGAAGCAGCTCTTAATGTGAAAAGACTGGTACTAGGGGCTGGGCACTGACAGCATCATTTATCCACTTTGCAAATCTCAACATACAGGAAGTGGGGGTGGCTGCTCTATGAAGAGACGAGATTAGATGCTGCTTATGCAGGATGTTTTGGAAGGAAAGGCATCCTTGCTCCAAGATTTCTCTTTTTCAGGAGAGATTCAGAGATTTCTATATTTCAGAAATATAGTCATTGGAGAATAATTTGTTTGGGTTAAACCAATGGGAACTCAAAGTAAAGTCCCTGAACCATCTTCATCAAAATTACCTGGGAATGCTTTATAAAAATTCAGATTTCTAGGTCTTACTCCAGACTTGCTGAATCAGAGCTCTGAGAGTTGGAGGTCAGAAAGCAGTTCTAAGCAATGTTTATGACCTCCTCAAATTTGAAATTACCTTTTTGGCCTTTCCTTCGTGACCTCAATATTTTAAAAATGAAAATATACCTTACTTTTCCCATTACAATGCTAATGCATACTCGAGTCTATGGAAGGCCAGACTGTCTTATTTCACCTGCATCTCTGCAGTGCTTACCTACCACGGGCCTGTCACATAGTGAACGCTCAACAGATATTAGTCAAATGAGTGAATGCTCATTATAGAAACTAGAATGCAAAGATTTTTGGTGATTGAGTGACTCATACCTTAGTGTGAATAAATTTGTCAACTCTTTTCCTCTAAGGAAGGAGGAACAGATGCAATAATAGAACACTGGGAGCCAGAGGGAAAGAACTGATAAAAATGGAACAAGGATCAGTCTTGCCAACTACAAGATCATCCATCTGTAAAATTAGGATGTAGTCAGCACCTGATGTTTTTGCCTGCCCAGTGTCCATTATTTTGCCATTGTATACTCATGCTGATATTCCTTTAGGAATCCACTCCTCCCCCATGCACAGTCCATATTGCTTGTGAAGGTCTGACCTGGACCTGGCCAACCATCTTATTTCAACTCCCTGTCCACAGGTGATTGATTCATGAATGGATTTGTGATCCAACTGAGATCAATTAGAATTTAATCCAGATAAGAAATAAAAGAGACACTTTCTCAGCTCTGTAAAGAAGAGAAGCTAAACATCTGTCAGCTATGCTCAAGTGTTAACATGTAGATCTGTAATTGGTGGTGGCCAACTTTATCACCACATGGGGAGAGACTTCTTAAGACTGAAGTCAAAAGAGAAGGCAAAACCAAGAGATAGAGAGGGACAGACTCTAAGGACATTGTTGGAGCTCCTGGATCCAGTCATGTCTGAAGCTTCTATAACTGGCGTGGTTTGCCACTTATGGGAGCTAACTTTAGTTGTATTTTTGTCACTTGAAACAAGAAAAGTCCTGATTAAAAAAGAAAGCTTGAAACTAAACCCTCCAAGGAGGATCATCAGATTATCACTGAATGGCTATGGATATCTGAAAGAGTTGGGCCTGAACCCTTGCTCTACTGCTTCCTATCTCAGTAAAACCTGAACTGTTACTTGGTGGTTCTAAGCCTCAATTTTCTTCTTATTAAAAAGAACTTGGAATATTGTTTACCTTGTTAGGTTGTAAGGATTATATGCATGTTGCAACCTTAAAGTTGAAAATAATTGGTAGAGTTATTCATTAAAATCTTCCATATGAATTTTTCTCACTTTAGGAATCCCTTGGTTGTTTCTAACAAAAACATCTTGAGAACTCCAAAAGCCTCCCTTAAATACTATTGCTCATGAATTGAAGACATGCTACATATGGAAGGGTAATTTTTTTCTGAAGGTATTCAAGACCTTGGGTAAGTTCTTTTTCTCCTCACTTCCATATCAATTGAGGCCAGCGGAGAAGATTTTGGCCTCTTGCAAAGTATGATGAAATAGGGAAGTATGGAGATGAAGACTGCAGCAGATTGTATTTTTCAAAGATGGACACAACAATATCTCCAAACCCACGTGTTCTTTACATTGTGGCTTTGTTTCCTCCATCAAGAGGTAGAATCTCATTCTCCTCCCCTTGAAACTGGGCATTTCTTAGTGATTCACTTGTACCATAGAATTCAAAGGAAGTGATGCCATTTGACTCTCAACTATGAGTCTGATGACTTGAGAGAACACTTGTTCTGCAAATGCTCCCATTTGGGACACTACTTTCAGTACTGAGCTGCCATGCTGTGAGAAGTCCAGGATGCATGGAGTGTCTCCATGTAGGTATTCTGGGTCACAGTCCCAGCTGAGCCCAGCCTTTGATTCATTCCAGCCCAAGTCAGGCACATACAGCTGGATGATTCCAGCCCCTGGACAATAGAGTCATCTCCAAGCCTGAGGGGACCCTAGATGTTGTAAGCAGAGAAAAGTTGCCCTTGTTATGCCCTTTCCAAATTCCTGACACACAGAATCTGCTGTTGTTTTATAATATTATATTTTGATATGGTTGCTAATTATTAGCAATAGATAACTAGAACTTAAGGGATAGTATGGCCATGAAGGAGAATTCTTGAGGATTGACGTTACAGTATTCATTGGGCCGAAGCTCTGTCAAACAGGACGTGTCTACAGTGACAAAAATTAAACAAGCAAACAAATGGAAAACAAGCTGGTAAAACCCATCAGAATAGAGCTCTGAAGCTTAAGTTGCTGGACTCAAAAGTATGTTTAATGATCATCGTACAGACTCTCTCACATACAGAAGAGAAAATCACCCCAAGCGTAAAGATCTGTTCAAGAGCCAAGACATCTAAATATATACTTACATGTATGACATAGCTAGAGTCCTGGAGTCAGCCAAACCTGGGCTCAAATCTTTGCTCCAACTCTACTACTAGTTAGGTAAACTTTAACAAACCTCTTCACCATCCGAAGCCTCAGTTTCCCCATCTACAGGATGGAGACACCAATATCTACTTCATAGATTTGTTTTTGGGATTAAATGACATATAACAGCTTCTAACATATTGCCTCATACTTAGTAAGTATTCTATGCCTTAGCTGGCATGTTAAAAATAATTGTGTTAAATATTATGTGCAAAGCTACTTTTCAAATTCTAAAACATGAGATAACTTTCAATAAATATAATAATGATATTCTATGGTGAAGCAGAATAAGAATTGTAGCTATTATTAATTAATATTCACATATGTCATGCACTGTGCCAAGTTCTTTACAAGAATTGTGTCCCTTAATTATCACAACAATGCTAAGTGTCAAGTATCATTACTTCCCATTTAAGAGTTAGAAACCAAGGCATTAAAAGTGTAGGTACTGTGCTCCAGCTCAAGCAGAGTTTAAATGGTAATCAGACTCCAGACAACAGCTCTTAATCACTCTGCCATATCGTATTTCCCTGTTGGGTACATTCTCTTTCAGTTTTGAGGTGGGGAGTTCTCTTTTGGTCAAGTCAGCACCATTTACACTAGCAGCATGATCTGTGGCTCTTTTAAAACAGCAGATCTGGGGTGCTTGGGTGGCTCAGTGGGTTAAGCCTCTGCCTTCGGCTCAGGAAACGGTCCCAGGGTCCTGGGATCGAGACTGCATCGTGTTCTCTGCTCAGCGGGGAGCATGCTTCCTCCTCTCTCTCTAACTGCCTCTCTGCCTACTTGTGATCTCTCTCTCTCTCTCTCTCTCTCTCTCTCTCTGTCAAATAAATAAATAAATAAAGTCTTAAAAACAAACAAACAGGAGATCTCTCAGAGTTATTACACTGAGATGTAGGCAAATAACTCCCCTAATGTATGCAATACAGTGGTTGAATGAAATGGAGACATAACTGAACACAGAATGAAGACGGATTCATTTTTGTTCCCCCTGGATGATTCAGCATTTTCAAGGTGAATTTAATATGGGGAATGTTGCCAGTTCCCATTCATTGAAGACATGGTGCCTGAGGCCAAAACCACTTAAGTGACTCAGGAAAATCTGTCCTTACCATTTTGCATTGGGTATGGCTTTTAAGGATGGAATTGATCTCTGGCTTTGATCTTTGGCTCAGACCGGCAAACATTTCAAATGTGTTTTGAAGGATCCTCAGCCTGTAGTCCACTTCCTGCCCTAGAGGTGAGGCAGTCGAAAAGTATTCGCTGGACTCTTCCTGGTCAAAATGTGGTCCATGGACCAGCAGCATCACTATCTCCTGGGAGCTTGTCAGACACAAGGGATTTCAAGGCCTTGACCTAGTCCCCCTGACTCAGAATTTGCATTTTAACACGATCCTTAGGTGACTCATATAACGCTGAAGTTTGAAAAGCACCATTCTAGACACATCTTTATTGAAAACCTATGTGTAGTATACTTTTCTAGGCTTTAAGGAGACTAATCAACTTTCTGGAGTCATGAGAGACAATGAACAGGAATTAAATAAGAAAATAATTCCATGGGGCGCCTGGGTGGCTCAGTGGGTTAAAGCCTCTGCCTTCAGCCCAGGTTTTGATCTCAGGGTTCTGGGATCAAGCCATGCATCGGGCTCTCTGCTCAGCGGGGAGCCTGCTTCTTCCTCTCTCTCTGCCTGCCTCTCTGCCTACTTGTGATCTCTATCTGTCAAATAAATAAATAAAAATCTTTAAAAAAAAAAAGAAAGAAAATAATTCCATTTCTTAATAAGTGTTATGGAGGAAAATCAGAGCCGCTGAACCTTCTGAGAAAGTTTATTTAGCATGATCAGGAAAGGCTACTTCAAAGATCTGAAAACTAGATGAATGGAAGAGGCAGACATAAAAAGCAAGGAGGAAGGATGATTCAGGCTGAAAGCAAAGGCAAGTGCAAAGACCAGAAAGCACGAATGAATCAGGAATGTCCTAAGAACTGAAGGAAAATCAGAGCAGTGAGTGAGAGCCGAAGTTATAGGGGATGAGATCATTCATTCAACTGAGCACACACTATGTGCTAGGCAATGTCCTAGGGGCTGGAAACACCGCAGTCAATGAAACAAAGGGCCTGTCCTCATAAAGGTCATATTCTAGTGACGGAATCAGAGAAGTAACAAACAAGTGTGAACAACCAAATGCAGGATATAGGCATTGGGAGTTACGGAAGGAGTCTTATCTTAGGGAAGGACCCATAAGCTGAATGCAGAAAGCCACCTGCTTTTGTAAATAAGATTTTATTGGAATACAGCCACAGTCATGGATTTATACATTTTCTATGGCTGCTATCCTACAACGATGTCAAAGTTGAGTAATTGGCACAGAGATGGTACGGTCCCCAAAGTCTGACCTTTTCAATCTCTGGCTCTTCACAGAACAGGTTTGCAGGCCTCTGTCTTAAGGGATTGATGGGACATGGGGTGAGGGGATGGCTCTCTGAGACGACGATGAGTAAGCAAAAAGGTAAGCAGGACCCTTGAGGAATCTGGCTTTCAGGTATCACGGAATGTCACTGGAGAGTTCTACACAGGAGAGTAAAATGATCTAACACACCTTTTTCAAAAGCTCACCAGCAGTCCATGGGACTCCAGACTAGTTGGGTTTTTGCCAATTTCCAGTCAACAAAGGCACCTGGAGATGAGAGCTGAGCTGTTTTCCTTTTGATCTTGGCTCTGTCTAGGTGATAGGGATTTTTGGCTAGAGTAATAACCCAAAGGCCCCTAATGCAGAGGAGACAGTCCCCTTTCCCACCCTTGTGTTTTATAATAGCATTATGATTAATAGGGCTTTGTACGATTTCTCATGAGTGACTGATTTGGAACAATTCTTTGAAGGGGATGTGGTAATTTAGCCCCATCGCATGTCTGCAGAGAAACAAAACTGCCTTATTTTTAGCTTAATGCCACGATTACTTTTGAATGTCTTGGCTGCATTTATTCATTCATCTATTCAACAAATATATATCGAGTGTCTATTATGGACAAGGCCCTGCATCTGGCAGGGTAGATGAAAGGCCTACCTTAGAAAGGTCTTATTTAGTGTTGCCAGAAAGACTGAAGAAGCCGCTGTAGGAGAAATCGCCAGGCGACTCTAACATTCAAAGGGATGAAAGAGATGTGGGCTCTTTAAAAGGATTAGGGCTTTTATAGTAAAAAGAGGAGGTTGAAAGGGGATATAATTGAAACCATTCTAATACTGAAGGGCATGGACTCCTTCAACAAATCCAGAAACATTAACATGAGGGTCACATAAGGGGATAAGATGCTAAGAGTTCACATACCTGACATTTATGTAGCACTTAGTATTTTTCAAGTACTGGAAAATACATTGATTTAATACTCATAGTAGTTATTAGTAATATTATTACTTTAAGAAAAATAAAAACAGAGACATATGGCGTAAGTTTTCCAAGATCATACAGCTTGTAGTGGCTGAGCCAGGAGTGGAAGCCAGGGGTGTTTGACCCCCAGGCTGATATGGAACAATATTCATTCAGTTGCTCACATTCTAGGTAATGCTGCTCCATTCAGGAAAAGATTTGGGGGCAGGGGAAGGGAAACTGGAAGTATTGTTTCTTTACCTTTTAAAGCCGATTCTAAGGAAGACAGTGATTTTCTTCTACAGCTTTTTTTCTTGGTACCTTTAACAGGGAATGAATCTTGGCCCAGAGTAGAAAGCTTTACACTACGTGGCAAGAAGAAGTTCACTGCATATGAATCACTCCATTCTTTGGCTCAGACCTGAAAATCCAAGCAGTGAAACTCTTCCTCTAGACCCAGTCTAAAGGCAGTTGAAGGGTAGGTGCCAAAACTAAGTTTGTTATTTACAAAAGGTAACATATGAAGGCATTACTAGATGAAAACAATTTGAGGAGCTAATGAGTAACATAGCTAAAATGTGTTGAATGGCTAATAGGAGGTTAGTATTGTGCTAAACAGGTTGTGCATGTTATGTGCAGCAATCTCATGAGTTCACTGTTACCATGATGCCTGTTTTAGAGATGAAGTAATCGAAGATTGGCATGTTGATCACCTAACTCCCAGGTGACAGAATCAGGAGTAACACCCACTTCTGTCTGAATGCAAACAAAGCTTAGGCACTTAAATACTCCCTATTAGACTAGTGTGATTTTTTTTTTTTAAGATTTATTTATGTGTTTTTAGAGAGAGAGTGTGAGCAGGAGGGGCAGAGGAGAGGGAGAGAGAAATCCAGGCAGACTCTACGTTCAGTGCAAAGCTCCATGCTGGGTTCCATCTCACAACCCCAAGATCATGACCCAAGCCAAAACCCAGAGTCAGACGCTTAACTGAGCATGCCACCCAGATGCCCCATACTAGTGTAATTTTTATGCTGCTGACTGCATATTCCATTCACAGACATATACCAATGTGAGTTTCTAACCTTTAGCTCAAATGACCTGCTGGATTCTTGGCAAGGTGGCCAAGAAGGAACACAAGTGAAGGTAGCTAATCTCACTGATGTGCAACTTAAGATTGATAGCTCCTCATATGCCTTCAGCTGTAAACGGGAGTCATGCTGACCTTTCTCTCAGTGACTTGGGAAATGAGTCAGCCCAAATTACACTCCAGAGGAGGCAATGCCCATTGCAACTCCAGATAGAGCAAGACATAAATAGGAAAAGCAGCCTGATTAATTCCAGCCATACCATTTGTTAGTGATGAGTCATGCTAGGGACCACAGGGAGAGAAGGGGCAGTGTCTTTCATTACTTTGCAATAAATAAACCACTTTAAAATCCATCTCTGTGGCCTCCTTTTACAAGGGTTTTATGCTATTGATGTAGTGATGGATTTCAACTGATTGGCTGATTGATCTATCCATTTATTTATCCATGCAGCAAATATTTATTAAGTCTAACTATGTTCTAACTTAATATTCCATTTCATCTAGGTCAGTGGTCCTAAAAGTACGGTCCCCAGATCAGTAGCATCAGCATCACCTGGGAACTTGTGAAAAATACAGAATCTCAGGCTCCCTTCAATAATCAGAAAATGGAGGTGTAGTTCAGCAATCTGTGTTTAATAAGCCCTGTACCTAATTAGGATAGGTGGTAAATCACTGATCTAGGCAACTCCTATACCAGAAAGACTTCCCTAACCACCCCTTCTCCCCAGTCTTGACTGGACCTTGAAGGCAGGACCCTATTTCTCTCTATCCCTGCTGGGTCTCTAGTGCTCAGCACACAACTAAGCACATTTATTTTCTTTTCTCTTTCTTTTTTTTTTTTTTAAGGAAATGAAATCACTATCTTTTTTTTTTAAGATTTTATTTATTTATTTGACAGACAGAGATCACAAGTAGGCAGAGAGGCAGGCAGAGAGAGAGGAGAAAGCAGGCTCTCCACGGAGCAGAGAGCCTGACGTGGGGCTCGATCCCAGGACCCTGGGATCATGACCTGAGCCGAAGGCAGAGGCTTTAACCCACTGAGCCACCCAGGCGCCCCAAGCACATTTATTTTCTTAAAAATATTTGGTAAATGGATAAATGAATAAAGGTAAAAAGATACATATATGCAGGTTACCTTTAGTTTGATCCTATACAGTTTCATAATTTGTGAAGAGACCCAAGATTAGAAGGTTGGAAGGACTTAGTCAAGATCTCAAGAAAAATCTAAGACACCTATCAGGGTCCCAAGTACTAATCTAATGTCAATCAAGAGAATATAGATGACTTTACTTCTTATTCCTCCTCCTTTATTTTATTTTATTTTATTTTTTTTAGTTGGACATCATGACCTAGCTCTCCTTCAGAGAAAATCACTAAGACATAAAAACTTTAGAATAAGTATCTTTGCCATGATTAATGATTATATGAAGGGCTCTGACATGGGAGCTGCTGGCCACCTGTTTGCCATTCATCTCTACTGAGGACAGAGCAAGAGATGATGTACTTTATTTAGAGCAAGAGAAAATAATCTTAGAGGAGAAAAGAAAAAAACTTTCCAACCTTGAAAAAACACTATAGGCATCTCTTATTCATCCATTCATTCACTCAATAATATTTACTGACATCTAACTATGAGCCAGGCATTATGCAAGCTGCTGGAGATACATCGGTGAATGAGACAAATAATTACTAGATGGATTAGTTGCATTTGGACTAAGTGCTATAAAGAAAATGATTCTGTGAAAGTTAATAATATGGGGACCAAAATTTTTCTGGAAAGGTAAGGGAAGGCTTCTATGGAAAGTAGCATATAGCCTGGGACCTAAATGGGTACGTAGTAATCAGTGAACTACTGAACTAATGAACACCCCTTTCCTGGGTTCTTATAAGTGTTCTTACCAGGATGGTTCATCTAAGTTAGAGGGAAGATATAGGTAGAAAGGAATTTGTGCCCAAGGGTGAGGTCATTGGTAAGTTCTCAGGTCCCTTTTCCACTGGACTATTTATTTATTTTATTTTTTTAATTTATTTGACAGACAGAGATCACAACTAGGCAGAGAGGCAGGCGGGGGGGGGGGGGGGAAGCAGGCTCCCCGCCAAGCAGAGAGCCCAATGTGGGGCTTGATCCCAGGACCCTGGGATCATGACCAGAGCTGAAGGCAGAGGCTTTAATTCACTGAGCCACCCAGGCATCCCTCCACTGGACTATTTAGACTTTCTGCTTATAACATTCAGAGAGGATGTAAACTAAAGGAAGGATTCAGGCCAAGGGTAGGTCATCTTTTGTTTGTTTACAAAGGCAAACCTTGGCATAATGACCATGGTCAAATAATCAATGACCATGTTCTTAAAAGATAGAGTGTGTTGTGAAAGATAAAGATGATTGGCTTTGACTTTCTATGTCAGCTGGTACCTTGGTTATTGGAAGCACTTGGGGACAAAGATTTGCTCATGGAGAAGTGTTCTGAAAATGCAGTCTAGATTCTGCAGAAACATTGCTTATTTTTGTTTGTTTGCTTATTTCAAAGTGAGAGGGTTGAGAGGGGCAGAAGAAATAATAAATAGAAGGGATGAGAGTCTAATTTTCACACACTGCTTGTGAAAGACAGAGCAAGAAAATGAGGATTATCAAAATTTATGGTCAGGAAAGCATGTGGTATTGACCGGGAATAGGACCATCCCACTGTGTGTGGAATGATCCTTGTGCCAGATATAATGGAAACATCATGTGGGGTACCAGTAACTCAGTTCATTATTATACATACTCTGTTACACCTGGGATCAAACGGTAACTGATACATTCCTATGTAATTATTACCGATTGCAATTGAGTCTGCCCATGGTGTGGTCATAATCCTGTGTGCTAGCACTGTAGTTATTCAGGAAAGTCATGAGGTTATCTGTGGCAGCTGTAATTAGTAACAACTTTACTTATAACAATTGCTGTGTAGACAGGTGAATCTTATTGTCAGGTGGCAGGCTGAAGTTAATAGAGGAGAAAACATGTAGCTTCTTGAATGCAAGGTGATGGCTTCTTCCTATCTTTATCTTTTGTACCCAGACAGTGCTTCACACTTTGGAGCCAGAGTTAGGGAGAGGAAGGTTTTAGTAGGTGGGTCTAGGGAGGGAAAGAAAAGAGGTTGGGAGGAAACATGACATGAGCTCTACACAGGTGGTTTTCTACTCTGGCTACATAGTAGAATTGCCCAGAGAGATTTCTATTTATTCTAATTTTTACTGAATAGTGCATGCACAAAGAGAAGTGTCCATGTCATAAGTGTACAGCTTGATGGATACACATCAAGAAACAGAACACTATTAGCATCTTAGAAGCTCCTTCTATGTCCTTTTGCATTCATCACCCCTGACATGGGGTAAACACTTCCGAGACTTCTAACATTATAGATGAAACTTAAAAAGAAAAATCCTTTATATGCAAAAAACACAAAACAAACAAAAACACTACAGATGAGTTCGGGCTGTTTTTGACATTTATGTAATTAGAACAATCAGAATACAGTCTTTTGTGTCTGGCTTCTTTCACTCAATATTGTGTGTGGGATTTCTCCATACTATGTGGAGTGTTAGTATGTTGATTCTCACTATTTACAGTGTTCCTTTGTGTGAATATAAAAATTCATCCATTCCACTCTTGATGGGTAATTGGCTCCTGTTCCGCTTTAAGCTATGTTGAACAGCACTGTTGTGAACCTTGCTGGACATGCCTTTTGGTGTACACGGGGAAATTTCTGTCGGGACGTATTTCTGTTGGGAGTGGAATTTCTAGGTCACAGTGTAAATCAGGCTACCTTCAAGTTAAGAACTTCTCTCCACCAAAACAAGGAGTTAAGAAAGTTTTAAAGAAAGCCCTAGCATGGGGGATGATAATAACGATACACAAATCTAACAGAGATTCATATCTAGAATGTATTAGTAGATACTGCCAAGTAGTTTTCCAAAATGGTCATGTCCACCCATAGCGTGTAAGAGTTCTAGTTGCTCCGTGTCCCCATTTCTACTTGGTACTGAGTGTCATTTCCACCATTTTGGAGGGCATGTAGTCATATTGCCTTGTGGTTTAAGGTGCATTTCCCTGATAATTAATGAAATTGAGTAATTTTCCTTTACTTACTGATCATTTATATAACCTCCATTTTAAAGTTACTGATCTAGTCTTATGTCCAACTTCCTGCTGAATTTTCTGTCTTTTTCTTATTGATTTGTGGAAGTACTTAATACATTCTAGATATGAATCTCTGTTGGATTTGTGTATTGTTATTATCTTCCCTCACACTAGGGCTTTCTTTGAAACTTTCTTAACTTCTTGTTTTGAGGGACAGAATTTCTTAACTTGAATGTAGCCTGATTTATCAGATTTTTCTTTATAGTTAGTACTTTTAGTGTCAATTCATGAAATTTTTATCTGCTCTATGTGCATAAACATATTTTCTCACTTTTTTCTTCTAAAGTTTTACTGTTCTGTTTTCTTTATTTAGATAGGCAATCCACTTGGGATTAGCATTTGCATATAGTGTGATGTAGGAGCCAAGATACATTTTTTTTTTTCCTATTTGGATGTCCAGTTGGCCCAGCTTCATTTACCTTCCCCAACTCATGAGAGCCTTTAATTGTCATAAATCAGGTGAACATGTAGGTCTGCATCTGTTTCTGGACTCTTTTTTCTGTTTCATCTTTGCCCAAATACCACACTGGCTTAGCTATTGTAGGTTCATAATAGGTCTTGCTATCTGAGTGTAAGTCCTACAGATTTGTTCTTCTTCAAGATACTCTTGGTTACACATGGCTTTTTGCATTTCATTTTAATTAGCATCAACTTGTCAGTTATCCACCAAAACCAACCTGCTGGGATTCTGATACAGATTGCATTGAATATATTGATCAGTTTAGGAGAATTGACAACTTTAGAATATTGTCTTCTTCCTACTTGTGTACATGATATATTTACCTAAGTTTTCTTGTATAGAATTTTAGAGTGTTCAGTAGTAAATAGCCTTGCATATCCTTTGTTAGATTTATCCTTTGCTCTTTGGTACATGTTGATGTTACTGTTGATGGTACCTGTGCAGCTTTTTAAAAATGCTGACACAGGCTGCACCATTTGAAGATTCCGATATAATTCTTCTGGAATGAGGCCTCACTTTCCGTGACCTACACAGCCAGGTTTGAGTCTAACTCTTTGCTTGCTCTTGGAAACATCAGTAAACCATTTGAGCAATCATATCATTATTTGGAAACATGGAATATTTGCCTTCCCCATTCAGGAGTATTCTGTGGTTATAACTTGGTGCCAAATGTAAAACAAAGAAGCATAATTCATTTGACCTAGATATTTTATTGTTTTCAGGGTAGATAACAAGATTAATTTTACTTACAAAATACAATAAAACCGCACTAATCTAACATTGATTTGATCACATTTTCCTGGGGCCTAAGAACTCTCAAGAGTGAAAATACAAGTCATCAAGACAACGTAATTCTTTCCCTTAGTCATAGGAGAACTCTCCACTGTTTCGTTCAGAACCTGTTCATTCTTATGTTCAAAACAGTTCTAACAAGCTTCGTCACCTGGATTCCCAGATTTCAGCAGAGGGAAGAAGCAAGAAGAACAGACTAGAAGGTGAGACCACCCAAAATAAGCCCATCGGCATCAGGGAAAGTGACTGTGAGAAACAGCAAAGATAGATGAACTTAAAGAACAGTGGGCTGGGGCTGCTTAGTTTCAGTTTAGGGGAAAAAAGAAGTCAGTAATGCTGGAGAGTATTATTGTGTTATACACAGTCCTATAACTAATTGTCATTATTCAAGACCCAAGTCAGCCCAAAAAGGCTGTGTGCTTTTTATGAGACGGTAGGGAAAATGGGTAATATATTTTAAAGAATTTACAAAAAGAATGATTAAAGTAAAATTTGGACATTTTTGCTATCCAAAAATACACTTATTTTCACCTCTTCGAAATATTAGCTAAATGGTATTTTTATTTACCACCTCTCCATGGGTGAACAGTAAGCACTTACGAATCAATTTCATTTTATTCCACCTTATGGGAAAATGCAGTTAATTACCATCTGCCTGTCTCTGTTGCAAAGTGGAGCACACATCTGAAGTCTCCCTTAAAGAGTGAGTGTCTCAGACTTAACCCTGTCTTTATAACCCTATTTGTCATTTGAATAGTTTAGAGTTAATGGTGTTACAATCTTGCCTGACTCACACATTTGATTTCCCTACATTGTCTTCAGGAGCAAATTTAGAAGCAGAATATTTCCATGGGAAACTGAATTATTTCTCCCTGGAGCTGCATTTCACCAATTCTTGCTCCAATATCTGTGTACCAAATCCTAAAATAGAATGATCAATACTGCATTTTATCTGTGAAATTAGATCCTATGAAGCCATTATTCAGCACAAAAGAAGCCAGAGCCCATGTTTACTCACAGTGAAGCCCACCAACCCCAGGCAGGTGCCTGCCAAACATCTGGGAAAGTCCGGGGATCTGGGTGGCAGATGTTGCTTGCTGACCACAAACAAGCAAAACACTATAGGAGCTAGACCTCTCAGTATTTCTCTACTTGAACTCTCTCTTTCTCAAATAAATAAAATCTTTAAAAACAACAACGACGACACAGAGGCCCAGACCTCACTTCCCACCCGCTGATCAGAATCCTATCCCTAGGATTGGATCCTGAGAATCCGCGTCCTTATGTTTTTGTTTGCTTGTTTGGATTTGAAAGCTCCCCCCTTCTCTGCCAGTAATTTTAATGTGCAGACAGAGTTGAGAGCTGGTGGCCTAAGTGACGGCTGTTCAGACTAGGGTTTCTTGTCTCAATGTGATCTTGGATGATATTCTTAGCCTGTCTTGACTGCAGCTGTTTCATCTTTAAAATAAAGGTGTCACTTGCGGTGAGGAGAGCATAACATGCAGAGTTGTGGAATCACATGCTGTATGTATGCCTGGAAGGACTGTAACCAACACTGTGTGTTATCTGTATGTCAATTAAAAAAATTAACAAATTAATTGGATGTTTCTTTCATGTTCTGGCTCACATTTTCAAGTACCGAACTCCTTGAGTTAGGGGTGCCTGGGAGGCTCAGAGTTAGGCATTCCACTCCTGATTTCAGCTCAGGTCTTGATCTCAGGGTCAAGCCCTGCAGGGGGCTCTACGCTGGGCATGGAGCCTACTTAAAAACCAACAAAAAAAACTCCCTGTGTTAATTCCCTGGTATTTTAAATGATCTACCACTTCTAGCTACAATGATCCTGGATAAGTTTTGTATGCTTTTTACGGCTTAGTTTTTTCATCCGGAAACCAGACAGAAATAATGGTGTTAGTAAAAGAGTGTATGACTTGGAGAGAGAGAATTCTGACCACATAAGTCCGAGTAAGGTAAGCCTCCTTGCTCTGGGGTTTGTCTTCCACAACGGACTGAATTATGAAGCAGGCGGCCAGGTCCATTTATCCCCGCCTGCATGGGCGTGATGTGGGCACCATTACAGCCGGAGCTGTGCCATCCAGCAGGCTCAGAGGTGATGAAACTCCCCACCCCTCCCCCAACCCCCCCCCCCCAAAAAAAAAACACAAACCTCTGTGTGGGCAGTCTGGCTTGACTTAGTCATGATGTTCTGGGTAGGGCAAGAGCTGAAACTCTGATTAAAGGCTCCTAAAGGAACCTGAGAAGGGAGCAGTTGGCAGAGATTTCACGTCCCGCTCTCTCAAAGGCTCAGAAGACCTTCCCCAGCAATATGGTTAAGGTTTCTTCTTTCTTTTTGTTGGTCTGCTGCCCTCTTGTTTTTTTCTCCCGATGCCCAGGGACTGAGAAATGAGTAGTACTGATGCAATGCCAAAATAAAGGAATGAAAGGAAGCCATTTTCCTCATATTTTTGAGAGAGAATAGAGAAAGAAAACAAAAGAAAAAGGAGGAAAGGGAGATCTCTGGGGGGTCCACACTGGCTTGCTCATTTCTTCCCTCAGATAAAAGAATAACCTGAGTTCACTTCCCTACATGCTGTGAAAGAAATTTAATTTCCAATAATGGAATAGTTGATAGAAACTCTCTAGAATGTTGCCCAAACGTATGTTCATGAGAATCTGCTGGGAAGCTAAATAGGGAAGGCTCAGCCTTTCTCAGGAATTCAGTTTTCAGAAATGCCTACGAAGTAAGAGTTTAAAAAATTTATTCACAGTTAACAATGAATAGTTTGGTGCAATTTTAACCATAATAATTAATAAAAATATAATAATATATTTAAGACAAAATATGTAAGAGTCATAAGTAAACTTTCTGAAGTTGATAAAAAGAAAAAAGGTGCCTAAAAGCTTGATGCCTGGGTCTGACGACTCCATCTCCAGAATTACTTCTGTATGGAAATTTATCACTGAGGTTATTACATTGCATTGATACTTTATTATTTATTTATTTAGGTAATGGCAGAAGGAGAGGGAATCTCAAACAGGTTCCACACACAGTGTGTAGCCCAATGCAGGACTCGATGTCACAACCCTGAGATCATGACCCGAACCAAAATCAAGAATTGGATGCTTAACTGACTGAGTCACCCAGGCACCCTATTGGTATTTTCAATGACCCATGATTTCCACCTATGAGACCCCATATAAATTGCTCCCTTTCTTTGTGCCTTCATTTTCTCATTTGAACTAGAGAGAAATATTGGGGTTGGTAAGAGCATATGACTAGGTAAGAGGAAATTGCAATCATTTTGGTTTTAGGCCATTTTTTTTAGGCCATTTGATTTTTTATGACAGGAACTAGATCCTAGTACTGGCATACGGTTGGCATTTAAACATATTTGTTGAATGAATGAATGGATCAATTCTGATAGGAATGAATGAGTAAAAATGATGGGAGGAGAGAAGCCTCATAGAACTTGTCTCCCCTTTGCCTTAAACATCAAGATTTCCAAACCGTGTTAGAATTACTAGCCTGCATATATTACCAGCCCACAGTCCTTGAGTATGTCCCATGCAGTGAACTCAGTCAAATCAACAGTTAACATTCTTTGGGAATCTATGTTTTCCTCTGATTATAGTAATGGAAAATTCTTAGTAGTAATGACTTGATCATATGTTAGCAGAAACCAAAATCTCAAAGTTGGGCTCCCGAGGTCACATATAGTTCTCCCAAGTTCACACATACCTGAGCAGCCAATTATACATTCTTTTTTCTTGCTTTAAAATGTGTCACTTAAAAACCAAGGGTCGGTTGAAAATCTTCTCTCTCATTGTTTTATCTTAACCTTTATACTTTACCACCAATTGAAGCCATTACATTTTCTTTTTTTATAATGGCACAATTTAAAAGTCCATGTATAGACTAGTGCTTAGCAATAAAGAGGAATTGACTATTGATACACACAACTTGGGTGCATCTTTAAACTTGCTGAGTTTAAAAAGCCATTCATATTTATATCAGTCTTGAAATGACAGAACTGTAGATATGAAGAACATATTAGTGGCTTGTAGGGGTTAGGAAGAAGGGAAGGAAAGGAGTTATAGTTACGGCTATAAAAGCATTGCATGAAGGACCTTTATGATGGAATTGTTCTGTATCTTGACTGTGGTCATAGCTACATGAATCTACACTTGGGATAGAATTGCAGAGAAGTAAATACACACACACATAAATGAATGTACACAAAACTGGTGTAATATGAATCAGGTGTATAGATTGTACCAATACCAATTACATGGTTGTGATATTATACAACAGTCACATAAGATGTTACCATGGCGGGGAGATTGGGGAAGGATATAAGGGATCTTTACTATTTCTTAAAACACTGTGAGAATTATTTCAAAATTATCTCAAATTTTAAAAAAAGTAAGTGTGTGTATATACATATATGTATGTGTGTGTATCTATGTATATACATATATATATACCCATATATATATACACCCATATATATATACCCATATATATATATACCTATATATATATATATATATATAAAATGCAGGGATCTCCATATATGTATGTGCGTATATAGACACACACAATTTACACCCCACTTTAAGAAAGTCAAATATTACCATACCTTTGATGACCCTGCAAACCTCTCTCTGATGCTCATTTCCCTCTCTCACCTCTGAGAGGAACCACTATTCTAAATCCTTTGTTTATCATTCTCTTACTTTATTTACAGTAAGATATAAACATTTGTATATACAAGAAAGATGACACTATTGCTTGTAGTAACAAAGAATTAAAGCCCAAATGCCCACCAAAAATAAAATACCCAATAAGTTTCAGCCAATTCATACCAAGGCAAAATAGACATGAATGAAATAAATTATAGATCTATGAATTAACAAGGATGAATCTCAACAGCATAATTCTTGGCAAAAACACCCCAAATAGCAGACATATATCCAATATGATTTTGTTTTATAAAGTACAAAACCTATGTGAAACCAAACAATATTATTTAGAATAAACCATATTACTATTTTACTTTACTTAAACTGAATTATCAAAACCCTCACAGCTTTGGGGGGGATATGGAACAATTTGATCAGCTGTCTCCAAGATCATCATGGCAGTGTCAAATAAATGGCCTTTAGAATTTTTCTCCTGGTGACCTAGTTCCCTTTTAGAATCTGCTTCACTTCCCTAGTAAATGATTTGAAGTGAAAATGGTACAACTTCCCCCATTTCTGAAAAGTCATTTGAAAGACAGGGCTGGCTGCCCCTTGAAATTTTCTTGACTGGTTCCAGAATAATAAGAAATCACCTGAAGTTCATCTCATTGAAAGTCTTGAAGAGAATCTTATTATTTTGCAGAGTTGCTGAGAACCAATGCAACATACCAGGTGACTTCTGTAAAAGTTAAATTGCAGTTATTACCAAGCCAGCAATGGCTGGCTAGCACCGATGCTGATATGGATTGGTGCAATTCTTAAAATCATCAGTTGGTGGGGCACCTGGGTGGCTCAGTGGGTTAAAGCCTCTGCCTTCAGCTCAGGTCATGATCCCAGTGTCCTGGGATCGAGCCCCACATCCGGCTCTCTGCTCCACAGGGAGCCTGCTTCGTCCTCTATCTCTGCCTGCCTCTCTGCCTACTTGTGATCTCTGTCTGTCAAATAAATAAAATCTAAAAAAAAAAAAAAAAAAAAAAAAAATCATCAGTTGGTTTTTCTTTTCCAGTACTAGCCTTTTCTTCCCCTTTAAAGATACACATTTCTTTTTTTCTTTTTTTTCCCTAAGATTTTATTTATTTATTTGACAGAGATCACAAGTAGGCACGGGGGCGGGGGGCGGGGAGAAGCAGGCTCCCTGCTGAGCAGAGAGCCCGATATGGGACTCAATCCCAGGACTCTGGGATCATGACCTGAGCCAAAGGCAGCGGCTTAACCCACTGAGCCACCCAGGCACCCAAAGGATATGCCTTTCTGAAGCTGCAGCTATCTTGATGGTTAATAATATAACAACAATACTAACAGAGGACTCATGACCTTCCAGGTTGTTCTAAGAATTATACATGTATAGAGTCACTTAATTCTCACAACATCTCTGTGGGGAAACTGAGGCATGAGGTGTTAGGGAATCTCTTCAAGGTCACACAGCTGGCTGGGAGCAGCTAACAGTTCGTTCTTACAATAACCACAGTCAACTGTTTGTACAAAGCTAAAGCATACATATCTGTGTATTAGATGTGTAAACATATTTCAAAAGACAATGGAAAAGATTATATATATATATATATATATATATATATATATATATATATATGAAGTAGGCTCTATGCCCAACGTGTCACTTGAACTCACGACCTTGAGATCAAGAGCTGCATGTTTTACCGACTGGGTCAACCAGGAGCCCCTGAAATAAATAAATACACACACACACACACACACACATATATATATTTAAGATTTTATTTATTTATTTGACAGACAGAGATCACAAGTAGGCAGAGGCAGGCAGAGAGAGAGAGAGAGGGAGGCAGGCTCCCTGCTGAGCAGAGAGCCCGATGCGGGCTCGATCCCAGGACCCTGGAATCATGACCTGAGCAGAAGGCAGAGGCTTAACCCACTTAGCCACCCAGGTGCCCCAACCCCTGAAATATGTTTTTAAGACACAAGGTTTTATAATTCTCAAGCTCAGTAAACTTAATTGTCAGATAAGTAATTTATATACATGGAGATAAAAGAAAGTGTTGTTAACTAGGCCTGTTTTCATACATGTTATATGTTAGACCTTAGGTTTCATGGGCAGCAAAGAATCACATAAAAAAAATTAATCCTTAAAAAGCTTAGGAAAAAAATAATCAATTAATGTACATAAGGAGAAACAGTGGTGGTCAAATTTCTTATTGTTAATACCCTCCTAGGAACCCCTTCTCTCTCTCTACCCTACCCCAATTAATACTGATGCTCAGCCAAGGTGAAGAACACCTTATTGATTAACACTGTGCTTTTCAAAGAGAAGCCCTTGCATTGCCAATATCAGAGCCACATTATATCAACTACATTTTAGGATCGTGCTTTCAAAATTAGCTTTCATCTTTGAATGGGGAGGTATGGTGAGAAACGGTCTCCAGCTGTGGGCAGGGTAGGAGCAGAGTGCATAAAAATTGTAACAAAGACATCTTCTTAATTTTCCGCTGAGGTTCATTATCTTCTGTGTGTATTACCTTATGAATTTCTTCATCTGAAATGCCCACCATTGCCTTAGACTAGGTTCTATTAGTTGATTTATCTTTTGCACATGAATTGGCAAGTATTCTGTATTCTGAATTCATTCGGTCTCTGGAAGGTATCTGTTGGGCTTGTACCATGGTGGTGGGGCTGTTGCAGGTGTTGGGGTACAATACAGAGAAAAACAGCAAGGTTGCTATTCTCATGACTGTCTGTTCTATAGATATGTGGGAAATAGACAATGAAATACACAGTAGATCCTCTAATATTAGATTTTCGTAAGTAGTACCATGAAAATGATCTCAACATAATGAGATAGAAAGTAACTAGGGCAAGAGGAGATAGGTGTGCTGAAGTCTGCTTGTCCTAGCTTGCAAGAGCTATTGTTAAATTTTCAGAAAATTTTCAAGCTGGTTGTTAAACACAGCTCTTATTAAAATGTAAATCATATGTACTTATAATTAAATAAATTATATTGAGCACAAAGGTAATAAGTACTCAAAACTTAGCTTCCTAATTACTCCACTGCATTATATCTATTGTCTCCGAGTGTTACAGTGTATCTCTTCCAAACTCTGCCTTCAGTGATGCAACTTGAAACAGGTCATGGTGGGGATACCTACACCATGGAATTGTCAACCACTAATAATCAGGGCTTGATTTATTGTTTTGTGGATTGTCTAAAATTAAGGAAGTTACAGAGAAAATACTAATAACATAAATTAAGCTTCATAGTGTGTCTTCTCAGTAGCTGTTATAGTGTGTTTATCACCAAAAATTGAGAAAACATTCTTTCTGTATTTAAAAACTATCATCCTGGGGTGCCTGGGTGGTTCAGTCAATGAAAGTACCTGCCTTCTGCTCAGGTCATGATCTCCGGAGTCCTGGGATTGAAACTTGTGCCAGGCTTCCTACTCAGCAGGGAATTTACTTTTCTCTCTCTTTCCCTCGGACCTTCCTCACTGCTCACTCTCTCTCTCTCAAATAAATAAATTTTACAAAACCCAATTATCAAATTCAGGCCATCAGTATTTTCTTCCACACCCGTAAATACAAACTCTTCCAAGTTTGGAGTTCTCTGGGTTATTTAAACAAAGTAACAAAAACAAACACCTGGTGAGAAATGTCATCTGCTAGCCCCTTCTCTATGTTACTTGGCTGTATCGCGTTTGGCTAAGGCTGCTGTCCCCATGATAGCTTAAAGGCTGTATCTGACAGAGCTTGGGTTGTTTCCCATTCCTGCTGTCAGTCAAGCTTCCTCCAGATTGGAGGCTCTACCCAATGTATCAAGAAGGTCCTGGAGATGGCTAGGATTGAACAAGCCCGAAGCTATCCTGTAAGAATGTTCTGTGGTGGCCAACTCTACTGAGCTGCCACATGGCTTCCACTTATATTCCACTATCAGTTTTTGCCAACTGTTATTAATCATATCTTTCTTTCAGTGAAGACTTGAAAAAAAATTTCTATGCCCAAGAGTGTTATGAAACAGGAAATAATTGAAGACATGAAAACCAAGGTTTCTGTTGTCCGGGTTATTAAGATTGAGTTGTTGAGACAAACTGGGTTTGTGTATAACTTCAAGGTCATTGGAAAGGTAGGATTTAATAGAGTCTGTTAGAGTATTGGTTCAGAAATATTGCATCAGTATGAACAAAAACAATCAGGGATAGTCTGAATATGGATAGTCTGAAGATGGATTTAACTATAATCAGAGCTTCTATTCAGGTTAGCCTCCATTATCAAGACATAGGAATATCAGGAGAATATATTGAGGATGAGGGGGGAAAGGTGAGATGAGTGGGAGAGGTCATGAGCGTGTATGCCAGCGGGCACATGGACCTGCATGTGTTGGAGAGGGGGAGGAAAGGAAAACCAGCAATGGTTCATGTTCTTCCCTCTTTTTCTTTGACTCCCCATCCTGTCCTTATTTCTCATCTTACATTTCTGATTTCTAAGGGCATCAAACACGGAGAATGTTTGTTGGAATTTATCTCTTGGAAGTGGTCAAAAAATTAATTTCCCTAAAGTATAGAGACACATTCTCTCTCCTTTCATCTCAATCCAGGCCCTTCTACTCCTGGGCTGTGGAACCTTGTGGGCATTTTTTTTAGCCTCTCTGAATCTCATTTAATTCATCTGTAAACAGGGATTCATAAGACTTTCCTTGCAGAGATGGAAGGATTGAATTAATTCGTGTTACAACTGTGGTCACAGGTGTCAATTTTTCTTGCGAGATTTATTTATCCATTAATTTATTGCTAGGGCCATTTTAGTCCTACAACCTCTTTGTTCAACTTTGTTCTTCCAACTCTTACTTAGAGTCTGTTACATGCACGATAGATGGTCGGGCGAGACATGATGAATACATGAATGAATGGACAAATGGAGCAAGAACCACCCTGAACTCTTGTTTCCACAGAGGAGATCTGAGAGACAGTTGTGTGTCACTATGCTTCCTTATTGCTCCCAGTTATCTTTTGTCTTTTTTTTTTAACTGTTTAAGATCACAGCAGGCCTTGATCACCATTCCTGCTCTGATGCAGAATAACTTCCAGGACACAGACTGAGAGAAAAATAGCAGAATGTGGCTTTGAGTTCCGCGAACAAAGGAGCTCTGAATGCTATTCTCTCAGTATTTTATGACATTACTTCTTCCATTTTATGTTCTTTCCTGCATCCTTACTGCTATGTATGGATTGAAAGTGTCTAAAAAGAGTACTGAAAGAAGAAAATGGAGTCATCCTAGGATGTGTGTCCTATAGAGTCTCAGACAGAACAGTGGGAGGGAGGGAAGGGAGGCAGATTGGGAATAAGGCGATCTGGACGAGGGACAATGGGGAGAGTAAAAAGAAAAAAAAAAAAAAGAAAGAACATTATAGTAGCAGGAATAAAGGAGAAACATGTAGAAAATGTTCTTTTGTCAATTCTTAGAATCTCAGGCCCCTAAGGGAGTTTCTGAACCCTTTTCATCTGAATGTTAAGAGGAGACCTAATTTCATTCTTGGCAAGAAGGCTAAATGACAGACTTCTCAGGGTTGTAAGGGACTGAATGTTCAAATAGTATAACCAAAAGCAGTGGTAGCCTCTCTTCTGAATCACTGTTTAATAGGTATCTAAGCTATCCTTGCTTGCTTCCAAATGCATGGAACTCACTACATACAAGTATTTCATACTTGTTCTTCCCTATGGGGCACTGATATCTTCATCTCTGTAATTTCTACCTACTTGTCTTGTATGCAAGTTCCACTGCTTACTACTGGGTAATCTTTGGAAAGTTAGAGCATCTGGGCTTCAGTTTTCTTATCTATAAGATTGGTATAACAGTATTTAGTTCATCTCGTTGTGGTAAAAATGAAATAAAAATAATCCATTTGATGGGTGCCTGGGGTGGCTCCGTGGGTTAAAGCCTCTGCCTTCGGCTCAGGTCATGGGGATCGAGCCCTGCATCGGGCTCTCTGCTCAGCGGGGAGCCTGCTTCCTCCTCTCTCTCTCTGCCTGCCTCTCTGCCAACTTGTGATCTCTGTCTGTCAAATAAAAAAAAAAAAATAAAATCTTAAAAAAAACAACAACAATCCATTTGAAACAAAGAACATCTTCAGGTCCTTCCATATTTTATCTGCTGTGGATTCCAGTTTTTACCCCAGTCTGAAAGCTTTTGGTTCTTCTATCATCCTTTAAAATCCTTCCCAGTTCTCAGATTCTAGCAAAATTATTTGTTGACCATTTCTACCCTTATCTAATTTTCTATCACCTGCTATAGAACTCACAGAATTTTAAGGATGGAAAAGGATATAATTGGCCCAATCTATACATTTCCCTCTTAAGATGGTCTCCTTTGACCCCTGGTAGAGATTCGAACTTCCACTGAAGCCCTGAGATCATTTAGAGAACCTACCAGGGATTCCAGGGAAACATTGTAGAGTGGGATCTCTCTGTTTAAAACTGGAAGTTTGGGGGGTTTTTTGTATTTATTATGGTGTTTGTACTTTATTATTTTATGTTATAAAAATACTGCATGATAATGGTGAGAAGAAAATAAAGATGAACAAATCACCCACTTACACAAAATATCCATATATGATTGTTTTTGAGATTTTGTTTATATTCCTCCAGACTTTTGTTTTCTGTTTAATATACAAACAGAAAATACAATTGTTTTACAAGTTAGGATTATACCATACAAACCGATCAACAGATCTTCTGTTTTTATTCGACTATTTATTTTGAAAGTTCTTTGAAGTTCAGTGCCCATTCTTTATAATCCTTAGTGCATAGATAATACCCCCATAGTTATTTACTTAATTGCCTACAGGTATGCAATTAGGATTCCAAGTTTGTGATTTTATAATGCTACAGTAAGCATTCTTGCTACATGTATCTTTTTGCACTTACATGACGATTACTTTAGAATAAAGTTCTGGGGACGCCTGGGTGGCTCAGTTGGTTAAGCAGCTGCCTTCGGCTCAGGTCATGATCCCAGGGTCCTAGGATCGAGTCCCACATCGGGCTCCTTGCTCAGCAGGAAGCCTGCTTCTCCCTCTGCCTCTGCCTGCCTCTCTGTCTGCCTGTGCTCACTCTCTCTGACAAATAAATAAATAAAATCTCAAAAAAAAAAATTTAGAATAAAGTTCTGTATGTGGAACTGGTGAGTCTAAATGTATGTATTTTGTTTTTCTGTATGTATTTTTATATATGTATGTTTATGTATGTAAGTATGTTTTGTGTGTGTATATATGTTTTATGCATGTATGTTTTATGCATGTATGTTTTGTGTATGTATGTATGGGTCTAAATGTATGTATTTTGTTTTTAGTCTACTATTTTGTGTTTAGTTTACTGATTCCTATTAATAAACTGACACCAAGAAAGGATTGCATCTAAATGGTGTATAAACATGCTTATTTCCTCACATAGTCTGTAATTACTAAAAAGAAAGACTGAAGACGATGGCCAACTCAATAAATGTTAGCTATTCTGGTCACTGTCAATATTATTCTATTACTGTTGTTTTCGTGATGTTGTTGTCACTTTCCATTTTTCCTCAGTGGATATCTTGCAACATAATTAAAATGGAACACTTGCTTTTTTCCTACAAGTATCCCACAGTTTAAATCTCTGTATCTTGCTTATGTTTTTCATTCTAATTATAAAGTCTTTTCCTTTTATCCTCACCTGTCAATATCCTACCCATCCTGCAAGGTCTATGCCATATAGACAAACTTAAGTTGGGTTTTTTTTTTGGTTGGTTTTGGTTTTTCTGAAGCCCTCAACCATGGGATCTATCTCTTCATTTAAAAAAAAAATGTTTTATTTATTTATTTGACACAAAGAGAGAGATCATGAGTAGGCAGAGAGGCAGGCAGAAAGAGAGGGGGAAGTAGGCTCCCCACTGAGCAGAGAGCCTGATGCGGGGCTTGATCCCAAGACCCCAAGATCATGACCTGAGCTGAAAGCAGAGGCTTTAACCCACAGAGCCACCCAGGCGCCCCCATCTCTTCATTTTTTGAATTTCTAATAGCACTCAGGATATCTCTTTCTGAATTGTACTCATTTACATTCTTGATTTGGGATGTAACTATGAAGGTGTAACTTACTTGACTTGGAGGAACATGTCTTTTTTTTTTTTTTTATAGCTGCTGTCCCTGTGGTGCCTAGCACTCAGACAAGGACATAACACATGTTAAAAAGCAAATGTCAAACTGAAGGGGTTAGGGGCGCCAGGGTGGCTCAGTGGGTTAAAGCCTCTGCCTTCAGCTCAGGTCATGATCCCAGGGTCCTGGGATCAAGTCCCACATCGGGCTCTCTGCTCAGCGGGGAGCCTGCTTGCCTTCCTCTCTCTCTCTCTGCCTTCTTCTGCCTACTTATGATCGCTCTCTCTGTCAAATAAATAAATAAAATCTTAAAAAAAACCCCAAAACTGAAGGGGTTACCACCTCGTTAATGCTAATACCTCGTACCTCACGCTAATGAGGTATGATCACCTTAAGCACCTTAACAAGAACCAGTTGTATACTAAAAAGAAACTAATTAGTAGGCAAATCTTCACAGGATGTTTACAATCCCTCTTAACCAAGTACATTGCCCTTAGGGACTTTCTGTGAGGCATAGGCACAATCAATATTTGTATTTGAGGTTGTCTTTATGGAAATTTATATCCCAGAAGGTAGATTTATATGGCACCAGCTTCCCCAGGGCTCACAAATCTGACCACCATCTTATTCTTTGTTGTTTACAGGGCATTTGCACTGAATGATCCAAAAAAGTCTGTCACACGGGAATCAATAAAAACTGTTCTGGGGGCACCTGGGTGGCTCAGTGGGTTAAGCCTCTGCCTTCAGCTCAGGTCATGATCTCAGAGTCCTGGGATCGAGCCCCGCATCAGGCTCTCTGCCCAGCAGGGAGCCTGCTTCCCCCTCTCTCTGCCTGCCTTCTGCTCTGCCTACTTGGTATCTCTCTCTCTGTCAAATAAATAAATAAGATCTTTAAAAACAACAACAACAACAAAAAAACTGTTCTGACAATGGTGAAAATCCCTTGCACTGGCATGGAGACGTTGAGTTTATAAAGTGATTCCACTAGTGTTGCACGCTTTCAAATGCCACCTGGATAGGCTGGAAATTCTGTGGTTTAAATAAAAAAGAGTAACAAAGTTTTTCATTTCTTTTGATACGTCAGTTAAGTGTGCTTCGTGGGTTCTCAGTAAATATGGTTGTCCAGCCATCAGCACCTAAAGACCACGGAGCCCAGTGGCATCCCAAACATCACTGCATTTATACTCCTTTAAACACTCACCCTGGATCCTAGGTTTATACTCCTTTCTCATCCTCCGGTTCAGATAAAACATGAGTGTGACTAAGGAGTTGTCAGGCAACTTCAATACCTAATGACTTATATTCATTCCTGAAAGCGAGAGATGAGGATCATGGCTAATCCAGCCCTAAAATATGCTTTTTTGGGTTAATCTCCCAGGCCAAAGTTGTTTTTGTAGTAGTAGCTTATACATGGGGCTTTTTGAAAAGTCAGAAGCAGGCTTAGGGGATTTACAGAGAAAGCTCAGATCAGGATGGCACCTAAATTCTAGTTCAATCCTATTCTTTGATGATTTGCCATTTTCAGCCAGGTCCCACTAGGATCTGCCTTGGCTTGAGAGATTACCTTTGGATCAATATTTTACACTACAGCGTTTCAGGCTGTAGTTCTGTAGTGTGGGTGGAAGGAGGCTCAGGGTGTTTATTAAGCCCCGGGTAAGAGAGGGAGGTCTGGAGAAGGCTGTAATTTGCAGAGCCAGGAAGCCCTCTGGCCTCAGAGTGGCAGACAAAACATTTGTTACCTTCATATTAAGATATATTCTCAATGGATTATGCAATTATGAGGGACTGAATGAAATGCCCCCCATCACAATCCTTTTGATTTTCTACAATTCAAGTAGACCTTTGTTTTAAGAAAATGTAATGAAAGAAGCCTTTGACTATATTAGCAATATTTTGTTTCTTACTTGGAGAAATGAGAACAGTTTTCCTCATATTATATTTTGTAACTTGTGCTGTACCTTAAATATTGCATAACTTTTTTAAAAGGAAAGAAAAATAGAGGCATGGCTTTATATAGTTGGCTGATAAATGATTGATAAGTGATGTTGCAAGATTTTTCCTTTACACACAGATACCGTTTCTGGTGATATGGACCTAGGATGGATTGGGTAAAAGAAGTGAACTTTGGGAGTGGGAGGGAGTTTTATATAGGTTTCATGTTAATGAAAAGTCTAAAGTTTAGTCATTTAAGATTATGTGCAAATAAGGTTATCATGTGATTATGGAGGCACAGTGACAAAATTAAAGCTTGAGCTAATGCCCCATTAGTGGATCTCACTAAAGTACATTGTGAATCATTAATGTGTGTGTGTGTGTGTATATATATATATATATATATATATATGTATATATCCACACCATATCCACACCACTATTGTTTAGAATCATGTATTGATATTTCTTATACTCCAAACATTGGATGAGTCTTGGATTTTCCCTGACTGTAGATGAGCCCTGTTAATGAGGTTTTCCCCGCAGTGAAAGATCTCTGAGTTTGAAGAAAAAGTTCTATCTCAGATTCATACTAAATGGGACAGGGAAGTCAGTTCTTAGAGACTTCCAAATTCTTCTAAAGAATCAAATACAGTGAAATGTGTGACTCTGGTGAATCGGGACTCCTTATGTTCCTGAGCTCTTTACTTCTATTATCTCATTTAATCTCCCCAACAACCTATGAGGTAGATAGACAACTATGATTATGCCCATTTTACTGATGCGGACTTTCAGGTTTTGGAGGTTAACTAACTTGTCCAAACTTCCATTACTACTAGTTTTCTGAGCTGGTATTTGAGCTGAGGACTGTCTAACTTCAAAGCCTATGTGTTTAAACAATTTGGAATTTTATACCCACTATGGGCAATCAGAACACTCTGACTGATTTCTTGACTGTGGTGCAAGGATTAGAGGGCTCCAACCATGTTTGAGTATGGTCAGGGGATTCTACAAGGTTCTCATATTTCAACAGGACCCATCCTCATAGGACTTATCCACATTAAACTAGAAGCTAATGGTCATTTAATTAAAAGGATTCCTAAAACTTATGGCAGAAATCCAGACTTTTTGTAAATATTTGGCTAGAAGTAAGAAAGTAGAAGTTCTGACTATAGCAGAATTTGGAAAACTGTTTTATAATGTTTCTTTTCTTATGATTTTTACAGAAACATTCTGATTTAACAACAAATAAGAAGAGAGGAAGGAAAGACATTTCAATCATATGAAAAATGTTGTTTAAAAAATGCATTCCTTTGGGATATATAATTCTTAATCAAGTGTCATCTTCTAAAATTCAAATGTCCTTGGGTGGGATGACTCATAACATTAATTGTTGGGAAGTCAGGTCTAACAGAATAGTTATGTATCTGGGCTGTGGAATATTACAACTGTGGGTACAAATTCAGCTCTCTTATTATTGATGATTGGTGAAGAAAGAGGATGGATAAAACAATTCAAACCATCCTAGAACTCAAAGTACTTGCCCTAGTAGTGAATACACATGTAGCATCTGTATCCATCATAATTTTCTTAAATGCAAGTAACAAAAATTCAGTTCAAATTCATTAAAAAAGATTGGTTCTGCTTTAGGTATTATAAGTTCTTTTTTTTTTTTTTAAGATTTTATTTATTTGACAGACAGAGATCACAAGTAGGCAGAGGGGCAGGCAGAGAGAGGAAGGGAAGCAGGCTCCCCGCTGAGCAGAGAGCCCGATGTGGGGCTCGATCCCAGGACCCTGGGATCAGGACCTGAGCTGAAGGCAGAGGCTTTAACCCACTGAGCCACTCAGGTGCCCCTACGTATGATAAGTTCTAATCTGAAAATTATTTCACTGGAATCCAGGTTATCTCTCTACTTCTCTTGGCCACTCTTTGTTCCCTCTAGGTTCCTTCTTAAGATGCATTCTTCTAATGGGGTGACAAAAAGGCTACACTTGGGTTCAACCTTATAGTCAATTTCAAACTGAGACCTGGAATGCCTTATTTCTTGTCTTTTCAAAGTAAAGTGCTAGGGTTAGTTTTGATTTAACATATTGGCTTAGCCTGTAATATCTCCACATTTCTCAACCAACCCGACTGGCTGAGAAGAGGTGCTTCAGGAATTAGGTCTGTGCCCTGCATATCATGTCACACAGCAGAGGGGAGAATGATTTCCTAAAGACAGCTGGACTATTACTAATGATGGAGGTTGATAAATTGTAGGCAGGCAAAACAACAAAATTCTACATATACACCCTTTCTTTTTAGAAAGATCTGTGCACTACTGAGTACGAATAAGGTGTAGTCTGTCACTGGGGAAGAATATATATTCTTCCAGAAGAGAAGATTGCCAGCCACCTGATGGATGGGACTGCTGCTTTCCAGGCTGTTCTGAGCTCAGCTCTAGCTGCTGATTTGAAAAGTCCCCTCTTGCATAACAATTACACCTGGCACACTCACTTGGGAGCAGGAGGGGGAATTTTCTTCATCCTTTCTTAAAGATGCAATTGTTTCTGACAGCCAGTGTCATCTGCGGTGACAGATGTCACTTCTGACTCTCATTCGCAGCAGACAGCTGAGCTCAAGGAGACTGCTAGTTTTTGAAGATGGTTTTAACTCTTACCTAGAAAAACCAGAGCACTGAAAGGTTTGGGTTCATGACTCTGCTAGTAATATATGTAGTAGGGCAAGGGCTCCTGGTGCAATTACACACAACCCATGTCCTTCCCTTGTCATCAGTGATCACATGGTCTTCAAATACATATGGTTGTTCAAATACACTACTGTGTCAACGTCAAAAGGGGAAAACATAGGGTTTTGTTTGCTTTGTCTTTTGAGGCTCTTTGTGGCTAGTACAGAGCTGGGCAGGTAGTAGAAGTTAAATAAATACATATTTGTCAAATGGTTGAATGAATGATTTAATATAAGAATTTCAAATGATATTTAGCTCTCATATGGTTATAATGTGTATGTGTGTGTCTGTAGATATACACATATATAATGAGACCAGGGGCTGTCATTTTTATCTATTGGTCATATGGGAAATGGAAGCACAGTGGTTAGGGAATGTTTATAAAGCCCAACAGGAAATTAATACCATGACCGTAATGTAGCTTATTTTAGCGCTGTTTTTGAAGTCTTTTATGGAAATTACTCAGCTGTTTCCAATATCTTCTTTTTTGTACTGTTTTGCAATCCATTTATAACATTTCATTCAACATATACCCACTGCAGAATTACTGTTTCCCAGACACGTTTACATTCTCGTTTTGATGCTGAATCCCACACCTATCCCTCAACCTGCAAAAGAGGAATTGAGACTTAGTAGGTAATGTGACTTGTCCACAACCCAAAATAGCAAATGACAGCATCAAGAAATCAAACTTAATTCTTCTGATCCCAGGTCTGAACTCATCTCCACTGGGAAAGGGCACTCTGTAAGCTACTGAGAAAGGGGTACCTCTAAGTCTCTGCAACTCTCCTCTAGCTACTGAGCTGTCACACCCATTCTTGAGATTTGATGATGCATCGTTTTGAACCAAGAGCAGTCAGGCACATTATTTCCCACAATCATGACAGATCCTAGAACGGAGTCTAGACTTTGCTGTTGATTTCTCACTCATTCTTTTCAGAAATAAGTTAATGAAATGGAATATAAGACTAAAGGTCACAATGAGCACAAATTTTGGATCTTGAAATCTCTGAGTCATAATTTTTCAGTGACTGATCTGCCAGGAACACAACTTTGGATTTTGTCAGCTCATCAAAACTAAGGAAAGGAAGATAACAAATTCTAAGTACAAGAAGGATTGGGTTTCTCTGTCTACATGCCTCACTTGGGCTGTTTTCTCCTCTTATGCCAACCCTTGTGTATCTGACATCTTAATCAAGGTTATCACAAAAAATAGTATTTTTGGACTCTGAGCTCCCATTATTATACTATACAAGTTTTCTTTAATGTGTATGTTTTGGAGTTTTCAATCATGTATGATTGAACACAAATGGTGTTAAGGACAAATAACTATAATTTTTTGATTCTATCCTAATATTTTCCTTCTAATGAGGTCAAAACATCCCTGTGACCTATTTTATTTTTCATGTACTTTGATTAGTTCCCATGTGAGCAAATTAGGGTATGGAGAATTTGAGAAAATTTTCAAAAGGAGACATTTTAGACCCAGAGGTGTCTCCCTAGATTTGTCCCTAGGTTCCTGTCTTTTCTATTCTCCTAGGCTGCTAGTTTAGGTTATATATTTAGGTTATATATTTTTGAATAAAAGGAACAGTCTTAACTAAAACAATCCAAATAAGGTGAGCAATGAACTGTCATAAGACTATTTTGGGGGATAGTAAATAAGACAGGAAAGATAACATGCAACCTTCCTGGGTTAGATGCTTTGCTTTGTTTTCTCTTCCGTGGAATAGGGTTTTGTTTTCACTCACCACTGCATCCGCAGGGTCTAGAATACTGCCAATATTAGAATCTCAACATATATTTGAGAGGATAAATTTTTTAAAGATTTTATTTATTTATTTATTTGAGAGAGAGAGAGAGGGTGCGCTTGTGGGCATGTATGTATGCATGAGTGCGTGCAGAGGAAGGAGGGGTGCTGAGGGGGAGGGAGAGGAAGAGGAAAAAATCCCAAGCAGAAGCCTGATGCTGGTCTCAATCACACAACTCTGAGATCACAACCAAAGTCAAAACCAAGAGTCTGATGCTCAACCGACTGAGCGACACGGGCACCCCATTGTTGAATGAATAATTAAAAAATAGTAGTACCAACATAGATGGAACTGGAGGGTAATATGTTAAGTGAAATAAGTTAAGCAGAGAAAGACAATTATCATATGGTTTCACTCATGTGTGGAACATGAAGAATAGCACAGAGGACCACAGGGGAAGGGAGGGAAAACTGAACGGGAAGAAATCAAGAGAGAGACAAACCATAAGAGTCTCTGGACTCCAGGGAAACAAACTGAGGGTTACAGAAGAGAGAGAGGGTGAGGGATGGAGTAACAGGGTGATGGGCATTAAGAAGGGCACGTGATGTGATGAGCACAGGGGTTACACCCAACTAATGAATCACTGAACACAACATCAAAAACTAATGATGTACTATATGTTGGCTAATTAAACATAATAAAAAAATAGTATGAATGAAAACATTTACCATTTATTGAGTACTAACTGTGTGCCTATTATTATGCTAAGACCCTTGCATGGATTTGTTTATCTTTACAATCCGGTGAAGCTAGTACCGTCATTATCCCATTTTATAGGCAAGGAAATGGCCTCTTTGTTAATTAAATAACGAGCTCAAAGTAGGCACCTAACCTTGTAGGCACAGGAACTGAGATGTGAATATAGGCCTGCAGAAAGCCAGTGTTCTTAGCCGCTATCAGAATCCAAACAAAAACCACTGGAGACAGGCTAGTCTGTCGAGAAATGGAATTTGAAAGACACTTAGAGTTACCTCAGAGCTTTTCTCTCTCTTTCTCTCTTCCTCCAGGACCACATGCTTTTCTATTGTTTTTGCTTATCTTCAGCTCATCTCTCCCTTTTGACCTGCCCTGCTGCTTCCTCTTCTCTGAATATGTTTTGTCTATTTCTTGACTTCTGCTTTCTACGGACTCTGCCGCTTCATAACTTAGAGTTATGATGACTCGTACCCAAATTCTACCTCACAGGACTCAATCTAATGCATACCCCTCACCTTTAAAAACAAAAACCCCAAAAAACTATTTTATACTTTAAGCTTTAGTTCCCAGTGCTAACAATGTTAGTTCGGGCTGCTATAAGAAAGAACCATAGGGGGGCACCTGGGTGGCTCAGTCAGTTAAGCATCTGCCTTCAGCTCAAGTTATGATCTGGGGGTCCTGCCATAGAGCTCTGCATCAGGCTCCCTGCTCAGTGGGGAGGCTGCTTCTCCTTCTCCTCCTTCCTTGTGCTTTCTGTCACTCTCTCTGTCTTTCTCAAATAAATAATTAAAATTTAAAATAAAGTACCTTAGATTGAATCATTTAAAAAAAACCAGAGAATTATTTCTCCCAGTTGAGGAGCCTAGAAGTCCAAGATCAGAGGGCCACAGGGTCCAGTTCTGGTGAGAAGCCTCTTCTGGTTTGTAGACAGTTGATGGATGACTTCTTATTATAGCCTCACATGGTGGAAAGAGGGAGGTGAAGAAAGCTCTCTTGTGATTCTTTCAAGGGCACTAACTCCATTTGTAGGGCCACTGTCCTCGTGACCTCATCTAACCCTCATTACCTCCAAAAGGTCCCACCTTCTAAAACCACCACATTGTTGGGGGAGGGTCAAATGTTACAAATTTTGAAGGTAAACATGTCATCAGTAATACCACCATCTTGTTTCTTTTTGATTTTTCTAATTCAAATTTTGGAGAGCAAAAATCCAGTTAACCCAGCTCATTGGCTGCCTTCACATCCGGTGCGTAAGGTAAGCCCACTCCACTGGGCTCTGGGCAGGGCACGCACAAGTCTTGGAATACAGCTGGGGCAATGGTGTTGTTTAGAAATTTACACGTCTCTAAGACATCATCCAGCTGGGACACTTTTACGTGAATGTGATTTTTTAGAACCCAATATAAAAAACCATGTTAAAAATAAAAGGAAATTTATATGCTTATTCAGAGTATTAGCAATGTTATCAAGTGCCAGTGTCTTTCTCTTTTTTTCTCTTGGCTCATCTTTCTTGTCAGTGTCACTCGCCAGTAAAATCCTTCCACATAGAGCCCACGGAAGCTGAAAGCTTACATTTTTACATTTCTAAGTTTAGCAAAGAAGAAAGAGGAACTATGCCTCTATCTTTCCATAAAACAGTAAGTCCTAACAAAAAGAACCCAGACTGTGTCTTAATGGCTCATTTATGGGTTATGTGCCCATTCCTGATCCAGTGGCAGTGGTTGTGATGAGTGTGGAAGCAAACTAATGCTCACGTAAGTCAGACTGAGTAACTTGCTAGAGATGAGTTAAAACCAATGCTGCATAGGGGTGCCTGGGTGGCTCAGTCGGTTAAGCTTCTGACTTCGGCTCAGGTCATGATCCCCGGGATCAAATCCTGCATGGGACTCCTTGCTCAATGGGGAGCCTGCTTCTCCCTCTGCCTGCCTCTCCATCTGCTTGTGCACGCTCTCTCTCTTTCTGACAAATAAATGGGTTAAATCTTTAAACACACACACACACACACAGAGCTGCATAGATATTGTGGTCTCTAGGTGGATCTGGGGGATAATTTAAAGGAAAATCAAGAGCTTCCCTTAGGAGAAAAGTGAATGAGTGCTGGGCCCATGGGTTTTCTAATTACAGCTTAGGATGCTTTTTGAGCCTGAAAGGGAAGGAAATGTTCATGCTGTCCATTCTAGGTCACTAGGAGCCTTATCATGAATGAAATCAGGAGAAATAAAAGAAATGAAGCTTTCCCTATATGGACCTAGTTTAAGGCCTGTAGCAAGACTTCCCATTTCAGAACTTAGGAGAGTGATAGATGCTCGGCAGAAAGAACCTCTGAGCTGGGTTACAACCCCAGACTGCTGCAAGAAAGCCCAGTTTCTTCACGTCCCCAAGATGGCTGGATGAGTCCTGCTGCCCATCACAAGAAGAAACAAGATCCTTTAATGGAAGAATTTTAAACCTCATGGGAAGTCAACATGAAAAAAACAGAAGGCTGAAGTATGAAGAATGGCAGATCATCTGGACCAAACCAGTTTTTTAAAGTTTAGGTTGCATTCCTGATAAGTCATGTGACCTCAGGTGAATTACTTAGTAACTTTGGGCCTCATTTCCTTCACCTGAAAGATGATGGAATTGGATTAGTTGATCCTTTCTCCTGCTTGTGTTTGGGTTTAATTTGTGTTTCTTCACACAAGATGGAAAATTAAACAACTAGTTCCAGAACTCTGTTTACAAATACATGGATTCAAAACTACATCTTTCATTCGAAGCACTGTTTCTGCATCCCACAACCTTGATTTGCTGTGCTTTTATTTTATTTCACCTCAAAATATGTTTTAATTTCCCTTGAGATTTTCTCTTTGACCTATGGGTTATTTATAAGGTTGCTATTTAATGTCCAAACATCCCAGTATTTTCCAGACATCTTATCATTAATAATTTCTAACAATACTACTGTGGTCAAAGAATTTCAATACTACGAACTATACTGAGATTTGATTTATGACCTAGAATATGACTATCTAAGTGAATGTGCCATGTGCACTTGAAAAGCAGGCATGTTCTGCAGTTGTAGGGTGTAATGTTTTATAAATGTTTATTTGGTAAAGTGGTTGATAGAATTGTTCAGATTTTCTCTATGCTTACCGGACTTTATTTTTGTCTATATGTTCTATTAATTCATGAAACAGAAATTGTTTCTATTTCTTTCTTTAGTTTTGTCAGATTTTGCTTTGTATATTTTAAAGCTTGGAATTGGATGCATACAAATTTAGGATGTTTATATCTTTTTGTTGTTGTTGTTGTTTTGTTTATGTCTTTTTGATGAGTTGACCCTTTTATTTAGATAATTTGCCCTCTTTTTTTTTTTAATTTGGCTTTTTTTTTTTTCATTTAAAAAAATTAACATATAATGTATTATTAGCCCCAGGGGTTCAGGTCTGTGAATCGCCAGGTTTACACACTTCACAGCCCTCACCATAGCACACACCCTCCCCAATGTCCATAACCCCACCACCCTCTCCATACCCCCCTCCCCCTGGCAACCCTCAGTTTGTTTTGTGAAATTAAGAGTTTCTTATGGTTTGTCTCCCTCCCAATCCCCTCTTGTTTCATTTGTAATTAGTAATACTCTTTTCCTTAAACTCTACTTTATCTGATGTCATTGGAGTCCCTGCAGCTTTCTTAACGCTGAGTGTTTGCAGAGCATAGCTTTTTCCAGCTTTGTATTTTCAACCTGTCTGTGTCATCATATTGTGGTGCTTCTGCTAAACATCATTTTAAAATTGTCTCCTAATCTCTTAGTTTTAATTGAAGAACAGAATCTGCTCTCATTTTATGTAATTGTTGGTACAGATGGTGCTACCGTCTTGGTACTTGTCTTCTATTTGACCCACCTCTGTGTGTGTGTGTGTGTGTGTGTGTGTGTCCTTCTCCTCTTCTTTGGATAAATAGGTATGGTTTTAAAAATTTTATCTCTCATTAAAAATTTTTAGTTTTATATGCTCATTATTTTTCCAGTGACAGCTCTGGAGGTCACAATATTCATTTTTAACTTACTGCTGTTTTAACCTTCAAATACTACCATACCGCTTCAGAAAGGAGTACCTTACAACAGTACGCTCCACTTCCCGCTCCTATCCTTTGTATGCTTGCAGTCAGGTTTTACTTCTACAGGTTTTATAAAACCCACTAAATATTGCTATTCTTTCTGCTTTTAAACAGTCAAATATTGTTTAATGTGTTATTGTGTTGAATGAAAAAAATTAATGTATTATTGTAGTTACATAGATAACTGGTCAAAGGACTTTACATTTACCTACATATTTATCTTTTCTGGTGTCCTTCACTTCTTCCTGAAGATGCAGGCTTTCCATCTGGTATCATCTTCTTTCAGCCTGAAAAATTTCTTTTATCATTCTTATAGTGAAGGTATGCTGAAAATGAATTGTCTCTACTTTTATATATCTGAAAATGTCTTTATTTTGCCTTCATTTTGAAGCGTATAGTACTCTAGCTTGACTGTTCTTTTACTTTAAAGATGGTATTGTCTTCAACCTCAATTTTTTCTTTTTTCCTTTCTTTTTTTCTTTTTTTTTTTTTTTTTTGGTAAGAAGCCACTTGTAATTCTCATTTTTTCCCCTAATAGGTAATATTTCTTTTTCATCCTTTAGCTTTAAAAAAATTTTTTTTCTTAAAAACACTTTTCCTTCATCTTTGCTTTTTAACCATTTGACCTGTGTCTAGTAATGGTTTCCTTTTGATTGACCCTACTGATGAGATCTGTGGGTTGACATTGCTCATCGATACTCAGATATTTCTTCTGTCCTATTCTCTCTGCTTTTCCTGGGACCACAGTTACATATACAGTGGACAATATGTGATAACAATTCATGGACTGCTGATGCAGTGTTGATGCTGATGCTTTGTTACGTGTTTTGCATTCTTTCTCTCTCTGGGTTTCAGTTTGGAGAATTTCTCTTGGGCTATCTTCAAGCTCACTGATACCTTCATCTATTCTGTTCAGTCTGCTGTTAAACCCAACCAATACATTTTTTTCCATTTCTATCATTTATTTTTATTTTTAGCATTTCAGTTGGTTTTCTTATAGCTTCTGCTGAAATTCCTCATCTGTTTATACACATTGTCCACCATTTCTTCTAGATTTTTCATCTATTTTTATCACTATTTTAAATTCCCTGTCTTATACTATTAATATTTGATTGTTGCCACGTCTTCCTCTATTGATTATTTCTTACCTGACCATACGTGACGTGTTCTTGGTTCTTCGAAATCCTTGCAGTTTTGTTTGTTTTTTAAGATTTACTTATTTTATTTGAGAGAGAGAGCACATGAGCAGAGGGAGAGACAGAGAGAGAAGGAAAGAATCTCAAGCAGACTCCATATAGAGCATAGAGCTTGACATGGGATTTGATCCCAAGACCCTGAGATCATGACCTGAGCCAAAACCAAGAGTCAGACATTTAACCTACTGAGCCAGCCAGGCACCCCAAGTCTCACAGTTTTTTATTGTGTCCTACATATTGTTTATAAAAGCCCAACAGAGATTTAAGTAAACATTATTCATCTCCAAAAAATTATATGTTCCTTATTCTGAAAAATAACATTGGGAGCTGAGTCAGTCCAATCTACAGTTAGCGTTGATGCAGCTTTAGTTAGATTCAATTCACCTGAAGGATTTTTCCTTTAGGACTTGAGATCTGAATACTGGTAAGCCATCTGGGATCTCTGTTTTATATCCTCCCCAAGCATTTGGAATCTCTGAGAAGTTTTCCTCGCTCTTCAATACTGTGCATCTTGGGTAATTTCTCTCAGTCCCCTGCCCCACCCTGAGACTTTGGAGGACTACTGAAGTGCAGTTTGTAGAAAGTTCCTTGGAAGAACTGCTCTCAGCTCTCTTGCCCTACTCTCATTCGTCAAGCACTCAGTGGAAGCCTGTGGGAAAGAGTTGATGAATGCATGAAGAATCTTTCTATAGTTGAAGCTTCCTAGAACTCTAATTTCTTATGCCAGCCGTTAATAGTTTGTTATCTTAATCCATTTTTTAACAGATTCCTCTCCCTCCCACAGTTCTCCCAGAGATGAAATAACTGTTCTCCTCTCCCTTATCTCTTTATGGAATTTAGTTCATTAGGTTTCCTTGTACCCTTGGCTCTCTATAGCTTATACAAGAAGTCCCTTTAGGGTCATTTTAATGATAGCTTTCGAATTCTAAAGACACTGGAAGTAGGAATAAACTGTTGGAGACATGATGGGCATTGTGCATTTGTATAATCAGAACCTGTCTCATAACTTCCCTTTTTGGCTACTTTTTGATAGTTGAATAATAGAGTCAATTAACAGCACAGCAGCCAACGGCAATAAAAGGGTGATGTAAGATGGCACACTGGTAGTCACTTCAGGCACTCCCATGCTGGTACTTAGCACTGCTGAAGCACATCATGGTTTTTCTGCTTCATTTTTGTTACTATCGTTGTTTTCTGTAATAAGAGCTGTTCTGTTTGAGTAAAAAAAAAAAAAAAAGTCTCCCTGATATGACAGATGTCAAGGTGGTTATGTTTGCTTTCAGCAAATGCACAGGAGGAAAATCTAAGCTATATTCTGTGGAGAGGAGGTAATCGACCAAATATCAAGCAGTTAGGTCATAAATGGAGACAGTGTCCCTGCCGGGTTTCTTCAGGAGGGGTCTAGTTATTTTGGATCTGCTGCGGCATTGATGCATTAGGAAGAAAGAAAGAAGACACTTTGTATTCCAAAAAAATGAAGGACAGAGGCTTGACTGGGATCCCAGCCTTTAGTCAAGCACTGCTTCTTGCTAGCTCAAGAGTTCAGACCCTTCGGTATCCTGGGTCCAATTGAAGTCCCTAAGATTATGCCCATTAATTAAGTCACCCAGTTCACACAGGCATAAAGAGATTCTACTTACTTCCAAAAAGTCTAAGCTTCCTTGCGCATTCTCACATCTCTCAATATTGGCCTTTTACTGTACCACACTTAGGTTCCCAGAAAGTCTCTTAAATCATCTTCAAGGGCAAATGAATGACATTAAATGCAAGGTGAGTTTGCAACAGAATTGATTATTTCCTCAGCTGATATCAGTGGAAATGTACTGAGTCTGTACTGCACTCATGAAAAACAGATCATGTTTGACAAATGTGGCTGGATATTTTTATACGTTTCCACTATTGCTTGATAAGTAGGAGTGAAGGAGGTGGAATTTCTCTGAATATTTGTAAAGTGCATGACATTGAACCCACAGGTGGAATGATTTATAAAACTAGCAAGGCTTCCTTTCTTGGAAGAGTGGAATTGTCTAGCACAGTGCACAAAGTAAGACTTCCCTGGGTTTGAGTCCTGACTGTACCATTTATTTGGGTAACTATCTATGTCCCAGTTTCCCCAGGGTATTAGAGGCATCCATTACCTATCTCTTGTTATTCTTTCAAACAAAATTATTCTTTTTATAGAATTCTGTACATTGCATGGCACACAGTTGATGCTTACTAAGTGGTAATAACTATAACACATGTAAATTAGATTCCTGATAGAAGGCTGCAAGAAAACCCAATCACTAGTGTGGTAATAACTCTTAAGGGCTTTCTCCAATCGTACTTGTATAGTCATGTTATTCTAGCCTGGGGGTTGGTTGGATTTTTTTTTTTTCTACCACTACAACTGGCTAGCAGAGAATTTGTTGCTCAAAATCTTTTTGTTCAACTTTGTAATGCATGGTAGGGTTTAGCAGGAGTGCATTGTTTGCTGTTCTATTTCATTTCTTCGCCATTCGAAATTAATAGAATTTGCATCCTAGTGGGAACGGGGGATGAGAGAGATTTGGCTCCAAGGCTCTCTGGGCATCACAGTAAAACCATCTGGACTTCACAATGTTAGTGTGGATAACTCGGAGCTGAAAATCACAAGGTGCAGGAAATGGGAGACTAAGGCAAGTATCTGTTATTTCTTGGGACAGTCACACCAGAATCTCAGCTACGAAGTCTAATATTTATGTCTATACCCAGATAAGAATGTTGCCAAGTTGGGGTGCCTGGGTGGCTCAGAGGGTTAAGCCTCTGTCATGATCTCAGGGTCCTGGGATCGAGCCCCACATCGGGCTCTCTGCTCAGCAAGGAGCCTGCTTCCCCCACCTCTCTCTGCCTGCTTCTCTGCCTACTTGTGATCTCTCTCTCTGTGTCAAATAAATAAATAAAATCTTTAATAAAAAAAAAAAGAATGTTGCCAAGTTCTGTAAGTAATGGATCTTACATAATGAGGCCAAACAGCATGAAAGTACAGTTATTAATCTCATCTCTGGCTATTTAAATATTTCCTTACCTCCTTCCCATTACCAAAGAGAGAAGCAAAAGGCAGAACAGTATAGTGGTTAGGATAAGACAAGAGGATGGAGTCAGACAGCCTGGATTTGGACCCTGCCTTTGCCTCATTGTAGATGCTAAGTCTTGGATTCCCCAACTGAAAAACCAAGGTAACAGTGCTTACGTCACTGGGTTTAAAGGAGATAAGATATGTAAAATACAATGTTCCATAAATCTTTACTTATCCTATTAATTCAGAAAAGAAAGCTTATGTTTATACATTCTCCTTCTCGAGGCTGAAGATATATGAAGGTCCAGATGTGGACTGGGGTTACTGGCGGCCCTAAACCTCATTTTTAAAGGAGGATCTATCCATCATACCACTTTCAGCTGTAGACCCACAGTGGCTTTCATGAGGAGTCTGCTGAAGAGATGTAAAAAAGATCAGTTTGGAAGCAAATGATAAATAAAGTGGCTTTCTTCCCTGAATTCGGATTGAGTACACAGCTCTGTGAGAGGCTTCAAACCCGGCAAGATGTCATCGATGTCAGCATCAACGCCAGGAATAAAACAGTGCCAAACCACTGACAACTGCCCCTGCTGGGCCAAGCATTGATCAGTGAAGGCTCAGGCTTTGAGATGTGTGGTGGGAGCTGCTCCCGGGTAAGGGAATCACTGGTGATAGAGGCATCAGGCCAGGATTCGTGTGCCCATCCTTCTGCCAGGGATGCCAGGAGACCTAATAGGGACCATGGGCCTGCTTGTAGCAAATAACCACACTCTAGTATTTCACTTCATGAAATGGCTCCCCCGCTACTTCTGTACAGTAATGTTATTTATTTCATTCAGGAAAATTTGGAAATTCTGGCTCTACCATGCTGGTTATAAGTTAGATGCCCTGAAGAACATGATAGAGTCTTTTTTTAATTAAAAAAAATTTTTTTTAAGATTTTATTTATTTATTTGAGAGATGAGAGAGAAAGAGAGAGAGAGAGAGAGAGAGCGCATAAGCAGGGTGAGCAGGAGACAGAGAGGGAGAAGCAGGCTCCCCGAGGAGCACGGAGCCAAACGCAGAGCTTGATCCCAGGACCCCATGATCATGACCTGAGCTGAAGGCAGATGCTTAACTGATTGAGCCACCCAGGTGTCCCAAAACAGTGGAGTCTTAACATTCATTTATATCTTATTTAACATTGTATTCCTCAGGGCTTAGCACAAACCTTAATACAGTGATTCTTCTTTTCTTAATTTGGTCACCATCTCATTCATGCTCCCTTTCTTGTTCATGTAGAGAAACTATCCAGTCCAATTCATCATGCCCATTATACAGAGAAGAACATTAAGGCAGAGCAGCAAAAAGTAGCCCAGGATCACATCCCTATTCAGTAGTTGAGCAAGACTAGAATTCTTTGATTGCAAGCAACAGCTATCCAATATACAAACTTAAGCAACAGACAGACAAACGGACAAGTGAGAAGGCTACTGGACAACTCATAAATTAGAAGAAGAGCTGAAGACCAAGGCATTGAGAGAGCTATGAACAAGCATACTCAGTGGTCTTGGTGGTAGGAACTCATTAGCAATTTTACCAGGATCCTACCAACAGATCAATCAGCCTCAGCCACCTCATGAATGTGGCCATTCAAGATCCAAATTCCTGGAAAGAGAGACTTCATTTATCATCAGGTCAATTCTTGTCATCAGGGACTCTGGACCCCGTGACTCACATCCAACTAGAATCACATGGGTCAGAGTAGGGGTCAAATTCTCAAAGGATACTGAGAAAACAGGAAGAAAAAAAATGTATGAAATAAGTATATATTGCATGTTTAAAATAAGGCAAATCATTTTCCAAAAGCAAAACAATTTCAAAATATACAATTCTTAACTTTCTAGAAAGTTCAGAAACAGGCACCTTCTTTGTTATGAAATGGTTTCTTTAGTGTACCTTCAGTCTGACAGATGATGATCGAGGCCCTTGGGGCCCCCTCCAGGTTTTCTTCTTGGGACCTGGCCCTATTTCTGTGTTGGAAGTCAGGAAACTTGCTGTGCCAGGACTTAACCTACATCTAGAAAATGATGCAGACATGATGTAGAAGGTTCCCAGGATATACCTTAGCTCTCGATGAGCATTTTGATCTTTTGGAAAATCTTTTCAGCATTAAAAACAACTGTATCAATCATATCTTGAACAGGGCAAATTTCAGCCTGAAATAGAACTATGCCCAAAGAGAAAGCACCACTGTCTGGGAATCTGGAAGAGTGGGTTTGGGTCCTGTCTCTGATATTTGCTATTTTGGATAATGCAGCTTTACCTTCCTTGACCTCAGGGTTTTTTGAAATGTATTCTTTTTTTTTTTTTTTGATTTTATTTATTTATTTGACAGACAGATCACAAGTAGGCAGAGAGGCAGGCAGAGAGAGAAGGGAGGAAGCAGGCTCCCTGCTGAGCAGCAGAGCCCTAGGCGGGGCTCGATCCTAGGATGCTGGGATCATGACCTGAGCCGAAGGCAGCGGCTTTAACCCACTGAGCCACCCAGGCGCCCCATCCTCAGGGTTTTTTGGTTTTTAAATTTAGGTTTTTTGTTTTTAAATTTATGGAAGGAGGAGGCTGAACTAGAGACTTTCTAAAGAAATAGTAGAACAAGTGAACGTGAAAATGAATAAATGTTTTAATACTTAATAGAACTAAATTCTATTCCATGGATGAGCCCTACAATTCTTTATTTTTTTTTTTAAGATTTCATTTATTCATTTGACAGAGAGAGAGGGGCAGGCAGAGGGAGAGGGAGAAACAGACTCCCCGTTGAGCAGAGAGCCCAACATGGGGCTCAATCCCAGGATCCTGGGATCATGACCTGAACTGAAGGCAGATGCTTAACCAATTGAGCCACCTAGGCACCCCACTTTGATTCTTTTAAACACCATTTCAGGACGTATAAAGATAGACAAGATAGACACTAATCAAATATTTTCTTCATTACTTTAATTACATTTTTGTTTTGTCTCTAAGAAAAATTAAAATCCCCACTGAGAGCCTGTGGACACTACTGTCTGCTCTGTGATGAAGATGTGCTTGTTTTGAATGCCTGAGCAATCTTGAATGCCCCTTCTCCTCATGACTTCTTCCCTGAGCTGTAAGTTGCTTGGACAATCTGGTGGACACAGAGGGTTAGCAGGCCACCCAGCTTCTGACCCCCACTTTTATTATTTTATCACGGGCAGAAATATTAGACGATATTGGCATTCAATCACAACTCTCCGATTTCATGTGAGGCACCTGCACACTTCTCCTAATGGAAACATTAAACAGCAAGTAAGCACAATTTCTGAAGAAAGAATTCTTTAGAGGGATCTTGCAGAGAGTACACACTTTATTTCCATTTTTATATCTAATTTAACTTCTTCGGTAAGGCCCATAGAGTTTAATGGTCATATTTTGTTAATATTATCCCCTGCAAGGGAAAGAGAAAATTATCCACTTCAGATGTCAGGAGCTCTACGGAGCATCTCCTTGAAAAATCCAGGCACTCTGCTGGTCTCTAAATATAGAGTGTGAATCCTTGCTCTCAAGGAGCCCACAGATGGTGGAGTAGGGATAGGAGCGTCTTTCCATTATCCATTCAATGCATAATCTATAGGTGTCATCATATCTACCCGTGAGGCCGGCTAAAAACCGCCTTGTGCATAAGCAAGCCCAGCTTGGAGTCCAGTGCCCTGTTCTGCCAGCTGTCAGGTTAGAAAGGAGGCGAAGCAGATAGAGGAGACAGAGTCAGTGTCTGTATGCGTTACATCTCTAAACAACCTGCAACTTTAAGAAAAGGTTTTTTCCTCCCAGGTACTAGCAAAATAAGTTCTCCAAAAGATAGCCTAATGACCAGGCCTATCTGCCACTTCGATTGTTAGACTCCAGGGAGTAAACGTCTCTCATTATTGTAAGAGAGAATTACGGAAGATTTCTCTGTGAACCACAGACAACCTTATCTCCATCTTCTTTCTTCCGGGCAGTTGTGTTGAACATGTAAATATTCCCCCTGCTGTGATTATTAGCGCAGCTGGCCAGGGATCCTTTATTTTCAAGATGCTGATGCAAGAAGGTAGGAGCATCGGGAGCACTGCCCCACGTAAGACTGTCCCCACTGCCAGGTGCTGGTTTAGAGAGTGACAGCACTGGGTTGGGACAAGGTTGAAGTTGTACTTTGTCTTAGCCAAGGTTTATTTGTTGCTACAATTCACATATGCCTCCTCGAATTAGCTGAAACATGAAGGGGGTTAGAGGAGAAGAATGCGGGAGCACTTAATGGAACACAGGGGTGTTAATTATGGTCTGACCTCCAAAAAGACTGGGTTGAGAAATTAAAAATCTATTCTCTGTCTCTCTGAGACCATATGTCTCTCTCATTTCTCCTCATTTCATTTTTCTCTTTTCAACATTCCTGCTTTAACTCCATCTCTGCATATGGCAAAAGGTGTCTGTCCCCCCCCCGCCCCCTCCCTCTTCCACCCCCCAAGTAGTTCACCTGCCCTTGCCATCACATGTTGAGCCGAGTAAAGACCGAAACTCCTTATCTTTGACTTCAAATTCCCAGGAACGGGTCTCTGATCAGCTGAGTTTGGCCTATTTTATCCACCGAACGTCCAATCAGCTTTTGGAAACCCTAATGCCCAAATATGGACCCCCAACAAACTCAGGACTCATATTAAGAACCCTTCACTGAGCATTGTCATGAACCCTTCATGTGCATGTCTTTGTCTGAAAATCACAGAAACCCCACCAGGTAGGAATTATGATCCCATTTTACACATAACAAAGCAGACTAAGAAATCTGTCCAAGATCATACATTTGTTAATGGCAGAAGTGGAATTTAAACCCAGCCCTCCTCAACTTCAAAACCCATGCTCTTTACCACTACCCTTTCCTGTTCTAAAACAGGACTTCTCAAATTTCAATCGGCAACAGAATCACCTGGAGGGCTCATTAAAATCCAGATTTTAGGGCCTATGCCCAGAGATTCTGCCTCTGTAGGCCTAGGATGGGGCTCAGAAATTTGCATTTCTTTTTTTTTCTTTTTTAAGATTTTATTTATTCATTTGACAGACAGAGCACAAGCAGGGGGAACTGCAGGCAGAGGGAGAAGGAGAAGCAGGCTCCCCACTAAGCAGGGAGCCCAACACGGGTCTTGAACCAGGACCCTGGGATCATGACCTGAGGCGAAAGCAGATGCTTAATCGACTGAGCCACCCAGACACCCCCAAATTTGCATTCCTTACAAACCCCACCATGAAACTGATGCTGCCAGGCGAGGACCCCACTTTGAGTGGCATCACTGCGCTCATCAGTCATGAAGTCAATATCATGAATGAACAAACCCTCTCTGAGTTGTATGCACACCCCTAAAATAAGTAGAATAAAGTTCTTGTGAGTTCATTTACTTGCTTTCTCTAATCACCTCTAATATTCTGCTTTTAACACTACTTTCTAAGAAAGGAAACCCTGCCTGGCATAGGATACTTATATCGTGAGAAACTCTCGGGAGTCCTGGAGATATACACCATGCATAATCTTTGGAGGTCACTGTGGAAGTCACCTTCTCTACTTTCCCCTTCGACCTTCCAAACAAAACAAAACAAAACAAAAACACTCTGATGCTCATCAGAGAAACAATTCTGAATAATATGGCTTCATAGGAAGATGGCAAATATCAGTTTCCCGAACTAGGATATACATGAACTTCACTCTTCTCACCCCACATAATTTTTGAAAGTTGTTCCTAGGCACTAATGAGAATGAACTAACTGTGATGATATACAATATCAAGGATGAATCCCGCACACACAATATTGAACGAAAACAGCCAAACATGATAAAGCGCATACTTCATGGTTCCATTTATACAAAGTTCTAAAATATGCCAACCTCCTTTATGGGGATAGAAATCAGGATCGGGGCACCTGGATGGCTCAGGTGGTTAAGCATCTGACTCTTGATTTCAGCTAAGGTCATGATCTCAGGGTCAAGAGAGGGAGCCCTGCATCGGGTTCTGCATTCATCCTGGAGTCTGCTTGTTTTTCTCCCTCTGCTCATCACTACCCCTGTCAAATAAATAAATAAATAAAATCTTAAAAGGAAAGAAAGGAAGGGAAAAGAAAGAAAAGAGAAGAAAAGAATAATAGAATAGAATAGAATAGTGGTTGCTCCTGGAGCAGACCAGCAACCGAAAGGCATGGGTCAGAGCTGGGGTTGGGGGGATGATGGGTGGTGGGGAGGGGGATGACCTATTTCCCTGTTTCTTGATTTGGATGCGGGTCACATAGGTACATTCAGTTTGTGAAAACTGACCAGCTCATACATTAATGAACTGAGCACTTTTCTGTATGTATATTCCAGTATAAAGATTCAGAGGAGGTTAAAAAAACAACAATCAAAAAACCCTCTTCAATGGTGGACAAGCAGAATATAAAACTACATTGAGGGGTGCCTGGGTGGCTCAGTGGGTTAATGCCTCCGCCTTCGGCTCAGGTCATGACCCAGGATCCTGGGATCAAGCCCCACATCGGGCTCTCTGCTCAGTGGGGATCCTGCTTCCTCCTCTCTCTCTGCCTGCCTCTCTGCTTACTTGTGATCTCTTTCTCTGTTCAATAAATAAATAAAAATAAAATAAAATAAAATAAAACTACATTGAGAGCTTTATCACAAATGTGTTAAACTTTCATACCTAGAAAGAATAAACTTGAAAGGAAACACCCCGAAATGATAACCATGGCTGCCTCTGGGTGGTGAAAATGTGGGTGACTTATTTTTATACCTTTCTGCATTATTTAAATTTTCTACAGTATGCATGTATTAAATTTACAAAGGTGTTTTAACCTACTAAGTTTTTATTTAGAAGCTTTACTTAAAAACAAATCAATTTTATTAAAGTAGAAGCAAATAAGAAGACCAGTCCCAACAAATTCAGAAAAAGAAATTCCAGGTCTACACATGTCTATCTAATACAAATGTCAAAACAAAAAAGTGGCCATGGGAATTGAGGGACCTTGACATTCACTTTATCCTCCATAAATGATTATTTCCCAAAGGCCACTTTCAGCTTCTATTGGTATTTATAAAACAAGATTCATGAGGGAAAGTCACTTAGCAAGTGAGGAAATGGTCATTTCATGAGGTTTGCAAAGCAAGATATGAGTGTCCAAGGACCAAGTGATAAACAGAGTGATAAATGACATTTTAAGATTTTTTTTTTTTTTTTTTTTATTTAACAGACAGATCACAAGTAGGCAGAGAGGCAGGCAGAGAGAGAAGGGAGGAAGCAGGCTCCCTGCTGAGCAGAGAGCCCGATACGGGGCTCGATCCCAGGACCTTGGGATCATGACCTGAGCCGAAGGCAGCGGCTTTAACCCACTGAGCCACCCAGGCGCCCGATAAATGACATTTTAGACCAAAGCTCAGGAATGCTAAAAAACTCCAGGAAACCCATCTCGTGCTTCCTAGTACTTTTAATATTTGTGACAGTGATAAAATTGAACAAAAATATAGATGTGTCCGTGGCCAGAATTTTAAAAGCTTTCTTTCATCACTTCCCCTTGAAGCTCTCGAAGGCTGCAGTTTTTCAAAGAGGTTACACTTTTATGTTAAGAATCACAACGCGTTTGACTAAAGGAACAATAAAAGTTTCGTGAGAGTCAAACAGGGAAAAAAGAATGGCGGTGTGATCTTCCATTCTGGTCTCTGAATATTTTCTAAAGCTTCACCCGCCATGGTAACATCAAACACACAAGGAGGAAAGAGGAATCAGTGGGAAAGAGAGGCCAGGGCTGAACTGGCTGGCAAGTGTACACTACTTTGCTACATTTTGAAGGCAGTGTTTTCAGAGTTTCATGGTTATGCTCTCCTCCCCTAAAAACTCTTCAGTGACAAAGAATTAACCAATGATATGTATTTGGTAAAAAGACACACACCCATGCAGGCACACAAAGCGATATGTGTGTATGTGTATGTGAGCCATGGTGTAGCATTCCAGTGAGAACATAGGCTCCGGAATCAGTCTCCCTGTGTTTGATGCTTCCAGTCACTATGTGTGTGACTTTGGGCAAATTTTAACTTGGCTGAGGACCAGCTTCCTTGGCTATAAAATGCAAGTAATTTGTATTCCTTCCTTACTGGGTTATTACGAGGATTATGAAAATTTATTTTTTTTCTTTTCTTTTTCTTAGAATTTATTTATGTGAGAGAGAGAGGGAGCAAAGGGAAGGGCAGAGGCAGAGAATCTCAAGCAGACTCCACGTTGAATACAGAGCCTAACATGGGCTTGATCTCATGACCCTGAGATCAGGACCTGAGCTGAAGCCGAGAGTCAGATGCTCAACCGACTGAGCCATCAGGTGCCCTGCGGATCATGAAAAATTATAGGTAAGGCAGTTATCAAGTGACTGCCTCTTAGTTCCAAATTCACCCTTTAATACCCACTCCACAATAATGGATAGAAGCTTTTAAGTACATCTCCTTTTACAATGAGCACAATGTTACGCTTTCTCAATACGGGCACTGGAGGGACACTGCGAGAGGGAAGGGGCTCTACCGCTGGTTGCAGAGACTGCCCAGACAGTCATTGTATGGATGGGCGGACATCCAACGGGGTTCTGCCCTTGTAGTGAGCCCAGAACATGGGTTCTCAGTGAGCCTGAAGCCCCACTTAGACTCACCTTTCTATGGTCCCTTCAATAGGACACTGACACCTAGACTTTCCAACCCTTCCTCCCCAGCTCCCTGCGCGAGCATGCATGCCCAGTACCAGGTGCACTCCACCTTGCCCCAAGGGTTGCTTCCTGCTTGCCCAGCAATTATAAACCAGCTCTCACCCAATAAACCAGGGAATTTTCTACCCCCTCTGGTGAGCAGCAAATCCCCAGCCTTGAAATGGGGGCCCAAGTTTGTCTCTTTTTGGGTACTCTCCCTCAGCTCTCCGCCATATAGAGTTATTTTGTATCTATAGTTAATCTTTTGTCATAGAAACCAACACATTTTTCATGTAAACAACAGAGTTATAAAAGTAGGAGAAACTCAGGGTCCATAAGACAGCCCGGAGCCGGGCAAGACAGGGCTCTCTTTTTATACAGCTTATGATC